>NW_004955429.1:19426688-19444360 GCF_000276665.1 Chinchilla lanigera | reverse complement strand
GGCGGGCGGTGGCCTGGGCCGGGCTGGCCCGCCTGCTGCGGCTCCGCGAGGGGTGGCTTCTCCTCGGGCTGAGATGCGGGAGGCCACCCCGTCGCGGGGAGGTCCCGTCTGGGTGCGCGGGCTGCGCGGCTTTGGAACCCAAGGCTTCTGGGTGCCGCCCCAAGCGGTCGGGAAAAGAACGCTGCGCAAACGCGGTTGAACGGCCCCGCAAGTCCTGAAAGTAGCTTACTCTTGCTGTGCTCGGTCTTGAAGGGCGATGAGATAGGTAGGTTCCGTAAATTCGGGGTTAATAAACGTTGTAGTCACCCCTTCATGATCAGGACCCGCGCGGCACGTAGAGAGTGGAGCCGGAGATGCTGAGGTTTACCTTGGTTTCAGTTGCCCTTTGGGCATCCGTTGGCCCAGCCTCTAAGCCCCTCTTGCAGAAATAATGGAGCGGGAAGGACCTGGACGATTAGGCAGGGTGATGATCTTGGGGGTTTAAAGTCACTAAGAGCAAAAGACGCCTCAGAGCGGAAGACGAGGGGAGTCGGCGCGGCTGGCTGAACCAGGGGGGGGGCACTGCTGAACGGAAACTCGACGGTGTCGGGGCCTTGAGACTTGCAGTTTTTTCAGTACCCGCGTAAGCCTGAATAGCGTCTAGTAAAATCCACTTTCCACAGACTAGTCACTCGGGCATTGCCATTTGCCCGCCGGGGAGAAACAATTGAATATTATACATATTAAATGTTTTTATCAATTTTTTGTCACAACCTTCCGTGAAGAAACGGCTCAGTCTGGGTCCTGAATGTCGCTGACGTTACCAATGGAACTAGTAGTGCCACTGAATTTCCCCAAATCACGAAAATAGTTAAGGAATTTTGAGTCGATCCTTCCTACTTTTAGTTTCATTCTGTTTTAGATAAATTGAAAATAAGCTGAGTGTGTTGGCGTGGATCTGTAATCCCAGCCCCAGGGGTCGGGAGGCTGAGTCGGGATGATGCCATGAGTTCGAGGCCAGCCTCAGCTACATAATGAACTCCAGGCCAAGCTGAACTAGGTAGCAAGACCCTGTCTCCAAAAAAATAAAAGAAAGTGGGGCTGGGGATTTACCTCAGCGGCACAGCACCTGCCTGGCAAGCATGAGGTCGTGAGTTCGATTCCCGGTATCAGAAAAAAAAATAAAAATAAAAGAAAGTAAGACAGATGAAAAAATGGAATTTACATCAGCCGTACATAGCACAACTACAGTGGATGCAGAAAATACTGTTGTGGTGAAAACGACATTCATGTTCCCTTTAGATATTTTGAGAAAACAAACTTGGAAATGCCTGATAATAGATAAATCTTTCTGCTGAGAAAAATAGTGATAGCCCCAGAAGTCCAATTGAATCCAACATATTTTTTGCTGTTCTGGTAGATGTCACTTTTTATGTGTGTAGTTGGTATAACTGTATGACCAAAAAAATGACAAAAGGTTGCACTGATGATGTTTAAGTCCATAGCTTTTGAATGAGATGTGCAAGGAAATATTAGGTGTCAAAAAGCCAAGCCTACAGCAAAAACAGCTTTGGGAAAACAAAAACCAAAGACTGCACCACTGCTTTCAGAGAATACACTTCATCTGTAAAAACAGTGTAGGTAATTCAACCTGTAAATTCATATAAAAACATGACTTTTTTTTTTTTTTTTGTCTTTTTGAGATAGGGTCTCATGATGCAGTTCAGGTTGGCCTTGAGCTCACTTTGTAACCCAGGCTGGTCTCAAACTCGCAATGGTCCTCCTGCCTCAGCCTCCTGAGTGCTGGGATTACAGGTGTAGGCCACCATGCCTGGGTAACATGACTCATTTCAATGGGTTTTTTTGAGACAGAGTCTCACTGTGTAGCTCAGGCTAGCCTTGAACTCACTATGTAGTCCAGGTGGGCCTAGAATTCATGGCAATCCTCCTGCCTCAGCCTCCCAAGTGCTGGGATTAGATGTGTACCACCATGCCCAGTTTGAAAGTATTTTTAACACTATGAATTCATGCTTTCGCCTTTCATGTTTCTTGACATCATATTTTCTATTATATAGATATACTAAATGTAAGATAGATAGATAGATGGATAGATAAATAGATTGATAGATAGATAGATATGAATGGATTATCAGGCTGTCCCACTTGTGCCAGCTCACTTGGTGTAGTATTCCATGCATCAGTGATATGATGAACTTCCCATGAAGTGAATGGAATTAGAGGACAAAGATTTTAACTGAAACATGTCTAATTTATTATCTTGCCAGATAGTCCAAATTTTATATGTCATGCAATACAGTGAAGCGCCTTAAAATTCAGCATGAGCATGAATCTAAACTGATAGCTCACCTGATAGAATAATGCTGATGTTCTCTGGCAACATGCAAGCTGATATTCACACTGGGGAAAATATAAACATATATTCTTGGGCTGGGGATTTAGCTCAGTGGCAAAAAGCGCCTGCCTGGCAAGCACAAGGTCATGAGTTCGGTTCCTGGTACCGGAGAAAAACCAAAAATAAATAAATAAATAAACATATATTCTTTTACATTGCTGCTACTTTCTTCAGGATAAGAACCACATGACTCAAATGACAATTTAAATTAATTCATAGGGGCTGGGGATGTAGCTCAGTGGCACAAGTGCCTGCCTGGCAAGTGCAAGGTCCTGAGTTTGATTCCCTGTATCAAAATAATTAATTAATTAATTAATTAATATCTGGAGCTAAGTCCAAATAATGGTGGGAATTATTATGATTTTTGAGACAGGGTCTCCCTGTGTAGTGCACACTAGCCTTGAACCCACTGTGTACCCCAGGCTGGCCTCAAACTCATGGCGATCCTCCTGCCTCAGCCTCTAGAGTGCTGGCATTAAAGCATGCCCTCTAGGCCATGCCTAGCTAACTGTGGGAATTATGATTTCAGAATAGAACGTAAATGGCATACTCTTTTAATGTTAAATAAGTAATGCAATAAAAACCTAGAAGAAAGAAAAGGAGAGAAAGTTAATCTTTTTCATAGAGAAGAGTCCACCAGGGCTTGTATATGACTGATACATGCAGCTGAAAGAAGCAGCTCGATTTCCTGGTCACCTTCATTATCTTTTATTAACTGTGGAGGTGCATTGCTCATAACCAAGGTACATTCAGTGGAAATTCAGCAAGTCTATTGCCTTTTCCATTTCCTCTCTTTCCTACTGTTAAGTCCAGGTCAAACTAAATTTATCACCCCTGCAAAAGCGTTTATTATAGGACTCTTTTTTATAAAACTTCTCGAGTTTGTCAGGGTTCCCCATTAATGTGGGGCAATGTTAGCACACTATCAAGGACGTGTATTTCTACCTGATGTGATGATTATTTTAACTTTTTTGTGCTTTAGTGTATTTCTGATCTTTTGAACCTAATGAGGATTTGGCATTGTGATTGAAAAAATTTATGCATTATGACTAATGCATAGGAAGTCTGACTTTAAAATGTTTCAGCCAATTGAAAGATACTTTAATAGAAAAAGGGATTCAAGGAATTATGGTTTAAACTCTGGGCACCATTTCAGCTAATGATGTTTGGTAGTAAAATAAAAAGTAGCTAAGGAAAACCAGTACTAGATTATATCCTTGGGAAACAGGTTGTAGGGATATAGGGCCAGGATATAGGGATATAGGACCTGGCAGGCTTGAGGTCCTGAGTTTGATCGCCGATGCTGAAAAAGCAAGCATACAAAACAACTGGCCTTAGAAGTTTGGCGTGTGGATTTGTAAGGTGAGCCCAGGGCCTCACGTGTGCTAGGCACTTGTTCCACAGCTAAGCTCTACAGGAGCCCTGAGGTTGGCGCAGGCACATACAGGCAGAGCGGGAATGTTTGCATTTCCTAGACGCTGGGTGACCTGCACTGTTTTATAATCAATGTCTTCTGTGTCCTGACAGCCACACAGCTTGCAAGGAGGCCTCTTCTCACGTCAGTCTGTCACAGGCCTGGGTGCCACGGAACCTGGACACGTGGAGGGCAGTGACCGGGACGTCTCCACGCAGCTAAAAGTAGAAGAAGAAACCATCGCTTCCCGGCAAGAAAAAAGGGAAGAGAGGGCGAACTCTGATCATACTTTCTGTTTTTGAAGAAAAAGAGACAGAGACAGTTTTAAATACAATTATATGAAATACTGGTGGAGTATTGAGACATCTACTGAGGAGTTATAAATAAGAGTATGTTTTCAGAAATGTGCAAGCTATTACCTGGAACACCAGAACTGGTATACAACTTTTAGGGTATTACCCCATAATTACAAATACAATTTTATTGGATGTGTACTTATCAGGGCTTTTAGGGTTTGGGGGTCGGGGGGTTGTTTTCCAAAACAGAGCATGAATCATTCAAAAATTTGGAATTGAATATTTAAAATGTAATACGTTTCCTGGGATTCTTGACTCTGCATAATTTTGTCTTAGTTTTGCTCATTCTAAAGGGACTTTGAAAATCGTCACTTAAGTTATCTATTAATGTTGTTTTAAAATCTTTCAGAAATAATTGCTCATTGAAGCCTCTGTAGCCATGGCTAGTTCTGACGTGAAACCCAAATCAATAAGTCGTGCCAAAAAATGGTCAGAAGAGATAGAAAATCTGTACAGATTTCAACAAGCAGGATATCGTGACGAAATTGAGTATAAACAAGTGAAACAAGTCTCCATGGTAAGATTTGTGCCGCTACCCACTGGAACACACAGTGAGCTTGTTAGACGGTAAAATCCATTTTTAAAGACAAAGAGCCAAGCAATAACTGAAGAAGATCCTACTGCAGACATTTTATGGAGGAGGAGGCTAGGGCCCAAGAAGATGCTTTGTCAGGCAGATTGGGAAAACCGGCGGCCCCGCAGCTGGGGAGTTTGGAACTTTTTTATCCAGCACCTGTGTTCTGCTAAGTGAGTTTTTTACAGTAGGTGGACCCTAAAATAATCATTTTCCCCCACTCAGGAAACCTGTTATCTGACACCCAGTGTGTTGCATAACTGTTACTTCCCTCCTGTGTATTTCAACTGTAAAGTAGGGGTTAATTTACATTCTCAGTGGAGATTATATGTAATAGAAATTGTTAAAGAACATCTGACTTTGGTTGTACTTTCCAGGCTTTCCTGAGAGCAGACAGAGCTTTACAAAGATTAGACCAAAATGTAGACCATGCACCCGCACAGAATTTCTTTTTTAATTCATGTATTCTACTAGCTATTAAGAAATACAGTATTCAATACTATTGTAGAATCTGATGTAATATTCATAAATATACATAATACTTAGATCCAGAGTTACAGCAAAGTTTTTTGTTTTTATTTTTGTTTTGTTTTGTTTTGTATCAGGAATTGATCTCAGGATCTTGCACTTGCCAGGCAGGCACTTGTGCTGCTGAGCTATATCCCCAGCGTTACAGAAAAGTATTCTTATCTTTTAAAAAAATTTTTTTTAACTTTTAATTCACCATTTTTCAGAGAATAATTAATGTGTGGATTTTGCAGATCTTTTTGGTCTCTACTCTGAATACTTCCTTAAAAAGTATATAGGAAAAAAATGGAAGAACTACAGAACTAAAATGTAAACCAGACATGGTGGCTCATGCCTGTAATCCCAGCACTCACGAGGCTGAGGCAGGAGGATCACCAAGAGTTTGAGGCCAGCCTGGGCTATAGAGTGACTTCAAGGCCAGCCTAAACTATACAGTGAGACCCTGTATCAAAAAGTAAATTAAGGGCCAGGGATATAGCTCAGTGGCATAAGTGCCTGCCTGGCAAGCCTGAGGTCATGAGTGTGATTCCTGGTACAAAAAAAAATTTAAAAAGAGGAGTATTAGAACTAAAATGTAGCAGGCTTTTTTTGTTTGTTTGTTTTTTTCTCCGGTTCCGGGAATTGAACTCATGATGTCACGCTTGCCAGGCAGGCGCCGTGCTGCTGAGCTAAATCCCCAGCCCCTGTAACAGGCTTTTTAATAGACATTAATTTAGCAGATAGTATTCAGCTGGTGAGAAAGAGAGTTAAAAATGCTGATCAAATGAAGGTTTGATTACTGTGACTTTTATATATCTGTCTTTTGATGTCTATTACATTTTACTCTGGTCTTATTACCAAAAGACTGTTTTCATTCCCTTACCATCTATGGATTTGGAATAGGGAAAACATAAGCATTATCACTTCAGTGTTGTTCAAAAATAAGCTCCCTACCTTGCCTTAGGGTCGGGGTGCCAGGGCTGGGTGTAGCTCAGTGGTGGAGCGCTTGCTTAGCAAGTGTAAGGCCCTGGGGTTGGTGCCCAACACTGAAAAAATAAAAGAGAGGCTTGGAGTGCTCCGAAAGACACACAGGACCCGGGGTTGTGTGGGAAGTGTGAGTCATGCGTCGTTCCTGCAGCTGCACCGCAATACCAATAATGCTATTGGGATGAAATCAGATAGAAGAAGGCAAAGAACATCTTTTACGAGGAAGTTCCAAAGAGCAAATGCTTTGTGTTTAATTCAGTCTATATTTATTGGGTAGTTGCCGCACACAGATTTCTGTACCAAATGTACTAGGAGACCCAGACATAGGTAAAAGACTGACAGAGCTCCGGAAACGCCAGGAGCCCCGGGAAGCACGCAGGGTTTGCATCTCCCAGCCCTGAGCGTGGTTCTCAAGGCCAGCTGGCCTGCGTTTCCCCCACCTTACGGTGCCTGCCGGAGAGAACTGTTACAGGAGTTAAACCTGTGTCTAAAGTGCCTGACATCGCAGTGCTCCCTGTAACTTGTTGAATGAATACAGAGAAAATGTTGAACAATTAACTGGCATTAATGCATGATCGCTTTTATTATTCTCGTTCTCTTGGAGGAGAAACTAGGTGGTAACAGGAACAATGCGGTCGTATTCAAGTCCAAGTATGTGTACCTTCAGGAAAAACAGCACAGGGATTTAGAGAAAGGAAAAGTGACTCCTTTGTGGGGACCATCCTCAGGAAAGGCTGCAGGCGCCCAGTGGCCTTTGCAGAGCACCTGGGAAGATGGATAGGGTGGCAACTGAAGACTTGCCCTGGGGACGTCCCCACCTGTGTGCAGGCGGCTAGGGTCCGAGTGGAGTCCTTTTCCTCCCCTGAAGCGCACACCGGCCCGCGTGCTGACTTCCCCGCAGGAGCAGAAGGCAGCTACGCTCACGGATTGCATCACTGCATTCTGCCCGGAAGGCCGGCCCACGTCAAATGGGGAGGATCAAGGGCAAAGCCAAGAAAAAGAGAACTCGGAGATGTTACTTCCCTCCTGTTTAAAAAGTATCTAGAGGCCAATGAGCAGAAGCCCAGCTACCTGTGTTGAGGATCTTGCCCCTGGGGCTCTGAGTGCTCCTAAGCGGTCCCGGGCGCTGTGTCTTCCTACGGTGAGGTGCTCTTCAGGACCCTAGCAGGGGAACAAGGCCCACGGTGGCGTCTGGAGCTTGTCACCTCCTCCCGATGATGATCCAAGCCAGGGTGGAGAAGCGGCTGTGTAGTTAAGTCTCAGAGGGCCTGCCACGGTTCATCAGATATACAGCTGTCTATTTTTACTAATTCATAATTAGACGAGACAACAGAAAAAATACATTATAGGAAATAAAAGGGCTGACCTGGTGTCTGGAGCTTTTCTTCCAGCTGAGAGCTCTGTGTCTGTAAGCAGGGAACGGGAAAGGGAAGGGCTGAGGGTGCTGAAGAGCCAGCTTTGATTCTCTACAGCCTGGAGAATGGGTTTGGAGGGTGATAGAGCCCCTCTCGCAAAGTCTAGAAGGCACACGTTTAACAATAGGAACACATTAGCCCGATCTAGAAGGCATAACATTGGATTTTGAGAGAAAAGGGAGAAAAATGTTCAAACGAGATCAGTCAGCAAACCAATATCAGCACAGCAGAGGGAACAGTGAAGGAAAGAACAGCTTGCCGGGGACTGCATTCGGCACCTCAGATTTTACAGTAAATTCAACCGCAGCCGAGGCGTGCTGGCATACACCTACAGTCTCAGCTACGTGGGAGCTTAACCAAGACCTTGTTTCAAAATAAGCAGTAAAATGGGCTAGGGATGTAGCTGAGCGAGAGAGGGGTCGTAGCTGGGAGAGAGGGTGCACACAGCCTGGATTCAGTCCCCACGACCACAAAAAAAAGGGACTTCAAGGTAGATTTGAAATTTAAACTGAGCCGGGCGTGGTGGCTCATGCCTGTAATCCCAGCACTCGGGAGGCTGAGGCAGGAGGATCATCGCGAGTTCAAGACCAGCCTGGGCTGCAAAGTGAGCTCAAGGCCAGCCTGAGCTGCATAACTAGACCCTGTCTCAAAAAGACCAAAAAAAAAAAAAAAAAAAAAAATTTAAGCTGAGGGAAATACACATCGCCTTTCTGCCTCTAGCAATTTCTTTTTTTTCTTTTCTTTTGGGGCGTGCATTGAGATGGGTCTCCCTTGAGCTGGGACAATGACAGGTGTGGCCACCACGCCAGGCCAAGACATTTCAAACCTACTTGTTTAAGTCCCTAGCTGACATCCAGAGCAGGCAGCCCGAGTTTCCTCCTGGGGTAGACATTTAGAAGTTACAATGTTTGAAACCGTATACAAACATAAGAAGGATGAAGTTTAGCTTGCTTCAGATGTCTCCATGATCATGGAAGTGCTGTAGGCATTTAAATCCAGAAAGTGGGCTGTACAGAGAAAAGAGCTAAATTAGTTGTTCTGTCACAGTATATAAAATGGCCATGAGCCAAGCGTGGTGGTGCAAACCTGCCCTCCCAGTACTTGGCAGGCTGAGGCAGGAGGATCGGTGTGAGTTTGAGGCCAACCTGAGCTACACAGTAAGACCCTGTCTCAAAAAAAAGAAAACAAAAAGTAGCAACACAAGTTGTGTTTTGTGTGTATGATACTCTCGAGTTAGAGCACTTATAAATTTAAGTGTATAATGGGGGGGCAGCAAGTTGTACTTTTAACTATTTGATAGACGTGAGATAAAATAAAACTGGCATTACAACATTTCTATTCTGGTGTTTGCCGGTGCAGGTAGATCGCTGGCCGGAGACGGGCTATGTGAAGAAACTGCAGAGGCGGGACAATACCTTCTATTACTACAACAAGCAGAGGGAGTGTGATGACAAGGAGGTCCACAAAGTGAAAATCTACGCTTACTAACCTTTCTCCTTCACAGCACCTGGAAGTTCTATCTTGAGAATTCACTCTTTCCACTCTGTATCATGGAAATGTTTGTCATTTTACGAAGATGATTCAAAATGCAATCTTCAGTGTAATGTTTCGCAATCCAGAAACCATGGAACTTGGTATCTCTGAATCATCCCGTCATCCTGCCCTGTTCTAAAGTATAATTGCAGAAGTATTAAAAGTTATAACCTTCTTGATCCTGCTTTTCACTTTATTTTTTTTTCCCCAGAGCTGGGGATCAAACCTCTTCCTTTCACACATGCTCATCAAGCCTTCTACCACTGTTCTACCTCCCCATCTCTTTTTTATTTTTTACTTTGAGGCATAGTCTCACTAAGCTTCCCGGGCTGGCCTCGAACTTGCGCTCCTGCTGCCCCAGCCTCCTGCGTAGCTGGGATTGTAGTGTGCACCAACACACCTGGCTCTTTAGCTGTGGTAGAGCATCACATATGGGGGGAACCATTCCAACAGCCGGGCTAGTGATACATCTTCCTATAGCAGATTAGCACCCCACCCAATCCCTGTCCTCGCCTTTAACTCTTTCCTAGATCATCATGTTCAACTGCTAGATCTGCATTTTGTGATACGAGAGCTTTTCTTCCTCTAGAGTCCTTTGTCTCTGGCTGGGAAGACTGCTCATGCCAAGAATAATGGCCACTGAGGGGCAGCCCTCACCATGCCTTCACCGTGGAATGCGTGGCCTCCTGCTCCAACACCCTGCTAGCTCAGGAGTGGGTCTGAGGCATGTGTTTCACATTGGCTCCCAGTGGGTCCCCAGTAAGACTGAGACTTCAGTCACTCCTGTAGGATCGTGACCAAGTTTTGGGGTGCTGGAGTCTCCTTCTGGAGGTAGTTTCCAGGTTCTTTCCATCCACACAAAGACTTAGTCAAGACAAGCACAAAGGGTAGCAAATTTTTATGAACGGCACGAAAAGTGTTATAGCTGGTATCTAGATGTCCCCACAAAGCCTCATGTGGTCATAGTTGGGCCTTTGTGGATATGGGGTGTGTGCTGCTGAGATCAAGAAGGTGAGGCTGAGATTGATTCACAGTGTGATGCTAGGATTAAAGGTGTCTGTTACCCACCCTTAGGGCAGGTAGCCTGCATAAAATATAAGAGACTGAAAGAGTATGACTAGTTTCTTGCTTGTAGCTTGCTGCCGTGCTGACTTCTGCCCTCTGCCTTTTGCCTGGAATGAACTATTTCTCCTCTGTTGTGTCCCTTTGCCATGCCACCCTGCTTTGGAGCCAGCTAGCTGTGAAGTGAAACCTCTACACACTGTAGGCAAATAAACCTTTCCTCCTTTAACTTTGGGTGTTGGGCATTTTGTCTCAGCAACAAGAAAAGACCAAAAAAAACCAGGGTCTACAGAGCAAGTTTGGGCCAAGTACAAAAAGAAGCACACCCTACAGGGCGAGAGTTGCCCATATGCAAAAGAGAACACAATGGCAAAAACACACCTGTTGTTTTGTGTCATCCTCCCCTCAGCTGATGTCAGATCTAGGCCATCCTACTGAAAACCTGCTCCAGTTCTCGAAGTCCACATACAGGGCTTTGGGAACAGCTCTCTGCATCCGTCCTGGTGTTTCATAATTAACAAGTCACACCTATGTCCCCAGTCAGCTTTACCACACCCTAACCTCCTGCCTCATTTCCCCTTGAGAGACAGAAACTCCTATAATTAATTCCGTATGGGCTGCTGAGGGAGTGGAGGTTTCTCTCTTCTACAGCTGCTTCCAGCTGGAAGGTGCTGCAGACCCAGCCTACTGGGGATTATGTGTGCTCCAACCACTTTGGCTGGGTTGAAGAGAAAAACGGATAGAAGACAATGAGCAAAGAATCAGTGACTACAGATCTATCTGTTCAGTGGGCAAAAGAAAGCAACTTTACTATTAGTTGAGGGTATAGAACCCAAATATGAGGAGCAGGCCAGATTTCCACACTGCTTGTGGAGGACCAAGTCTGGCAAATAGGAAGGTTGACAGGCTGAGAGCCAGAGCCTTAGCAAGATCACCCACATAATGGATCTAAAAACAGAAGCCTCAATACAGGTATGCATTTAAGCTGTAGTGGATTAGGTGTCATTAGTGACCCTACTTACCTGACCTGGATCAGTCCTGGAGCCTTGCTTTGTGAAGAGGAGCCTCAGGAATAGCTTTCTTCCTAGTCCTATGAAAAGTCTAGTGAGCATTTCCATGTAGGGAAATGCTACAGCTTGTCGCTGCATCTCTTGAGGAAGAACCAGAATGGCTCTTCAGGAACTGGGAACGAGGCTAAGGTCTTGAGGGGCTGTAGGGCTGCCCTTCTTGCCTCCATATCTGCATTTTGATTTTGCAAGGAGACTTTAGACATGGCTCTTTGGGTTCTCTTGCAATGGATGACAGCAACCTGCTTGGGAAGATGGACTGTCTCTAAGAGTTGAAGAATTTTGTGTTTGTGCTTTATAGATGATTGTTTATTAGTCAACAAGCTCCTCCTTCTCAGACTGCATGGCCATGTGCCACCAGAAAGGCATATTTGGAGTCTGTATAAATGTATAACTTCTTCTGTTTTTCTAATACCAGAGCTTAAGTCAGCTAGTAGCTGTGCCTTTTGAGCAGAGATCCCAGAAAGAAGTTAGCCTCACTGACCTGCTATGAACTGACAATTGTCAGAGGTCTGGTAGATCACAAGAGTGCTCACAAGAATGGCTAATTTCTGGGCCTGCAGGCCTCAGAGAAGCAGGATTAGGAATAGTGCAAATTTTATGATAACCTCAGGAGTGTCTAAGAGCATGGCCTAATACTTGGCAAGCTATTCCCCTGTTAATCCCAGTAACATTTGGTTTCAAGAATCACTCTGACCTGAAGGGGAGTCAGGGCTTCTAGTCTGTGTCCTAAAGTTAATTTAGCAGCTTCTTCTATAGCTGCTATTGTCCTCAAGCAGGACAGCCACCCAGCACCCACTCCATCTAACTTTTTCAAAAGTGTGCCACCGGGCAGAATTCTTCCCTTAGCCTCTTGGTCAAGACACTCAAAGCAATCCCTCTCTTTTATATGTAGAGGAAGAAAGGTTTTCTTTCTTTGTTTTTCTTTGAAGGGTTTTCTTAAATAGGAATACACCATGCAGCAGGATCTACCTGTTGGCTAATTTGGTCAAGGAGACCTGGTACAGTCCCAGCAGGTAAAATCCATTTTGGGCTTTGTCAGAATTTGGGATTTGCCCTCAATTTTGCTAGTGAACCTCTTCCTAGTAAGGGAGGAGGACACCGTAGAACAAGTAGAAGCTCATGATTAAACATTTGGTCTTCAATGTCAATGTGACACATCAGAATAAGAGTAAAGAATCTCCAGTAGAGGTCTCATTGACCCCAACTATGGCTGTAGATCTAGAGGAGGGTTTTCTAGAGAAATAAGTCAAAACAGAATGAAATGGGCTGAGGATTTAGCTCAGCAGCACAGCATCTGCCTGGCAAGTACGAGGTCATGAGTTCAATTTCCAGTACCAGAAAAAAAAAACAGAATGAAATAATTGAATTGACTCGTCCATGATGTCCAGGGTTACCTAGGGTTTCTCATAGGAGATGGTGATGTCTGAGGACAGGGGTTTTATAGACGAGATCGGGAGCGTTCAGGGTAGTATGGCCATAGATGACAGGGGTACTATAGTTTCCCAGAGTGGGGAATGAGAGTTTGCATCTTTATAAATCTATAAGTAGCTAACTATATCTTATTATGGCTGAATACAGCTTTCTGATAGAAAGTCCCATGTGCTGCTCAGAAGAATGTGTATTCTGTTGTTGGGAGGAACACTCTTACATATCTACGAAGCCCGTTTGTTAAAGTTTCTCTCTGCAGTCTTCCCATGGGCTTCCATTCTCCTTTCAGCTCCTTCCTGGGTCCCAGGGACCTAGTTATCACCTTGTTTTCTTCCTCACATTGCTATATTCCAGTGTCTGGACACTAAATCTCAGTGAGGCTCTTTCTCTGCTGCTCACCACTCTGCCATCTTCCCAGAAGTCTGCTCTCCTTGACTTAAGCATTTGTGTTGAGAAGTCTGCTGTGATTCTTATGGACTTTTCTTTATAAGTGATGTGTTTCTTTCTTTCTAATATTCTGTTTTGTGTTGAATTTCTGAAATCTTGAGTACTATACATCTTCCTGTGGATTTTTGTCTGTTTGTTTGTTTTTGTTTTCTGGTACCAGGAATCGAACTCACAACCTTGCCCTTGCCAGGCAGGCTCTGTGCTGCTGAGCTAAATTCCCAGCCCCCATGTGGATTTTTTTTCTGATCATGTCTAATTGGGGTTCTATATGTATCACTTATTTGTATGTGAAATTCTTTTCTCATGCTTAAGACTGTTCTGCCTACAGTGGTCCATGTGGCTTCTGCCAGCTTAAACTCAGCTGGGAAGTCAGGCATGGTGGTGTACACCTGCTATTCCAGCACTCAGGAGGCTAAGGCAGGAGGAACACTATGGGTTCAAGGCCAACCTGGACTACACAGTGAGTTCAAGGCTAGCCTGATCTACATAGTGAGACTCTGTCAAAAACAAAAACAAAAGCAAAAACAAAAAACTCAGCTGGGAGCTACTAGATGAAGCCAGCAGTTGATGTGAGTTCTGATCTCAGCTGGCCTTTCTCCAAAATAGCTCTTGGCCAATCTCCCTCTCTTCCAGGATGTCTGAATCAGAGCAGCGCGCCAGCCAGTGCACTCTGCTTTGTCCATTGCTTTAATTCCATTGCTATGTTTCTCTATGGAGACCTTCGGGGTTGCTAGTAGTCAATGTGCATCTGCAAGTTCGAGCCACCCTTCCTCTGCAGTGAGTCCAGACTTAGGGAGACGGTGCACCTGCCATCTGATTCTTGGTTGAAGTTTAATGCTATTACTTCTGGGGAAAGGTTCTTTATGTGTTTTGTGTTGTCTTCTGATTTTTATTGATTCCAGCTCATCTTATATCATTCTTTTTTGTATCATCTAGTCTCTGTGGGTTTCATTTTTATGGCCCCTTGCTATTTTAGTGTTTTGTTTTGTTTTGTTTTGTTTGTACCAGGAATCGAATTCAGGACCTTGCGTTTGCCAGGCAGGCACTTGTGCTGCTGAGCTATATCCCCAGCCCTAGCCCCTTGCTATTTTTAAGCAGTCTTTCATTTGATGACCATGAGCAACAACCCTGTCTTCAAGATCTGATATTCTATCTTCATAGAACATGCTTAAGTAAATGTAAAGAAATTGAAATTCTCTCATACATATTATCAGATCACAGTGCAATGAAACTGGAAATCAGTGGCAAAGGAAACCACAAAAACTGCCTAAACACATGGAAATGGAACAATACCCTCCTGCACAACCAATGGGTCACAGATGAAATTAAAGTACAAGTTGGACAGTTTCTAAAATGGGTATCTAAAATGAATAGACACTTCTCAGATGAAGAAGTACAAACAGAAAATACATATATGAGAAAATGTTCAACATCACTGGTCATTCAAGAAATGCAAATTAGCTGGGTATAGTGGCGCACGCCTGTAATCCCAGCACTCAGGAGGCTGACGCAGGAGGATTGTTGCAAGTTCGAGACCAGCCTGGGCTACAAAGTGAGCTCAAGTCCCGCCTGAACTGCATAGTGAGACCTTGTCTCAAAAAGACCAAAGGAAACAAAAAAAAAGAAATGCAAATTAAAACAACACCAAGATGCCATTTTCCCCCAGAAAGAATGACTTCCATCAAGAAATTACCCAACAATAAATGCTGGCAAGACTGTGGGGTAAAGGAAACCCTTCTCCACTGTTGGTGGGAGTGTAAATTGGTACAACCACTATGGAAATCAGTATGCAGATTTATCAAAATACTAAAACTTGGGCCAAAGATATAGTGGTATAAACCCCTGCTTCGCAAGCACAAGGTCCTCAGTTTGTTTCCTGTTGCCAAAAAATAAAAGTTAAAAAAAAATAAAACTAGAAGTTCAGCCGGGCATTTTGATGCACACCTGTAATCCCAGCACTTGGGAGGCTGAAGCAGGAGGATCATTGTGAGTTTGAGACCAGCCTGGGCTACAAAGTGAGCTCAAGGCCAGCCTGAGCTGCACAGCGAGACTCTGTCTCAAAAAGACAGAAACAAAAACAAACAAAAAAGTCCCATTTGACAGCTGTGCCCCTTCTACGTATCTTCCCAAAAGAGTTAAAAGAATCATACTACAGTGATATATGCATACCCATGTGCATAGCACCACAGTTATTTGTAATAACTAAATCTTATGAACAGCCCATATGCCCATCAGCAGATGAATGGATAAAGAAAATGTGGTTTTTATATACAGTTGAATACTACTCTGTAATAAAGGATAAACTTGAGACATTTTTAGGTAAATGGATGGGTGCCAGGTACGTAATTTTAAGCGAGGTAAATCAGGCACACACATTTAAAAATCTTATTGTGTCTGTTGTGTGAGAATACCAAAGGGTAAATAAGGACCAAAATGGGTAATAGATATTGGAAATAGGAGGAAAATGTTAAAAAGGGAAGAGGAACAAGGGATGGAGGAGGGGCAAGGAAGGAAGTGAATAGGGATAAAAGAAGAATGGAAGGAAAACAATAGAAACAAAATTTTGTAAATAAAAACAGAAAGGTGAGCCACCCTCCCCCCTCCTCCACTGGCATGGGAGCCAAGATGAGCCCTGGACCGCTTTGGAAGCCTCAGTGACCACATTCCCCATGGCACACCATTGTGGAACCACCCTCAGCACCAGGGAGCTTTGGGAGCCTGTGCCTGCCACTCACACATCATGGGAGTGAGGCTGAGCTCTGGGGAAACGCTGCATCTTTGAAAATCACAAAATGATGGAGTAAAATGCAATCTCAGATTGCCACCCACCCAGAAAAAGTCCAGGAAACATCAACATAGAAGAGCTTGTAAGTCACACACCTGAAATTTCTGAAATGATAGCAACTCAAGTAAAGGAACAACTCCATCAGGCCATAGAAGACATCAGATCAGAAATAATCTCTCAGGTAAAAAAAGAAACAGCAACAATAATGAAAGAATTGCTCAGCACATGTAAAGAAGATGTAGATGAAAAAATAAGAGGAGCATAGGAAAATGGTGGAAACCTTGAATGAACAGTATAGGAAAGAATTACAAGGCATGAAACAGATTCAAACAGATATCCAGGAAATTGAGAAGTCCAATGAAAGATGGCAAAACCACTTGAATGAAACTGAAGATAGACTTTCAGACCTTGAAGACAGCATTGCGGCTAATAATCCCAAAAGGAAGGATCCCTTAAAAATAACAAGGAACCAGGAAATAACAATTCAACAGCTGGAAAATGATGCAAAGAAAAACAATGTAAGTTAAGTAGGTGTCAATGAAATAGCAGGAAGCAACACAAATGACATTAAAAGATTATTTGCAGAAATCATAGCAGAAAATTTCCCAAGCATGGAAAAATAATCTGACATACAGTTCAGTGAGGCATGTAGAATTCCAATTAGCCATAACCAAAATAAGTCTGTACCCAGACATATAATAATCAAGATCCCAGAAATTTAGCAAAAGAATAATATTAAAAGCTGTTAGAGGAAAGAAACAGATCACCTATAAAGGAAAGCCCATAAAAAATCATGGGAAGATAACAGTATGTAATGTAGCAACCATTGTTAATTCTTATCATTTTGTTTTGAGGTCATGTATCATTTTTGTTGTTTTGTGTTGTTTTGATTCTGTCTTCATTGTTTTGTTAGTTTTTTTTAATTTTTAAAATAAAAGAAATTTAAAAAGGAAAGGAACCACCAAGCAGGGTAAGCAATTAAACAGAGGGAAAAAGTAGGGAACCAATAGCACGAAAATTACATGACAAAGATGAGCCGGTACATATCAGTTATAACCATTAAATGGTCTCAATTCACCAATCAAAAGAAGCAGACTGGCAAAGTGCATCAAGAAACAAAATCCAAGAGTATGCTGCATATATGAAACACATTTAACCAAAAAGGAAATTCATAGTATGAAAGTCAAAGGATGGAAAACAATACTCTGTGCAACAAGAACCCAGAACAAAGCAGGGGTAGCTATTTTGTTTGCAGACAATGTGAACTTCAAACTAAAAATGACCAAAAGAGACAAAGAAAGTCACCACATACCTGTTAGGGGAAAACTGCAAAAGGAAGGGATAACAATCATACATATGTATGAACCAAATACAGGAGCACCCAACTATATAAGACAAATTTTAACAGATGTGAAAAATCAAATAAGCAGTCATGCAATCATAACAGGGTACTTTAACACCCCATTGTCACAAAGAGATAGACCAACTAGACAAAAAAGTCAGCAAAGAAATAATAGAACTAAACCAAACTTGTGAACAAATGGACTTAGTAGACCTTTTCACAGTGTTCCACCCAACAACATCAGAATACACATTTGTCTCAGCTGCACCCAGGACATTCTCCAAAATAGATCACATACTAGCCCATAGAAAATGCTTAAGTAAATGCAAAGGAATTGAAATTATGCCATGCATACTACCA
>NW_004955429.1:19425312-19426533 GCF_000276665.1 Chinchilla lanigera | reverse complement strand
AGAGTTATAAACAAAGTGGTAGGAAATTAACAATGCTTGTTGTATTACATATTGATATCTTCAAAGTGGTTTCTCATGAAAACAGATAGAGACATGCGATATTGATCCATCAAAGACTCATTGACAGTGAAACTGGAAATTATTAAGGAAAGAAACCACAAAAACTCCATAAGCATGTGGCAATTAAATAACACCCTCCTGAACAAACAATGGGTCACAGATGAAATTAAAGAAGAAATTAAACAATATTTACAATCAAGCAAAAATATAGATACAACTCACAGGAACATATGGAATGCAATAAAAGCAGTCCTCAGAGGAAAATTTATAGCAGTGAATTACCATATCAGGAAAACAGAACAAGCACAAATAAACAATCTTATGCTGCACTTCAAGCTTCTAGAAAAAGGCATGCAAGTCAAGCCCAAAGCCCAAAGAAGGAAGGAAATTATGAAGATCAGGGCAGAAATTAATGCAATGGAGACTAAGAAAACAATACAAAGAATTAATGAATCAAAGAGTTGGTTCTTTGAAAGAATAAGTAAAATTGATAAATCCCTAGCCAACCTTATCAAAACAGGAAAGAAAAAACTCAAATTCAAGCAATAAGGAATGAAAAGAATGAAATCACTACAGATTCTATAGACATTCAGAAGTTCATCAATACCTACTTCAAAAATCTTTACTCTCATTGGTGGAAAACACAGAGGAAATGGAGAGATTCCTACATACATATGAATTACCAAAGCTGAATCAAGAAGCTATAAAAATCCTATATAATTCAGTACCAGCCAACAAAATTGGAAATATAATTAAAAAATTACCAACAAAGAGGAGCCCAGGTCCTGATGGATTCACAGCTGAATTCTACAAGATCTTTAGAGAATATTTAGTGCCAATTCTTCTCCAATTCTTTAACGAAATTGAAAAGGAAGGAATTCTCCCCAACTCATTCCTGGAGGCAAATATTACCCTGATACAAAACCAGAGAAAGACTCAACCAAAATAGAGAACTACAGGCCAATCTCCCTAATGAACATAGATGCAAAAATTCTCAAAATACTAGCAAACAGAATGCAGCAAATCATCAAGAGGATTCTACACCACGACCAAGTGGGATTCATCCCAGGAATGCAGGGATGGTTCAATATATACAAATCAATTAATGTAATACACCATATCAATACAGCCAGAGACAAAAATCACATGATCATCTCAATA
>NW_004955429.1:19423205-19424327 GCF_000276665.1 Chinchilla lanigera | reverse complement strand
TTCTGGAAACATTAGCCAGAGCAATAAGACAAGAGAGAAATAAAAGGAATAAGGATAGGAAAGAAGGAAGTGAAATGACCATTATTTGCAGATGACATGATACTCTACATAGAAGACATGAAAACTCCACCAAAAGGCTTACAGATTTAATAACCAAAGTCAGCAGCACAGCTGGATACAAAGTCAACACTCAAAAATCCATAGCTTTCCTGTACACAAACAACAAACACACTGAGAGAGAAATTAGGAAAACCATACATTTCCAAACAGCATATGAAAAGTTAAATACTTAGGAATCAATCTAACAAAGGAAGTAAAAGATCTATATAGTGAAAATTACAGTACTCTAAAAAAAGACATGAAAGAGGATTTCAGAAAATGGAAAAATATTCCTTGCTCATGGATAGGAAGAACCAACATTGTGAAAATGGCCATACTCCCACGAATGTTATATACATTCAGTAAAATCCCAATTCAAATACCATTAGTAGACCTCACAGATCTAGAGAAAACATTCCTAAAATTCATCTGGAAGCCAAATAGACCAAGAATAGCAAAACCAATCTGGGGCAACAAAGGAAAGACAGGAGGCATTACAGTTCCTGACTTGAAATTATACAACAAAGCTACTACAATAAAATCAGCATGGTATTGGCCAAAAAACAGACACGAGGATCAATGGAACAGATTGGAAGATGCAGACACAACTACAAACACCCTCAATCTACTAGAAGAGAAAGTAGATAGAGAAGACATAGGGGTCGGCAGAGAGTTCAAGAACAAAAACCAAACTACACAGGAAATATTTCAAAGAATCAACAACTGGGATCTCATCTTACTGAAACTTTTTTGCACATCAAAAGAAATCACCAATAGAGTAAAAAGAAAACCCACAAGCTGGGAAAGAATTTAGCCAACTGTCCCTCAGACAAAGGACTTTTATCTAGAACATATCAAGAATTTAAAAAAATCAGGCCCCCAAATTCAAAACCTCAATCAAAAAATGGGAATTTGAGATGAACACATAATTCTCAGATGAAGAAATACAAATGGCAAATAAATATATGAAAAAATGTTCAACATCATTGGTCATTGGAGAAATGCAAATTGAAACAACACTGA
>NW_004955429.1:19404910-19421815 GCF_000276665.1 Chinchilla lanigera | reverse complement strand
CCGTATTTATTTGGTTATTAGAAGAAAGGAGGGAGTACTCAAGAAGGGTGGAATTACTCAAGGACTTCTTCAGGTAAGGTATTAAATTAATATGAGGATTAAATTAATGCACCCAAGAGTAAGATACCTGAAGCTATCGTCTTTATTGAGTTGAGATCGGATCCAGGTATCCTTGGCTGTGATCTTGACTTATCCTTTGAGGGTTGCTGGCTTCATCCACCACTACAGGTCTTAGTAGGGATTAGTGACTCACAGAGGTTCACTTACTGTGAATCCACTGCCCAGCTCCAGACAAGGAGCGTAGGCCTTGGACAGTCTCCCAAGTGAACATCACTTGATATTTGCAGAACTTCATATATTCTTGAGATGTATGCTCCTTCAGAAGCTCTGCATATTCCTCCTCTCAGTCAGGTATGTTCACCACAGTCTTTTGGTTTAACCTGCAGATAATCAAAGGAGAGTAGTGCTTCCTAGCAAGCATTCTGATAACCCAATGTGGACTCCATACCCTTAGTCTTGCTTTGTTCAGAGAATATCTAAGCCAAAAGTAGGTTCTCGTTGAATTACCTCAGGTTCACTGTGAAGTCCAGCCACACATCCCATGGTATTCAGCTGTTCCACAGGAAGTGCACTATCGGAAGCACAGGACCTCTGCTTGGCTCTAGTATCAGTCCAGGGAAATCTTGCTGTGTCCTGTGAACACGGACAGCCCTGGCCATCCGCATGTGGACCAGTATGGCCGAGCCCAGTGGATTCTCTCAAACGAGCGTCCATCCACACGTTCCCACACTGCTGTCATATCATTTCATTCTGGGGTGTTTGGCCTGAAAATATTTCCAGTTTTTTCTGGACAGAGATGATTGGAAAGTGTTCTTTGTTATCATATCTTTCACTGGATGTTTTTTCTTTAAGGAAATGAAATATTCTCACTGTCTTCATTTTCTTCTGTGCCTGATCTTTTGGACTTTGGAAGCATGTCTGCTGAGTGACTTTGTTCCATTGTCTATGTTTTTGTTTGAGACTGACTATTAGAAGTGTTGGACCTATTAGAGAAATGGACTCTACAGAGGTCTTGAAAACCTGGCCTTTCTTCTGCATTTTGCATTACCTTTCCTCTTCTGCTATTACCAGTTTCTTATTCTTGATTTCCCCAGTGAACACGAACACTGCTTCCATCTCCTGAAGAAAAGTCACTCGAATTTTTATTTTTGGAAATAGTCATTTCACGTGAGAGTGGTGACCAATCAAAAGTCCTTTTCTGTCAAAGAAACTACCACCCACACTGGCACTGGAAGAAGCTACAGTTGCAGTGGGGATTGTGGCATGTCCACTCTCCAGTGAGGCTTCTGCAGTCTCTAAATCTTCACATTTTGTTGAAGAATTTCTGGACATAAAAGGGTGGTCTGATATTGAAGATAGATTTAAATGATCTGCTGGATTTCTACCAAATAGCATGAATAAATTTCTTGCCCTTTCTTGACAAAAGTTGACATTTCATAGTCTACTACTTTCTTTAATGTGTTCCTGCCAGGTCCATTTCAAAAGGTGATCTCCCAACAAGTAACATATGAAACATACAGGACAAGAGCCAGAGGTCTGTGTGTGTGTGTTTTGGTGCTGGAAATTGAACTCAGGACCTTGCACTTGCCAGGCATGCAATTGTGCCGCTGAGCTATTTCACTAATCCCTTGAGGGCCAAAGATCTGATTCAAGTTGTGCACTTGGAGTTGCAATTGCTAGTAAAATGTACTTATGAGTTCCACATGATATATAATGCTTTTCATGTGGCATTTTCAGCTGAGTTGCCAGCCAGAAATCAGCTGTCTTGATGTCCTTTATGAGTAAGTAAGAGATCAGAAAGAGAGGCCCGGGTGAAATTCACCATGAGAAGGAAGATACAGCATTCCTGTTATGACCTGATGCATGAAATGACAACCTGTATCTTCATTCTGTTCTTTAGATACCTGTTCATTTCTCTGTCATGGCTTTTTTTTTTTTTTCTTTTGAGATGGAGTCTTGCTATGTAGTCCAGATTGGCCTCAAACTCATGGTGATCCACCTGCCTCAGCCTCCCAAGTGCTGGTGTAGCAGAAAAACCAATATCAAACCAAATGGAAGACTCTTTGCACCGAGGAGTTAGAAATCAACTTTTACTACTCTAGTGGGCTGGGGAATCCAGAGGCTCAAATCACCAGCCCAGAGTCAGGTTTGAGTTCAGTTTAAATACAGTTTGCAAGTGGGAAGTACAAAGCTGATAGCAGGTTATTACATGATTGGTTACACGGAATACAAGAATTACGTCATACGTTGTCAGGCAGATTTACTGAAAAGGAATTTTTATCATTAGACAGGGACGTTCTGGGAAGGAGAGGGTGTCAGCAGAGCAAGTGGAGTTACATGGGTCCTTGACTGGGCCAGTCTGCCCCAGACATGAAGTCCTGGAAGCCAGTTGGAAACAATACGTTTTTCTAACTAAGGAAAACGCAAACTGGACACAGTCAAGTTGGCCTGGTGCATTATCAAAGAGAAGGAGACAGTCACGGCTGACTCCCTCCATGACAGGCAGCCTGAGCACAGTCACAGGCTATGAACTGATTCCTAGCTTTTGCTATAATGTGCCGACAAGTCTGCTATTCTGCAAGTGTGCCTCACACTGGGATTACAGGCGTGTTGCACCATACCTGGCTCCACTGTGGCACCTTTCTAACACGAGGTGGACACACCTTCCAAGGTGTGTGCTCACCACTGCAGCCCACTTTGGAAAACGCCCTGAGGTTTCCCTTCTCCTGAGGCTCTGAAGAGCTTTATTTTGAGGCTTCAGTGTGAGGGCTTGAAATCTGCAACTCTGATCTCCAACTTCGGTTACAGTACAGGTGTTCCCTTAAGATTACCAAAAACAGAACACCCCAGAAAATACATTTCTTTTTTTTTTTTATGCAGTTCAGGCTGGCTTTGAGCTCACTTTGTAGCCCAGTCTGGCCTCGAACTCACAACGATCCTCCTGCCTCTGCCTCCTGAGTGCTGGGATTACAGATGTGCACCACCACACCCAGCAGAAAATACTTTTTTTTTCCCCCTGGTACCAGGAATGGAACTCATGACCTTGCGCTTGCCAGGCAGGCGCTGTGCCGCTGAGCTAAATCCCCAGCCCCAGAAAATACATTTCTAAGGTATCTACATTTTCAGACTCAAACCTCTCTCACATCTTCACTCCCTTTTAAACACCCCAACCTCTCACCCGAGTTTCACGAGTCCTATCTCAGAAACTGGCTGCTGCCCCTCTGCATAGCTGTGCAGGGATCTAAACCAACTGTTATATCTTCTATGTTACTGTTCTCTTACTGCCCACCTTGCCAGTTGTCTAGATGACTAGGATATCTAGTTGGTAATGTTAAAAAAACAAAAGACAATCAGAAGATCATCCAAGAACTGCTGGATGTTTCTAGAACAAACTGAAGAACCGTTGGGGTTGAGGAAATGGGTTGAGGTAGAAGCTAATTAACAGGTTAATAGTATCCCTTAGTTACTGCGGGCTGATCAGGCCTGCCATGTCCCAAATGAGTGGATGGCAAAGGCTTAAATAAGTGAGACAAGTGTTACGACTTCAGGGCTCCAGGAGGTTCCAAAATCTAACAGAATTCAAGATTCTTTGGGGGCTAAGACAAAGAACTTCTCTGGGCAGCCTATATTTATTTGGTTTTCAAACAAAGGAGGGGGATACTTAAGAAAATGTGGGAATCTGAGAGGAATCTTGCAGGACCTTGGGAGATATTTTCCCAAGTAGTAAATTAGGTCAATCAGGAGAACTACCTTACCTTTAGGTTGTCATTTATTGTAGGAGTGTGGAGCCTGCAGCTGCAGTCTCCTTGTAGTTAATTGGAGTTGGAGCCAAATGTCCTCAGCTGTGGCCTTATCTTGTCCTTCGAGGCGTCACAGCTTCACAGGCCAAAACAGGCCTCAGTGGTCAGCAGTGACTCATAGAGGTTCACTTCCTATGAGTCCGTTGCCCATCTGCAGACAAGGGGCCTAGGCCTTGGGACAACTCACAAGTAAACGTGGAGAGCCAATTGGTTAATTTCAATCCTACTCAGAGTCACTTCATAGTGGTCTGTATCAGCTAATGACCAAAAAAAAAAAAAAAAAATTTCATTGAAATTACTGCAGAAAATTCCCCAAGTCTAGGCAATGAGATGGATACCCTGGAAAAGGAGGCACTTAGAATCCCAAGTAGACAGGACCAAAAAATAATCTTTCCATGACACAGCAGAATCAAAATACCAGAAACTCAAACACAGAGATAATATTGAAGCTGTTAGAGAGCAGAGCCAAACCACCTACAGAAAAAACCTCAGAGATAACACAAGATTTCTCAACACAAATCTCACAGGTGGAGAGAGATCGGTGAAGTTTGTCAAGCCCTCAAAGAAAAGAATTGTCAACTCAGATTACTATATCCTGCAAAGCTATTCTACAAAATCAAAAGTGCAATAAAGAGCTTCCACAATAAAAGGTGTCTGGCCGGCAGCGCAGAGAGAGTAATAAAACAATAAAACACTTTTATTGTTGAGAGCACGGAGAAGACCACAGGGAGGAGGGGGATTGCGGAGGGAGCGAGTCTTCTGGGGTGGACAAAGGAGGACAGTGGTTATATATGGTCAGGCTAGAGGCGGGGTTTAGCGGGTGGGCTAGCTGACGTAGCAGGCTAGCATTGGGTGTGTGGGAAAATGAAACAGGATATTACATAAAGGGGAGTAGGAAGTTGTAATTTGACTCCGGGAAGAAGGGTGGGGCTTAGCACATGGCCTCTAAGGGCCAGTGCCACATTGGCCATGGCACATAGTCTCCACTAGGTGGCGCCACAGCGACTATAAAGGAATTATGAAGACCTTTCACACAATGAGGAGAAACTAAAGACCTTTATGACCACCGAACTAGCACTACACTTCAGGGAATCCTAACAGAGACAAGGAGAACAGCAACACCCATGAGGTGAGAGAAACAATAATCACACAGGAGAGTAGTTAAACAATAACAAACAGAAAAACCAGAACTGAAGTAAGTCTGCAAAACAGGTGTAACAACAGGAATACACTGGATCAAAAACAAGATCTAATTGCATGTTGCCTGTAAGAGACATACCTCATTTAAAAAGATACACACAGACCGAAAGAAGGATGGAAGTGATAGTTGAAGAAGCTGAAGGATGAAAACAAGTAGAAGTCACTATTCTAATGTCTACCAAAGTTGACTTCAAACCAAAACTGGTCAGAAGAGACAAAAAAGGTCACACATGTTGGTAAAGGGAACAAAGGGGACAATTCACCAAAGAAGATGAGTATACATAACTATGAACTGCTCGCTGGCCACCCAATTTCATAGAACAAAAACTACCTGATGTAAAAGATACCAATACAATCATCTTGAGAGATTTCAATACTCCATTCTCACAAATAGGTCAATGTGGCAAAAAAAATCAGTGAAGAAAGGTCACAGTTAAATTACACCATAGAACAAATGGATTTCACAGTATCTATGTTCTGTCCCCAAACAGCAGAATACACATTCTTTTCAGCAGTCCCTGGAACCCTCCAAAATAGACCACATTTTAGGCTATATCATGCATGTACAAAAGAATTGAAGTACAGAAGAAAATTTTTAATTCAAAAGAATTAAAATAATCTCATGATTCCTATCAAGTCCCAATGGAATGAAACTAATAATCAATAACAAAAGAAACCATAAAGCCAGGCACGGTGGCACACCACTGAAATCCCAGCATTCAGGAGGCTGAGGCAGGAGGATCACTGCAAGTTTGAGGTCAGCCTAAACTACATGTTGAGTTCAAGGGTCAGCCTGAATGGCATAGCCAAACCCTGTCTCAAAAAAAGAAACCACAGAAAGCAGAAAACATGCAGAGACTGACTAATGTACTCTTGGACAATCATTGGGTCACAGAAGAATCAGGGAAGAAATTTGAACATTTCTAGAATGAAATAACAATGGAAATACAACGTGTCAGAATCTGTGTGGCAGAGAAAGCAGTTCTAAGGGGGAAGTTTATAGATATGAGTGTTTGCATTAGAAAACAGTGACCCCAAATAAGCAACCTAGGGGTGCATCTCAAGGTCCTAGAAAAATAAGGGCAATCCAACCCCAAAAGTAGCAGAAGGAAAGAAATTATAAAGATGATAGCAGAAATTAATAAAATTGGGCCAGGGATGTAGCTCAGTGGCATAAGCATCTGCCTGGCAAGCACAAGGTCCTGAGTTCAATCCCCGGTACCAAAATAAATAAATAAATAAATAAAATTAATAAAATTGAGACAAAAAATATAAAGAATCAATGAATCAAATAGCTGGTTCTTTGAAATGATAAATAAGCTTGATACATCCTTAGTAAAAAGTCAAAAGAAAGAGAAGGTTCATATCAGTAAAATTAGAAACAAAAGGTGCAAAAATAAGACACCATGAAAATCTAGAGGATTCTTAGAAATTATTATGAAAGCCTATATTCTTATAAATCAGAGAATTTGAGAAAAGGAGTAAATTCCTACACATATGACTTTACAAAACTGAACCAAGACAATATAAAAACCCTGAACAGACCAATAACAAGCAATGCAACTACTGCACAAATAAAAAAGCTACCTACCAAAAAGGGCCCAGGATCTGATGGATTTGCCATGGATTTCACCAGAATTTAGAGATAAACTAAGGCTGGAGATATAGGTCAGTGGCATAAGTGCCTGCCTGGCAAGTGCAAGGCCCTGAGTTCAATTCCTGGTACCAAGAAAAAAAAGTAACAAAACTTAAGAAGTGATACTTGCTCAATGGTTAGCCTCAGTGTAGAGATGAACTAAGCTAATACTCCTCAAACTTTCCAAGCAGTTGATAAGGAAGGAATGCTTCAACTCATTTCACAAAGCCACAATTACCCTGATACTGAAACCAGATAAGGACTCAAAAAAAAAAAAAAAAAACAAAACCCTAATAGGCATCATTGTTCTCAATGAACACGGGTGCGGCCTCAGCCCTCCAGCTGCACAGGGTGGGGAGCCCTTTAGGATGCAGAGAGCACATGCTCCTGATAGGCCCAGAAGGTGAGCTGATATTATGTGCTATCATGTGCAGATGTTATTAGTAGACCAGGATGAGCACAACATTAAAAGCCTGTGTGTGTGTGTGTGTGTGTGTGTGTGTTACTGGAGATTGAATCCAAGGGTCTTTATACTGAGCTACATCTACAGCTCTTTTTTTTTAAAAACTTTTTTTTTTGAGACAGGGTCTTGCTATCTAGTTCAGCCTGGCCTTGCACTCACTGTGTAGCCCAGGCTGGCCTCAAACTCCTGGTGATCCTCTTGCCTCAGCCTCCCACACGCTGGGACTACAGGTGTATGTGCCACTGCACCTGGTTCTAGCATTGTAGCTGTAAGTGGAGTCTCCTTTTTCTGAGTTCCAAACTCCTTGAGACTACTGTGTATGGCGTCACTGCAGCTGGGACTACAGCCACCTGGAATCCTCACACTGGGAGCTCCAACCAGTTTCCCCACCCTCTCTCCAGTAAATCAGAGCTCAACAGAGCAATGAGAGTGGTGTGTGGAGCGCTATGTAAGACTTTATGACAGCACCCTGGCCAAGAATGTGCCTCTGTCTTAGATTTTAGTGTCAGGTGAACCAGTACACACTGTCTTCTGTGAAGCCACCACTGTCCTGGCCCACTTTTTTTTTTTTTTTTTGTGGTAATGGTGGAGCTACGGATTGAACCTCAGGCCCTCACACCAAATTGCATCCCAGTCCTTTCTTATTTTTTGTTTTGAGGCAGGGTCTCACTAAGTTGTCCAAGCAGGATTTGAACTTGCACTTCTCCTGCCCCAGCCCCCCCGCTGTGCTGGGATTCCGGGTATGTGACACAGCAGTTCTGGGTATGTGACACTGCAGTTCTGTGGCAATCGACATACAACCTAAAGGAGGCCTCACACCCTCCTTACCTGAGTCTCAGCTAAGTCCCCTCGAGGGGTGCGGCCAGGTGGGCGTCGGAATGGTCTCTCTCTGAGGGCCACCCACCCTTTGTCTGTTGCACCATCATTCAGAGGTACACAACGTGCATGGTAGGGAGATAAAATCAAAACTAATTCGTTAAAACCTGCAGTTCCTGACTGCAGGGAAAGGGGCTTTTACAGAGTTAAAGATAAAACCAAACTGCTCTCTGCATCTAGAAAAGAAAAAAGAGGCCTATTCTTGCTGAGCATTCTACCTTGGCCCCCTCGTCAGCTGCCAGTTTCCGCAAACACCTATTGCTTCACTCCTGCTCCCGACCCATCTATTTCCAGCCAATTGAACTGGTTCCAGCTGGCCGTGGCCTGCATTCAGCCAGAGGCCCTCCCTCCACGGCCTTCGGCTTACACGCCCATCCTGGGCAGATGGTATCGTCTAACACCCACCCAAGATGACTGTCAGTGATTCCTTCCGAGTCCCACATTTTGACTGAGGGAAATTGGACGATCAGCCCTGACAAGTGAGTTGCACCCTGTCACACCTGAATAGATAGGACAGACCGAGCTCTATTGAATTGGGCCTGAGAGCCTATGGTCATTGCAAAAGTTAGGGGCAGACCTGTGACCTTCCTGGTAGACAATGGAACAGAACTCTCTGCCTTCAAAAGTTCCCTCTGTTGGGGCTGGGGATTTAGCTCAGCAGCACAGCACCTGCCTGGCAATTGCGAGGTCGTGAGTTCGATTCCTGGTACCGGAAAAAAAAAAGTTCCCTCTGTTAATAAGTTACCATCACTGGGGCAAGTGGGACTCTTGCTTCTCACGTCTTCGCCAGGCACAAACTTACAGCCTGGGAGGACCTCTCACCAAGAGGAAGATGATGCCTGCATTAGCCTGAGATAGACAACTGCAATCCTGAATTTCTGAAAACTCTCCTCCCAGAGGTAAAAACTAAAGACTCAGCTCCAGGGCTGACCATCAACCACGCCACCTCACTGACCCCCGCTCCTGTCGGATGTCATGGAAAGCACAAACACGCATCCCGCCACACATCATCCCGACAGACCGTGAGTCACCTTGGGCGAGATCTATGCTGTCACCAAAGCAGAAAAGATGCCTTCTTCTGCTTGCGAGTTGCTCCCGTAAGTCCCTTCAACTGGGGAAACCCTGAGACAAGAGGCCAGCTCATTGGACTCAGTTGCCATAGGGGTTAAAAACTCTCCCACCTTGGTTCCGCCTCTGTGTCCTACATGACAAGAAAGCCATCCTACTCAGCAAAACAAACCCACAAGGCCATCTGAGAGGCTCTCGGATTCAGCCCAAGCCAGAAACGCTTTATCCTGTTCTGCCCAAGGGTATTCATCAAGCCCAAGCTGCTCAGCCAGCTGTGATGCCCCCGCCGCCAGTTCTGTCTCTTGCACCACAGCCTCTTGATCTCCTAGATTAACTCACTTGGACTCAATTGCCGTAAAGGGATAAGAACTCTTGCACCTTGGCTTTGCACCTGTGTACCCACCTGCCAACAGGGGATGACTGTCAGCAACTCCTTCTGACTCTAACACTGAAAAATGCTGCCACCTTTGAGACAGGGCCCCAGCCTGTTTAAAGTGAAAAGTCTCCACAACTGTGGCTGATCCTGACACTTGAGTGAACACAGTCCTCCCTTGAGCACGTCCAAACTGGGACTGTGATGTGACAGAGGGCCATAAAACTTAGATAAGTGCCACACTGCTCTCCTGGCAGACCTCAAAGAGGGAGGCAAGGAGCCAATAAACATGTCTAAAGTTAATGTTACCCACTGAAGCCCCCACTGAAAAAAAATTTCTGCCAAAAACAGCTCCTGTGAGACTGATGGACACTTTATCAAACACCAATTCCTGGACATGCCTGAGTGCCCTATACCTCTCCTGAGACAGGACCTGCCTCCCTCACACTCAGGTCCACTGTCCCAGACTTGATATGGACTCTGACTGTACCCCTGAAGAACAGCATCTACATCAGCCTGAACTGCCTGATAATCATAACCCTGAAATTTTGAGAGACTCATTTCCAGAGACATGGACAAAGGACCCCCCCAGGGCTTGCTATCAATCATGCCCCTTTGGTGATTGAGCTCTGTCCCAAGGCAGCCCCCACCTGCTTCAAATAGTCCATAAGAGACTCAGCTAGAAGAAATTCAACCACACACCCAGAGGTTTCAAAACTGCAAAATGTTTACAGACCGTCAAACTGCTGAAATACACCTCTCCTGCCTCAAAACCAGCTCAAGATATCCAAGCTGCTGTTGCTGCTGCAATAGCCCTCCATAGGCACTGCCTCAGTCTGCTGCCACCCACAGCCTGCTAGTATACCTACCTGAACCTAAAGAATGCCCTCTTCAGCCTTTGGCTTCTGTCAGCCAGACCCTTTTTGTCTTTAAATGAAAAGACCCCAGTTCTGGACTATGTGGACTCAACCTCCCAGAGGTTCAAAACCTTGTTTCCTCCCCACTACGTTTCTGATTTTTTAAAATTTTTTATTTTATTTTTTATTTTAAAGAGAAAATAACAAAAACAAATTAACAAACACAAAGATATAAATAAAACAACATAGAAACAATAAAAGCAATGCAGAATTTCAGACAAGGTGATAGGAAATTAACAATGGTTGTTGTATTACTGTTATGGTTGATACGTTGTGTCAACTTGGGGAGTCTAGAGGTTTGGCTAAGTGACTCAGCAGGAAGCCAGGGTGCTTGCTTTGTATACATCCTGAGCCTGTGGAAGAGGAAGGCATGGAGATTATGTGAGAGCTACACACCCCTTAGGTGGGGGTAGCCTGCTTACAATGTAAGGGAGGGGAAGAGGCTGCTTGCGGCAATTCCTCCCTTTTACTCTGGCTGCTTTGCTGTTCGGCTGCCATTCCCTGCTTTGCTCTTGTTGCTTTGTTATCTTCTGCCTCAGAGCCAGCCAAGCATGGACTGAAACCTCCACAAACTGTAAGCTAAATAAACCTTTCCTTCTTTAATTTTGGGCTTTGGGTACTTTGTCTCAGCAATGAGAGAAAAGTAACCAAGACAGTTACATATTGTTATCTTCAGATTGGTTGCTCAGATAAACAAATATAGGCATGTAAGATTGATCAAACAATTAAACATTTGCATTTCTGGTTGATAACACTCCAGCTGCCCTCTGCAAAGACACAAAGTCTCTGCTATAATATCTGGCAGAAACTGGTTCCATTCTCTAGCAGGCACTGTCCTTCTGATCAAGAAAGCTGACAAGTTCACATTAGGCTGAGACCTAACTATCCAGGGGCCACAAGCTGTACTGGGACCAGCTGTTTTAAAAAGTGGACTCCCTGACAGATGCTGTGCACACCCTGTTTACAGATGAAAGTAGTGCCATTAGAAATAAAGGCTGACAGACTAGATATGCTATAGTCACCTTGGACAAAACTATTTTGACCAAAACTCTCCTGCATGGATGATCTGCACAGCAAACTGCTTCCTGCTGCTGTTTGGAAAGCTGCCACCAATGATGTAAAATAATCCGGTCCAGAGGCCTAAGCCCCCTCTGGGGATCCAATTGACTAAAAGCCTGGTATCCGTGGAAGATCAGAGCCAGACCTGCCTCCACTGCTTGTTCTGCAAGCTCAAGCCGTGGTGCTGGCACCTATACACCCCTGCAGCCAGCTCAGGCTTCAGTGTCTGTGTCACCAGCCCTGACCTCCCATTCCCCACCCGTGCTGACAAAAAAAAAAAAAAAGTTTGTGGAGACCTGCTGTAAAGAAATCATCCCTAGAGATGGCCTTCCTTGAATCACTGGCAGTGACAATGGGCCTGCATTGGTAGCACAAGTAACTCCAAAACTAGATTAAATAATAACTGCAAACAGCTTACAGCCAGTTAAAAGACCAAACATATCTGCAGACATTCTTACATGCACATATAACCCAGGTAGGTATGTATTAACTACTTTTATAAGTTTCAGAAATCCAGCCTTAAATTTGCTGAAAAGTTTACCTGGAGCAGCTCCTCTGAGGCTCACTCTAAAGAGAGAACACACACAACCAAAGCCTGAGGACTTCATTCACAGGCTTGCCCTGCACCTAGTCCCCTTATTTTTATGTCTTTTCAGGCTGCTTATCTCAGTCCTTGCTTTCCTGCCCCCTGCTAGCTGCCTTAAACTCTATGGACATTTGCCCCAAGAAAATAAAACAGTCAATCAAACACTTCACCAAGATTTGATGAGTATCCAAGGTATACTGGATACTCTCCTAGATCAGATTAGCTCCCTCACTCCCTTGCCAGAGTAATGTTACAAAACAGACAGGCCTAAATGCTAGTTAGGGGGCTGGGGATTTAGCTCAGTGGCACAGTGCCTGCCTGGCAAGTGCAAGGTTGTGGTTCGATTCCTGGCACTGGAAAAAAACAAAAACAAAAACAAAAACAAAAATTGTAGTGGGACCTTGTCTCAGAAGATCATATATAATATGTCCAGCAAAGATTTGCTGGGGAAATTAAAAGAGTAGGGAAATGTAGCAGAATAATGCCCTCCCCAGCCAGTACACTTCAGTTTGTTAGTTACCCAGGTAATAGTTCCTGTTCCAGATCTGGTTGCTTGTCTCTTAGAAAAAGCTGGTCACTGTGATGCACAGCTAGTCACTACGATGCATATTGTAAGAATCAGTCCCCAATTGACAAGCCATTCTGCCTCTGTGCTTCCTGCTTGCTTATCCCGTGTAAGCCCTAAACCAACAGAGATCAGGGCCTGATATTCTGGGAGTGATCCTAATTAGTGCTCATTTACGATAACAAATCTGCCTCCAAATTCTGGGTATCGTTTCAATGTTTCTGGTTGCCATCGTATTAGAAATCAAGAGCTCTGTATGTTTTAAGTTTAAATTTAATAAAACCTGATAGTGCATAGAGATCTTTACCTACTCCTGACCTTTACATGACTTTATCACGTATTTAACCTTCACAGTTTTTAAGGTTTGCTGAAGGTTATAATCACTAGCTTACGCAAACAGTGCTTGTCTTTGTTGTACCTTGACCAAAGCGCCGCCATCCTGTTCTGTATGCGCCATTTCCCTTCACACTCAAGTCACCTATGGTACCCATAAAAATCCCCTGCTGCACTTCCCAGGCAATGCAAAACCACAAGAGCCAACTCGTTAACTCAATGTTCTTGTGAAAACATCAGTTCTGAGAACTATGACCACCAGATGTACATAACATCCTGCAAAAACAAGATCTGGCTACTGTATGTTCCACGTTCCCCCTCCCTACCCTTGGCGGTTTTTTCCTTTATAAGCCCCTCGCTGTTTCTCCTCGGGGCGCAGCAGTACAAAGTCCATCTGTATTCCATGCCACTGGGTACCAGCTTAAATAAAGTGCTTCTTTTTGCAAAGAGACGTCTCATCCTTTTGGGGGGTCCTTTTTCCTTGGTAGAGCATTTGGGGGCTCGTCCAGGATCAACATAAGGACCCCCTTGTTCCCCAGACCCTTTTCGCCAGACCCTTTTCGCCAGTCAATCAACTTCTGTAAGTATCCTCTCCTTTCTGTTTCGTTTTGGTGCACACTTTTGTTGCAGTGGAGAGAGTTAATGCTCCCTCTGCACCAGAGCGGGACGCCCTCTGGGGGCTTCTTGCCCACTTCGTAATTTGGGACTTTAGTCCACCAGGTTTTGGGATTTCATCTCCCTTTGGCCTTTGTCTCTTCCCTCTCACCTGATCCTTCCCTCCCAGGTCATATGCAACTCATCAGATATAAGAGTTGTAGCGACAACTTTTCCCCTGCAGGTCACCTGATCAAGGACAGACAAAGTCTTCTATGTGTACTTAATGTTTTCTGTGTCTTTTGTGGCACCTTGTCTTGTGTTGCTTTGGTTGATCTATTTCTATCAAAAACTAACCACCAACAACTAATCATGGGTCAAGGCTCTTCTTCTGTGTCCCTGACACCCTTAAATTTGATCCTTAATCATTTTGCAGATTTCAGGAAAAGGGCCCAAGGGTACGGAGATCCTCTATATCCTGGAAGGCTCCGAATATTTTGTTCCCTAGAATGGCCATGCGCTGTCCCCGAGTGGCCAGATACTGGAAGTTTTGACCTGGCCATTGCGGAGACAGTCCAAAGATACGTCTTCGGTCCTCCCATACACCCTGACCAAATTGTCTACATTCATGTTTGGATTCATCTCATCTATGATCCACCTTCCTGGTTAAAAAAATTTCTTGAGGCTACCAAATGGCAGTCTGACAATCCTCCGCTGCTGGCACCATTGAAAGTGAAACCAAAATTGAAGCTGAGTCTGATTTTGCCAGCCAATGAAGAGGAGCCTCCCCCACCGCCTTATCGTCCCTCCGCTCCCCTGGCACCTAATTCCCCAGAACCCGAACCCTCTGCCGAACCCTCTGCCGAACCCTCTTTCTGCCCCCCCCAGCCCTATCAGGACCAGAAGTCGGCCGCAACCCGACTAGCCCAACTCTACTGCCACCCCAGCCCTCCTTCTGTTATGAGAGATACCTAACCCCGATCATCCCACTGCCCCAGTTTTCACCTATGTTCCCTTCTCCACTTCAGACCTATATAATTGGAGAGGACAAAACCCTCCTTTCTCGAAGGATCCACAAGGGCTCATCTCTCTCCTGGAATCCATTTTTTCTACCCATCACCCCACTTGGGATGATTGTCAACAGATCTTACAGATTTTGTTTACAGCGGACGAGAGAGAATGCATCCACACCTTGAGTAAAAAAGTGGTGCGCGGCCCTGACGGAAACCCGACGTCTGACCCAGACCTCCAGAACTCCACTTTCCCACTGTCCCACACTGATTGGAACCCCAACGTGACCGCAGGTAAGGAGGCTCTCAATCAGTATCACCAGCTGTTCCTAGAGGCCCTTAAAGGTGCTGCCAGAAAACCTACAAACCTATCCAAGGTGTCCGAGGTAAGGCAATTGGCAAATGAGTCCCCTTCAGGTTTTCTGGAAAGATTGCAGGAGGCCTATCGCATTTACACCCCCATAGATCCAATGGCTCCTGAGAATGCAAGGGCTATGAATATTGCCTTTGTTACCCAGTTGCCCCCAACATCAGAAAAAAATTACAAAAACTCTAGGGATTCGGAGGGATGCCCCTTAGTCAGTTATTAGAGGTAGCCCAAAAGGTTTTTGAAAATCGGGAAGATCGCCAAGAAGCAACTGACAAAAAGCTAACTAAAGCATTGGAGGTTTTAACCGAAAAGGTAACTGAAAAGAAATACAAGGACCATCCTCCACTAGATAAGAATCAATGTGCATATTGCAAAGAGCCAGGGCACTGGAAAAAGGATTGTCCAAAACTTAAAGCCAAATTGGAAAAGGATGCAAAGACTTTGTTATTCCAAGACTGAGAAAGTCAGGGCTCTCATGCCCCCCCCCGCCCCCAGAGCCCAGGTTAACCCTAAATGTGGGAGGCCAACCCATTGATTTTTTGGTGGATTCGGGTGCAGCTCATTCAGTCATAACCAAACCACTGGGAAAACCTACAGGACAAAACTTAAGAGTGTTAGGGGCTACTGGTACTGCTAAGATGTATCAAAAATTTCAGGTCCAACTTGCTAGACCTGGACAAAAGACTATACCACATGAATTCTTATGGGCACCTGAATGCCCTGACCCTCTATTGGGCCGTGACCTTCTGCATAAACTAAAGGTCCATCTTAGTTTTGAAACAGCCATCCCAACAGTACAATTGGACAAAGACCTTTCAAAGCCTCAAACCAAGGTCTTGGCCCTATGCCCAGAGGGAGAAGGACATTTGTTATTGGAAGCCCTGAGACTTCTACTAATAAAGACTTATTACACGAATGGATGCAGCAGGTTCCGGGAGTATGGGCGGAACAAAATCCTCCTGGGCTGGCAGTCAACCAGGTACCTTTGGTAATTGAACTTATTCCCCAGGCTGCCCCCATATGGCTTAAGCAATACCCTATTGGGTTGCAGGCCCGCCAAGGAATAGGAAAACATATTCAGAGACTCAAGGATCATGGCATTTTAAAGCCTTGTGTTTCCCCTTGGAACAATCCTTTGTTGCCTGTGCAAAAACCAGGAACACAGGACTACCGGCCTGTGCAGGACTTGAGAGATATAAATAAAAGAGTTATAACCCTCCATCCTGCAGTCCCTAATCCCTACACCTTGCTGAGCCTGTTAAGGCCGGAGCGGACCTGGTATACTGTACCGGACCTCAAGGATGCTTTCTCCACCTTGCCTGTGGCTCTGGTATGTCAACCTATTTTTGCTTTTGAATGGACAGATCCGTCATCAGGAGTGTCTGAACAGCTAACATGGACACACCTCCCTCAGGGGTTTAAAAATGCTCCAACCCTGTTTGATGAAGCCTTAGCAAGGGACTTGGTTGGATATAGGGAGAATCATCCAGAGGTAACCCTCCTACAATATGTGGATGACCTCCTGCTGGCTGCAGTTTCATTTGACCATTGCAAAGAAGCCTCCCAGGCTCTCCTACAGGAATTAGATAAGCTGGGTTATAAAGTATCGGCAAAAAAGGCCCAAATCTGCCAAAAATTGGTGACTTATTTGGGCTATCAGATCCAAGAAGGAAAGCGCACTCTTTCCTCTCAGCAAATACACACCATCCAGCAGATTCCCACTCCTGTTACCAAGAAACAGGTGCACGAATTTCTGGGAGCTGTAGGATATTGCAGACTTTGGATTATCAGTTTTGCTGAGATAGCCCAACCCCTTTATGATTCCTTAAGGGGGGTAACTCAAGACCGCCTAGAATGTCTCAAGACCAGGCTTTCAAACAGTTAAAACAGGCCCTAACTGAGGTCCCAGCTTTGGCCCTCCCTGATTTGCAAAAACCATTCTCCCTCTACGTGGATGAGAAAGGAGGGATAGCCAAGGGAGTCCTGACCCAATGC
>NW_004955429.1:19391610-19403394 GCF_000276665.1 Chinchilla lanigera | reverse complement strand
CAGGTGGAAAGAATGAATCAGACTTTAAAAGCAATGATGACTAAAATGGCTCTGGAAACTGGTGAAAACTGGGTGAGTCTCCTTCCCTTTGCCCTTTTACGCATGCGTTGCACACCTTATGTTGCAGGGATCTCCCCTTTTGAGGTCATGTTCGGGAGCTCCCCCCCATTCCCAAAATTGCTGAAGAAAAATTAGCTGATTTGGCTAATCAGGACCTCATTAAGTCTCTCCAGGTTCTCCAGCCCATCCTGGCCTCCATCCATCAGCTATTCAAGCAACAGCATCCTCCGCCCCCTGCCTCCACCCAGGACGACCTCTTGACTGTGCAACCCGGGGAACTGGTGCTCATCAAAAGGCACCACCGAGAATCTCTTGAGCCACACTGGGAAGGTCCCTTCACGGTGGTCTTCAGTACTCTGACAGCGGTCATGGTCACCAGAAAGACTGCTTGGATTCATCATTCTCACATCAAACCAGTCCCGGCCCTGGACAAAGACCAAACTTCAGATAAGTGGACTGTGACCTCCTCTTCTGGAGACCCTTTAAAGCCTAAATTAACCAAATGTACTTGATTGTTCTGATCTTATGCATCCTCCCTCGTGGGGACACAAGTAAACTGTACCATGCCCCAATACATGGGACTTGGAAATTAACTGATTACAACACTGGGGAAGTATTGGCTTCCAACACCACTGTTCATGGGGAAATTAGGATAGATCTATGCCAATTGTTAAATATAAGTCCAAAAACCCACAGAATCTCCTGTATGCCAGGTGTTGGGGCCAATATCTGTGAAAACACACCCAACCAAAAGAAATTACAGCCTATTCCGTGGTATCTCTGCCCCCAACTCCAATATTATGGCGGAGTACCATACAGCTCTGGGACCCAATCCTGTGCATACTCGCAGGACACAGAGTTTTTCTGTCCATACTGGAGCTGTGTCACTATCTCCCATTGGAATGGAGGCAATGCAGATGAACACCTTCATCTTGCCCATAGTACTCCCAGTTCATGTGAACTTAATCAATGCAACCTGATGGGGGCTGGGGATTTAGCTCACCGGCAAAGCGCCTGCCTGGCAAGCGCAAGGTCGTGAGTTCGGTTCCTGGTACCGGAGGAAAAAAAAAAAAAAAAAACCTGATGACCTTTAAGGCAAAGATTCCCACCAGTACAACCTGGAAGCAAGGATTACATTATGGTATCAGACTCTGGACTTCACCTTGTTATAACCCTGGAAACTCTTCTACTATACAGTTCATTCCAGGGCCCCCACGCATAGCTCCTGCTCGCCCCATAGGACCCCTAGCTCCCTGTCCACCTCCACCCCACCGCACTCCCTCTTCTTCCCCTCCGTCCACTACACGCCCCCCTTCTCCTTCCTCTGAAACAGCTACATCCTGCACCCCCAGACCCTTTCTTGCCTCTAGATATTGCTTTCCAGTTCCTAAATTTCAGCTCCCCTAATCTTACTGTTGACTGCTGGCTATGTCTTCCGTCTCGTCCACCCTACTATATGGGCACTCCTGTGACAGCAAAACAGTTTTCTAACTCCTCCGCTGATGACCCCACTTGCTGGTGGGGTGCTAAGCCCCTACTCACCTTGGACAACGTCCAGGGCACACCCAGTACTTGCATCTACTCTGCCTCCTACATCTTGCGAACTTCGCCTTACGCTTCACTCTGTAACTTGACCTCTTCCATTCAGATTTCCAATTTTTCATACCCCGCTAATCAACATTTGGTTGCTCCAAATGGAACCTGGTTCGCCTGCACTTCGGGTATCACTCCGTGCTCTATGCATCATTTGTTTACTCAGCATCCTGAGCTTTGCGTCATAGTACAGTTTTCCTCAGGTCTATTGATATTCAGGAGAAAATTTAAAAAGCCATATTGTGTCCGGCTCAAGCCCCCAGGGACTTCACCTCCAAAAAAAAAAAAAACAACAAAACCCTGTGCTTATCCCCACCCTGCTAGGAATAGAGATAGCCGGATCCCTGGGATTGGGAGTATCCAGTCTAATCATTGAGGACCAAAATTACAGACACCTGAGCGCACTCACTGATCAAGATCTAGCTTTCCTCAGTGACTCAGTGTCTAAACTGGAGGACTCCCTTAGCTCCTTGGCAGAGATGGTACTACAGAACCGATGAGGCCTAGATTTGTTATTCTTAAAGGAAGGTGGCCTTTGTTTAGCTTTAGAAAAAACCTGTTGTTTATATGCCAACCACTCTAGAGTCATCCGACAAAATATGGCTAATCTCAAAAAGATTACAGAAAAAAAAACGAGCTAGACAAGCTGAATTAAACTGGTTCCAACCATGGTTCTCTTTCTACCCTTGGTTCACAACTCTGGTAACCGCTGCCGCTGGGCCTCTGTTGATTGTACTCGTTTGTGTAACCATTGGGCCACGTATCATTAACAAACTGTTAAATTACGTTAAAAACCGGGTACAAACTATTAAGCTAATGGTTCTGAGGACTCAAGGTTATAAACAAATTCCTCTGACTTAGTCTATGAGCCAAAGATTTGCCTCACTAACAAAAATCAGTGGGGAATGTTGTACCTTGACCAAAGCGCCACCATCCTGTTCTGTATGCACCATTTCCCTTCACCCTCAAGTCACCTATGGTACCCATAAAAATCCCCTGCTGCACTTCCCAGGCAATGCAAAACCACAAGAGCCAACTCGTTAACTCAATGTTCTTGTGAAAACATCAGTTCTGAGAACTATGACCACCAGATGTACATAACATCCTGCAAAAACAAGATCTGGCTACTGTATGTTCCACGTTCCCCCTCCCTACCCTTGGCGGTTTTTTCCTTTATAAGCCCCTCGCTGTTTCTCCTCAGGGCGCAGCAGTACAAAGTCCATCTGTACTCCGTGCCACTGGGTACCAGCTTAAATAAAGTGCTTCTTTTTGCAAAGAGACGTCTCATCCTTTTGGGGGGTCCTTTTTCCTTGGTAGAGTAGTCTATATTTGCATTTATTCACATCACCTATCCGGGCCATCTTTGCCCTCCTTTCCTCTTTCCTGTCTTATCATTTGTCTGTCTTCTGCCCAAGTAGTAGAAAATGCTCTCTGGTTACAAACTACGCTTTTACTTCTCTGAAAATGTCTTGATTTTTCTGTTTCTAAAAAGATGTTTTCACTGAGCAATAGAATTCTGAAATGGCAGCTCTTTTGTTAGCCCTTGAGGATGTCAGACTGTCCTTTGGATTTCTTCACTGCTATCAAAGTGCCTCTCCTCCAAAGGTAATGTTCCAGGGCCACCGCCTCACCTCCTGGCTGCTTATATTTGCCTTTGTCTTTACATTTCCTTCTTTTTTTTTCCCCCTTCCCAGCACCGGAGATTGAACCCTGGGCTTTTGCACAGTTACATCCCTAGCCCTCTTTATTTTTATTTATTTTTGAGATAGGACCTTACTTGTTGGGAGCAGCTGAAGCTGGAAATTCATTATATGTGTGAGGGCAGGACAGAGCCAGAGCGCCTCAGGCAGTCGAGCTACCTCAGTCTTGAGAAAGGTGTCCTGACAGGACCATTTCAGTCGTTAGTCACAGGCAATCTTGCCTGTCATGAGACTAACTTTGCAAGAGTACAAATAAACACCGCTACTCTTGTGCAGGTCCTCTTGCTCATCAGGTAAGAGGTCACCTCCGCCTGATCCAGCTCTTGTCTCTTGTCTATCTTTTCCTCATACCTGCTGCCATTTCTCCCTGGGATACACTGAGAGACGGACGAGTTCCCTACATTTGTTGCCTGAACAGGAGCCCCAGTGAGAGAGAATAAGTGGGCGGTGGGTACACTTCCAGAGAGCATGCACCAGGGTAAGGAAGCACATTTGTGAGAGCCAGTATTCAGCACTGGAGTGCATGATGCTGGCACATCAGGTGTAAAGCATGGGAATGGAGACTTATTAGGGCCAGAAACAGGTTCACTAGGCCCAGAAATGGGTTCACTAGGGCCAGAAATGGGTTCACTAGGGCCAGAAATGGGTTCACTAGGGCCAGAAACGGGTTCACTAGGGCCAGAGAGATAAATGAGCTTAAAGAGAGAAATAGGCTTAAAAGAAGCCAAAATGAGAATTGTATATTGAATTACGAGTAGTTAAAGTTGGAGCAGGCAGAGTTTCAAGAACCACAGATGTTTATAGATGCATATAAAAATGTTTGTTGTTTTCTTGGTTCTTATATTTACCTTTCTTTTCTGGATTGTGGTTAGAAGGGGTTTTATAACCACAAAGCATTCAGTTGAGAACTGTACTTGAAGTCAAGTCCTGAGCCCAAGCAGGACAAGGAGGGTGGAACAACGGTGCTGCTCATAGAGCTCGAACCTTCGCAAAGGGTAGGGAGGGGTTCATCTGCTTTTTCATCTGCTTGATTAGATGAAAAAGGAAAAATTTCTTTTAAATTACACCTGGCTGGTTGCAAGCGACACAGTGGCACCGCCAAGGGGAGGGGCACAAACTGGGTTCAGGGAAGGCCCCAAACTCAGGTCCTAGGCAGACCCAGCTGGGATTTCCGGCTGCCTACGCATCCACACACCTGGTCCAGCCGCAGCTGCTGGCACATGCCACCAACTACAAACATTTGCACCTGGAACCAAATGGAAGGGACATGACAGAGGCGTGCCCTGGCTGTTCCTGCTGCCACTGCCACCAGCACCAGCACCGGCACCAGCACCAGAACCAGCACGGCTGTGCACACCTTTGGCACCTGAAGTTGGGCAATCAGTGCCTGCCCTCAGAATTCGGGCAAAAAACGGGACATCCAGTGGTCAGAGCAAAAGCACCAGCGCCCCTCTCCTTTCCCTGAGGCTACAAAGGCGATAGCTCCCTGCCTCGTCCCTAGGGGAGGGGAAATGTGTGTGAGGGAGTCCATTCCTGGTACTAAGACAACTGAGCCACTGCTAGCAGCTCACCCAGCCCCAATGGAGTGGAGGCTGCAGCCAGAGTCAGGAACAAAACTTTGTTCAAATCACCCCAGACTCTCATATAGCTCAATTCATTCTTTCCTTGACAAAATTTTAAGAATTATAAATAAAATAAATTTTAAAAAGGGGGATCCAAGGATTTGGGTCTTTTGAAACCTGTGGAGTTCTTTGGGTCTTTTGAAACCTGTGGAGTTCAAAAGTAAAACTGATTACTAAAAGAAAAAAGATTTCAAAGGGCTTTTAGACACAAGTGCAGGTGACCTCCAGGTATGGTGGCTACAGGGGCACAGTCACAGGAGTGCTAAGTTGCTAACCTGGAGGGATGCAGAAGGCCATTTGGCAGGGAAAGGAGCCTCCCGGGGAACAGAGTAGGGTTTTCTATCTTTCTCCATTACAACTGACACTAAAAGAGAGGCCTTTACATTTTCCTCTTAAGGTGGTTAATTTTTTTTTGGTCTTTTTGAGACAGTGTCTTGCTGTGCAGTTCAGATTAAGGTGATCAATTTAAGAGGCTGTCTCCATCCCCAAGATAAAAACATTTTGTCTTTAGTTAAAAAAATCATATTTCCTAAGATTTACAATAATGGGGATATTTTTAAAAAATTACTTAAAGTTCTCTTGATGCCTAATAAGGTTGATAGCCTGTTTTGCAGTTGTAAATTAAGTTGTTATAAAAAAGCTTTGGTATTTTACAAATAGATATAAAAGTTTGGAGTACAGTCTAAAAGCAGTGGGGTTTAAATAGTCACTTGATTCTGACATCCATTTAAATAATGGCAGGTCTGGTGGTGGCCTCCAAAGGGTGCAAACCATGGTAACAATTTCATATTTGGGTCAACTGATCCCACAAGGATATTATTGTGCCCCAAACTGTTCAGATCAACCTTTCAAAATTTTCAGCCTTTATTTGGTAATATTAATTGGCCCCATCCAGATTTTGGGCTAATTTCTCTGATGTTATTAATTGTCATTATCCTTCAGATAAGTTAATTCAATTTGCTTCTGTTTTTACAGACGGGACATATTAGGTTAAGGGAGGCTATGTGATGGCTTCCTCTTCCAATATAAAGAATACAGGTTTCTCACCATACAATCAAAATTAAATTGCAAAAACAAAAGGGGGAAATCAACACCTCCTCCCACTTCACTTGGCAACATACACTATTAAATTTTTTAAATTTTACTAAAGATGGTAGTACAGCAGCAGAAAGACAATTCAATCAGGTAATGCCAAAAAAGCTAATTTGGAGTCCAGGATATGTTTGTGTTTTGCTAGAGCATGCTGTTTGGCTTTATCATGAATCCAGATCTCGAAAAGAAGTTGACAAGGATGAGGTTAGATTTGACTTGGGGCCTATTGAAGAAAATGACAAAATGGAAATCTAAGGTCTAAATAGGTAATAGAATATATAGAGATAATTGAGTTAAAAGTTACCAGTATTCTTATGACAGAATAAAATAAAAATATGCATATTCATTATAAATGAAAGATTCTATTCCTTCCAAAATTTTTCTGGTAAGAGATCTCTGCCAATTAACAAACAACATCTGACTAGTCTATTTATGATTACAAATATCTAGAATTGTAATAGAGTTACTATAATTCAATTTGGTAAAAAATATACTTCAGTGAACTCTGATTTTGTAAAGACTTCTGCTTGTTTGTTCTGTGTACTTGTTATTTACCTATTTGTCATTCTGTGAACAGCTATTCCCCTTTTTATTTGAGATCAAAAATTTTTCTTTTCTCATGTGTTTATAATGCAATTTGGGTTACAGACTTAAAAGCATGCTTTCACCTGAGTTGCCAGCTGGTCTAAATAATATCAAAATTAGTTTACTAACAGCTCATTAAAAAAAATTAAGGCGTTTAACCACAATTTTTTATGGTGAGAGGAGATTATTGGATAGGATTCCAATTGGTAAATAGAGGGGTGGCCAACCTTTGTTCATTAATAAGGAGCCCCCAGTGATCTTGATAGCCTCTTAGAAGTCACCCCCAATAATTTGGTCATTGGTTAAAAGACAAAGTTTTTTTTAAAAAAAATTAAATTACAATAAGGTTTTCTCATAGAAGATGTTCTTGGTACAAAACTAAATTAAGAAACAAAGGTGAGGGCAGGACTGAGCCAGAGTGGACTGAAGCAGTTAAGCTACCTCAGTCTTGAGAAAAGCGTCCTGCCTGGACAATTCAGTCATTAGTCGCTAGGCAACATTCCCTCTCCTGATGCTAACTTTACAAGAGTATAAGATAAATACTCCTATTGTTAAAGTCAGTGCTCTTGCCCGTTGGGTAAGAGGTCACCTCTGCCTGACGCAGCTCTTGTCTCTTGTCTATCTTTTCTGCATACCCTCCACTGTTCCTCCTGGGGGTACACTGAGAGACCCACGGGTTCCCTACACTTACTAAATTGCCCAGATGGGACTCAGACTTGAGGTCCTTGCCTCGGCGGACAGGCTGCACCACCACGCCCAAATTCCTTTTGTTTTGTTTGTTTTTCAGTTTTATTCTGACGCATGTACAGAGGGCTTTCTTTTATCTTAATCTGTCCTCCCTGGCATCTGCAGGGCCATCGTGCCCAGCTTTGCTCTTCCCTCATCTCTTTCTTATCTATTTGTTTTGGAATCTGCTGAGTACGTTTTATCTTCAGATTGATGTCATATATCAGCTCTGGAAAGATCGCAGCCTTTGGACTCTGGCTCCAATCAAAGGGACACTTCTTGTGGTCTCCCTTTGCAAGAGCAGCCAGAATTACTTTACCAGAAGATCCTATCAATGTGGAGAAATGACAGAGACCATCTTGATCTAAAGAAAGTATCTTTTGAAAGAGCTGGAATAACTGTACTGCTGATGTCTACCGGTGTATGGAAAGGAACAGTTAATGCTTAAATTTTTTGACGAATTTTGCATGCTTACATTTGGTAATCTGAACAACTAATTTGAAGACAACAATATGCAATATAAAACCATTGGTGGATTCTTACCATCTTGTTTAGTGAAGCTCTGTATCATTTCTAATGTTCTTTTTATTCTCTTTAATGGTTTGATAAATCTTGCATTCTTACATCTGATACTCTGAGCAACTTTGAAGATAACAATATGTAATGTAACAACCAGTGTTAATTCCCATCATTTTGTTTTGAAACCTTGTTTCATTTTTATTGTTTTTGTGTTGTTTTGGTTTTGTCAATGTTGTCGTTATTTGGACATATGTTGTTATTCTCTTTAAAATAAAAAAAGGGGGGAAAAAAGAAAGTATATTTTGGCTAATGACTTTGAGTCCTAAGTACCTGTTTAATTCTCTCTAGCAATTTCCCACAGAGTGCAGACTGTGCCAAGTCAAAAATTACCAGAAAAAAAAAAATCTGTCACAGACTCCAGTGAGTAGATCAGAGTGATCCAACCTGATTTTATTGGAGCCCTGTAGCCCTCAAAAACACTGGACATGTACATCCCACAGCCTGCTGCAGCTTCTGTGGTAGAAGCACCCTCTTTCTCGGCATTTTACATTTTGAAGAAGAAAAAGTGCAACCAGAAAGTCGGTGGAAACCCAGTGAGTAATCTAGTTGGCTCTTCTCAAATATATCAAGGCTCAGGGCCATTGCTATGTCCTATTTTTTTTTTTTTTTCCCATGACCGTGTCCTTAAAGAGGCTCCAAGAATGAAGTGAACTTTCCTAAGGGAGCAAGTCCTTTTGAGCACTCTTTCTGGACGTCTTTCTGGGCGTTTGCACACTTTACCCTGCAATACAGGAGCTGAAGGCTGAGGGATTAGCCAGTGTCCCCGGGAACAATTCAGAATGTGACCACTGCAGCAGTGAGGCAAGTGTAGCCTTGAAACTCTTGCCAGGGACTCAAGGAACTCTTGGGAAATAAGTGATAGAAGTCTTTTAGAATGACAGACCCTTCCGTAATCACTTCTCGTCTCCTTTTCTGAATCTTTGAAACTTGCAACATGAGAAGGTAAGTATGGTAGTGAAGCCTCCCTTAGAAATCCCTCTTCCTTACGACTAAGAAAGAACAGGACTCCACCAGTATCTAACTGATATATCTCTATTTTCAGAACAAATTACCCCCTACCCGAGCTTTCTGGGAGGTGCTGCGTGTGTTCTGTTTGTTCACCTATGGGGCTGTTTTTGCTTGCTGCGCTGTGCAAGTTTACATCATTGTCTTTCTGGGCGGTATCTCAAGGTCTGGTTGGTGGAGGCCTGCACTGGTTGGCTGACGTGAACTCAAGTGACACCTTGATTTAGATGCTATCAGTCATGCGGTTTCTAAGTGTTCCTCCACCTTCTCCTCCTCTACACGCCTCCCCACCCCATCACTGCTCCTTTAACAGGGCCCGGAGCAGTCCATGCAGTCACTGGACTAGACGCTCGTCCGTCCTCTGGGTGCACATGGCTGATTGAAGGTTTTACACGCAGAGAAGAACTAAGTTCAGCACTGGCTCGAGAGGTTGCTGAGACCAGCACCTTGCACCACCTCCTCGGAGCATGGACAGAAGAGGCCAAGCAAAGAGAACCAGGTAGACGATTCCTGCCACCCTGCCCCTGCTCCCCTCCGGTGCCCGGCTGCCTGCTGTTGTAAGACAAAGAGGCTGCCGAAGACGCTCAAGCTGGTGCTCAGCGCTGCCTGGTCAAGGGTGATAAATGGCACCAACAGCCCGCTGTATAAAGTGGCACTGACTTGGTGGGGTTATTTTCATGGGGAAATCGTGCAAATCTCTATCAGCTGAGCTCCTTGTACAGCTTAGGAGAGGCGCAGAGCAGGAAGGGTTCAGACAGCACAGCGAGGTCTCAGCTTGTCCCAAAGGCTCTACTGTAGCTTCTCTTCCTCCTCCTGCCGGTAGCACCCTCGTCCGGCGCCGATGCTGAAAACATGGGAAAAGGGCTAAGGAGGGAAGCAGCTTTTAACATTAACAGGCGCTGTGCCTTGGTTCTGATTTTCCACTAACTGGCTGAGAGACTTAGTGTTTTCTGAGTTTCCGTTTTGCCGGCTGTGAAATAAATGAAAATATTTCTTTTCCCTTCATCTGCGTGCCTGACACTGTGGTGAGCACTTTCGACGCTATTAATCACCCCTGCTCCCTGTAAGGAAGACTCTCTGCATGTCCTCACCTTCCGACGACGATACTGAGAATGTGAAGCACCCTAGTCATTGCCCTGGTGTCACAGGGTCGGGTGGAGAGCTGGGATTTGAACCGGGGGCCCTGTGTGTGCAGCCTTCAGCCACCGTGCTGTCCTAGCACATGGATGATGTCTCTGGTTGGCCTCAACACTGCTTTTATTTAAGTAACAAAGGAAAAGGAAGAGAGAGGAAGCAAGTCGGTCTTGTCGGTCTTTGGTTCTTTTGCTGGAGGTTAGGTTGGTGGGGAGACGGCTGGAAGGTGCGTATCCTGCTGCCGGTCCAGGCCACGCAGCGGCACCGGCTCGCGGCCCTGCCCCTCAGGAGACCGCGCCTGGCTCCCCGGGGCTGCACAGGTGGTTTCTGAGGGCCCCTGAGCCTGACACAGATTTGGATAAGCGGAAGGCAGCTCCGGCCACCAATGCCAAAGTGCCAACCCGCACAGAAGCTGACGGCTCTGGCTTCTCCACCTAATTTTGCAGCCATTAACTTTGTATTCTTTTATTAAAAATCACCCTGATTCTTGTAAATCACGTAGGCTTCAAGCCGAGCAAAACCCACGCCTCCTCCTGACTTAACACATTTTTTAAAAACCTGTGAGAGCACAAAGAATTTAAATAGATGGAAATGGGGATTCTCGACTTGAAAAATAAGGAACTGTTTTAGAGCCGGGCATGGTGGTGCACACCTGTAATTCCAGTACCCACAAGGCTGAGGCAGGAGGACTGTTGTGAGTTCAAGGCCAGCCGGGGCTACATAAAAAAAAGAGAGAGAGAGGGAGAGGAATTGTTTTATTTTTATTTATTTTTATTTATTTATATTTTTGGATTCGCTATGCAGTTCAGGTTGCCCTTGAGCTCACTTTGTAGACTAGGCTGGTCTCGAACTCACAACGGTCCTCCTGCCTCAGCCTCCCAAGTGCTGGGATTACAGGCGTGCGCCACCACGCTCGGCCCGGAATTGTTTCAAAGAAATGTTGAACTCAGTTAATTATTCCAGACTCTTCAAGAACTTGAAAACAGCGAGGCTTAGGAAAGTCACAGCTCTGTAGTTTTTTCCAGGATGTGGTAGTGCTCAAGCCTTTACAAAAAGCTGGGCGTCTGTGGGAATGTCATTCGGGCTGGCCTGTTAGTGCGGAGTCTGCCACCGATGGGACTGTACAGCTTCACGTACAAATGTTCTTTAAAGGAAAAATGACCTGGCAGTTACAAGATGAACAATTTTTGTTCAAAAATGATCTTTCCCCAAAGAATGTTTTCACTTGTGCCTAAGCTGGCTCCAAGGCTGCCATCCGCGGCCTCCACCCTGACCGTGGCTGGTGGTGATGCCGAGGAAGAAACTCAGGCTTCGCACTGTGCCACGGGCCCGTCTTCTTTAGTTTGTATTTTAAGCAGGATCTTGCGAAGTGGCTAAATGCCTGGCTGGGTTTGAATCTGCGGTGCTCCTGCCGGTTGGAGCCACCCCCATGCCCGGCGGCCCATGACCTCACCCTAAGGCGTGGGGCCTTTCTTATGTAACACAGCCCGGCCTCGAAAGAGCAAAAGAGGGCAGTCAGTGTCAGCTTGGGATGTTTACCAAGACCAGCTGACAAACCCACATGTAACAGCAAAGCAAGAGGAAAAAGAGAAAACATTTTTAAGGGCCGGGCATGGTAGTGCACGCAGGCCTGTAACCCCAGCACTCAGGAAGCTGAGGCAGGAGGATTGTTGCAAGTTTGAGGCCAG
>NW_004955429.1:19367627-19391120 GCF_000276665.1 Chinchilla lanigera | reverse complement strand
TCTAGGATGGATCTTTAGAAGGACAATTTCCAAACATCAGCTGGCTGGGTACACAGGATAAAGTTTCCAATAACATTATATGTAGATTCAAAAGCACAGTTTATCAGACACTCAAAAGGGAGTGAGACATCTAAACTCTGGAAAACGTGTGGGTGATTTAAAAGTGACTCTGGTGGCGGTGAAGGCGCTGAGGTTGAGGCCACCTTGGACTGTCAGAGGGACACTGTTCCCCGACCTGTGGGAGAGGCAAGGGAGTGAACAGTTCCGCCAGCTTCCCTGCATGTACTAAATGTGCTTCCTAAATGCTCTACATAGTTCCTTGATGATTCCTGCCATGTCCCCCAAAGTTTGTACATTCAGATTGTCCAACACAGACTGAAAAAACCCTTTTTGCCTTTCTAGTTGGAAAAAATGCCAGTCGCATTGTATTTGCATGTGTGCTGCTTATAATTAGTGAAGATTTCCATTAAAACGCACCTAATTCAGTCTGGAGAACTGAGTTGATACCTCTCTTGAGGAATGTGTTTGCTTTTTTTCCCTAGGGATGAAAAAGTGTTGAACTGCTTATACCCGAGGCCCGGTGCCATTTTCAGGCTGATCTGCTTTCCCTGGGCGGGTGGCGGCTCTCTTTATTTTGCCAAATGGGGCCAAAAGGTTTATGATTCGCTGGAAGGTACGTCAATTTTCATCATGGTCTGAGTCACTTACGCGGTGGAGGATGGGCACATGCAAGTCTTTCATTTCACTGAGTTCCTTGGGTCTGTGGATTTATAATTCTTATTAAACTTGGAAAATTTGTAATTATACCTTCGAAAATATCTGTCTTCGCCTTCCATTTCTATATGGCATAACAGTAGATACTGTCCCATAGGTCACTGGGTTTCTGTTCAATTTGTTGTTGTTTATTTGTTTGTCTTTTTGGGACAGGGTCTCACTATGCAGTTCAGGCTGGCCCCGAGCTCACTTTGTCACCCAGGCTGGTCTCGAACTCACAACGATCCTCCTGCCTCAGCCTCCTAAGTGCTACAATTACAGGTGTGCATCATCACACCTGGCGTCTAGTGGAATTGCTAGTTTTAGATTTTGAGGGATCTCTGTACTGATTTCCATAGTGGTTGTACTAGTTTATATTCCTAACAACCTAGTAGGGTTCCATTTTCCCCGCAGCCTCACCAGCATTTGTTATTGCCTGACTTCTTGATGATAGTCATTCTTTCTGGAGTATGGTAGACTATTCATTTATTTATTTTTTGGTAGCAGGACTCGAACTCAGGATCTTGTGCTTGCGAGGCAGGCACTTGTGCCACTGAGTTATATCCCCAGTCTGGTAAACTCTCAATATTGTTTTCATTTGCAATTCTCTGGTGGTCAGAGATGTGGAACATCTTTTCATGTATTTATCAGCCATTTGTACTTCATCTGAGCTGTGTCTGTTCATTTCAGGTATCCACTGTTTTCACTGGGTCTTTTATTTTGTGGGGGGATCTAATTTTTTTTAGTTCTTTCTATATTGTAGATATTAGACTTCTGTATCGTGAGTAGCTGGCAAAACGTTTTTCCCATTCTGTCCGTTGTCTCTTCACTGTGTTGGTTGGTTTCATCACTGTGCAGAAGGGCTGGGGAGATAGCTCAGTGGCACAAATACCTGCCTGGCAAGCACAAGGTCCTGAGTTCAATTCCTGGTACCAAAAGAAAGAGAAGTTTCCATTACTGTGCAGAAGTTCTTTAATTTTGATGATCCCATTTGTTGAATTTTGTTTTCAAGACAAGGTGTCACCATGCAGCTCAGGCTGGTCTAGAACTCACCAGCCCAGGCTGGCCTTGTCACGCTAGCTTTGTCCTATAACTTCAGAGCGGGGCTGTGCTGCCTCCTGCTTTGCTCTTGTTGCCCAGGACTGCTTTTGCTGTTCTGGGTCTCTCCTGGCTCCACGTGAACTCTAGGGCTGCTTTCTCTGGTTGTGTGAGGGATGCCGTCAGCTGTTGGACTGGGACAGCACTGACTCAGCTTTGCAAGTATGGTCACTTTGACTGTATTGTTTCTTTGACAGTATATCCAGGAGCAGAGGAATCTCTTCGATCTGCCTGCTTCAGTCTCCTTTTTCAGAGTACTGGAGTTTTCACTGTAGAGGTCTTTTGCTTCCTTGGTTAGGTTAATTGTTAAGTGTTTTTTTTTCTTGATGCTATTGTGAATGGTACTGTTTTCTTAATTTCTTTCTCACTGAGTTCGTTATTATTGTAAAGGATTGCTATTGATTTTTGTGTGTTGGTTTAGTATCCTGACACACTGATGAATTTGGATATTAATTCTAGGAGTGGTGGAACTTTGGGAGTTTTCTACATAAAAGATCGTGTTACTTGCAAATAAGGACAGTTTGACTTTTACCTTTTATTGTTTTCTTGCCTGATTGCTCTAATGTTTCAAGTACTGTACTGAACAGGAGTGGTGATAGAGGACGTCTTTGTTTTGTCTCTCACTAATGTGGAACATTTCCCCCACTTAATCTGATGTTGGGGGGCTGGGGATTTAGCTCAGCGGCAAAGCGCCTGCCTGGCAAGCGCAAGGTCGTGAGTTCGGTTCCCGGTACCGGAGAAAAACAAACAAACAAAAAAAAAACAAAAAAAAAATCTGATGTTGGCAGTAGACCTGTCATAAACAGCTTTTACCAGATTTAGATAAGGTCCTTCTATCCCTATTTACATCAGGGTTTTTATCATGAATGGATGTGGGATTTTGTCAAAGGCTTTTTCTGAATCTGTTGAGATGATCCTGTGATTCTTGTAATTGCATCTGTGACATAGTGCATTATATTTACTGATTTGCTAATGTTGAAATCATCCTTGCAACCTTGTAAATAGGGTGAACCCTGTTTGGTCATGATGTATGATCTTTGCGATCATTCATTTGCCGGTATCTTGTTGAAGATTTTTTTGTCTATGTTTATTAACGAGATTGGCCTTCGGTTGTCTTTTCTGGTTGGGTTTTTGTCTGGTGCTGGAATTAGAATAATGCAGGCTTCCAAGAGCACTTGTGCTATTTCAATTCCATGAAGGCATTGAGGGATGTTGGCCTAGATCTTCCCTGAGGCTCTAGTTTTTGAAGTAAAATAATAATAATCTGGATTTTGGTGGTATCCATTGCAATTTCACCTTTTTCATTTCTAATTGCATCGATTTGGGTCTTTCTGTTTTTGATCAGATTGGCTGGGATTTGTCTATTTTGCTTGTTCTTTTGAAGAAGATTCTTTGTATTGTTTTTTTTGTTTTTTTTTTTTTTTGGTCTCAATTCCATTAATTTCATCTCTGATCTTTATAATTTCCTTCCTCGTGCTAGCCTTGATTTTGAATTGTTATTTGTTCTCCAGGAATTTGAGGGGCAGCACTGGGTTGTTTATTTGGGTCAGCTCTGTTTTTCTGATGTGGCCAGTCTTCCCTCTTGGACTGCTTTCCTTGTGTCCCATATGTTCTGGATGTGGTACTGGCGTTATCGTTTGATTCTAGGAGCTGTCAATTTCTTCCTTCATTCCTTCTGTGACCCATTAATTATTCAGGAAGGTATTAATTTCCATGTGTTTGCATAACGTCTGTGGTTTCTTTTGCCATTGATTTCTACTTTCATTTTACTATGATCTGATAATATGTATGACATAATTTCAATTCTTTTGTGTTTATCTAAGCCTGCTTTTTTTTTTTTGTCTTTTTGAGACATGGTCTCACTATGCAGTTCAGGCTGGCCTTCGTAGCTCAGGCTGGTCTTGAACTCCACAACAAGCCTCTTGCCTCAGCCTCCTGAGTGCTGGGATTACAGGAGCGCGCTACCGCGCCTGGCTAAACCTGCTTTGTTGTCTGTTGTGGAGAAAATCCCATGTGCTGCTGAGAAGAATGTGTATTCCTTTGTTGGGTGGAACACTGTAGATACGTATTAAGTCCAATTGTTCAGAAGTGTGCTTCAGCTCTGGTATTTGTTGTTTATTTTTTTGTCTCTTTGATCTGTCAATTTGTGACAGTGGGGTACTGAGGTCCCCACTGTAATCATGCTCATGTTTATTTGATCTTTTACACCTAGTAGTGTTTGTTTTATGAAGTTGGGTGCACCACTGTTTGATGCCTATATTTTTAGAGCTGTTATCTCTCCTGTTGAATTGTTCCATCAACCAATAGGTAGTGACCTTTCTTTGCCTCTTCTGAATAGTTTTGGCTTGAAGTCCATTTTGTCTGAAAATAGGATAGCTACTTCTGCTTGTTTGGGGGCTGGCATTGCATGAAATGTTGTTTCCTATCCTTTGATTTTTAGACCATGAATGTCATTTTGGATTAAATGTGTTTCTTCTATGCAGCATAGCATTGGCTTTTGGTTTTTGTGTCGTCTTCCCATTGATGTCTTTTGACTGGGGGGCTGAGAGCTGCTCACGGTAAGTGCTGCTGTTGAACGGTGCCGGGGTATTCCTGGCCTGGCGTCTTTTACTGTTGCTGACTGCCCAGCCTGCTGCTCCTCGGCTCGCCCTGCCTGGTACATTCATTCCGGACTTTCTGGTGTCGTTGGCTTGTCTCCCTCAAGGAGATTCTTCGAGAATTTTTTAGAGCGTTTGTTTGGTGGTCATGAACTTTTAAGGTGCTTTTTGTCATGGAAATATTTATTCATCAGTTTTGCGAGAGTTTTGGAGGATATATCAGTCTTGATTGGAATTTGTTTCCATGTTTGAAGCACATAACTCCATGTAAGTCTGGTGTGGAGAAGTCTGCTATGATTCTAAGGGTTTTGCCTCAGAAGTGACTTGATTCTTTTCTCTAGCAGCTTGAGATCCCGTCTTTGCGTTGGACTTCTGGAATTTTGACTGTGACGTGTCCTGGAGCAGTTCTTTTCTGATCATGCTATTTGGGGTTCTGTACGCCTTGCTTATCTATGTGTAAAATTCTTCCCCCATGTTTGGAAAGTTTTCTCCTACCATTTCCATGAACAGGTGTTTAGTACCTTTATGCGGACCACCGGCCTTCGTGCAGGCACTTTCAGACCCAGCCCCTCTGCCAGCTGCACATAACCAGCCCGGCTTCTTACCAAGAAGGGCGGGACCCTGGCACCCGTCCCAGCCGCAGCTTCTCAGAGGGAGCTAGGTCTGCCCTGCTGCTCTCTGTGGCCATCTCCCACACAGCCTCCGTGGTGCAGTGACCCAGGAACTCTGAGGTATAGCTGTTCTCTAGCTTGGTGCACAGCAATTACCCCCTCACAAACCCTCCCACATTAAACCCTCCCAGATATGGTGGGTGCTGCCCTGGACTCCTCCAACTCTAGCCTGGCTTGTGGAAGGAGTAGAACCCCGTGCTGTTTTTGCAGTTGACAGTGGCCCTGGGCTTTCCCTGGGGCTCATGCTGCTTTCCCTCTGTTGTTTCTCCGGGAATTGCTGACCCTCTCTGGGCCTCCCTGAGCAGTGGAGACGGGTGCCCCTCCCTGGAAGTGGGTGAGCCTTGCACACTTTTCCCTGCAGTGTGCTCTGCTTCTCCAGCTTCCCTGTAGTTTCCAGGTTTCCTGTCGGCTCCTTCCTAATTCTCAGAAATCTACTTCTTCCTTTTTAGTTTTCTCTTCACCAAGTTGTTGTTTTCAAGGTGCCTTGATTCCAGGTCCCAAGAAGCTGTGCTTTGCTAGGGGTCTCTACTCCGCTCTTTTTAATGCTTGCCCTTTCTTCTTAATCTTCAGATTCTGACAGTTTACCTTGACTATTATGAGGTCAGTTTTCTCAAGCATATAATGGGTTCTCTCAGTGTGTGGCTTCCTTCCTGTTTTATTTCAGGGAAGTTTGTGTAGTTAAGAATTTCAGTCGGTTCTTCCCCAGCGTTCTGCTTTGTTTAGCTTTCCTGAAGGTCTCCCTTTATTCCCATGCTAGAACTTTGTCTACGTTTAATGACTGTTACTTCCTTTTGTACCTGGCCTTCTTTATTTTGCCGTCCTCTCCCTAGTTCTTTTATTAGAGCTCCCTTTACCTCTTTCAGTAATTTGCATCCGTTATGTCATAGGAAACATTTTTTGGCCACTTTTGAAATGACGTTTATTCTTTCATTCAACTTCTTTCCAGTGTTCTGTCAGCTTTTTGTGAAATTGTCTATTTCTACTCATAATTTTAATTTAAGTTATAGTTTGTTTTTCTCCCAAAGAATGTTTTATTTATTTATTTCCTTATTTCTTTAATGTGTAGTACTGGGGATTTTTTGTTTTGTTTTGTTTTAGTTTGGATTTTAGTTCCGGCTGGCCTCAAGCTCACTATGTTAGCCCAGGCTGCCTGGAATTCATGGTGATCCTCCTGCCTCAGCCTCCAGAATGCTGGGGTGTGCACCATGATGCTTTGCAGTTCCAGGGATTGAACCTAGCACCTTTTCACCACCCCATCACCCTTTATGTTTACCTTATTGAGACTGGGTCTCACTAAACTACTAAGGCTCGAACTTGAGATCCTCCTGTTTCAGCTTTGCAGAGTGTTGAAATTACGGTGTGATAGAGTTTTCATTTTCTGCTTGATTCAATTCATAACGTCTGTTTTCTCCTGCTTTATAAGTCTTTTAACAGGTATCTTCTTAGTTGAAAAATTCAATTTAGACATTCTGTACGTTAGATTTATTTCTGTTGGAGACGTGCCAACATTCTCTGACCAGCACGCAAAGTCATTTTGTGGAGGCCAGGGGTGCCTTGCTCACTTGTTTTCGTACTTTCAGAGCGCCCTCTGCCGTTTCTATCGTGAAATACATCTTCAATCAATAAATGGCACCTTGCTGCTGCGGGCGTAGGTTCTGGAATCTTCTGATTCTTTGGTACTTGTGGAACTCTTATCTCCAGCCCCTTCCTTATTTCTGCCACCAGGACTTCAAGAGACGTTTTCTCTTCCCAGCGTGCCCTTCTCTGTCCTGGAAGTGTTGTCTCCTGACACATCTGCTCGCCCCAGCTTTCCGGGGCTTTCCTTTCTGCCCTGCGGTCACCAGGACTCTGGTCTGCAGGGCCGGCCTTGGATGAGACCATCGCCCCCTGGGACTCACTTGTCCTGGACAGACGTGTGCTCAGACACTTTCGGAAGGCACTTCGAGGTTTTTAATCAATAGCGGCTGGTTCAATGCACACAATTAAAAGCCACTCCTTTAAACATTTTTAAATGATATTTATAAATGATATCACAAACCTGACCATGGCCTTTGTTCCCTTCAAAGCTCAGAGCAGCGCTGGTGTGATCTCCTCACTGCACCCACCCTCTACTCTTGGCGCCTTCAAACTGACCTACGCAAGACATAGCATCATTTCACACATTTCCAACTTTCCCAAAGCGAATCACACTGGAAATATTCTTTGGAAGTTTGCTTTTATATTTTGGGTTTATTTTTTAAAGATTTATCATGTTCTTTGTTTGTTTATTTTGCCTTTTTGAGACAAGGTTTCACTTTGCAATTCAGGTTGGCCTTGAAATCGCTTTGTAGCCCAGGCGGACCTCAAACTCACAGCGATCCTCCTGCCTCAGCCTCCCGAGTGCTGGGATTATAGGCATGCACCACCATGCCCGGCTTTATCATGTTCTTACATGAATCTCTATTTCATCACTTTTAACTGTTATATGGTGTTTCATTGTGTGACTATAAAACTCTATATATCTCTTCTTTTTATAGACACTGAGATAATTTTTGTTATTATAGATAATGCTCCATGAGCACTCTTATATATGTCTTCTTGGATACATGATAAGAGAGCATACTCTAGGAGTGAAACTTCAGGGTGAGAAGGTACGAATGTCTTCAACTATGAGAAATATTGTCAAATTATTTTCCAAAAGAATCACAATGGTTTCCACTTGTGTGGTGGTGCACACCTGTGATCCCAGACATCTGGAAGCTAACGGTGGAGGATAGGACAAGTTTGAACCTTGTCTGATCATTTCATCAGTTTAGCAAGAGCCGGGCATGGTGGCACATACCTGTAATCCCAGCACTCGGGAGGCTGAGGCAGGAGGATCATTGTGAGTTCAAGACCAGCCTGGGCTATAAAGTGAGCTCAGGGCCAGCCTGAGCTGCATAGCGAGACCCTGTCTCAAAAAGACAAACAAACAAACAAACAAACAAACAAAAACAAACTTAGCAAGACCCTGTCTCAAAATAAAAATTAAAAAGGGCTAGGGATGTAGCACAGTGCAAAGGCCCTGGGTTGAATCCCCAGAACCACCAAAGAAATGGCAGTGATTTATACTATCAAAGTAGTACACGAAAATTCTTATTGCTTTGTATCTTTAATAATGTCATTCTGTTTTTCTATTGTGAAATTATTCTTTAAATTAATGAGCCCTATTAAAAGAGAGATTGGCCATTTTTCATAATATATGTATTCGCTATGTATATTTTCTCTTCTTTGGACTTCTTGTTTTTACCTTATGCCTACTTCTCCATTGAATTACTTATTTTGTTGTTGATATGCAGAAATTCTGTGCACTCTGGATCTTAAGTTTTGCCTTCCACTCTGCAGCACCTCTTCCTCTCAGGCCTTCATCAGATGTGTGTTTTGCAAAAAGTTTCTTCCATTCAGTGGCTTATCTCTCTGTCATCTTAAAAATGTCCTTCCTAGGTGCTCTCTCTTCTGTTGCATTGATGAATTTTTTCTATTCTTTCACTAATATCATGCTATCTTGATTACTGTAGCTTTACAGTAAGTCTTAAAATTGGGAGTTTCCAAATTCAAAGACCCAATTCAAAAATGGCATCTGAGATGAATACATACTTCTCAGATGAAAAAGTGCAAACAGAAAGTAAATATATGAAAAAATGTTCAACATCACTGGTCATTTGAACAATGCAAATTAAAACAACACTGAGATTCCATCTCACCCCAGAAAGAACAGCTATCATCAGGAAATCAACCAATAACAAATGCTGGAGGGGCTGTGGGGAAAAAGGAACCCTTCTCCATTGTTGGTGGGAGTGTAGACTGGTGCAATCACTGTGGAAATCAGTGTGGAGATTCCTCAAAAAACTAGACTGGAGGTCCCATTTGCCCCAACTATTCCCCTTCTGGACATTTTCCCAGAAGAATTAAAAACATCATAGCACAGCAATATATGTGCACCCATGTTTACAGCAGCACAATTTGTAATAGCTAAATCTTGGAAACAACCCAGATGCCCATCAACAGAGGAATGGATAAAAAAGATGTGGTCTTTTTATACAATGGAGTACTACTCAGCCATAAAGAAGGATAAACTGGAGACTTTTATAAGTAAATGGCTGCAACAGGAGACCATACTCATAAGTGAAATAAACTAGATGCACATGTGCAAACATTGGATTATCTCCCTAGTGTGAGAAGCTAAAAGAGTAAGACACCAAATGTACAGTAGACATTGGGAAATTGGAAGAAACTTCAAAAGGAAAGAGAAACTGGGATGGGGGAGTGGAGAAAAGAAGGAAGGGAAAAGTAAACAACAACAAAACAACAAAATATATATATATTATAGTTATATTACTAATTTATCTTAGTTCATTGAAAAAGGTTTGTGCTAATATTGCTTGGACAATTAAATGCCGATATCTTATACTCTGAGTAACTAATTTAAAGGTAACAATATGCAATGTATTAACCATTTTCACCCCCCCCATTATCTTGTTTTGAAATTTTTTTTTCTCTTTAAAATAAAAAAAAGTAAAATAAAATTGGGAGTTTCTGTCTCAGATTTAGCAAACTCCAATAGCTTGTTCCTGGCTCTCGTGGTCACTCCTGAACTGAACTCAGACCTCGCGCTTGCCAGGCAGGTGCTGTGCCGCTGAGCTATCTCCCCAGCCCCCAGGTCAATCTTTATTTTTTTTGGTCTTTTGAGACAGGGTCTCGCTATGTGGTTCAGGCTGGCCTTGAGCTCACTTTGTAGCCCAGGCTGGTCTCGAACTTGGACTGATCCTCCTGCCTCAGCCTCCCAAGTGCTGGGGTTACAGGCGTGCACCGCCACACCTGGCTTCTTGTCATCAAATTTTGACACTTTCACTTCACTGGACTTGGCAATTATTGTGTTTCTCTGGAAGTGTTCATATCACACCATCTGTGAGGCCTTTTATATAGTCACAACGTCTCACTCCTTGTTCCTTGTGTTTCCTGTCTCCAGTGTACTCTGTACGGCTTGCTGGAAGAGAAAATCGGTCTGAAGAGCCTTTCGCGAATGACATCTATGAGATAGCTGATGAAATCGCTTGTGCTTTGCTGCCCCTTGTCCAGGATAAACCATTTGCATTTTTTGGCCATAGGTATTTAAATTTTGTTTCAAAGGACATGGGGGACTTCTTAATCAAAGTTCATGGGCTGGGGATTTAGCTCAGCAGCACAGCACCTGCCTGGCAAGCACAAGGTCGTGAGTTCAATTCCCGGTACCAGAAAAAAAAAAAAACAACTAAAAAATAACAAAGTTCACCGGTAATGTTTTGTGAGATGCATACCTTTTGTACTGAGTAAGCAGCATATTTTTATTGGTACATGTTTGCAGTGCGTAAGGATTACATTCATGGCGGGGAATTAGTACCCGTGCCTAACAGAGCTCAATTCTTTTTCCCCTGTCCCCTCCGCCCTCATGAACAGCATGTTGAATAATTATGACCAGTCACAACTCTCAGGGCTCTCGGGTCTCCATCCAACAGCAGCGTGCGGGGAGCAAGGCCTTCACACGCAGACCTGTGGGGGACAGTGCCGCCTAAACCACAGCACTGTGGAACTCGGCAGCTCTCACACTGAGCTATCCAGGACGTCTGTGAGACACTTTTTATGTTGACACTCGTCATTCTACAGATCAGAGTTATTAAGGAACTTACACTTTTGGCTACTGCGAGACCGCGGCTGCGCTCACGGCGCTTGGACTCCCACAGGTCTTGATCGCTATCCTGTTTGTCTTTCCCTAATGTAGCATGGGATGCTATGTTGCTTTTCTGACTGCCCTGCACCTGAAAGAAAAACATAAGCTGGAACCAATCCACATTTTTCTGTCAAGTGCAAGTCCTCCCTATGTAAGTGATTTAGTTTTCTTCCGAGAGAGGAATAAATAGGAGGGTGATGGGGGAGTAGAAATCGGGCGATCTTTTTCCTACCTGGCAGACTCGGTACAGCAGGGAAATGATGGCGGGGGTGCAATCCTTCAGACTTCTTGCAATGTCCGTCTCCCTCCGTTTCCCTGAAACGCGCTGCACAGCTGTCTGATCGGTGCCTGAGTTGTCCCGGCACCTCTGAGCTAATACTGATCGCCAGCGCCTTTTGCCTCTCGCTTTGGAGCAGCTTGGAACTGAATCAACTTCTGTGAAAGTAACCAATCAGAGCCGGAAAATGCCCTTGAGATTTCATTGGGGACAGTGGTGTGAAACCCTTGGAAGCACTGCGGCTTTAAACCTGGCGCTGTGGTACCTGCTGCTTTTGTAACCCCTGTGACTCTCTGCAGAGACCCGACTGCCGAGGGGGGCGGGGCCTGAGGTCCTGAATGTCCTTGCATGGAACTAGAATACTGGGGAATTTTCTTCTCCCTCTTTTTGAAAAGAAATAGTTCTCCTCCAAAGCCTATAGATAAAATCTATTTCTTAACCTTGATTGAAGGACTTTTTCCTTAGCTAGGTTTCAGCTGGTGAGCTAACCTGTTTCATAAAATAACAGGCGTGTGTTTGTTGATGTTTCAAGTCAAAGGCCCAGATTCCGATTCCCAAATCGGATGGCAAGTCGGAAGAACAAATTAAACGTTTCGTTATGGATTTTGGAGGCACCCCAAAGCGTCTCATAGAAAACCAAGAATTTTTGGAACAATCTCTTCCCATGATATTGGCAGACTGGAACATTGTAAATAAATTTAGGTAAGAAACTAAGACGTGTGTGTGTGTGTGTGTGTGTGTGTGTGTGTGTGTGTTTACAGAAATAAAAAGATTGGCAGTTCTCACCAGCTGCATATATGGGAAGACAATGTTTTAAGTGCTGGATTTCATTTTCTTTGAGGCCATCTATGCTATTTGTATTAGCTTAGAATGGAGCCCAGGCACAAATATTCTTTCTGTATAAGATGACAAGTATATATAGAGAGACATAAATAGTTTATCACATATTTATTGAATAAATTAGTGCCAAAACATTGGCATCTATTTATTTATTTATATATTCATTCATTTTGGTCTTTTGAGACAGGGTCTTGCTGTATAGATCAGGCTGGCCTCCAACTCACAGCAATCCTCCTGTCTCAGCCTCCCGAGTGCTGGGATTACAGGTGTGCACCTCCATGCCCACCCTCCTTTTAGAGGGATCAGCAGGAGTGGATGGCTACTTACTGCTGTGTGTGGAGGGGCATGCAGGGAGCTGTTTGGTTTCCTACCGCTTTGTTCCAGAACTCATGTAGATTCACAACTCTCCCTGACGCCTCAGCACTCTACAAACTCTTCCCAATAACCTAAGCCTGCAAATGGCTCTTCTGAGTCCAAACGCCCCAGAGCATCACCATGGGACCAGCATCTGGCCCTTGGTCCCTCTCGCCCACCTCCCTGCATTTCTGCTGCTGCGCCCGGGCCTGCTCTCCTGGTGTCAGGTCCTGGAGCACAGACATTTGGGCCAGTGTTTCTTTGACTTCTTCCACAAAGTCTGGAACTGGCATTGGGCCACCAGGGGCTGTGCTTGCTCCCAGAAGTTTACACAAGTACCTGCAAAAAGTGGAGCCGACACGGAGCCCGCAGAGAGCTGCGGCAACCCCCCCCCCCGTTCCCTGTCCCTCGAAGTATGACCCACTTTCCGTCCATCACAACGTTCACGACTTGCCTGCCCCATAGCCCACGCCTCTCCACTGTTCTCCATTTCTCCCCGGCCCTCTTCATGTCCCCGTCTGATAGTTCCAACATCCGGGTCTGTAGGTACCTGATTCTTCTGGTCGTTTTGTCTCTTGACTGATTTATTCCTTGCTTTCTTGTGTGTCTGATTTTTTTTTTTTTAACCAAAAGCCAATTATGCATAAAACAGTAGAGACTGAGATGAGTCTGAGACGCGAATGTGAGCACCCCTCTCCTTCCGTCATTAGAGAGCAAAGAGGAGCTGGGTCCACGGTTTGCAGTTGCTATGGTTACCCTGTGAGCGCCAGCCCCTGAGTCCCTCGCTGCTGCGGGGGCTCGGCTGCTGGAGCACTTTTCCTCAATGGTCCTGCTCCAGCCCCAGCTTTCATGCTTTGCTATAGATCAAATAGGCGCTGCCCACCTGTCCCAAGGAGGGCACGCTCTCTGCCCTCCCACCTTGCTCCCCATCCTTCCCGGGAACCTTAGTGGGGCCGTGGGAAAGGGCCTGTGAATCAGAGAAGGCCCAACCTGATACCCCGCCCTGAGCGGGGTCAGCAACGCTGTTGAAGATCGAGCTGACGTTAGAGACCCTTCTTGGCATCCTTGGCACACCTGAGCCCATGCCCATGCCCGCCTCCCCTGAGAAGTGCCTGCCCCCTCCTGGCACTCAGTTTCACCTTTGCCTTCCAAACGCAGAGCCCCGCAGTTGGTCTGGGTTGGCGTCTGTCGGGTGGGAGTGGCCCTCCTGTTTTAGACATCTTAGGCAGAAGTGAAATCCTGGCCCCGGGGAACTGAAAGAGCCCCGTTAGTTGGTCCTGTCCCGCTCTTCACCCTCACCCTGGATCCACAAGGATGAGCGTCCGGCTTGATTGCAGGTGCCTTGCCTGAAACCCTTCCTGTGACATCACGTCACAGCCCTTTGGGTATCCTACGCTTGAGTAGCGCTTGCCTACCTCTGCTACCTTATTGTTCCGGTCCCACTCCCCTCCTTAGTTCTCTGGGCAGTCAGCTTCATGTGAGCTCGCTCCCTTCCCTCTTCCCCTGCTGTTCCATCTCTTGGGCCCCTTCTCTCCTAGTCGTTCCAGCCTCAGATCTGCTCTACTCCCCCAGGGAGGCTGACCTTGCCCCCACCCACCCTCGCCTGTCGCAGTTGTCTTTCACACGGGTCTGTCTCCCAAGCCGAGAGCAGGGCCTACGCTGGTTCCCAGTGTCCGGCGCAGCGCCGGCATCCGGTTCAGGAAACAGGCTCACGCTGCTGTGGTGACACAGAGGAGGGGACCCGCTCTGGTTCTGAGAGGGGCGGCCGTGGCAAGGGAGCTGGGAGGCAGCAGACGGGCTGTGTAGGGCACGACGGCTGCAAATGCTCCTTGTAATCAGCTTCCCACGTCAGCCCCAGCGCCGCCTGCAGGTGCTGAACCTTAGGAGGCACCGGAGGATGAGCTGTTCCTCGGGGAGGCTCAGGCAGGCTCTGATAGGAAGGAGCGGACCAAAGGGGAGGAGGTGGGGCGGCCCCTCCTCTCACGGCAGAGGAGTCTCAGCTGGAAGAGCTGGGATGTTAGCCTCGGGACACAACTCTGATCAGCAATCCCTGTTCACAGCTTTGACACTCCTTCTAAGGCGGCCCTTTCTTGCGACTTCACGTGCTTTACTGGATCTGAAGACATCTCAGGGGATATGGAAGGTGAAGTTATTTTCATAATTTTGGGTATTTTATTGAAATACATGTTTGTAGTTCTCAGCAAATCGCAATTAGTAGATACTGCCATGAGTAGAAAATTGTTCTACTTGGTGTAAATGGAAAGGTGCTGATCTTGGGTAAAATGAGAGAACTCGGGTAATGCTACTGTATACTGATACGTCTTGGAGAAATTAAAAATACAGGACAGGAATCTGAGCCCTTGGATGAAACTCTATCAGTGGGTGTCAGCTCCTACAGAAACAGTATCTTAAGGAAAGTCTTTCATAGCTGGTAAGTGCCATTTGTTATTAAATAATTTCTTTCTCTTTTTAGCCTGGAAAATGGTAACCAGTGGAACTTTTGACCTCCATGTACTGCCAGGAAATCACTTTCATCTTATGGAACCTGCCAATGACAACTTCATCAGGAACTACGTAACCAAGTGTCTAGAATTGTCTTCGCTCGCCAACTTTTAGCTAGTGTTCTTTTTGGCCTTAAAATAGTCAAAAGTGTTGGGCCAGGCATGGTGATGCGTGCCTGTAATACCAGCACTTGGGAGTCTAAGGCAGCATGATTGCAAGTTCAAGGGCAGCCTGGGCTACATAGCAAGACTGTCTGAAAAATCAAAAGCGGGGGTGTGCTGCGGATATAGCTCAGCGATACAAGCACCTGCCTGGCAAGCACAAGGTCCTGAGTTCAATTCCCAGTACCAAACAAACAAACAACCAAACAACAAAAAAAAGGTAGGGGGCGAGCATATACTGTCCTCATCGTTATTCAGACCCAGCTCCTTAGTTTTATTCAGTTTGGAAATTATACATCTCCTAAGAGTGATTTGTTCACATATTAATGGATCATTCCATGGAAAATTTATGTATCTAGGGATAAAAGACAAACAGGTAAAGAATTCTTCTGGCAGTCTTTTATCTTTGCACTTGACATTCGGTTGATTCTCATCTGTAGGGAGGTTGGCAACAATTTGCTTAGCAAAGTACCTGTTTTATGCTTTGATAATCATTATCGTTACTATTTTGCAGTGCTAGAGATTGAACCCAAGGCCTCATGCACGCCAGGCAGACGTCCCACCACTGTACCGTCCCCAGGCAAGCACTCCATGCACATCCCCAGCCCCTGCAGCTATTTTCATGGTGCAAGTGATTGACGGGAAAGGTATGCAATTAAAATCACTGTTTTAGCAACTCGCTAGACCCGAGGCTTGATCTTGTTTTTGACATGTACTGGAGTACTTACTACTTAATAGAGTATGATCTACTGCTTTATTAAACAATTCCTGTCTGCAGCAGCGGGTCCCCAGCTCTCTTTCTGAAGGCAGCAATGCAGGGCCAGTGAGCCCTCGGAGGGTGGCCAGGCCACAGCCTGGCCTATGGGGTGGGCACCGGCAAGCACCGAGTTCCTGCCTAGCAGGATGCCTTGCCCTCGCCCTGGACAGCGTGAACTCGACCGAGGGAGGGAGCAGAACAGCAGGACACAAGCAGCAACCAAGAGAAAAGGAAAAGTAGAAGCAGGAGGAATGAGCTGAGTATTGGGTATCGGGAATTGAACTCACAACTTTGCGCTTGCCAGGCAGGCGCTGTGCCGCTGAGCTAAATCCCCAGCCCTGTCCTTTCCTCTTTAGATTGATGTCATTTCCGGAGCCCCTCGCTGAAGAACTGGCAAGAAGGCTGGATCTGATTACTGATTTTCAATCTTTTAGTCGGTGTAGTCCACAAGGAAAGGCGCTGGAGGAGCGGACGCAGACGTCCCCGTCTCTCCCTGGCGCAGGCGACTGCCCTGGGCAGGGCAAGTGGCTCTAAGGTTCTCGGCCCCCAGCTGTGAGTGATCAGGTGATCACTGCCCAGGTCTTTACTTTGGAGGCCTCAGGCCTTGACTGTACTGGGGAAAAGCGTCTGTAGATGAAATTTAGTAACGAAGAGATCAACTTTGCTTTTTTTTTCCCCAACTGTGCTTTTTTAATCAGCTTTACTTTCCAAAAATATCCAGGTAAGCAATCCACTTTGATTTTTTTTTTCTTTAACAGCGCTAGAAATGGAATCAAAGCCTCCTACATGCTCGGCAAGTGCCCTGCCAGCAGCTACATCCCCAGCTCTTTTTTATATTTTTCTTGAGGGTCTTGCTATTTTTGTCCAGGCTGAGATCCAATTTGAGATCCTCTTGCCTCAGTCTCTTGAGTAATTGAGACTACAAGTGTGTGCCACTGTAACTAGTTTTTTGGGTTTTTGTTGTTGTTGTTTTTGGTACCAGGAGTCAAACTCAGGGCTTCGTGCTTGCCAAGCAGGTGTTGTGCCAGAGCTATACTCCTGGCCCTTAGGTTTTCTTTTAATTAAACTTTTTTTTTGAGATAGGGTCTCTCTATGTAATTCAGGCTGGCCTTAAACTCATGATGTAGCCTGGGTTGGCCTCAAACTCATAGCCATCCTCCTGCTTCAGCCTCCCAAATGCTGGGATTACAGGTGTGGGCCACCATGCTTGGCTTAATTAAACATTTTGAGATAACTAGATTCCCATGCAGTGGTGAGAAATAATAGAGATCCCATACAGGCTTATTCCCAATTTCTACTACGAGCAAAATTGCGTCGAACTAGATATAACGCAGTATTGTGACTAACATTTCCAGAGTCTCAATGCAGAACATTCTAGCCCAGTAGAGCCCCCCCACTGCCTTTTCACAGGGACACCCCTCCACCTCCTCCCTGGCAGCCCCATCCTGTCCCTCCCACCTATAACGAGCTCTCTTTGGTCCAGATCCCCCAGCCTGGAGGAGGGGAGTTAGGTCCCAGGGGGCACTGCTCCAGGGCGTGCAGGACCCTGCCCCCTCCCCGCTCTGCTTCCCAGCGGTCCTGAGGCGAGCCCCTTCCTCTGCCACTGGCTTCCACCACGCCGTTGGGCCTCACCCCAACCCAGAGCAACGGGAACCGGACTGGAACCCCCTGAACCGTGAGCCAAAACAACCCTTTCCTCCCATGGGGTCCACCACCTCAGGCATTTTGACCCAGCAGGAACATTTTGGAACTGGCTTTTTGCACTTACCTAATTCCCTGGATATTCATCCAGCAGACCTAGGGCTTTTTTTGGTTTTGGTTTTAAGAAAAACAAAGTCAATCTGGATCTCTGATAATGCCATAATAACTCTGCAGTCTTATTCAGGGAAAAGAAGTACATTCTTCTAGGGAGACAGTAATCCTACACTTACGCTACAGAATGTAAGGTTTTCAAATTAAGATGAGACTGTGTGTGTGTGTGTGTGTGTGTGTGTGTGTGTGACTAGGAACTGAACCCAATACCTTCACACTCAGCTACCTCCCAGCTGATTTTTGATTTCCGAGACCAAGTCTCCTCTTTCCTCAGCTTCCTGGAGTGCTGGGATGACAGCGCTGTGCCTCACCTGGCTGAAGCTCTCTCCTTTCAGAGCGCCAGTGAGCCAGCCGGGAGGCCTGAGGCGTGGGCCGGCGTTATATTCCGCTCTACATTTTCATTCCAAGAACACCGAGCCCAAGGGGCCCAGCAGGGGAACAGTTCATCGCTAGCTATATTTTAGCTTCATTCTTTTGTCTTCAGTGCAAAACTTTTAAGAAAAATAGTGGGTATTTCTATGGGGGCCGTTTGTTTTTTAAAGAGCTAGAGAGCCATAGAGTTATAAGCTCCTTCTTTTTGCTTTGTGCGGTTCTGGAGACCAAACCCAGGGCTCTGTGAATCTACGCTCCATCACAAAACCACACCCTGAACCCGTTCGTTTCTTTAAAAAATCTTTTCAGCTCGTTGCCTTTTACACACCATTTGCCTGAGTGTGGCAGGAAGGTTACAGGTAACTCAGTCAGTTCTTACGACCGCCCTGTGACAGTGCGCTACTCTCCCTCCCCCAGAGGGGAAGTCTGCTGACCCTGGTAACCTCTCCCCGGCCCCTAGTGAGGAGGGCACAGGGCGAGGACTCCACAGGTGCCTGTGACTCCACAGTCCCTGCATGGGGCGGGGGGGGGGGGGCTGCACGCCACGCTGTGACAAAGGAACCGACTTCCTGCAAGTTCTTAATGTAACAAACTACCTTTATTATCAGAGCTACACCCAGTTATTGCAGAAGAACAGGTGAGACAACAGAACAAATACTTTTTTGAAGTTTTTATATACAAAGTAGTGGAGTGGTAACTCTTTAAAAGAACTTTTTTGTTTTGTGTGCAAGAGGGTCTCTCTATGTAGTTCAGGCTGGCCTTGAACTCACTAGGTAGCCTGAGCTGGCCTCCAACTCACGGTGATTCTCCTGCCTCGGCCTCCCAAGCGCTGGGATTACAGGTGTGCTTCCCCACGCCCGGCAGAAGAACTTTTTTTAAAGTCACCTGGTTGAAGAAAGTAAAATTTAGCCAACTATGTGATTTCAGCACACTCGTAAGTGTAGTAATTCATGCTGACGGCGAACATGTCCACGACCCGGAGTCAGCAGGGCCCCTGCCCCCTCAGTGTTAGCTCGTGATACCGTTATGAAGGCTTTGAAGGCAGACCCTCCGCTGATGAATTCTGAATTCCATACTTTTCCATCAGCTCTTTTGCTTTAGAAATATAGGCACGCATGGCATCTTCCTTTGACAGCCCTAGGAAGACACAAGCAGACAATGTTAGAGCCGTGCAGTGACAGAGTAAGGTTTGTGTGAACCTGGTTTAAGAATTTAAAAACCTTTTTTGAGGTTCCAGGCTTCCCACTTGGCCTTTCCTTTTAAATCTAGCACTGCTGGACACGCTGTTAAAAGAAGCACAGAGAGATTTTCAAGTTTACTTTTTAGCGGCACTCTATAAATGCTGTTCAAACCAAGTGTACAGCTATCTTTTCAAAGGCTGGTATAGTCACCGATGTTCACGTCCCCCACGACAGCCTGTTTGTAGAGCCCGTAGAGTTCTTTCAGTTCTTCGTCCTCTGGTCTTGACTTCAGCTTCCTCACCTCTGCTGCGGCCTTATCAAAATCAGCCTAATGCAAAAACAAAAGCAAAGGGCACAGAGCACAGGTGCTAATGTCAGGCGGCCTGCTTCCCTTCTAGGAAGAAGAACCAGATGGGAGAGAGGTTTCAAATTGAAATAAATAACTGTTGGGCATGGTAGTGCACGCCTGGAATCCCAGGACTCTGGGAGGCTGAGGCAGGAGGGTCCTGAGTTTGGGGCCAGCCTGGGCTACATGGTAACTTAGTGAGGTCCTGTTTCAAAACACAAAATTTTAAAAAGGGGCGGGGGAGGTAGCTCTGTGCAAAGGCCTTGGATTCAATCCCCAGTACTGAAAAAGAAAAGATAGGAAAAGAAGGGAAGGAAAGGACAAAGAAATAAACCACTGATATTCTGGATCCTCCTGCCTCAGCCTCCTGAGTGCTGGGATTACAGGCATGGGTCACCACACCCGGCCATCAGTGTCATTATTGCTTTATATTCCAGGTGGAGAGACAAACACAGAGGTTAGGTGAGGAGCTCCAGGTCAGGAGGATCATTGCGAGTTCAAAGCCAGCATGGGCTACAAAGTGAGCTCAAGGCCAACCTGAACTGCATATCGAGACCCTGTCTCAGAAGGACAATTAATAATAATAATAATAATAATAATAATAATGACACTTATTCTCAAGGTTGCTCGAAGGACTTAAATAAGTCCACACATGTAAAGCACTTAAACAGTGCTTGTGTACGGTCAGCACTCAGTGAATGCTAGTGGCTCTTATTTTTATTACAAGGCTCTTGGGAAAGGAAACTAAGTCTAGAAAAAAACCTGGAAATACTCTCAGTGAAGCCACACAAGAAAAACAGTTCATGGTTTAAGAAGTTTATGTAGGGGCTGGGGATTTAGCTCAGCGGCACAGCGCCTGCCTGGCAAGCGCAAGGTTGTGAGTTCGATTCCCAGTACCAGGAAAAAGAAAAAAAAAAAAAAAAGGAAGTTTATGTAGAAAAGAATAACTAGAAACAGGTAAGCAGTACTTGCCTCTGATTATTTCCTGGTTTTCAATACTTCTATACCCTCCAGATTTTCAAGAATGTGCCCGTGTCCTGTTTCTAAGGCTGCAGGGCTGGCTCCCCTAGACAGGTAGCCCCCCGCCCCCCCCACTCCAGGACAGAGTTTCTGGAAAGTCGTTCTCCACGTGTTGCGGGTGACAAGAACCACAATGCGCTCTGATGAAAGTCTTGGACTCCCTGCACAGAGGCGCTCAGCCCGACACGGTGTCCCCACCAGCCGGGCAGTCCTCGCCCCTCCTCCCTCCTCCTCTCTCCGTCCAGCTGCCTTCCCAGGCACCCTGACTTGAGGCGCTTTCCCAGGTCTGCTCCACCGCGTGGCCTCTCCCTGCCCCGCCACGGTGAGCTGCGGTGGGAGGAACACGCCTCGCACTGACGCACAGCTTCAGTTCCAGCTGTGGGGCACACGCTGCCGCGGGGCTCTCCGCTAGGAATCAAGCTCCTCTGAGATGCTCCCAAATAAAAGTGTTTTCGTCCTGACAAAGTCCACACCTGCTATCACGGGCACCAGCGCAGATGCACTGAAGATGCTGATGCACAAAATCACCGGCAGGCTCTACGCATGGGGTGGGCGTGAAACACGCGTGGATCTCGTTTAGAACGGGGTCCCAGCCCTGGGACATTCATTATGTATATGCAGATGTTCCCCGTCCCAAAACATCTGCGCTCTGGAACACTGGTTCCACGTATTTTAGACAAGGAAGGCTCAACCTGTATCTGGCTTCAACAGGAAGGCCTTGGGACCCACGGGGCAGTCGCGCCCGTCAGCAGGGTCCTGAGAGACTGGCGGAAAGTGGGGGCCAACCCTTCGGGAGGACAGAGGAGGGAGTGGCCCCGCGGGGGGAGGGGCGGAGGTAGCCTTCTTCCAGGCCAGAGAGGGTGCTTAGCCTGGCCTGGGGTTAGGACAACAAGCGCTGCTCCAGGCAGCCGGCTCCCCAGGCTCCTCCAGGACAGCCTAAGCGTTCGCCTGGCCAGCTCCGCCCGCTCCACGGACAGTGGCTGGTGGGACGCGCGAGCCCGGGCCCAGCCCAGGGGGCGTCTCCGTTGGGTGGGTTAGGGAGGGGGTGGCTATTGGGAGCGTCGGAAAGTTAGCACGGGTGAGACGCGCTTTCCATGCTCAGCTGCTTCGGATTAAGAGAAGCATTGCGGAGGAAGGGATCGCTGGGCAAGCTTCCTGTGCTGCTGGGGAGCGGGGCGCGCTGCTCTGGCGAGGGATCTCTTTTCTGACTAGCAGATTCTCAGGGTGAGGTGCTCAGCTTAGAACGAAAGTTGGTGCACCCGGTCTCCCACTGAGAGGCTGCAAAACAACTGCCTCAAGCTACAAGAGCCTCTCCTGGGGCCTGGCTTTGCGCGCTTTCTCCATGAGGCCCCTGACAGCCTCCCCCGGGAGCATCCCGCCTTCCCTATGGCTACCAGCGCCCCTGGGGATGTCCGTCGGGATTTCACCCCGCCGAAGACAGCCCGAAGCACGACGCACACTTCACCCAGCTTGCTTCCTGCAGCCAAAGGACGCGCTCGGCCCTTGTACGACTTGACATCAAGTCTTTTTGAGCTGTTCTTTACCCACGGAGGAAGGGGATTAAGGTAAAAATGTTCGCGTCGAGCTACTGCACAGATCTTAACTGAGCACAGACATGTGGAGAAGCGGGGTTAGTTCTTTGCCAGAAGACTCAAAATGCGACAGGTGCATGGTCTTAAAAACTTTTCATTAGTGTTTTTTAAACATTACTCTGAAGTGCTTTCAGACTCAGACGAAAGTGATAAAAATAGCATATTTTCAGTGTGCCCTGTCCCCAGCTTCCCTTGTTACTATTTTTTTTTTTTTAAAGGTCTTTCGCTCTGATACTCAAATGGATTGCTGGGAGATAACACCGTGATGGGAGTTAGTTTTAAAAAACACTCAACTTTCCTCCTTCTTTATTCCTTTTTTTAAAACCGATTTTTCGAGGCTGTCCTCCGTGGCACTTGATATTAATACCTCTTAGCCTGCTGTTCTCTTGCGATATTCCTCAGTCTTTAAATCCTCACTGAAAAGCTATTTTAAAGCAAAAACAAACTTTTTTTTCCCCGATACCGGGAATCGAACTCACGACTTTGCGTTTGCCAGGCAGGCGCTGTGCCGCCGAGCTAAATCTCCAGCCCAGCAAAAACAAACTTAACAACCAAAGAAGGCAACCACAATAACAGCAGCACCAAAACCAAGGTGCTAAGCTAAAACTTTTCGCTTCGAAGAAAATCATGATTATTTTAGGAAAAGTCTGATAGGAGTTATATAAAAACGCAGGAAAAAGACAAATAATAGGCTCGACAGACTTAGCCTTGCTGGCCCTGGGCCAGGCACTGTTTCAAACGCTCTGCGCTCAGCTAGAATAACAGCGTCTCTCTCCCTTAGGTGAGAAGACCCAGGTGCTGAGAGCTCGGGGTAACCGTGTCCCAGGCTGAGAGCGGCGGCGAGGCCCGGCGGGCGTCCCCAAGCCCGGAGCGTGTCCACGACCCCGACCTGCCCGCCTGAAGACACGGCTGAACGGGTTTCCCACGCTCATTCTGCAGAGTGCAAAGCCTTTAGGAGTCACGTTTCAGGACAGTCCTTACCGAGAGACTGCTCCTAAGACGCGGTTGCGGACAGGAACAAGGCCGCAAGCATAGGACCCTGCAGGGGCGTCACACGCGTGCACACACGCGCGCCGGTGCTCACGCGCACAGGCAGAAGGGGAGCAGCGTTAGCGGTCTGTTACTAGCGGTTACCGCCCGGGTGCAGGAACGCCTGATGCTTTTTTTCCGGTACCGGGAATCGAACTCACGACCTCGCGCTTGCCAGGCAGGCGCTGTGCCGCTGAGCTAAATCTCCAACCCCCGACCTGATGCTTTTTGTTTGTATCTGTTCTCTTTCCCGAAGGTTTCCACTTCTCACTCATCAAAGGAACTACTTTTACCCTGGCAGCCTCCCAGGATCCGCCATCCGCGCCCCGCCAGCCGGGTCGCCTCCCTCGCCGCGGCAGGAGGCGACGCAGGCCCGCAGCGGGGCGCGCAGGTCAGCCAGCCCGGC
>NW_004955429.1:19361458-19367527 GCF_000276665.1 Chinchilla lanigera | reverse complement strand
GCTCTGGGGCTCCGGCCCGCTCCAGCTGGCACCCGGCGCCCCTCCGCGACGCGGCCCCGCCCGTTACCTGCAGCGACATGACGACCAGCCGCCACCTGCCCCCTCGACGCTCTGGCCGCCGCCCCCCTCCGGCCGCTCCTTAAAGGGCCGCGCGCTCCTCCCCATCGGCCGCTCCCATTGGCTGCGCTCCGGGCCGGGCGGCTCTCATTGGCAGAGAGCGGCGGGGCGGGGCTGGGACGCCTCCGCGGGGTGGGGGTGGGGGTGGGGCGTGATGGGGGTGGCCCGCGGCGGACTGAGCGCCTCCAGGTCGTTCGCGCTGCCGGGTGCTCCTACTCCCTGATGCCTCCACCCGCTGGAAGTAATATACCGGGGACCGGCGCTCAGCTATTGGGATAGCGGTGGACAGTGCAGTGCCTTGTTAAAAAAAGGTTTATTGCGGCTGGGGATTTAGCTCAGCGGCACAGCACCTGCCTGGCAAGCGCGGGGTCGTGAGTTCGATTCCCGGTACCGGAAGACAAAACAAACAAAAAGGCTTATTAAATATACATTACAGATAAATCTCATAGATGCATATCTATGTAAAATTAGGAAAGTAAAAGGCACATCTCTGAACCCAATGTATGTGCTAGTTTAATAAAATTCTGTCTTTAGCCTTTTTTTTTTTTTTTAATGTCTTTTTGGGATAGGGTCTTGGTATGCAGTTCAGGCTGGCCTTGAGCTCACTTTGTAGCCCAGGCTGGTCTCGAACTCGCAGCGGTCCTCCTATCTCAGCCTCCTGAGTGCTGGGATTACAGGTGTGCTCTACCACACCCGGCTCTACCTTCAGTTTTGAGGCCCTTTTGTGGTTCTTTGGATTTTTTGGGACTGGAGAGACAGGGTCTCGCTTCATAGTCCAGGTTGGCCTCAAGCTGGTGATCCTCCTGCCTCAGCACCCTGAGTACTGGGATTACAGGCCAGTGCCACCACGCTGATGGAAGCCCTGTGATTCTCCTGATTCCCTTTCATCTTAACTTTCACATCCATCCTTTCAAGTATTTGCTGAGTGCTTACTGTGAGCAAGGCACTGTGCACTCTCCGCGTCAGCTGTAAGAAGTGCAGCTTGGCGCGCCTGTCTTCTTTCTCTTCTTCCTCCTCCTCTTCTTCGTCTGTCTTCATCTTCTTTGTTGTCTTCCTCGTCTTCTTCATCATCTTTGTTCCCCTCTCCTCCTTCTTTCTCCCGCTGCCTCTCCCCCTCCCGCCCTTCTCCCCCCCTTCTGCCACTGGGGGTTGAATCTGGCAAACAATGAGCTACACCCCCACCCCTTTGTATTTTTGTTTTTGAGACAGCGTCTCACTAAGTTGCCCAGGCTGGCCTTGAACTTGCGGACTTAGTCTCTCAGCATCTGACATCGCAGGCTTCGTGCAACTACATTGGGCTTCGTTTTCTTTATCACAGCCTCCACAGTCCCTGCGGGAGGTTTTAGTGCGTTCTTTGGTCTCTGCTTTTCAGGTTCACTCGGGGCCCCTTTGGCAAACCTGAAACAGGATGTGTGTATATGAACTTGAACTCACAGAAGCTCAGCCATGCCTGGTGCCAGAGGGAGAGGCTGAGGTCGCACCCCTGGCAGCCTCTGCCTGTCACACGCACCCAGATGGAATTTCCTTCGGACACACGCTGGGGCCACTGCCTGACAGGTGGAAGAGCCTCAGTAAATAATGTTGCACTAACAAAGTCGAATGTTATGTTTTTACCTGATTCATACACACAGACATATGTACACATTTCTATCTTTAACGACTTCTCAACTAATTCTGCTTTTTTTTTTTTTTTTTTTTTTTTTTTTTTTTTTTTTTTTTTTTTGTTTTTTCTCCGGTACCGGGAACCGAACTCACGACCTTGCACTTGCCAGGCAGGCGCTTTTGCCGCTGAGCTAAATCCCCAGCCCCTAATTCTGCTTACATTGCTTCTGAAGAGTTTGGACCCATCCAAAACAAAACAAAATAAAAAAATCAACAATAAGAAAACCTGTGTGGGCTGTTTGGAAGGCTGAGACAGAAACCTTTCTTGAACCCAGAAGTTTGAGGCCAGTCTGTACAACATAGCAAATTTCATCTCAAACAAATTACTTTCCTAAAATTTTTAGAGCCTGTTCACGTTAGGCCTCTTCCCTCAAAAAACAAACAAACAAACAAACAAACAAACAAAAAAAACTATAGATCTAAAATTGCTCTTTATATTCCACACTATTTTTGATATGAGAGAATATTGTTAATATCTCTTGATTTTTTTGCCAGAATGTCCATGGAGTTGGCTAATTTATATTCATTTTTTACTATGTATAGATCGCTAATATTTTTCATTTCTGTATCATTTAAACTTCATTGGAGTAAATTCACTAAATATTTTAAAAAATAAAATTGCTCTTTCAAAAATTTCCTGTTAGAACACCCCAGACTTGGGGCTGGGGATTTAGCTCAGTGGCATAGCGCCTGCCTGGCAAGTGCAAGGTTGTGAGTTCAATTCCCGGTACTGGAAAAAAGCCAAAAAAAAAACCATCCCAGACTAAACTCAGTCTTTCAAATATCTTTTTCAGTAGAACGGCACAAAAGAGCCCCAGACAACGTTGAACGTCTCCACACATGCCTGGACTTAGTCCCGCAGCATCTTAGGGCATCTCAGCATGTCAGCGTCTCAGCGGCAAAGCCCGACTGCAGACTGACCTGAGTTCTGAATCCCCTCCGGTATCTCCCGAGTCGAGGATTCTCAGCAGACTCGCAGGGTGCTTCTCATGCACGTCTGTAGTGTTGGTTGAGACTAGGGGTTTCCGCCTCCCAGCCCCTCCGCCTAGGCATGCCCAGCAGCTGCTGTGTTGTCTGTAGAACTGCACGCTGAAGTCCAGGGAGGTTCCTCAGCGCAGTGACTCCCCACTCATGGCATCTGTTACCCGACCTCTGGAATTAGGGATGTTGGCTCATGAGACGAAGGGTGCAGGGAGCTGACATCACGTTGGGCTTGGCTTTGCTTTGGTTTGGGTTGGGTCCCGTTAGGTTCTTTCTCCTTATTGGCCTTACCCGGGGAAGCATAGCATGGTCACCTTGCTACTGCCCAGGAGTTGCCTGGCTGCTTGAAACGTCCCTGTTCCCATTGCCTTGATGCACCAGATGTTCCCCGAGCTGCTGGGTACTCCGTCAGCAGAGCTTCCAATGGCACGGACCTGAAGCCTGTTCTCATTTGACACCTCACCATGCAAGTCTATTCTTAGCAACTGGTTAAAAACACCGATTGTTGTTCACATAACAATTGTTGACATATATATAAAAACACAGAGCAAGTGGAGGGAATGGAGGGAAGAAAAAGATCTGGCAGTCAATTCTACATTCTTCAGACTGTCTGGATGGAACTTTCATTTGTTTCATTAAAGGATTGCAGCTAGCGGCACAATTTACCATCCAGAATCTTAAACTGCTTTATATCATGGTGCAACAGCAAGCAGAAACACTGAAACGACACTCAGGATTTGGAGGCAGATTTATTTATGTCTATGGGTACTGATTGGGAACATTTCCAAAGTATGTTCCCCGAGGCTCAGGGAGGGAGGTTTTTATGGGGTTGCAAGCAAGAAGCAGAGGACTTGGCTGTCTTTGACTGATTCTTACAATATGCATCATAGTGACCAGCTGTGCATTACAGTGACCAGTCATTTCTAGGGAATAGTAGTAACAAGAACTGTAACAGGAACTATTACCTGGGCAACTGACAAACTGGCTGGGGGTGCACTTCTTGCTACAATGGTAAACATATAAATTTAGTAATAGTTCAACTGTAGAATACAAAAAGAAAGCTTTTCTAAGATTTTTAAGCTATTCAAAGTTCTCACAAGTTATTCAATGGCCTGATGCCTTATGTAAAATAATAGCTGTCATTTAAAAGTAAAACTGAGGCCGGGCATGGTGGTGCACACCTGTAATCCCAGCACTTGGGAGGCTGAGGCAGGAGGATCATTTCCAGTTTGAGACCAGCCTGGGCTACAAAGTGAGTTCAAGGCCAGCCTGAACTGCAGAGCGCCACCCTGTCTCAAAAAGACTAAAAACAAACAAACAAATAAATAAATAAATAAAATAAAAGTAAAACTGATCATTTGGAATAGAACGTGAAGGTGACCCTTGGAAGACTATGAGAAACACGGGAAAATTATGTAGAAAAAAAATAAGCACAAAATTTTATTATTTTTAGCATGCACACATATGAAACAAATTAGGAGGGAACTGAAAAGAAACATGTTTGGAGGTGATCAGGTCATGAATAACTTTTTAAAACTTTTTTTGTGGTAATGTTCATGTAACATGAATGGGAGAGTACCTTTGAAAAGTAGTTGTTCATTTTAGCACAATTCTTGTGAAAATCATATTGCTAGTCTAAAAATACAAGCACTGAAATCACAGAGTCTATTTAAATTTTATTAGCATGATTTTACCAGGATTGTCACTGGACTCATCACAATTTACCAAGGATTTATTATGTGTGCCAGGCACTGTGCTAAGCATCTTAAAGAGATCATACCTTCTAATCCTCAAAATAGAAACTATTTTTATCCCTTCACTAGGAAGATAGGGTCTTATGCTGACAAGTCATGACGCTGGGATCTCAACCAGGGCAGCCTGGCTCCAGAGCCCCCTAATGTAGGGAATGACAATCCCTAGAGAAAACGCAAGCTCAGATGATGGTCATTCTCTAAATCTGGGACGGTAGGGGGAAAACTTACACAAATTTCCTTCCCAGTACTCTAGTTTTATAATTAGACCCGTATGTCTCTGTCTTTAGAATTTCATGTTCAGTCCTTCTTCTTCTTTTTTTTTGTTTTTTGTTTTTCTTCTGGTACCAGGAATTGAACTCACGACCTTGCGCCTGCCAGGCAGGCGCTGTGCCGCTGAGCTAAATCCCCAGCCCCTAGCTCTTCTTCTTGAACTAATGATTCATTTTTTAAAACAAAAGCCTGTTGATACTGTGTTCTTTTTCATCTAGTTGTGATAAAAATCGCATTCTACCTCACCCTGTGTACCCTGCAATAATCACTGACCAAAAGCAACACGTTCTGTTTACATTATGACCAGTTAGTTACAAGGTAGGTGATGAAAATTAAAAATATAGAAACTAAGGGGCCAGGGATTCAGCTCAGTGGCGTAGCGCGGGCCTGGCTAGCATGAGGTCCTGAGTTCGATTCCTGGTACCCGCCCCCAAAAAAGAAAATATAGAAACTAGACCCCAAAATGGGAAGGAAAACGATGAGTACAGAGATTGAGAAAAGGAAGACATGGAGAAGAGGAAAAAAAGACCTCCAAATTGGACTGCAGAAGTGAAAGGGAGGGATGGGGCGGGAGAGGCAGCCCGCGAAGTTCCTGCGAAGACAGATCCGGATCCCTGGTCTTTCAAATGTCACTCGGCTCTCCTCCCAATTGAAGACGCCTTCGCGGGCTCCACGAGCTGGACCCCGACCGCAGACTGATGGGGTACTCCGTCCTCCCTCAGCGCACCCCGGTTCCCTCGTCTGTCAGAGGGCTCAGGATTCCTACACAATTCCTAGGAGTACGTGCTCGACTCAACTTCCTATCTAATCCCTCCCACTTTATTTGATTTTCACGACGGGCTTGGATTCTGGGTTTCTGCATAGAGAAGATGTTAGGACGCTACGGCTTAAGGGCAGAAACTAGGAGAGAGAAGACTCCTCCCCCGAGGAGTCTGGAAGCGACTCCAGACCACCAGAGGAGTCTGGAAGCGACTCCAGACTTCCCCGAGGAGTCTGGAAGCGACTCCAGACCACCAGACACGCGAGGTCGCGAGCTGTTACCGTGGCAACCGCAGCTTCTCGCGAGACAGATCTTGCGCCTGCGCACTGCAACTTTAGGCACTAAAGACCTTCAGCGCGAGTCTTTCACTCAAGGTTTTTAAAGGTGGGGCCTTGCCTTGCCTGTTCTGGGCAACGCTGTGGGCCAACTGCCCCCATAGGGGATGACCTAACGTAGAACAAAGAAACGCGGAGCGCTCCGAGTTACTCCGCCCCGCCCACCGCGTTTGGAAGGCGGGGCCGGGAC
>NW_004955429.1:19311493-19360973 GCF_000276665.1 Chinchilla lanigera | reverse complement strand
CTTCGGCGAGCGTCCTCGGGAGTCAGCCCGGCCTCGCGCTCTGCGGGTTTCCTGAGCGTCCTGCCCCAGCTTGACGCTGGTGCGCGCCGCCTTGCTGTGCTGCTTATTAGACCGACAATCTTTCCTAAACTCCAAGCTGACGCCAGGGACAGTGTTAGCGTTTTTCCTGTGTTATGGACAGCGCGTCCTGGGTAACCCATTGTGCGGAAGAAAGGTCGTGGGGCCCAGGGGGGCAGGCTGTTGAGGGAGAGGGAAGAGCTGGGAGGAGGGCCGCGTACGCCTGCGTGTGCGTCAGACGTTTAGGGAGGGTGTGCAAGAAACTTCGGGGCCAAGTAGGGAGGGAAACTTCGAAAGGAGACAGTGTTATTTGAAATCTGCATCGTGTCCAGGTTGCCGGTTTTTGTTTGTTTTGGTACCAGCAGTCGAGCTCACGACCTTGCACTTGCCAGGCAGGCGCCGTGCTGCCGAGTTACATCCCCGGCCCCTTTTTAAGTCACACCTGTTAATAACTGCAGAGGTCCCGGGCCCTTAAAGATGGCGGTCGCAGTGGCTGCCCAGTCTTGCTCAGCACAGGCCCCAGGAACCAGAGCACCGTCTGCTGGAGTGGTCAGAAAGCATTTGCCGAATGGATGAATGGGAGCACAGCTATAGAGGGCAATGTTAGAAATGCTAAGAAATCGGTAAGATTAAACCATACAGTCACTAAAGTAAAACAGAACTTTTTTTTCCTGCAGTGCTAGGGACCAAACCCAGGCCCATACGCACGCCAGGCAAGCTCTCTGCTTGCCCTGAAATGGAAGTTAAATAAATGAACAAATAAGCACATAAAATTTCACTATGATTGATTGCAGTAATGTAAAACTTTCCATATTGCCCGAATATGAAGAAATAAATTTACATGAAAAAATGGGGAAAATTAAAATTAATCATTTTGTTTTCCTTTTTGCAGAGCTGGAGATCAAACACAGGGCCTTGCCCTGCTATGCACGCCCCAAATTACTTAAATCTTAAAAGAGGTCAAACGTCTGGTCACGTGACAGAGTCTCTGTAATTAGGTTTGCTGTAGCTTGTCACGAATCTGAGAGACTACACTGCCTTTCTGGCTAACAAGAATTTTCCATTGTCATTTTGATTCTCTGAAGGGTTTTCAAAATGGCTGCTGCCCCTCAAGCACCAGGAAGGGGTTCTGTTCGTAAGACCAGGCCTCTGACTGTGAAGACATCATTGAACAACCCATATGTTCTCTGCTGGAGCACCCTGGACAGAGAGGACATGCAGTTCATATTACAGACACTTGAGGACAGGTTCAAATCTATTGGACTTCAGAAAATAGAGGATAAAAAGAAAAGGAAAAGGCCACCTCTTGTAAACAATCAAGGCAGAGAAAAATGCGGCCTAGATGCTGGTGTGACTGAGGACCCCAAGGAGAAAAAGCCCGACGCTGACCAGCGGGCATCGGGGTGGACACCTGTGCATGTCAGGAAGCAGCTTGCCCTTGGCGTGAACGAGGTCACCCGGGCCCTGGAGAGAAACGAGCTGCTCTTGGTGCTTGTGTGCAAGTCAGTCAAGCCCGCTGTCATCACCTCACACTTGATCCAGTTAAGTCTAAGCAGATCTGTTCCTGCCTGTCAGGTCCCCCGCCTCAGCGAGAGAATTGCCCCCGTCATTGGCTTAAAATGTGTGCTAGCCTTGGGGTTCAGAAAGGGCACCTCCGACTTTGCAGATGAAGTAAGAGCCATCATTCCCCGAGTGCCCAGCTTAAATGTACCATGGCTTCAAGACAGAATTGAAAGTTCTGGAGAAAATGCAGAGACTGAATCTTTGGAAGACCAAGACAAAGAGATCTTGGAAACTTCATTTGAAGACCTCTCAAAACATAAGAGAAAAATTGTGGAAGGGAGGCTGGGTTCTGCTATAGCGTTACAACCACTTAAAATAAAGAAACTGATTCCCAACCCTAATAAGATAAGGAAACCACCTAAAAATAAAAAAACTATTTCAAAGTAATCTTGGAGAAAGCTGTCATTTTAATGCAATTTATAAAAAGACACGATGGGGGCTGGGGATTTAGCTCAGCAGCACAAGCGTGAGGTTGTGAGTTCAATTCCCAGTACCAGAGGGGAAAAAAAACCTAAAAAAAAAGGACACAATGTAAAGAAGCCTTAAAGTAAGCTACATTTACATATATTGTTGGGACCCTGTGGCAGTGTTCCTTTCACATGTGCAATACAAGTCTTCATAACTGCATGGCACAAATATGCTGCAGCTTAAATGCACTAAGTTCAGAAAAAATTTAAAAAATGAGTATCAAAAGAAAAGTTTATTGAAACTAATATTCATGCTTCTGTAAATTCACTGTTTTAAAGGCTGGTACACTGCTAGTTAGCAAGAACATCTGTATCCTACAACACTTAACAGTCTTCTACCAAACTTGGAAAATGGGCTACATGGTTCTAGTTAGCAGGGTCAGTGAAACAACTGGAGAAGTAGTATCAGTTGTAAAGGAAAAATAAATGCAAGTAATACATTGTCCTCAGAAGCAGTCACTTCTTTATGTTGACTTGGCTTTCATTGCAGGTAGGCATAGTTGTAGGCTTGTGACAAAGGCTTGATATGGACAGAAAAAGGCTAGATAAGGTATTTGAATTAGAACTCACTCTACAAAGTTACTTTCTTGGTAATTTAACATGTACAAAAAGCACAATGGGGGCCAGGGGTGCAGCTCAGTGGTAGAGCACGTTCTTATCATGGGCTTCTGGATTTGATTCCTAGCACCAAATAAACCACAAACAATATGATGGTGGTAGATGAAGTGTGGCAGATAGAATAAAACTGATCATGGATTCTTTGACGTGGATTTAGGTGGTAATAGGTCCTTAAGTTTAGGAACCAGGACAGCAGGTGTTCTGTATGATGTGTACAGTACAGTGTGTTTCTGGAAGAGTCCCTTCTCTAATTTAGAGAGAAGGTAATCATTTACTAAAATGTTCAAAAATTACGGTTCATTCATGGATTATGCTACCCTGTTCATCTGAATTTTACTTAGTACCATCTTGGCACAAATTTTAAAAAGGGAGAATACCTTACAGACTAGAGCATTTTGTCAGGTGTGGTGATGCACACCTATAATCTTAGCACTCAGGAGCCTGATGCAGGAGGACTGCTGTGAGTTCAAGGCCAGCCTGAGCTACCTAGCAAGACCCTGTCTCCAAAAAAATAAGGTATTTTCATTATAGACAGTATAGAACAAGATAGATTTTTAAAAATCTAACAGCTACTTTATTAATAGTTTAGTGGATTTTCTACTTTAAAAGGTTAACTGGCAATCTGCATAAAGTAGGAATAGGCCAACTAGTTACTAATTACAGAATTCTTAAATGATCCAGTTAAATGACATGAATTCTGTAATGAATATGTAAATGAGTCTTTAGAGGACCAGTGTATTTAACAGTTTTCTCGTGTGGTAAGCTGACAAAATTTCTGACTGGCGATTCTGCAATTATCTGAAAACCTGTATACAAGACTGTCCCATAAAAATGAGTGGGGCTGTCAGTCCTAACTAGAGCTGTGACTCAGGATTAAGTAAAAATGTTTACTTAATGCTAGTGTCTCAGAGTCCCAGTGAAGCTGTGTTCTGCTTCTTGATCAAATGGCAGCGCACCTTGGTCTGACTCATCTGAAAGCTTCGCGCCACGTCGAAACTGCTAGTCTTGACTAGGACTCAAGTGCCCCTCTACTGGTAGGCCTAGGCACCACAGCTGTGGCTTTCTACGGCTTACCGCAAACTTCATTTTTGGAGACACAGGCAGCCTGTCATCAGACCCACCGTGCCTATGTAGCGTGTAGCCATAGGCAGTACGTATGCAGAAGTGTGGCTGTGTATGGGTAAAACTTACTCATGGATGCTGACGTTTGGATTTTGAATAATTTTCATGTGTCAAAAAATTAGTCTTGATGATTTTCCTCCAATCACTCAAAAGAAGTAGTAACTATCCTCAGCTCTTGGGGTGTATAAAAACAGGCAGTGGGCCAGAATTAGCCTATGGCAATGCTTTGGCAGCCCCTCCCTGATACACCTGGTTCAGTGGGCTGCTTACCACAGGAGGGGAGTGCCATCAGCTTGTGCGACACAAGTAACTGCTCTGGACTAAACAGTGAGGCACTGGTACAATAGGAAGTATTACTTTGTGGTATTTAAGGCCAGTCTTATGACCTTGTTTAACATCTTATTTTTCCCTTGGATTATGGGAGTATATACACACCTATGTACATTGTGAAACTTTCAAATTGTAGGTAAAAACACCATCAGTAATAAAATTATGAATATTTACAAATAAGACATTTTCCATTAGCATGACAATTTTCATGATAAATTAAAAGCCAGCATAAAGGAATATGTGCAATTTTGCATAAGTAATAAAACATTCAAACTACCAAGGTGCTGAGAGCACGAATAAATTCCCCAGGCATTAGTTTTAACCTTAGGCTTTTTACTTCCTTGCCCTCACCTGTCCTGGGTGTTGCTGACGAGAGACGAGATGGTGCAGCAGTGGGAAAGTGGCTGGTCATGGGCCTTACGCCCTTTTGAGAGAGCACACTCAAGTGTTTGCCCAGAACTTTGCTTTTGAAATGATCCATGACTTGCCGAAGATCAAAGTACAAATCTGTATATTTATTGGTTTGGCAACTTTGCTTAGAGAGGAGTAAATGCCCTGTCCATCATGGATATCCTCCACTTGTGATTCCATACACATTCCCTGTGACACCACACATAGTGGTGTATGTTGAAATTCTCCAGGTGGATCCTTCGTTCTGTTACACAGACAAATACACCACCATTTAATAAATACAAATGCAGCAGTTTATCTCCACAAAGCAGCAAGGATTTTCTTACACAATGCTGTGACTTCTGTTTAGTCCATAGAAAAACAGTCCCATTTCTAGACAGTGGAAAAATACCCTTTCTTCACCAGAAGAGCTGAAAGTCTGAAAACTAGAGGAATGTGCTCTTTGTACCCTTTCATCCTTCTGACTAGTGGGTAAACAGCAAAAACAGGTTAGATTTTAACATTCTAGCTAGAAATGTGTACTACTGGTCACACGGGTATTTTTCATTTTTTCTGATTGTTACCAACTACTTCAATTTCACTTGTGCTTTTACTCTTCTTTGGAATGGCAGTTCCAGGAGTTGTTAAATAGAGTGTTAACAAATGAGGCTGGGAGAGCCCTAGAAATCAGCAGATCCATCTACTGGAGTACAAGTCCAACCTAAATGGAGGGAAGAAACAGAATGACAGCAAGACTTTGAGGCAAGGAGGATTAAATCATAATATAATTCAACAGATGCATGTTTCAAAAGCTCTTTATAAAGCCTTCTTAAGGGGAGCGAGTGCAGAACTTTCTGGGCAGATTCACTGTGTTTATAAAGGCTTTGTCAACTCCACTCACCTTTTCAGAATCTGTTCCTGGACATCTCCAGTTGTATAGGTAATACTGCAAATTGCCATCTCCTATACCAAACTTGAGTTTTTCCAAAAAGGTCTTATTTTCCATCAGATCTAGAGCATTGAATACATCAAATCCTTTCTGCCAATATAAAAGAGATTTAAAACTTAAAACATCAAAGAAATAGGGTGTCTTCTGTAATATACATTTTTTTTGGTAATATACATTTCAGTGTAACACTTAATTCCTCTACCAACAGGCTGAATGTGAATTTATAATGGAGCTTAATGTTTACAGTATATAGTACAGGTTAGGAATTCAGTTCAAAATTGTTTTGTATGTCTACTAGTGAATATGATGAAGCCAGCAAGATACTTCAGAAATGCTGAATCAAAAAATGTAGTCTGATGGCTGGTAGTTACATAAAAATAACCTACTAAGAGTTCAGAAAATAGCCTGTTCCTGCTTCAGAAGGATGTCTAGATAGTTCCACTTCCAGCTGCAAACCCAGGCATCTAGCCTAATAAGTTCCTGACTTAGCTGAAGCTGCTGTCAAGGAACCAAAGTTGTAAAGATGTCATTTATGTATGTATGTATGTATTTATTATTTATGTATTTATTTTGAGACAGGGTCTCACTAATGCAGTTCAGGCTGGCCTTGAGCTCACTTTGTAGCCCAGGCTGGCCTCGAACTTGCAATGATCCTCCTGCCTCAGCCTCTCGAGTGCTGGGATTACAGGTGTGCGCCACCACACCTGGCTGTTAAGACTTTAAATAGCATATTCTTCTTGGGCTCCTACTGGGCAGTAAATTTTGTTTTAATGGTAAAATCTAAATTTCGTAGCCAGGCTTGGTGCATATCTGTAATCCCAGCTGCATGGCAGGCTGAAGCAGGAGGATCACAAGTTTGAGGCCTGCCTGGGCAACTTCGTAAGACCCTATCTCAAATAAAAACGCTTGGGGATACAGCTCAGTGGTAGAGTGCCCTTGGACTCAATCACCTGTCCTGCCAATAAATAAAGCAATCAGTAAATACCAATAAATAAATCATTAAAATGTTTAATAATTATGTACAATGTGATATAGATGAGGCACATAAAATTTTGTTTCTCAGAGTTTTTAACTTAAATAACTTCCCATGTGGGAGAAGTACTGTAGTTAAAAACAAACAATCTGGGGATAATGTTGATTTGGGGATTTCAAAAGTAACAGATTTATAAGGCAGTGTTTTCAATGATCAAATATGAGAACAATGCAAGGAAGACTTTTGGTTTATTGTTTCCATTTTCTCATGAGCAATCATTTTCCCACATTCAGTGTATATTAGCACAGTGTATGTCACCTGATTCAGAGGTTTTTGTTTTTGAGATAGGGACTCCCTTTGTAGTGCAGGGCTGGCCTTGAAGTCACTATGTGGCCCAGGTTGGCCTCAAGTTCATGGCAATCCTCCTGCCTCAGCCTCCTGAATGCTACGATTACAAATTATACCACCCTGCCCAGCTCAAATTTCTGTTTAAAGGAAAAATGTTTACTTGTGGCAACAATTCAATAATTATACTAACTTCTAGACCAAGGAAACAGAAAAATAACAGTAAGGGACGTTTTGGATTTAATTCCTTTAATTTTAAAAGTTAGAGACTAGGTGAATTAATGAACTTACTGCAGATTATTTGCTCAATACAACTATTTACTCATGTTTCCCTTCCACTATGATAGGGTCTTTTCTCATGTTCCTTGGATTATCAGTTTTATGTAATCTTATATAAGCATTAAAAAGTTTTTAATTTGTAGCCTGGTGTGGTGGGAAACACTTGTAATCCCAGCACTCTGAGAGGATGAGGCAGAAGAATTACAAATTAAAGCCCAGCCTGGGCAACTTAGTGAGACCGTCTCAAAAAAAAAAAAAAATTGCTGGGGATGTAGCTCAGGGTAAAGGTCCTGGGTTCAATCCCTAGTACTGCCCCCTCACCAAGTTTTAAATTTGTATGAGATGTCTTTTTGCTAAGTCTCAATAAAATTAATGATGAAAACAGCCACTACAGTTTTACAAGAAACTCAGCAAAATTCTACAAATGACTTTGCCCACTGTGTACCAAAGAGTGACTTGCACGAGTCACTCCGCACGGAATGGAAACACTGTGAGGTCGTCTGTCACGTCCGCTTGTGCGCATGCGTGGAGCACCGGCCTGCGCACAGAGGAACAGGCGCTTACCAGCTTGGCTATGATGAGCGCGTCACTCATGAGGTCCAGCAGTGGCGTCTCCGTGTGGATGTTGTAGAAGGAGTAGGCAGCTTTGAGGCTCTTATGGGCGGGGTGGTGCATGACCGTGGAGGGCAGTGTGTAGAAGCTCAGGAAATCCGTCAGCTTCCCACTGGAGCTCTGAGGGGTGAAGGTGGCGTCAGTCAGTGTCTCCCTGGACACACCGCAAGAGCTAACTGTGCTCTGCTTTGCAGCACAACTTCCTGTCACATGAACAAGTGAAACCTCTAGCTTGAGCCCAGTCTGTTAAGCTAGGTAGAGGCCGGGAAGAGAACAGAGTTGGAACTTTAGCCAAAGTGCTTGTTGGTGACTTGCATAAAGCTCCTAGAAAGCAGACTGTGCTGAAAGGGACGTTTCTGAGCTGGGTAAGGAGTCAGTGCTCCCTGCTTACCAGCCAGGGATAAAAGCAGACGCCTGGGTTTGCAGCCGGCATAGCACTAAGGATTAGAAGGCTGCTTCTCCCCTGAATGGCGTACACGTAGTGAGCTGGACAGCCACTGTTCCAGGGAATGAGCACTCCTTAGACTACATTTGCCATATTTTCTTGGAAATGAATGATATGAGCCTGTTACTTCCAGGGGGAAACTGGCAGGATTTGTTGCCATGGATAAAACAAGAGCTTTCAGGTACGAGTTAGAGTTTTAGAAAACCTGTATCCTTCACCTTATAGACTCCTCTATGACAAAGGTGGTGATATCTATGCATGTGATTTTTTGATACCATATAATGAAATGTCAGTATTTGAAAACCACCTATATAATTCAGTGAGTCAGTATTTTCCAGATGACCGGTGCATGATGTTATAAGCTCATACACAAGTAGGTGGACAAGACAGCTCAGTGGTTGAGCACCTGCTTACCAAGTGTGGGGCCCTGGGCTCAATGCCCAGGGCTATAAAGAAAAAAAAAAAAACCAAAAAACAAGACAGACCAATGGCGGGACGTGGTGGCACACGCCTGTAATCCCAGCACTCGGGAGGCTGCGGGAGGGTCAGGCAGGGGGACCACTGCAAGTTCGAGGCCACCCTGGTCTACAAAGTGAGCTCAAGGCCAGCCTGAACTGCATAGTGAGACCCTGTCTCAAAAAAGACCAAAAAACCAAGAAGACCAATGGATTTTAATAGAGTATAAAAAAGTTCACTGATATGATTTTGGATAAGAGATATATAATTATCTGAAAAGGTAATTAAAATACTCATTCTTTTCCAAATCTTCAACAGTTCATGCAAAGTATTTTCTTCACATACTTTAACCACTGCAACAAGGTGCAAGTAGAAATAGATATTATCTTCTACTAAGTCAGACATTAATGAGATTTGCAGAAAATGTAAGATGACTCACTACTTTTGTGGTCTGGGAGATACCTATTTTTCATATAAAATATGTACTTTAGGTAACATGATGGATTTACTACGGTTATATCATTGTAACAAAATAACAAATATCAGAATTTAAAATTTTGAATATGGTAAATATTGATAGATAGTCCATCGGAAAGTGGAGACCTATGATGAAAACATTTGAGAAGTGCTGCCCTGGCATACACGCACATGCGTGAAGAGTGTACCAAAGATGGCTACTGCTGCACTGTGTTAGGAACAAAGTTTAGATTGCTTGGCTGCTCTTCAGAAATGTCCTGAGTCACCCTGACCTTGGCTCCCTCCACTACGACCCTACCTGGGCCTGCGATCCTCTGTCCCATTGCTGATACAGACTTCCATGTGCAACTGCTGCCAACAGCCCCCTCGAGTCACTCCCAACTGGGCCTTTCCACTTCTCTCATTCAAGTACCTACCAGATTGAACCCCCGACTTCTCAACTCCCACCTGGGCCTCCAAATGAGACATCAGCTTAACAAATTCCAGGTTTTGTTTATTAAAAAAAAAAAAAAAAAAGGTTTAAGCCAGGTGTGGTGGCCAACTGCTATAATCCCAACACTCTGGGAGGCTGAGTTAGGATTGCATGTTCCAGCCCAGCCTGGGTAGTTTAGCGATTTAGTAAAATGCCGTCTCAAAATACAAAACAAAGAGGGAGGGATATGGCTCAGTGTGGAGGTGCTGGGCTCAATCCCCAGTGTTGAGGGAAAAACCCATTTGTGTCCAAGAACAGAACTGTAAGATGTACCTCTTCTACATCATGGAGGAAGAGGAAAGACAGGCACGTTATTATCTTCCTAGAAAACAATCTTCATCGCAGTGTTTCTGTCCTTTTTTGTACTACTGCTTTATCTTTACCTCCACTACAAACGTGTCGATGATATGTTCCCGGGGGAGGAACCAGTGGGCCACTTCCTCTTCGTCCATTACTGGAGCCAAGTGGAACTGCTTCAGGTAACTGTTGATTAATTCTCGGACTGTTTCAATATCTTTTGGTTCCATTGGTCTCAAGCCTGAGGTCTTTGTAACCTTGTTAGAGGGAAAATAAAACAAACCAAGAAGTTTAAACGTAAGAGGAATCAAACTACCTTTTGCTCAAAGTGTGTTCTGCAGAATCAGCATTACACAGGAGCTCGCTAAACTGCAAAATCTGATCTCTGCCCCAAACTTCATGAATCAGAATCTGCAACTTACCAATCTTCTCTAGTGACCTGTATACCAATTAAAGGGAGAATGGTTTAAAACATGCTAGACCATGTATCTTGTCTTCTCTTCATGAGCTGGTCTTGCCCATAACCCAAACAAATCACAGGCAACACGACAACTTGATTTACATGTCAATGCCAAGAATTTTGATATTGATATGATAAGGCATAACATGCATGACTTCTGGGATATTTGCTTTAAATGGCCAAAGATGACTTTTTTTTGAGACACGGTTTCACTATACAGTTTAGGTTGTCCTTGAGCTCACTTTGTAACCTAAGCTGGCCTCAAACTCGAGATCCTCCTGCTTCAGCCCCCCAAGTGCTGCGATTGCAGGCATGCACCACCATGCGCAGCAAAAATAACATTTTGAAATCAGTTGAAAAACTTATTTTATTCATCTACAAAAAGGATATTATGGGCCGGGGATATAGCTCAGCGGCACAAGTGTCTGCCTGGCAAGTGCAAGTTCCGGTGTTCGATTCCCGGTACCAAAAAAAAAAAAAAAAAAAGAAAAAGAAAAAGAAAAGCAAAGGATATTGTGATTTTGTTCTCTTGAAAAAAAAAAAATAAGAGTTAATCACACCGGTCAAAATGGACAGGCAAACACAAGGTGCTCGGCTGCCAAGTACTAAGCCTGGCCTTTGGGATTATCTTTTGTTTAGAAGGTTGTCAGGGTAGGGCTTCAATTACCACCACAGAGTTTTATAATTTTAAAGTAAGGCCCTAGGAATAAAAACGTGCAGGCCAGGATAGGTCCCCATTTGAATTCCTCCAACTGCTTGTCCTCAAAAAAGCTCCTGATATTACTTTGGCTCTGTAGATTTGTCCAGCATCGGCAAACTTCAGGCTAGATGTGAGGAAGCCCCAACAAACCGAAATTAAAAACATACAGTGTTTCTTCCCCAGTAAGCTTGACATTTTTATCCCCTTAAAAAGTACTGGGGGGCTGGGGATTTAGCTCAGCGGAAAAGCGCCTGCCTGGCAAGCGCAAGGTCGTGAGTTCGGTCCCCGGTACCGGAGAAAAACCAAAAAAAAAAAAAAAAAAAAAAAAAAAAAAAAAAAAAAAAAAAAAGTACTGAATAGATTTTAGGAGATAAATAACATAAATATTGCTACTCTACCTTTTTTACCCTTAATGACTTATAAATACTGAAAACCTTTCTGTAGAATTAAATCATAATTCCTGCTGGCCCCTAGGTAGAGTCCATGCGGCGTAACTACGTGTTTATCTGGAGGGCCAGCTCTGACCGACTGTGGGTCGCTTCGCCGAGGTTTCAAAGGCTCGGGATCCAACAGGGCTGAGTCCCAACTGGTGTGGGGCAGGGGGATGCAAGCTTTGTATTTCCGATCCCACCGCGCCCAGGGGTGGGTTTACTGGGGGCCTTTCAACGATGCCTGTGTGATATAGAAAGATATGCTCCACAGCTAACAAGCCCTTTAAATTAGATAACTTGAGTTCCTGACATTTCATAGGTAATTTATTCAGTACTTTTAGTCTTTTTGTGGCTCTCAAAACTGAGTCAGAAATAGTTCCCAGTTGGACATAAACAAATATATATTTTTAAATGCTAATAAAATGACCAAAACCACATAAAATATACATGTACAAGCATGCTGTAGTCATTTATAAATTATCATCTGCAATGAGGCCGATTCTGCTTAGTGATTAAATAACAATTTTTTCTTTTGTTACTGGTTCAGATATAATAATATCAAGCAATCAGTTAATAAAAACAGGACATTTAATATCTATTAATAGAGAACAATCAGAAATGAGAAGGTCTGCCAGATTCTTTCTAGAGCCAGTGTTTTTTGAAGCACATTCTCATTCACTAAATATTTGCGCTGTGAAATCACTAAAAGTGCACCGTGTGCCCAGGCCCTTTCTGTTTGTGAGGCAGGGTCTTGCTACATTACCCGGAATGGGCTGGAAGCTGCAGTCCTCCTGTCTTAGGCTCCTGGGATTACAGGTCTAAACCACCACACCCCGCTGTCCGGTCTACATTCTTTTTTTTTTTTTTTTCCTCCAGTACCGGGAACCAAACTCACGACCTTGCGCTTGCCAGGCAGGCGCTTTTGCCGCTGAGCTAAATCCCCAGCCCCTTGGTCTACATTCTTAACGCAAGAATTCTTCAACATTTCAGTCTCCTAACCCTTTGACAGTCTTAGTAACTGTTGAGTACCCTAAAGAGCTTTGCTTATGTAGGTTTATTCGTCTATCCTTGTAGTATTAGAAATGAAAATTAAGATTTAAAAACAAAATACACAAGTACACCTCCTCTACAGCCTCTAGAAGAATGTTCAGTACACTCCTAAGAGGATGAAAATGAAACATGCAAATTATATTTTAGTGTTCTTATGGAAGTATTGTTGACTCCATAGATTTAAATAAAGATCTCAGGGACTTTTAGGGATACTTGGGCCACATTTTGAGAACTGCGATTTTAGGTCTCAGAAGATCAGAAAGATACGTAGTAGTATTTGGATGGGGGAGACTCCGTGAAATGTGTTTGGGAGAACAAGCAGAAAGTATCATTAACTTGGGAATTTACAAACATTTCAAACAAGTGTTTACGGGAGCACTCAATCAGAAGAGAATATCAGAGTATATCTGGTATAAAAAAAAAATTAAGGGCCCACAAAGGTGGGAAAATACTTCTGCTGACAGACAATGGCTCACAAAAAATCTATGGAAGAATGAAAAATGTTAAAGTGTGACAAAAACTACAGCTGTTGTCCTCAGGAAGAAGTAAGAAGACAAGCTGGGCCTGGTGGTGCACGCCTATAATCCCAGCACTCAGGAGGCTGCGGCAGGAGGATTGATGTGAGTTCAAGGCCAGCCTGAGCTACAAAGTGAGCGCATGGCCAGCCTGAACTGCACAGCAAGACCCTGTCTCAGAAAGACAAAAAAAAAAAAAGAAGAAGAAGAAGAAGAAGACTTAAGCTTCGATAAAAAATTAAGGTTCTATATAACTGGTTAGAGTGAAGCATCATGTTTGCAAGAATTCCATGAAAACCAAAGAAACATTTCCTATAACTGAGAAAATTTTAAGTTTCATAAGCCAATTATAATATGAATCAGACAGACTTCCCAGGACCTAACTCATATCCATTACTTGTTGGACTCTATAGATATTGAAAAATCTGCTTTAAATGTATAAAGAAATATAGTTCCAAAGACCGAGTAAAACACAACTGTCCAACTGCGGTGTGAGAGTCCAGATTCCAGGGCAGAGAAGTAAGCGCTGTTTATGGTTATTTACTCACTGAAAAAGGAACAGCAGCATGCTAAACACAAAAACAATCACCTAATGCTGCTGAACACAGACTAGCTACACGCCTTAGGACCTCTGAGTAGCAGATCCTTCCTGTGGCACAAACCTACGATCCTGGTAGACTCATCTGACACCTGCTTTTTATCTACGTCACATTCCTTTACCTTTAAGGTCACTGACACACACACAAAATCCAACTTTGTTTGGAAATATCCAGCTCCAACTAAAAAAAGAAAAACATTGAAGGATGGCGACATGCAGGAAGATGTGTTCTGGGGAAAACTACTGGTTTAGAGACCAGCAGCTCACAGTGCGGGCAGGGCAAGCACTGACCCTACCCAGCAGAACAGACACGTCAGCCTTGTGCTTCGATGTCCTTTCCATGTGGTGGGACTAGTAATCTGCCCATTCCTGACTGTTACGGACAGTAAATGAGACTATAGGTGTTAAATGTGCAGTGTGACGCAGGGCCCAGTAAGTGTTAACTCCTATATTCAGAAGTCCTTGAGGATGATGTAAGTGGAAACAGTAAGAATGAATCAAAAAATGAAACTGAGGCATGCAGAGAAGTCACATTCAAGCAGGCTCTTTTGACGCTGAATGGTAGGAAACTCCTCTAATGACTTGATGCCAGCAGTGGGCATGAAGACCTTCATAAGCTTCAGTTTTCTCACTTGGATATGGGGGATAAGAAGTGCTAGCTCCAAAAGGCAGTTGTGAGAATAAATTGAACATATACAGAAGAATATTATGAACTTCACTTTACTGGAGCGGGGCAATCACTGCAACAACATGGCTTCTATACGAGGAACCCAGGAACTCAGGCTGACGGTAAGGAAGATACCAAACCTGGGTTTCACAACAGACGCCTGATCAGTGCTTTATCACCAATTTGTCAAAACTTGTCATCCATGAGAAGATTGACTCTTGTACAAAAATGTAATGGTTGAGTCAAGTTAATAAATACTTTTAGGGGAGCCAGCCCCTAGTGACCTTGCCTCCTGCAGTTCACGCCTTGTGTGATTTGCTCCTGTTGGGTGCAAGTAGGGCTGTGGTTTGCTTCTAAACAATAGCAATAGGACTCGTGGCTTGCTTCTGACCAACAGAAATGGCAGCAGTGATTCAATGCCACTTTCTTGAGTTGATCCACTGCCACGCTGTGAGCTGCCCAACAGAGAAGCCATGTGGCGAGGAACTGAGGGTAGCTTTTAGCAGCCTGCAAAGAATGCAGGTGTCCGTCTACCAGCCAGGAGAAAGTCACTCCTGCCAACACCTGTGAATGCTTGGAAGTGGATCCCTCCCCAAGCCCTGGACGACACCTTCATGGCAGTTTCATAAGAGACACCACACCCAAAGCAAGGGACCCGGCTAGGGGTGCTTGGATCCCTGCCCGCTAGAACCTGGGTAAGAAGAAATGTGCTGTTTTAATCTGCTCAGCTTGTGATAAATAATATACCATCCAAGTCACAAATAAAGTGAAGCCTGGAGAGCACATTTAAACTTTTCCCTCTTAAGACAGAACTTTCCCTATTAGTAGTGTGAGAGCTTTAAAAGATGTAACTTAATGAGGCATTATTTCCTCTCCCTGAATCTCAATTCCTTACTGCTATCAGACATCAGAAATAGCCTGAACTTTTCTTCCCTTTTAATAGACAATACAATTCCAAAGCTCATTTTTCCTATTTCTATCTCATCCAATTATAAACTGAAGAATTTAAAGAATCTTAAAAACAAAACAAAAGTAAGATGTGGTGGCACATGTCTGTAATCCCAGCAGATAGAAGGCTGAGAGAGAAAGACTGCTGTGTGTTTGATGCCAGGCTGGGCTGCATAGTGAGTTCAAGGCCAGCCTGAACTACAGCAAGAACCTGTCTTAGGGGCTGGGGATTTAGCTCAGCGGCACAGTGCCTGCCTGGCAAGCGCGAGGTCTTGAGTTCGATTCCCGGTACTGGAAAAAAGAAAAGGAACCTGTCTTAAAAAAGCAAATAACAAATAAAAACCCAAAGGAAAGCAAAACAGTGTTTGCAGATGAACTCCCCTCCTTCCATCTTGAGTTCTCTGCAGTCTCTCTCCTACATATTCCCTCCCTTAGATCCGTGAGTTTGTGCTTAGACTGCTGTGAAAAATTCTTTTCTGCATTACAAGATCTGGCTGTTACAGCTTCAAAACACTGCAGATCTTTCTTACTTACATCCGGCAGTCTGTAAAGCTTCATTGTTCTCTGTAACGTCATATTTCTACTCAAGTGGGAGAACTTCACTTCTACCAGTTTTCTGGGGTTCAGGGATCGATGCCAGTACCTGGAACACAATAAAGGTTTTAAAATCTGATTGATTTCTCCCTGTGCATGTCTTCACTCTGTCTCGTCTCGGCTGTTCAGAAGCACTTACTCGATACTTACGCTGCACCCCGCACAGTGGTGGACGCGGACCCTCTTCCTAATCAGTAATTTTATCAGTCAACTGTTCTTCTCTGAAATGTCCTATATTCTTATTTATGTGCTGTTACAGCTTGTGACCCTTTATCTCTGTCCCTAAAGAGGAATCATAAAACTTCAAGAGAAATACTAATCCTGCTTAGGTAGGCAAGTATTTAATGACAACTGTGATGAGCAAACCAACAAAATATATGAACACGAAAGTATTTCCCCTAGTAAGTCATTTTCGGTTTAGTAGGGTACACACCAAGAAAAACAACTTTCTGAGAAACTAGCTTGACTTTCTTAAGCGATTCCAATTTGTGCAATGGGCTAATGATTTATATTAACACATATCTGTGGTGTATTTTTCTTTATTTATGAATGTAATAATTTAACAGACTATAGTAATTTTATTATTTTACCTTTTATACTATGTTTATTTGAAGTTTCATCCTTTTGAGGCAATAAAAATAGTGAAGGGAGGTAACTCTTTCTGATGTTTTAGAAGCGCTTAGTCCAGGGATAGTATGACTACTCTCCTAGTGGAAGAGCCTTCAAAAACCTGCTAAGAGTCAAGGAAGGCACACAACCAGAACTTAAGCCTACTCCCCGCAAATAGGCATATATGAGGCTTTTCAACTGATGCTCATCGAATTTGTGGAAAAGGTCGGTGGTGCTGCAAAGCACGGTGGAAAACTGAGTTTACAGATGGAAAGAAAAAGTGTGACACGGAACATTTCAAGCTCACACTGGCCTACATTTCTCCAGGCATACACAACACATGTCTTTCAAATGGAATAAAAACAGAAATATATATCCAGCACCGTTAGCAGAAAAATGTTATTTTCAGTCACCAAGTGGCTGCAGGACGTACTGGGGCCAATTCTGGACTGTACGGGTCTAGGTCCTGGTCTCCATCTCTGCTACCAACAAAGTACATAATTCTCAGTTTCCTGAAATCCACCCTGCTACACACCCAAGAATACTGTTTCTAACAGGAAGGCAGTGACGCGTGACACGCGTGGCAACAGGCAGACTCAGCGCAGGGATGCGGCAACCCTTACCTGCACGTGGCCACAGGTTTAGGGAGCACCACTCCGGCAGTGTACACAGCCTGGAAGATTCCTTCCAGGTTCACTCTTCTGGTTATTTCTCTGATTAAAACTGGGGCTACCCGTTTGGATCTCAATTTCTTATGAACACAAAGAAAGTTGATTTCTACCATCCTCTTCACACTGAGAAACAAAGATGTTGAAAATTAGGGCCAGTACAAGATGAGCACATTGAAAAAAATAAGACACTGCCCTTAAAATGTCAAAGAATAAGAATGGTGAAGACACCCTTGAACAATATTTAAGGAAAACATTTCACAAAATCAGACTGCAACACTATTTGCCACTACTCCCCTGCCACAATGAATATCTAAGCCTGGGGGCTAAACCTCTTTATTTTAAATAAATTTTAATACTTTGATTTTTTTTTAAGTTTATTTAGAAATTGGATCAAATGTGCCTCAAAGTTTCTGTTTTCCCTTTAACAGGTATAACTGTGGTGATAACTGGTGTAGAATCTGACCAAATGTTGCTCTGAAGCAAGGTGGAAATCATCAGGACCCGTGACAGGGGCTGTGACTAGAGCAGAGGTGGTGCCTCACTGAGCTACAATAAACCTTCAAAGAGCTTCAAAGCCACGTCCGGCTCTGCCTCCGCGTATGCAGGCCTTTCGTTTAACACACAGTATTCCCCAAGATGCATGCCTTTATCAGCAAATAAGCTAACCTAACACGTGTGGTGATACACATACGTATTACACATTAGAGCTTTGATCTTCATAGCTGGATCTTAGCCTTTCTGAGCTGGAAATCCAGAGCAAAAATGCAATACACTTATTGTATGGAGATAAACTCTTTATTCCTCCTAAAATTCTAAATAATTTTTTTCCAGAAATGCCTGTTTATAGCTATCCCAATACACATGTTCTATGTACATATGTGTATAAATACATAATACACACCTGTGTTCATGTATGCACCTGAGAGCCAGAAAGACAGAAAAGGAGAAAGAGAAAGGGCGGGCAGAAAGAGGGACAGATGGGGGAATGGACAGAGGTAGTAGTCCCTTTTCTTTTTTAAAAACTAATAAATTTAATTTTTAGAGTTTTTAGGTTTAGTGCAAAGTTGAGCGGAGTCCTGATAGGGCCTCTGCCCACCGAACTGACAGCTGGCACTGAGCAATTCCTGACAGCCTACTCTAATGCAATTCTTTGAAGAGAAATACACAGACGTGACATGACAAGCCTTAGCTCACACCTGTCATAAATCCGAATGTGGGCTGGGATGGCACTTATGAATCCTACTAGTTTTTTATTTGAAGACACTCTGACCCCACAATGCCACTGCAGGAGCCAGCCTGGGGGACGCAGAGCCCTAAAGTCAGGGAGGACAAGAAAAACAAGCACCGGTTAGTGTCTAAAAGACAAAGAGGGGCTAAGGGTACAGCTCAGTGGTACAGCGCCTGCCTGGCAAGCGCAAGGTTCTGAGTTCGACTCCTGGTACCCCCCCCCAAAATAAATAAATAAATGTTACATGGGAAGACCCAAGACCTCCCAGTCTGATGACCCTCTCGACAGCCTACATGACCAGCAAGACATACCACAAAAGGAACTCTGGTGAGTAGTCGAAGCGGAACATATTGTCATCATCCTCCACGTAATTCTCGTTTAACAACGTGTACAACTCCTTGAGCTGTAAGATAAAACAAGCACCCTGTTGGTAATGCCCAGGACCACGTCGAAAGCGATTCTTGTGAAGGCAGGTGCTGAATCACAGAGGGTTACTCACCACCTCCGCATTACTCAAGTCTAAAGTGTCCCACATAAAACCCTGTGGCAAAGAGTATGGTTCTTGACGTACACTGTCTTTGTCTGGCTCAATTGCACCGTGAGAAGTTATGACTTCATCTGCAGTGAGAGACACAAAGACAGAAGGAGAGGTATTAAATTCCAGAGTATCCTGACACTCCCAAAAGATCAGCGACACCGACACAATCAGATGCAGGGCACTTGGGTTTCATGTAATCTTTTAAAATGTGCTATTTTTCCAGCTTCCTCTGCGCTGAAACAGGAAAGGTAGGCAGCGGTGTGAAGTGACTGTTTCACCAGTTAAATCGAAGGGGGTTCCTCTGTCACCCACTGACAACGATGATGCTGTGAAATTACAGGGATTTCTCAGCCTTAACCCCAGGCTGCAGATCCATTGCGCCGCATCGCGGGGAGCATGCAGCTCTGGAACATCAGCCTTAGAGCTTGGGCTGAGGATGAACCTTGGTGGCAGGGCCCTTGTCTGGTCCAGGCTGAGGCGCTGGGCTCAATCCTTAGCATGAAAGAAAAAAATTTACATTGCATTTCCACAAATCAGGGACAGGAACCTCCAACCCCTCCCAGCAGCAAAACTTAAAATTAATTTCAAGACTGGCTACTTCTCTCCATCTGTACTGCTACACATGTAGTTGAAGCCAAGTGTGGTCCACGTCTCTAGTGATTTCCTCTGCAGAACTTTCCACGCAGCTGAGAAAAACCCTGGCTCTTCCCAGGGCTGCCGCCTGCCTCACCCTTCTTGTGCTCTCCCTGCCCCTTGCCCCCCATACTCTGGCCGCACTGACCTCGCTCAGGCTCTCCGCAGCTGCGGGGCGTACTGTGCCTTCCCTCTGCTGAAGCCCTGTCCTTGGTCATCACATGGATGGCCCCTGGGAAGCTCTTACTTTCTCGCAGCATCTTTCCCTGACTAAAGCTTTTTCCTACCTAAATAAGGTATGTCCTCCCTCCACTGCTGGGCTGGCCACCACCTGTCCTAATGCCACCACTGTTTCCAGGGTATTTAGTGACAGTCTCCTGAGCAAACATCTGCTGAGTGAAGGATCTCAGTGCCCAGTTCTTCCCACCACTGAAGCTTCCTGCAAGTACATGTCACAGGGTGTACACCAGCTCCAACACCCCTGATCTAATTCCCTAACTTAATGAACTCTAGTGCTATGGTTTGGATCCAAAATGTCTTCCTCAAAGTCTCATGCGTTCAGAGGTGGGGATTTTAGAAGGGAACTAATCACAGACCCTAACCTCATCATGGGTTAACCCACGATGAGCTCACAGCTGAATGTGCTGTGAGAAGGCGAGGCCCGCATGGAGGAGGTAGGCCACTGGGGAGGGCTGTGAAGGGTCTATCTATTTCTCTAGCTCCCCCTTGCTGTCTGCGTGCTGGCCACCGAGAGTGGGCATGAGCAGCTTTATTTCCCCACCATGCCCTGCTGTTTTGCTTTGAAGCCAACACCAGGGACTGATCCTCTAAAACCAGGAGCCAGAATAACCCTTTCCTCCAGCCTTAGTTACTCTTCTCATTGCTGAGACAGGACACCCAGCACCCAAAATTAAATGAGGAAAGCTTTTATTTAGCTCACCGTTTGTAGAGGGTTCAGTTCAGGGCTCCAAATACTGTATGCGGGCTACCTGCCCGCGGGTAGAAACAACACTCACACCCATCATCCCAGCACTAGACCACGAATCAATCACAAACTCTAGATTCAGCCACCTCCCAAAAACCCACCCCCCAACAACGGCATGACACTTTGGGGGGACACGAGGCAGGCACTGTGCCACTGAGCTATATCCCGAGCTGGGGGGACATCCAGACACAAACCATCACACCTCCTGTAAGTTGTTTACACCAAGTACTGTATTTTGGTCACAATGATGAAGAACTGACCTACCTCATCTTCACTGACTTCAGTCAGCCCAAATGGCCAAATTTCAGCCTCTCCCATACACAGTCCCTTGTGACCCCTGCTTAATGCTTGGCTCTCAACTGATATCCCTGGGGAAGTCTCGTTCTGACAGCTTCGAAGAGCTGGGTGTGCGCGGACGGAACTGGGGCACCTTCTGGACAGGCAGAAATGGGGAGGCAAAGACTCCTCGATTTCCAAGTGCTGCTCCCAACCTCAGGCTCGCTCCTTCCCCATCAACCTGGCTTCCTCCGTTAGGGCCTCTGACTGGACAGCGCTGTGCACTAAGAATTCCAGCAAGTGAAGAATCAAGCCAGGACTTCAGGAGAGGGGCAAAGTAAGACGAACTCTTCCCAAAGAGGAACCCTGAGGCTCAGTGCTGGCTGGAAGTGCTTTTGCCGTGAGATGGGCCAGCAGCTTGCTTACAGCATTCGGCCAAACCCGATACATTTAGATCAATACATCTAGATTCGTGCTCGCTTCGGCAGCACACATATATAATACATCTAGATTCCCTCAGCTATACTGCTGGGCGTGGTGGCACACACCTGTAAGCCTAGCGCTCAGGAGGCTGAGGTAGGAGGATCGTTGTGAATCTGAGACCAGCCTCGGCTACAAAGCGAGCTCAAGGCCAGCCTGAACTGCATAGTGAGACCCTGTCTCAAAAAGACAAAAAAAGAAAAAAAAAAGAAAAAAAGATTCCCTTAGCTAATGGTCATTTGATTCAGAGCTACTCAGAATCCTGTAACTTCATGCTAAAGAATCTTCATTCATTATTAGACATATTTCTACAACCTGAAAGAAAAGACAAGCAAAGATCAGCTTTTTTCTTTCTCTCTTTGCACTGCTGGGCATGGAATCTAGGACTTCACTCATGCTAGGGAAGTGCCCAACACGGAGCTTCAGCCAGCCCTTCTTTCTCCTTTCCACCCAGTCAGAAGCTCTGAAAATACTGGGGTGGGGGCGCTGGGAAAGGAGTCATGGTTTTAAAGAGTTCAAGAATTAATATCTGAAGACATAAATGCTCAATTTATATTTGACAGAGTGGATTATTTGTACATAGCTGGACTATTTAGAGTTTTGGGCAGCAATTAACCTTTTATATAATACCAATCCAAAACCCACACAATCAAGAAATAAAAAAGCAGAAATAGTAGCATCGCATCTTAACACATACACAAGGCAAAGCGGAGACTTCTGTTGTAATGCGTTTTAAACATTTTTATGACAGTAGCCATCATCTGTTTCTGTGTAAATTAGATCCCTGGAAACGGATCCGGTGAGGGTCTAAGTGAGTGCAGTAGAGCGGCCCAGTATCAAGGAACAAGTACCTTGTCGCATGTCATACGCAGCCTTCGGATCCTGCTCTTGAGACGTCAAAAAGTACTGAGCTGATGCTATCAATACCATGGTGAGTGTTCAGAACCCTTTCATTAAGTGGTGCGAAACTGTTTACTTCAGTAAGTATCAGCAATCACATTTCCTGAATCTTTTGGAATAACCAAGGAGTAAAAATGATAAAAGTTTACATTTAAGAACTCTGTTATGTCTTATATCTAGATGTCATCCCAAAGCCTCAGGCGCTCATAGGTGGGGCTTTTGGGAAGTGGCCAAGTCTAGCATGTGTGACACTGGGATTAAGGCTGCATGGGCACTGAATTGGTTTAGCATAATTCTGGGTGTGAATAATGGAAGGTCCACCGTGGGTGGAGTGCTATCAACCAATAAGTGCATAGCCTAGATGGGATAAAAGGGATCGGGAGGCTGCTGCTTGCTGCCTCCTGCCTCCCCTGCCATGAACTGTTTCTCCATTGCTATGCCATGGAGCCAGCCAGCTATGGACTGAAACCTCTATAAATTGTGAGGTAAAACAAATCTTTCCTCCTTTAACTTGGGGGTGTCAAGCATTTTGCCCCAGCAATGAAAAAGTAACTAAGACAAACACCATGAAGCTCAAAGGCAAAGAGGAAAGGTGAGAGAAGAACCGTGCTCTGTGTGTGTGTGTGTACAGCATTATGTATGGTATGTAATTCAGTATCACAACTCAAGTGTAGGGAAATTGGATATTGCGATAGGAATAGCAATTAGACTAAAATCATTGTTAGTGCAATTGAATGCCATTATTTATTTCAAGAAGACAAATATGAGCTTTATGTACATTTTTAATCAATGATATGGCACAAATAAGTGAAGTAAAGTCTCCCTAGGTTTTTTTTAATTATTGTCAATCTATCCTCGTTTTAGAAATGAACAAAAACAGCAGCACTTACTTAGTTTGGGTACCGGCTGTGTGTCCCAGAACTGGTACCTGCGTTTGGCTGCCTCATCAATGTTCCTGGCCGGGCCCTGGCATGCCGACAGCAGCTCCACTGCTCTCTGGATATCCTGCAGCTTCTGCATGGGGATGGTGGCATTCTGGAAGAGGGAAGACACAGACACACAGGACATGAGGGAGCGGCTGCTGCTCTTGAAACCAAAGTGGACTGGAGCCTAAGATCCCTAAACACTGCCCAACCTTCTCGAGGCTTGCTCAAGGCCATGGCTCCAGGATGGTAATGGATGAGGAGAGAAGCAAACATATTATTACAGGTAACAGCTATGTATTTGAACAGGGCTCTGCCGCTTGGGAAATCTGCAGTAAATTGAAACACACTCTGCTTCAGGTCCCACCCATCTGCAATGACCCACCAGTGCTGCTCTGTGAGGAGAAGCCACCAGGAGAGACATGCAAGGCACGCATTTCTACCATACAGCAGCCAGCAGCCACCAGCCTCAGGTGCACCGTTAGGGTGCGTGCCCTGGTAGTGATGGGGGCAAACAAGGTAGACAGGGAAGTTTTAGTTCATAAGAAAAAGAAGGAAAAAGGAAGAAAAAGAAATCTGAACTTAGTGCTGGGCAGGGAGGACAGGGTTAAGAAAGGAGGCCTCTCAACAGGCCCCTTTCTTCCTCACACACCACACCCAGCCCTTCCCTACCCTACTGCTCGGGGATGGAGCCGCTAAGAGAAGGTGGCAAGTAGCTCCTCTGTCGGTCCTGACCCTTGGCACCCTGGTAAAACATATTCTCAGTCTATAGAATAGAAAATGCCTTTACACTTTGAAGTTTTCTTTCCAAAGTCAATATTCCTACCATCTCTTGAAGATTTCCCCAGCTGTTTTCTTAATTTCTCAACATAGGATAGCAGTGTATAGGAACGAATATGGAAATCAGTGACTTTTTTCAATACACAAAATGTGAAGTTTTAGAGGTTTTTTTATTTTTTTAGTGATAGGGATTGAGTTCAGGGCCTTTTACACTGAGCTATATCCCCACTCCCACCCGCTTTGTATTTTGACAGGGTCTTGCTAGGTTGCTTAGACTGGACTTGAACTTGCAAGCCTCCTGCCTCAGTTTCCCAGAGTACTGGCATAACAGGTGTGCACCCCCACACCCTACTGAAGTTTTAGAATTTTTGATGCCATTCAAAGAATATTCTTCACTGTAATTTGAAAGTTGTTAAAAAATTTCAGAGCGCTTTGGTTTTGCTGTAAGTCAACACACCACAGACACCAAGGGAAGGTACGCTGTCATTCAGCAGCTGCTAAACAGGGTCTCTGGAACTGGGCTCGACTTTCAATCTGAAATCTGTGGCCTGGAGCAAATCATTTCAGCCTGGGAAGCTTAACCATTGGCTGTAACACAAAACAGGATTTACTGAACACAGACTGTGCAATGGTTGCTTTATTCCCAGGTTTTGTTAGGGCTCTTGACATTGGAGTGACTCAGGAAACAAACACGGAAAGTCTGACCAGGGGCAAATTAAAAGCTTCAGGCCTCTACCCAGAAGTCTGACAGCAGGACCATGACTGCCAGAGCTTTGTGAGCTGTTTACCCTACATACTGATTGAGACAGTATCACAAAATGCTCTTCCTGTTCTAATGTATTGGACCTTTGGATTATTTCTCTTGCTGGAGTCTCTTTTGAGCCTCCAACATTGTAAGTGACTGAGTTCTAGGAAAATAAAATTTTCATATCCATTTGCTCTCCCAACAACACAATCTATTAAGAGATCTACTAAGTTCAGTGGGAACTGAGATAACAGCATAGTGCAATTAACAATATTTGAAGCTGGGCGCGAGAGCACACACTTGTAATCCCAGCACTTGGGAGGCTGATGCAGGAGGACTGCTGTGAGCTCAAGCCCAGCCTAGGCTACAAAGTGAGTTCAAGGCCAGCCCAAACTGCATAGTTAAACCTGGTCTCAAAAAAAAAAAAAAAAAAAAAAGAGAGAGAATTTAAGTTTAGCTTAAAAAGGCAAAGGAAAGGCCAGGCTCATAAAAATGCCTACAAGGTCCTCAGTGAATGTGTCATGGTAAATTTTCTTTCCTGAGGGTTGATTTAATCTTCTAACCTCTGTTTTGCAGGAAACAGGAATCAGTGTCTTTGTTCCAAAGAAGCCAGTGATATTCCAACTCCATGAGAAAGCCCCCAGAGGGGTTCATATCCTACCTAGTTCCTGTCCGTAGGCTACCAGCACTCTCTATGTGAAATGACCACTGGTAAACACTCATGTCCTAATGCTCATTACTTAAATGCTTTCTGCACGTAGGTTCAACTAAGCACACGTTTCAAACTTATGGTGATAAAGGACTAAGGAAAACTCAGCTGTGATAAATTCTTTTTAACACCCCCACCTTTTTGCGGTGCTAGGAACAGAACTCAGAGCTTCGCACATGCTAGGCAAGTACTGGAGAACTCAGCTACAACCCCAGCCTTATGACGAATTCTTAAACCTATCCATTTACCTTCTACTGTAGCTCCAGTGGGGGAGAAAGGTCAGATGTTTGTCAGTTAACTGCCTACTATTCCTATGGAAGGGGAGGTACAGTGTTCCTCTCTTCTTGTTTGCTCCTTACTAAATACTAAATATCGATTACATTCTTCACCCATTGTGTGTGTGTGCATGTGTGCATGTGTGTGTGTGTGTGTGTAAGACAGGGTCTTGCTATGTAGTTCAGGCTGGACTTAAACTCACTCTGTGACGCAGATTGGCCTTGAACTGGTGGTAATCCTCCTGCCTCAGCCTCCCGAATACTGGTATTACAGGCATGTGCCACCATGCCTGGCACTTCACCCATTATTTTCCAAATTTAATGCCTTGGAAAAGCTGTCCAAGTCCTCTATCACTAAAAAGTCTATAAGCAGGAGTTAGGGGTATAGCTCTGTGGCACAGCACCTGTCTAGCATGCCTGAGGCCTAGGTTCAATCCCGAGTGCCATTAAAATGAAAAGCAAAGTCTGTACAAATTCAGCCAAGTGTGGCAAACGCATACCTGTAATTCCAGCTGCTGGAGAGGATGAGGTAGGAGGCTCACAAGTTCAAGACCAGCCTGGGCAACTCGGCAAGACCTTCCCTAAAATAAATAAGGGCTGGCGATACTGCTCAGTGCTCCCTGGATTCATCCCCTAGGACCAGGGATGGGAATGGGGGGAAGAATGACCAGAATATTCTCTAAGTGCAGTCCACTGTAAATTATGGAGTTATGTAGGGCTAGCCGGCCTGCGTTTAAGGGGAAAGGCCCAGTTTTCAGAAAATGCAACAGAGAAAAGTCCACATTAAAACACTGTTGACTTGTTCCTAGTTTAAAAACGAAAAGCCCCCTCTCTACCACACAGCAGTGTGGTAGTGCCAGCAGTATGCCCACCTTGGCTGGCTCTGGTTTCTCATCAGTGACTGGCATGAAGGCGGGTTGCACATCCCCAGGCGCGGAGGATGGGAAGGAGCTGACGGCAGTGGCAGAGGCAGGAAGGAGAAAGATGCCCACCACTGCAAGTGTGCGACGCCATGGTGATCTGACAGAGCAACACCGAGAATGGGCAGAGTGCTTTGCGGGCCGTGGTGGTGTCTTCCTCCGGGTCCGTGGAGGTTATGTTTAGTGGGCAAAGCACGGGTCACCTGAGAACTACGCTGCAAAGCGAGGGAGGAAAATTCTACCTTGTCTTCCTGCAAATTCAGTCAGGGCAAAACTGGGGCAAGTAATTTCCCTTCTCAGTAAAGCTCCGTCTTTTCAAGTAAAACAGGTAACTGCCAAAGAACCATGCCCAAGATGCAGTCCACGTGATCTAACGTAAGCTCACGCAAGAAAAAAATGTAAGCCCACCAAACTTGCAACGGTAGTATGTACCACATAGACAGTGCTTTATAATACAAAACTCCTCAACAGGACTTCTCTCTAACTTCACGATGGCCCATGAGCTGGGGAGAAGCAGACTTTACAGATGGGTTTAAGGAGCCACCTCAGGCAAAGGCATATAGTAAGGGAACCAGGGCCAAGCCCAAGGTCTCAGCCATTTCTATACCATCAGACACAGCCTAGGAAAACTAATTTGGATCTACAATCACTATCATGTGGAAGGCCCTAGGATCAATCTCAAGGGCTACAAAAAATAAAAAAAATTTAAAAATCACCTTTACTCCATTGTCCTAATTCTGCCCCTTTCTTTTTGTTCTGGGTTGTGCTTCCCAGGGGCCAGTACACAAAAGCAGTGTCCTCCGCCTGTGTGACAAGGATCCATCGGCCCCACAGACGGGGTGGCTGCCATCAGCACTGCCACACAGTTATATGCTGCAACAAGCTGACACGGGCTCAGCTGGACAGTCTGGTGTAATCTAAAACAGGCATTTCTTCAGGGGGTGAGATGTCCCCTCCCTTGGTGACAGAATGAGGAATGGTCACTGAAGACTGTTCTGATTCACAGTCAACGTGAGACTCACCCGTGGCTGCTCCTGCTGCAATCTGCTGCCAGATGGTGTTGTGCTACGCAGGTAATTAGACAGACACCCAGAAAAATTAAAATGTGTAAATATCTTCTGAACTACATACAAGTCATCAAATATTAAGTGTAACTTCAAAAAGAAAAAAAACAAACAAGCTCACTGGGAGACTTTCTTTCATAGTTATAATCTAAACACTAAAGCACCAAGCCAGGAGAAACACAGGAAGGAGCCACACACACACGAAAGGCTGGTATGCACCTCGAAGTCCGTGGCTGCCAAGGCAGGCTGTTACTAGAGCCGCCGCACAGTCACGACAGAAGGCTAACCGCACAGCTGGTAGCTCGCACCCACTCTTTTCTTTGGGAGGAACCACGGAGGTGACAATAAAATGGGGCTCTTACTTTTGAAGGCTGATGAATTTTAATCTCTTGGGAATCAGATGCAGAGTCAGACTTTGTGCCTCCAGAATTTGGCTTCTCCTTTTTTCTCTTCTGTTTCTTCTTTTTCTTTTTGGCTCCCAAATCCCCTCCAGGACTTCTGTAAGAAACGCAAGGAGGGTAAACAAATCACAGAGAAAAGTCATTATGTGAAATCGAGTTGCATAAAACTAATCATGCGATACAAATGCTATCCACAGTAGAAAATCACTATTCAGATATAAGTGGGGAATTCAAAGTAGACTAAGGAGTCAAGGCAGGAAAATACGGTTCCCTGTTCAGTCACAATGCAGGCGCTCGCCGTCATGGAAGTAGGAAAACTGTAGCTACAAACCACATTTTCTAAATGAAATCAAAGAGCTTTCACAGATTCCTGCTTTACTAATCCACTTTTTACTCTGTCTTTTAAGGGAGGGATACATGCACAAAGTTCCACTTTAAGCACCTCTTGGGGACAACGAACAACTAATTTTTTTTTAAGTGCTGGTGATCAAATCCAAGGTCTCCCACAGGCCAGGCAAGAGCACTGTCCCTGGGGCTGGGGATTTAGCTCAGTGGCACAGCGCCTGCCTGGCAAGCGTGAGGTCTTGAGTTCGATTTCCAGTACCCGGGGGCGGGGGGAAGCACTGTCCCTAAACTAGTAACCCCAAATCAGTAATCCTGAAGCAACGGAAACCAAAAAAAAAAAAACCTGCTTTTTTGCAGACAAGGAAATTTCTCCTGATAAAGGCTTTTACTAGGAAGACAAACAATAAAAATCCCTAAGTAACAAAAACACTAACTGGTAAAACGTTCACTTTGGGACCCTTGTCCTTCCATGGTTATTATCTTCTGAAAGGAAAACAGGAAAGACACAGGAGATTTAAATTTTCCATTTATTTATGTTCACTCTACCACAGAATTCCCAGAAGGTAAATTAAAATTTAGTGTCAGAAATTACTTTTTGGTACCAGAAACCAAACTCAGGACCTTGTACTTGCCAGGCAGGCACTTGTGCTGCTGAGCTATATCTGGCCCCAAGGGTCAGAAATTACTATATTATGGCCACATATAAGGAAGTTAAGGAAACAACTGGTTATGATCTATTGTAATAAATCATTCAGCTCTATCTGAACCTACTTATTTTCTTTCTTAATTTTTACCTATTATATATACATTTATCACACAAGACTTGAATGTCATTAATATATATTACCAGCCTTATATTGTCCCTTAAAAAGAATCACTAGTTTTTCTGGCTTATATGCTTCCAAAATTATCTTTCTTCTCTAAGCATATTCTCATTTTCACCATGAATTTTTTTCCCTGGTTTTCTGTTCTGCTCATTTATACAGTGCTAGAGGTCAAACATGCTCAGCCAGTACTCTACACTAGCTACACCCCCAGCTCCTTGCTATACATAATTTCTGAACAAAAACTGAATCTTAAACGTTATTTTTTAATTTTGATACCGGGAATCGAACTCAGAACCTCGCACTTGCCAGGCAGGCGCTGTTCCACTGAGCTACATCCCCGGCCCAAACATGACATTTTGGCTCACAGTTTTTTGTTTGTTTGTTTTGGTCTTTTTTGTTTTTTTTTTTTTTTCCGGTACCAGGAACTGAACTCATGACCTTGTGCTTGCCAGGCAGGCGCTGTGCCACTGAGCGAAATCCCCAGCAACCATGATATTCTGAAACGTGCATTTTCCCCTCCTTCCACTTAATGTATCGTGGGATTCTAACTTTGTTAAGATGTATTAAGTTACCTCATTTCTCCTCATCAGCTGTGTAGCATTCAAGATACACCTCATTTTACTGACCCCTTCCTATGTTAACAAGGCTGCTGTGAAAAAATATTCAGGCACTTACATCTTTCTGCATTCAAGCTGGTAAGTCCAAAGATAGAAATGCTAGGACAAAGGGTAGGCACACCTTTAGTCTTATTAACTAAGACTTTTTCCTAAGTAGTGGACAGATGTCCACACTAACGGCAAGAACCCAGACCATCGCCCTTGTGTAATCCTGCTAGTTCTGTTGCCAGGGCACTTCTCATTTCACTTCCTGACTAACTGCGAGTCACTCAAGACTCAGGCCAAGCATCACCTCCTTGGAGAAAGCTTGCTGTTCTCCGCTTCCACTCGGGGCCCCTGACACAGTACTCCTGCTGCCTTCTGGGCACCCTGCCCTCCAGCGCGCCGATTCCCCACTGGAGTGTCTGTTCCTGAAGATGTGCGTCACACAGCCAGCGCTCACTGGTTTCCCCAGCCTCCTCACAGTGGGCATGGAGAGCACCGTGCAGGACACCTCCCCGGCGCAGGGCCTGGGGGGCGTGGGTGAGCTGCTTTAGCCATTGGGATATGTGGGTTCCTCCGAGACGAGGCCAGTTAGGAGGCAGTCCACGTTCTTCAGGGCTCATGTAAACACCCTCTACTTACTCGCGCATTCTGCACTCACAACAAAATGCTGGTAGCAAGACCCACTCCACCTCTGCGGAGAGCCACAGGCGTGAGAATAAAACAGGCCTCTCACCTCTGAAGGCTGAGGAACTTTAATCCCTGGGCTAAAGTAAGAACCTTGAGCAGGGTGTGGTGATGCACGCCTGTAAGCACAGAACTTAGTCTGGATGAGGGAATAAGACTGCAAACTCAAGCAACTATCAATTTAGTAAGACCCTGTTTCAAAAAATAAAAAACTGAGCTGGGCATGATAGCGCATGCCTATAATCCCAGCACTCAGGAGGCTGAGGTAGGAGGATTGTTACGAGTTCAAGGCCAGCCTGGACTACATAGTGAGACCCTGTCTCAAAAAAAATAAAAATAAAAAAATAAAAAATGCTTTGGGGATATAAATCAGTGTGAAGGCTCTGGGTCCAATCCCCAGTACCAAAAACAGAAAAAAGAAAAAAATTATAAACTTGTAATTTAAAATGCTTAATTCATTCCTCTTTAAAATCCAAATATGAAATGTATGTTCAATAGTGAGAGAAACGTTTAAGAAATGAGTGCTTTTTGATTCATATTTCCCTGTTCTTAATCCTAAAATAGAAAGCAGAGCTCACTTTTAGAGATACATTAAGACCTTGTCAAGTGGTACCCTAGTGATCGAAAACAGGGATGTGTTCCCAGCCCAAAATGAGGAGTATTTCCATCAGTGAAAGCGAATGAGCAAATGTGTACTTTCCCGATGACTGCATTTTATAATCACCTGGTGACTAAAGATGCCCACAAATATCTAACAATTGGTCATAAACAAACATATCTCAGCCAGGTACTGGAGTTGGAAATATGCTGTGGATGTGTATGGTTCTGTACGTTCTCTGACTTGGGAACAAGAACGTTTCAGGCTTTCCTGCCTCAATGTTCCCAAGGCTGGCACCTTAAAAGGTAATTTTGCTGTACTGTTATTTCAAGATTTAGGTATGCATTTATAGGTGAACATTACAGGAAAACAAAATCGATCCATGCTTGCACCACCGGGGTCTCTAATGCCTCACACTAGTAGATATTAATAGCACACGCCTGTTGCATGAATGCATAGATGATTCTGGCTCCAATCATACATTGCCAGGCAGTAAAATACCTCTGAGAGCTACAATCTCCCCATCGTGGTGGAAAAGCCCATGGCAGTGCTTCATCAAGTGCTTACTGCACATCTCCGCATGCCCAGCCCCGTGCAAGGTACTCAGGAAGGCTGTGTCATGGAGGAGGCCCCGAAGCTCCATGGCCCAGGGAGCCCTCTCTCTCTCTGGCCCACCTTCCTTATTTCACTATTGCTGGTTACGTCTTTTCTAGAAACTGCTGGGAGCCCACAGCCTCACAGCTTTTATGCACAACATCCCGTTTTAAACATCCCCAATTCCCAAGTATTCTCACAGGGCTACAGAATGGGGGGTGTGGCTGGGGTGGGTCCTGAAGACATGGGCAGGCCATGCCAAGCAGAAGAACTGCCTCCTCCAGCAAGCAATGCGGAAGTGCTGGAGTCTGGCAGGGAACGATGGCTTCAGGATTCGTTTCCTTTTGGAGTGATGAAAACGTTCTAGAACTGACTGTGGTCACAGTTGCAGAAACCTGTGTGAAAAGCCAGTGAGTTAACTGCACATTTTAAATGGGTGCACTGCACGGCACATGAATTACGTTTCAAGAAAACGGTTTAAAAAATGTACAAGTGAAACTCTTAACCCTGCAAGTTCTGAGGCCGATCCAGAGCCGGCCACGCTGCCTGGCTGGGGTCTGTCCCCCGCAGGAACCCACGGAGTCTGAGGGAGTCACGTGTCACACACAGGTGTCACAGTACCGGCGCCAGAGTGATAGTAAGCAGAATTCAAGAAAAAATAAAGGAAAACCCTTGCTCGGGACAAGACTCCTCCTGGGAATCCAGTGCAGTAAGTCTGATTCAGACTCTCAGTGCTCAAGGATAACTGAGTAACAGACAGTAGGCCACAAAATCATGCTGCCATTTCATAAAACGCCCTCAAACTCAATGCCTTACTTTCGTCATCGCTGGGACAAAATACCCAACACCCAAAGTTAAAGGAGGACAGTTTTATTTGCCTCACAGTTTGCAGATTTTCAGTTCATAGTCGGCTGGCTCTAAAGGAGGCGGGCACGGCAGAGGGGCATCGCAGAGGGGAACTACTCCAAGACAGGCCGGCAGGTGAGAGCACACTGGCCCTCTTTCTTTCCCTTATACTGTATGCAGGCTGCTGCCCTGGAGGGGTGTAGCACCCACACCCTTAATCCTAGCCGGAACTATCCCAAACCAAGCAGCGGACTGAGTTAGTAATCACACACCCTTCCTCCCAGCTAGATCCAGCCACCTCTGAAAAGCCCCCCATGACTGCGTGAGGTTTTGGGGAGACATTTCAACACAAGCTGTAACATTTAAGAAAAAAGTTCCATTTCCTTCTTTCTCAAGATTTCATAGGAAAGACCTATAAGGAAAAGACTCCATGTTGCTCTCACAGAAAGTACCAATACTTCAGTCCGGAAGACTCTTTGTGTATATTCAGGCCTCACGTGGGACCCAACACCCTCCTTCTCTGCTATGGAAATGTCAAAAGCTTCATGTGACACACCAGCAAATTCTAAAGAAATACTCATGGACTCTAAACCACACTTCACGTAAGAGCAATGTAGAAGAGCCACAGAAACACCTATCGGCTGGTCCTGGAGAACGTCCTCAAGAATCCGTTCTCCTCTCTGGGCTCACAGCGGACTTAGTTCCGAGCTCCCTGGCGGTTCAAGGCCCTGGAACGTGAGCAGAAGTGATGCCTGCCACTTTCTGCCGGCCCTGGAGCCCACCACCCTCCTCCTTCCCCGTGCTGCCTGCGAATGGCGGAGTCACACTCTGGGGAGCACCTGGACCCCGACCAGCAGAGGATCAGGACCCCCCCCACCTCTCTGAACACCTGCTCTGGTCTGCTGCGAGGGAAGAAAATGTCCACTGGGTTGAGCAGTCACCTGCTAGGGTCTATTATGCCAGCTCAGGCAATCTCAACGAACACATTAACTTTAAGAATGACATCAGAGAAACTCAATTTATGGTATGTGAATTTCAAAGATAAAAGGCAATGTGAAATTTTATAGAATATTAAAAAAAAATCACTCAGTTCCTCCCTACCATGAAGCAGAAAAAACATCAGCAGTTCTGTTTTCATGTGTTTTCTGAACTGTCTGTAACAGTCACAGTGCTCCTGCAACCAGAACATCAATACACAGCAGAGCTCAAGAACAGAGAAACAACACTGAAATACAACAGACATGCCAGCAACAACTCACGACACAGAGAAACGTATGATACAGATGACAGTCAGCAGTGTAAAAATGAGCCTCTAATCAACAGCATCAGACAAACAGACTTCTAAAGCGAAAAGGTGAAATTAATCTGTTACTTCCCACAATATACAAAATCAAATTCCGAATGAATCGAAGACTCAAACCTGGAACACAAAACCTTGAAGATGAAAGCAGTGATTTTCGTCCACTTAATTTACATGCGTCCAATGCCCAGATCAGTGTCCAGCATGTAGTGGACACTCAAGTATTTGTAGAATAAGTAACTGCAAGAATAAGACAGTAACTCTGTATTTTTTGGTACCAGGAATCGAATTCAGGACCTTGCACTTGCCAGGCAGGCACTTGTGCCACTGAGCTATATCCCCAGCCAAGACAGCAACTTTGTAATGTTCGAAAAGAATTAAGGCCGGGCATGGTGGCGCATGCCTGTAATCCCAGCACTCAGGAGGCTAAGGCAGGAAGATCGTTTTGGGTTTGAGACCAGCCTGGGCTACAAAGTGAGCTCAAGGCCAGCGTGAACTGCATAGCGAGACCCTGTCTCAAAAAAAATAAAAATTAAAAAACTTAAAAAAAAAAAAAAAAGAATTAAGGATCCAAAACTATAAACTATGGCTGGGGATATAGCTCAGGGGCACGAGCACCTGCTTGGCAAGCGCAACATCCTCAGTTCGATTCCCGGCACTAAAAAATAAACAAAACAAAAAAACTATAAACTATGAGCGGTGACAACTTTCACTACATCAAAGTCAAACATTTCATGGCAAAGTGATTATAAAAAAGATTTAAACTACCTAATCAGGCAAGATCTTCATAACACATAACAAAGTATTAACTGCCAGAATAAAGAAGCCACTTTCCCCCTTCACACACACACACACACACACACACACACACACACACACACACAGAAGCTATTTCCAGTTTAGCAGAAAGAGGCAAAGTAATATTCCGGCCAAACTATAGGCACTAGGACTGAGTTTGAAGCCCGGTTTCCCGACTTCCCAGGTATGTGACTTTGAGTGTATTGTTTAACCTTTCTGTGCTTTAGTTTCTACAGCTATAAAAGTATGATTTTTCAAAATATAGTATTAGAAAAACTGTGAGAATAAGATGAGTTAAGACATGTAAGAATTCTGTACAATAGCTGGCATTCAAAAACACTTAGTATGTATGTGAGCTATTAACGTGACTGTTTTGCTTTAATTCTCTTCATACAACATATTGCTGCCAAAATTGTATTTTTTCCTCTTTAACAAGAACATAATATCTATATAAACAGGGTTTTCCATTGTATCTCTAACACCTGAAACAGTATCTGACATATAAAATGTTCTCAATAAATATTTGTTGGATGAATGAGAGATCAATAAAAAAATCAATACAAAAAAGACAAAAGACTGACAGAAGAATGGACTGCAGACATATTCAAGCACTTCACAAAAGAGGAAGCTCTGGCAGCCGACAGACTTACAGAAATATGCTCCCTTTTACCCACTGATTTGGCAAGCATTTTACAGTCTAATAATGATGAAAGAATGCGAGGAAAAGAACACTTACACGCTCTGGTAAGTGCAAACCGAAACCACCACCGCAGAGAACAATCTGGCAGGGCCACAGTCAGCACCATCATCACCACCACCAGGCATCACCGTCACCACCACCATCGTCACACCAGCAGCAGCAACATAATCATCACCTCGTTACCAGTCACCGCCACCGTCCTCACCGTCAGTATTACCATCACCACCAGCAGTGGTGGCAGCGATCATGGCAGCAAACCATTTAAAGCACGTACTACTGTATGTGGCAGGCACCTGAGATACTGGCCTTGTGAAGTGCCACAATTTCGAGGCAGTGCACCCTATTATTATTCCCATTTTATAGAACAGAAAATTGAAATATAGCGAGGTTAAGAACCTGGCTAGACAGCACTTGGGAGGCTGAGGCAGGAGGATTACTATGAGTTTGAAGCCAGCCTGGGCTACAAAGTGAGTTCATGGCCAGGTTGAACTGCATAATGAAACCCTGTCTCAAAAGAAAAAAAGACACACACACACACACACACACACACACACACACACACACACACAGAAGAACCTGGCTAGAAATCACATAGCTAATACTCCAGGCAGTCTGGCCCCAGAACCCATGTATATTACTTCTTATGCAATTCCACTGCTTGACCATTTTAGATATTTATAGAGCTTCTTTTGTGCAATTGTTAGATGTTCTTTTGTGAAATGCCTATTCATGATTTTTGAGTGCCTCTTAATCAGCCTATGTGTTTTTGGCAAATTATTACAAGTCTTTAGGGCTGTGTGTGTGTGTGTGTGTGTGTGTGTACCCTGGTGCTCTGGTTATGACACCAAATCATTTTATTAGAAAGACAGGCACTACTGGGGAGAAAAATACAAAGAGGTTTTGGTTCAGTTTATGAAACAGCAAAAGAAGCTCAAAGGTGCATCATACTACTGTTGGAGACCACTACAAAGTGGCTCTGAGCAGGATTTCATATTATCCAATTGGCTTTCCATGTTTACATGTGAGTTGTGTGAAGCTTAGGCACCTTGTCTGGGGATGGGCAGCTGACTCATAGTAAGCGAACCTTTATGAGTCACTGGTCACCCTGAGGCCCGTATTGCCCTGTGAAGCTGTGACTCCTCAAAGGACAAGATAAGGCCACAGCTGAGGATGTCTGACTCCAACCCCAATTAACTACAAGGAGACTGCAGCTGCCGGCCCCACACTCCTACAGTAAATACCAACCTAAAGATAAGGTATTTCTCCTGACCGACATTCTCCCAAGGTCCTGCTAGATTTCCCTGTTTTCTTGAGTATCCTCCTCCTTTGTTTGAAAACCAAATAAATACAGGTTACCCAGAGAAGTTTTCGTCTAAACTCAGAGACTATCGGGGCTGGGGATTTAGCTCAGTGGCACAGCGCCTGCCTGGAAAGTGCAAGATCGTGAGTTTGATTCCTGGTACCGGAAGAAAAACAAAAACAACAAAACAAAAAACAAACAAACAAAAAATAAACTCAGAGAATATCAAAGCTATAACAGAGTGAGACCCTCCTGGAGCCCTGAAATCATTTCAATTGTCTCATTTATTTAAGCCTTCCCCGTCCACTTGCTTGGGCGATTGTGGGCCTTATCAGCCCACAATAACTAAAGGTCATTTAACCTGATGTCTACCTCGCTGATAAAAGAGAACTCAGATCCACAGTTGGGAAAGCCGGCCAAGGCGGAGTCTGATGATCAGCAGAACTTGCCACAAACCTGTCCTCACCCCACATGAGGAGCACCAACTCAATACGGATTTCACCTGCAGTTTAGGTTCTTGAAGTCATGTTCATTTGTTTTTTGTCAATGCCTCATCCGTACAACTCCAGTATTTATTTCTTTGTCTTTTTTCTCCAAGTGTAACCCACAATTCAAAGCAAGAAGTCAACATTCCCGCTGTCACCATCTTGCTTGCGATGGCCTTATATGGGCTTCAGAGCTTCACCCTCCCCTCACTGTGCGTTCTCCACCTCTTGGACGGACACAGAAGCAGGGGGAAAGCCAGGCCATTTCTGGTCAAAGCCGTAAGCTATCTGCAAACCTCAGGAAGGCTCAGAGTTCGCAGCCATCCCAGGTTTGGCCAGGGGTGGGCTGAGATGCTTGGAAAGGCCAGCCAAATGGGCCAGTGGGTACCGCACTGAGGCTACAGCTTTGGGTCCAATTTAAATATTTACATGGGAGTTAGGAGCAGAGGGCAGCTAGTTCTGGACAACAGGCAGGAAATAAGCCCAGATTCAAACTAGCCTGGCTGGAGTTAGCTTCTGGTCTACAGTTTCACAGTGGGTTGCTTCCAACTACTAGCTCCTTTGAACACTTACCGTATTCCAAATGTGAGAAAGTACATCCTTTCTCATTAGCCTTCTCTTTCCACAATCATTTCATTATTATTAATTATTTTTGGTGCCTACTTCACATAACAATCCATTCTGGATAAAGAGATAATACTAAACTATAATAAAAACTTTAACACTCACTGGCCAGGAACTAGTCTAGAGAGGGAGGCCTATCTTTGCAGATAGTCCGAGATCAGAATAGAGGACAGAATATTTAACGTGGTTAAAATTTTATGTATCTTTAAGAACATTACATATAATTATTGAAAGAATAAATACAAATTATTTAGTAATTCAACAACACATGCTTTAGACTTCCTTTCTGTATACCTTAATCTCTTCCTACAGATGAAATAAATAACACAAAATCAGGCGTGGTGGCTCATGCCTGTAATCCCAGCACTTGGGAGGCTGAGGCAGGAGGATCATTGCGAGTTCAAGACCAGCCTGGGCTACAAAGTGAGCTCAAGGCCAGCCTGAACTTCATAGTGAGACCCTGTCTCAAAAAAAAAAAAAAAAAAGAAAGAAAGAACACAAGCAGAAAATTCAAATTTTCAAAAAGGCCTAAGGGAGCTGAATGCATACACCCTTTCAGATAGTCCATTTCTAAATGTTCTTTCATATTGAATTTTTATTTTTACATCTCCTTGTATATATATCCCATGTTAATCACAAAGCTGGTTAGTTCTTTCATTAAAGGAATGTCCACACTTGGATGAAATTCTTGGGCTTACAGGGGATAGTAAAACACTGTTTCTTCTCCCTGAAAAATCTTGTGAAGTAGATACAAGACCTGCTTGGTGTAGAAGGAAGCTTGCTATATGATGTAGTTAAACCTATGAGAAGAAATGAGATCACAGTGGTAAGATTCATCAGTTCTGAAGTAGGGACAGATCCTTGGCTTACAACAGTAAAACAGAATGTAGGGAACTGCAGATTCAAAAAAAAAGGTACAGCTGTAGATAGTTTTGGAAAGGAAAATAAATTAGAAAAAAGTTTTGGATTCAAGCAGTAAAACTATCAGGCCTGTGATAACAGGTTCGAGTGCAAAGGCTACCGAAGAGAACAATTTCTATGCACAAAGGCAGGGTCCTGGCCAAGTGGGTGAGGTTGCACAAATCGCACTTTCCACCAGAATCACACAGGCAAACTTGCAAGCCTCAAACACAAAAGCGTTAGTGTCTCCCAAACTCAGGAGAGGGCCCAGACAAGATATTGAAACTGTGGTCATTACTGTGACAATTCAATGAGAAAAAGACGTATATAGAAACCACATAGAGTGAGTTCAAAAATTTAGCTAAAGGGGCGTGGTGCCGCACGGCTGTAATCCCAGCACTCGGGAGGCTGAGGCAGGAGGATCGTTGTGAGTTCGAGGCCAGCCTGGGCTACAAAGTGAGCTCAGGTCAGCCTGAACTGTATAGTGAGACCCTGTCTCAAAAAGACAAAAAAAAAAAAAAAATTTAGCTGTACTCCTGAATGAGCTTGAGGGAATTTTTAAAACTCAAAATTAATTTGTGAGATTAAAAATCACTAAAATCTACTGAAGAAGTCTTTACTAAGTGGTAAATATGTATAATTTGCTAGGTATTGCAAGAATCTGACCTGGAAAGTACTCTCTTCACGCTTACAATCTACCTATAAGTAGATACACATTCATGCTTTGCAGATACGTCCACAAATGTATCTGAGTCAGCATGGGCTGCTAGTACCAAAAATCAGGCAGCTTCAACAACAGATATTTGTTTGTCACAGTTCTGGAGGCAAGAAGTCCGAGATCAGGGTGGCAGCACGGTGGGGCTCTGGTGAGGATTCTATCTGTTTATCATGAACCATCAAGAGGGCTACACCCTTACCACCCATTACTTCCCAGGACTCTACCTCCTAATACCATCACTTTGAGATTAAGGCTTCACCATGTGGATTTGGAGCAACATAATTCAGCCTACAGCCAAGGGTCAGCCTGTTCACTAGCTCTTCTGAAAACTACTTTGACCACTGTTGTCACTGTGTTCTGTTGCTATGACAAAATACCGGACATAACAAGCTTATAAAGAGAAAAGGCTTATTCCAGCTCACAGTTTTGGAGGTTCCAGCCCACAATCAATGCGCCCACTTCCTCTGGGCGTGTGCTGAGGCAGCACAGGAAGGCAGGAGTGTAAGGCGGAACAAAACTGCTTATGCCACAAGCCTAGGAGCAAAAGAGACGCAGCTCTTGAAAAGGAAATGCAAGAAAGATAACTGTTCCACTCCACAGTCAAACGCCGAAGGAGCGATTTAAGGACTAAATCCCCCCCAGTGATCTAAAGACTGCACAGCGGCCCCAACCTCTTCTTAGATTTTCTGTAAATTCCCAGGAGCACTTACCTGGGGACCCAGCCTTTAACACAAAGGCCTGTGGAGACGTTCAGGCAACCACAGAATCACTGAAGGTTCCTTCCACAACCACACTGTGCCACATGAATCGGTGCCCCCTCCCATCCTCCACCCAGCTGACTCATCCGACCTAGATAAGCCCTCTGACGGCCAGAAATCAACGAGATGCTTTCTGGAGAATCTGATCTAGAGAGAGACTCTGAATCACGAATAGATGACTGAGAAAAGGACACAGAAGGGCAAGCAAGGCTAGAAAGATAGATACACACTGGCCCCTCATTCTAACCATGGCCACCCATACCTTGTTTTGAGATCACCCACTGTGTGCTTAAATAAAATCTTTTCCTTGAGCCAACTTATAGAGACTCCACGTGTTAAACAACAGACGAAAAGAACTACATTCCCCGCTTGCCAGCCACGTGGTCCTAGACAAGACACTTATTTCTAGCAGCCACAACTCCCCCCCCTCTGCTGTAAAATGAAGGTCTGCCTGAGCAGAAGACTGGGGAGGCCGCGTGACAGAGATGGGCAAGGAACCCTGGGAAGGACGCTTGAAGGACGGCAGGACCTCTGGTGGCGCCATCACCTCTGGGCATCATAACTATGCAGGGCTCCGTGAAAGAAAGGACACTTGAGCTGCCCTTGAATTGGAGAAGAGGTACAGCCAGATTAGAACACGCTCAGAGAGAAGGAACACGGGGAAGCCAAGCACGATGGCCTACACAGGAGCATGGACAGAGACAAATTCCTTCTGGGGAGCAACAACAGACAGATAGGACAGCAAATCTGAATTCATGTTTGGCTTCTGCGCTGTAATCACCATCATGACCTCCCGTGATTCACAACACTTCGGTAGATGGCATGCACAACAGCCCATAGTAGTGAGCTAAAATGAAAGATAACTGTTCCACTCCCAGGTCAACCACCGAAGGAGGAGAGAGTTAAAGATCCAACACATTAGGAACCCAGTGACCAGAAAATTGGCTATGGCTTGAACATACTTGAGGAACAAAAAAACTTATGTATCCAAGGAAAACCCCCATAAATAAGTATTTGCTTGAGTCCTTTTGAGATAGAAGATTAGGGTGTGGCAAAGCTGGCTGGGGAATCCTCCTGACCTGTTAATTACAAGATCCTGGAACGCATGTGCACAGCAGCTCTCAAAGCCCTGCACCAGGACCTCTGAGAATTCCAGCAGGTTTTCAACAGGATGGCCTAGATCTGACGTCAGCCTGAGGAGTGGAATCCCAGCATGCCTCTCAGGACATGTACGTAGAAGTTCCTGAAGGTTCCCTCAAGATGTGGGCAGCATAAGAGGACACAGATACCAAGAAGAGGTCATTATGGTGGCTTTCCTCACAATAGCCTGCCCTGTATTTCTCGACGGTGTACTATCATCTTGCTTTTTCTCTTTTACTCAGCCAAGCTTATTTTACAGGGCCAGTTTCTCCCTCAGTCTTCACTTTTACTTTTTCAAAAAACTTTGCCACTGTCTTTTGCTTGTTTTGTTCAGTTCTTTGTTCCAGACAAGAAGAACCTGGAATCCAACCCCAGAGGGAACCGTGAGCTCCACAAAAGCCAAGTTTACGTGGGGAGCCACTTTTAGAAGGAGCTACCCAAGAACAATTTTGTTTAGATATTAAAGAACAGGTGACCCTAGAAGCAAAAGAATATGAAAACTTTTTTATTATAAAATAGAGATAAAGTCATAGAAGCTTCTAGGCTGAGAAAGAAAAAGAGTAGGCCGGGGATATAGCTCAGTGGCACAAGCGCCAGCCTGGCAAGCACAAGATCCTGAGTTCAATTCCCAGTACAAAAAAAAAATAAAACAAAAAACAACAATACAAAAGAAAAAGAATAAAGTTACTTAGAAAAAGGAGGCAGATTAGCAGAAAAAACATCTGTGCCACTGAATCAAGGAAGATAATGAAAACTGTTTGTGGAATTTAAATTCTTTTGCAACAGAATTAGATGCATACCCAAATAAGTTTATGTGTTAGAGGAAAGACTCTTCAGACATGCAAGAACTCAGACCATGTAGCATCTGTTACTAGGTTCTGGGGTGCCGGAGTCTCCGCTTAAGAGATGATTTCTATGTCCTTTCTGTCCCCAACAAAGAACAGAATGAAACAAAAATGGTAGCAAAGTTTCACATTTATTACAGGTAGGAAAAATTTTTAAAAGGGTAGATGAAAAACAGACTCTGCAGAGTAAGTCTGGGCTGAGCAAAAAGGGAGGAAAAATAAAAATAAAGATAAAAGTACACTCTAGGGCTTAGAGTATGGGGCGGGCTATCTTGCAGAGGCCCAATAGTGATAGCTCCTAATGGTATCTGTCTCTTTTTCTTTTTTTCCACACTGACATCACACACAAGTCAGCCTATCAAAAACCTGCTGGAGGCCAAGTGTGGTGGTACACACTTATACTCCCAGCACTTGGGAGGCTGAGGCAGGAGGATTGCTGTAAATTCAAAGCCAGCCTGGACTACATAGTGAGTTGAAGGCCAGCCTGAACTACGCAGTGAGACCTTGTCTCAAATACAGCAACAACACAAAACGCTGATCGAGTTCTCCAGAGAAATCCATAGGCAGGGTTCTGAGAACTATTCTGCACGTATATTCTTGGAACTGGTCATGCCTCTCCTCCTACCCACTTTCAGGCATGCACTAGCTTCATATCTCACACATACTTTAAGAAAATGTACATGAGAAAGTACTTTAGCAAAGGACAGGATGTGGCTTACCAAAAAAAGTGGTAAGCAATAAAAACAGTAAAGATGTCAGGAAAGCCTGACATCGATGTGAAATATAATGTAGTAGTTAAGAAAAATGTTTTCAGGGTCACAAGGGCAAAAATTAAAGAAGACATACAGAACTAAAATTCCAAGTTGTCAACAAAAGCTAAAAAATGACAAGTCAAAACCTACATATTTTTGTCTTGTGAAAGAGTAGGATATTTTAAATAATGGTTAATTTTTAACATAGAGAAATATGGATTAAAAACATTCTTGTTCAAAATTTAAAGATAAGCCCCCAAAGAAACAAAAAGTAACAATGAAAATCTGACACATTCTGCACTAGACAGGAAAATAAAGTATTTTGTGTTGTTTTATTTTTTTTCCAATCAGATTTTATTGGTATATTTTAAATATATAATGATCACACTTATCAGAGAATTTGTACCTGTACAGGATATAACTTGTTTCTTTTCCTTCCCATTCCCCTACCTTCCTTCTAACCCTCCTCCCTCCCCATTTACAAAAGCTTTGTTTCCATTTTTTCCTGCTTTTCTCATTTTTTTTTTATTTTTCCCTTCTTTCCTTTCTCCCTCTCCCTCCCTTGTTCCCCTTCCCATTTGAACATTTTCTTCCTATTTCACAATACCTATTATATATTTTGGTCCTTATTTACACTTTCAGTTTCTCACACCAAAGAAACCATGCAGTGTTTACACGCGTGTCTGATTTATTTCACTTAAGAGTATGGTCTCAAGGTGCATCCATTTACCTAGAAATGTCTTGAGCTTAACTGTCTTTATGGCAGAGTAGTACTCCACTGTATTAAAAAAAAAAACCCACATCTTTTTTATCCATTCACCAGTTGATGGGCATTTGGGCTGTCCCTAAGATTTGGCTATTACAAACTGTGCCACTATAAACAGGAAGTATTTTGAGTACTATAAAAATTTATAAAATTCAAAGGCAAGATGTGATATGAGTTGTCTAATACTACAGTCACCAGCCACAAAGGGCCATCTAAATTTATTTAAAATAAAATACAGCTTTCAGAGCTAGGCATGGTAGCACATACCTGTACTACAAGAATTTCAGAAGCTGATGCAAGATCTTGGGTTCAAAGCCAGCCTGAACTATATTAGGGAGACCCTGTCTAAAAAAATAATAATAAAAATAAATACATTCAGCTCCTCAGTCCTGCCAGCCACATCTCAAATTTTGAATAACCCATATGAATAATAACAACCAAATTAGACATTTCTATTATCCCAGAAAACCCTTCCAAACAACAAATGAACCCATATAAAGTACTGCATGATCTTATTTAAGCTAAGAACACATAAAACTGCAAAGTGTACCTTTAACTGTTAATTTAACTGGCATTTCTAGAAAATGGGATGACATGGGGTTTCTCTCATACTGTTTGAATTTCTAGTAAGCATATTTTACTTAGTAAAACTGATTTAATGTATTTTAAAATGGACTAACAAATCAATCTTCTTTCTTGAACTTGGGATAAAACTGTTAAAAGTGATTTATATGGAATTTTAGCATACAGCGCCGGGGATATAGCCCAGTGGCACAAGCGCCTGCCTGGCAAGTGCAAGGTCCTGAGTTTGATTCCCAGTACCAAAAAAAAAAAAAAAAAAAAAAGAATTATAGTATACAGTGGAGCTAATTACTGGCTAAGCACATGCTCTATACTTTGAAATTTTCTGTATTTTAGTCAACCTCTGGAAAATGTTCTGGGTCAGAGTGAAATCATTTTCTCAGATGCAAGTCTCAACGGATACTTAATCATTTAAATCTGTATTTCCTGAGCTGAGGAAGTCCCTTGGGCAAGGGCTGTTAACACAGATTTCCATTTAGATTTATGCAGTTGATAACAGATCAAATTTCAAGAAAAGGTAACTAAGCTATCTCTTAAAAATTTTCTCATGATGAGATACATCTACTGAGAGTTATAGTAAGTTTTTGTATTTTCCTACTGATTCTGACACAGCGGAAATAAATGTTAACACTCAACCTCTCAGACATTAGATATGTCATTTGTGTTTTTTAAAATCAAAGAATGAATTTTAAGGAACAACAGAGGTTAAGAGTAGGACATATTTAGAGAGATAGTTCTTGAGAGATAGGAGGGGACCTGAAAAATGGGTTGTCGTGGACGCCATTCTGCAGAATAAGTTTCATAGAGCAAAATTATGAGGTGGGAGCAAAATCACAAGCTGCGTACAAAGTCATGAGGGGGGCACAAAGCAGGACTAAACTATGATTAAGCAACAGGATTATAAGTTTAACCGTTTAGGTAATATTGATCCAATGGAGAAGCAAGTCACATAGCAAGTGTACACGGAAAGAACAAGGACGTTTTCAGGAAGAGATGAACCGGGGGGTTCTGGTCACCCAGCGAGGTAACTGATGTCAGTGTTAATTTATTGTCTATCTCTCTGGGAGGCAGGTAGGCCTGGTCATTCTGTCTTTATCTTGAGGCCTGTCCTCCAACAGATACGCCTCCAGCCACAGCTGTAATATGTTTTCATCTTGGGGCTGGGAATTTAGCTCAGCGGCAAAAGCGCCTGCCTGGCAAGCGCAAGGTCGTGAGTTTGGTTCCCGGTACCGGAGAAAAACCAAAAAAAAAAAAAAAAATGTTTTCATCTTTTGTACTGACTCCCTTGAGGGTCCAGCCCTGCCTGACCGCATGAAATAGTTTTACTTAACTAAGCTGTCTATAATAATTCCATACAGCTAAGGAGACATTCTCATAGTTAACGCTCAACAATAAAGTTAAGTACACTGAAATACACTGTGCAGAGCATTTCAATTTTTCTTCTTAAATTGGTTATATTTTGTGCTAGAAGAACTCTAAAGAGAGGTTATATTCTTTGTTAAAAGAATTTCAAGGGGCTGGGGATTTAGCTCAGCGGTACAGCACCTGCCTGGCAAGCACAAGGTCATGAGTTCAATTCCCGGTACCGGAAGAAAACCAAAAAAAAAAAAAAAAAAAATTAAGAATTTCAAAGTATTCAAGTTAGTCAAATCCAGGTCTTCAATATTTATATTTTTCTTCAATCAGATTTTATTGGTACATTTTAATTTATTTATTTATTTATTTAATTTTTTTGAGACAAGGTCTCGCTACGCAGTTCAGGCTGGCCTTGAGCTCACTTTGTAGCTCGGGCTGGTCTTGAGCTTGCAAAGATCCTCCTGCCTCAGCCTCCCAAGTGCTGGGATTACAGGTGTGCACCACCACGCCCAGCCTTTATTGGTACATTTTAGATACACATAACAATCACATTCATCACAGAGAATTTGTACCTGTACACAATATAACCTAGTTCTTTTTTTCTCACTCCCCTACTCTCCCTTCAACCCCTCTTCCCCTCTTCTCACTTTTTTTTTTACTTTATCCTTCCTTTCTCTTCAACATTTCTAAGAAAAAAATTATTTAAAAAGGCCTTAACCCACCAGGCATGATGGCTCACGCTTGTAACCCCAGCACTCGGGAGGCCAAGGCAGGAATATCACGGTGAGTTCATGGCCAGCCTGAAGTGCATAGCAAAACCCTGTCTCAAAAAAGACCCCTCAAAAAAGCCTTAACCCTCAAGTACTAAAACTATATCATATCTACCCCAGGGACTTAAATTAGTCATTTACCTGCCAAGAAAGACATCTTCATATAGGTTTATTTTATTCCCTACAAAGTATTCTTAGGAGCTAGTTCACTAGAGTGAATTTTGAGGGAGAAGCTCTCTGAGTGGAAAGAGGGTGAAAAGCATCAACTTGTACAGGATATATGCATTCTGAAAGCACTGGCAAGCCAAAGACAGAATTGATTTTGCTACCAACTTATATACCCATTTTACTTAAACCAACCGAGTGACTGTTACCAAAACTGGACACTACACTGAATGTAGGTTGGAGATAATGGCCCCTATCAGATGCACTGTACAAATGGAAAAGGTACACAGCTACGTGATCTTTGGGCAAAAAGATCATGAACTTCAGGCACTTCTTCAACTATCTGCCCTGTCCTCAACCACTTCCCAAATCCCTTCAGGAGAAAGTAACAGAGGGCATTAACATATAAAAAATTAGAGTATTACATACTAAAGATTCTTGAGTACTGTACTACCTAACCTTGAACCCAATCATAGAAGTTTCTAATAAACTCCTCCTCCACGTAAACACTGCTACCCACAGCAGAAGAGAACCCTCCAGTCATGTGAACTCTTTAATATTTCCTACGGGGAGCGGCACTGAGGATAATTTTTATCTATGTAGAAAGTCTCTGTACAGAAAGAAAACTACAAGCAAGATTACCTTAGAACTTTTGATTTGCTTGAAAGTTTTCAGGCTTTCCCAAGCTCTTTATTAAGATCTACTTACTTTATCCTAGTTGTAAACCATGAGTTAAAGCAAGTTATCAAAAGTATCTAACCCTCTGTTAGCCTAGCGGTAACCTGCCATACACTGCTTAAAAATAATCAAGCTGCCCTTTACAGCCTCTGCTAGTTTGAAGCTGATATCCTCTCCCTGTCTTCATTTTTTGGGAATCCATGACATTTGTGCAGTGCTTTACCACTGTCATACTTGGGTAAGCCAGAGTTAAAGGTCACATTATCCATGAAAGTAAGACACAAAGATAGTAAGATTCAAGTATTTTACAAAACTTACATTTTTTTTTCTCCCTTTTTTTTTGGTACCAGGAATCAAACTCATGACCTCAGGCTTGCCAGGCAAGCGCTTATCCCGCTGGGCTATATCGCTGGCCCTGAAACTTACATAATTGCTTTTTATTAAATACAAAACACCTCACATATATTTCATTCATGGACTTTCAGCATTATTTATAAAATGAAATGCCTTTTGTAGTCCATAAAGAAAATTCTACCAAAAAAAGTGCACACACGGTAATATTTACATTTTGGTGCAGAATAAATGTCTCAAAAAAAAACAAGAATAAGAATCTAATGCCAGGCGTGGTGGCACACGCCTGTAATCCCAGCACTTGGGAGTCTGAGGCAGGAGAATCGTTGCGAGTTCAAGACCAGCCTGGGCTACAAAGTGAGCTCAAGGCCAGTATGAACTGCACAGCGAGACCCTGTCTCAAAAAAAAAAGAATCTATTATTTCTCTTTTATTTGAGGCCATATAGTTCAATACCATATATTAAACCAACCAATAAATACACTACACTGAATGGTAGGGGTAAATTAATTCTTTTAGGCCACAAGGGCACTATTGGCTTTCACTCTGCTCTGTGCACTGACCAAGGCTTAATAGCCTCGAAGTGACTGTGTATTAGAGGGGAAGCACTTACCTACCTGTTCCCCAAGGGCTTATTATTTGTTACTTATTTAAACTGCTAGAGATTGAAGAGGCCAAGTATACAAAAGCAGGAGTCTTCCAAATTTTAACATTTACAAACATGAGCTAGTTAAGAAAACCTGGGTTTCTATGGAACAGCAACATCAGTACACAAGCTAAATCAAACACAATCACTCCCCCCAATCTGGCATTGTCTAAATTCAAATCCAAAAAAGCAGCCCAACAAGAGCAGCAACTTGGAGTCTTACTAATCTCCTCACATTTGAACAGACTACAATAAATCCATTATATTAATCTTTTCCCAGTAGAAACTGTTATCATGTTACCTGCTTTTGGTTAAAATACTTCAGTCCACTGGGCATCTCTAAGTTTTGATTAACCGTGCTAAAACATAATTAACGTGCTGATGTACAAAGCTGGAAACCTCTGAGGTGCTCTGAGATGCCTGCGGAAGCTGCGCTGGGAAGTTCGCACAGCCTACAGCAGGGCGCCAGGGGACCACCTCAATCAGCTGGACGGGCACACAGGTGAGCAGTTCTTAGTACCCCAGACATTCCGCACTCTGTAAGCAGAGAAGCTCTACCCGAACCCCCAACCTGGGATAGCAAACGAAGAACAGTAAGCAGAAATCGCAAGCGGGGACAGGGAAGACCAGGGTCTCCGCAGAAAGATAACAGACAGGGGCCGAGCTTATTTCAGAAGTCCATCCACTTGCCTCTCCTGTAGGCCCATTGCTAGCAATAGAGTTTTGTTTCAAAGACATATTTATATGTAGGACCGCAGACAAGCTCCCATCAGTGCATAAAGAGAACTCAGGCTCGGATTTCTGTACAATTTCCCTTCCTCTTAGAAAAAAAAAATCTAGACTTGAACGATAACATTCAGTACTTGCAGCTGCCACTGAAATGTTCACTGAAAACCTTTTTTTTTTTTTACAAGCAACTTTTCAGTGGGAGAGATGTGTAGTCGGCTTCTCTTTCTCTTAATCTGCCATTCATTATTCTATAGCGCAGTAAAGGGCAGTGAGGATTTCTCTCTTGAAGTGACCTAGAACAGAATGCCACGGCTTTACGTTCCCAACCAGCGATCACTGGAAGACTCTAACCCTAACCCTAACCGTTCCCCATCAGCGATCACTGGAAGCCTCTCCCCGTGAAGTGAGCACACCGGCCGGCCGCGACTCAGGCCTCGTCTCCCGCTTTCAGGCTGACCCACTTCCACAGTCGCCGGGCTCGCAAAACCGCACCTCCAAGGGGGCAGCGGAAACTGCGCTCTGCCAGCACGCAGTCTAACCCCACGGGGCGGAGGGGCGATGCGCAGCCCGGCGGGCACCCCGCCGGCCTCTCAAGACAGCTTCCGCAGCAGCCTGAACCAGAAGCGGCGTCCCCCCGCGGCAAGGAAAGGGGGCCTGGGGCAGAGCGCAG
>NW_004955429.1:19302247-19310693 GCF_000276665.1 Chinchilla lanigera | reverse complement strand
CCGCCCACAGGACACGCCCAGTCGGCCTCTCCCCGCCCACAGGACACGCCCCGTTAGCCTCACCCCCGCCCAACGTGGCTGAACCCCGCCCCTCTCCTGCATTCCCGCCCACCTCGGTCGGAGCCTCCCGCCGCGCGCGCCCCGCCCACCCCACCGGCCCCGCCCCCTTTCGTTCTCACCCACGCGGTCGCTGGGCGGGGCGGGGGCTCCGGCTCGGCGTCCACTGTCGCGGTGGTCGCGTAGGCTCCTGGGGACGTGGGTCGCGCGATGTTACAGCCCACGAGGCCTCCCGAGCTTCTCGATTTCCGAACTCCCGCACCTTCGCCCACGCGCTCTCGTGACCCCGGCCGGCCGTGTCCGTCCGGCGCCGCGCCTTCCCCTGCGACCCCTCGCCGAGGCTTCGGCGCTGTCGTCGCGGGCTGAGTGCGGCGGCCCCTGGGCGGGGGCGTGGTCCACCGCTCACCTCGCCGTCCCCAGGTGAAGGTCGGGGCCAGACTGCAGGGACCTGGGCTGAGCCCGCCCGCCCGTCTGTGCACCCCGAGGAGGAGGCCTCCGCCCGCGGCCCCACTGTGGAGCGCAGTCTGCCCTGTCTGCTTCCGCGACCGGGTGGGCTCGAAGGTCCTGCCAGACCGCCTGGAGCCTGCGCAATGGTTTTACCAGGCAGCGGTGAGACAGCAGAAACTGTCGTGGGGAGGAAAACTAGATCGTTTTGGATTTGTTTATTTTTCCATACAACGTCTTACTACGCAGCCCAGGCTGCCCTCAAACTCCTGATCTTCCTGCCTCGGCCTCCCAGAGTGCTGAGATTACTGGGATGCAACATCGCGCCTGTGAAAGGGAGACTAAAAAGCTACCTGAAGTTTTTGGTATACTGTATTTACAAAAGGTACATCGGAAGCATTTTGTGGCTTCTGTTTTCCCCACAAGGAGACCCTTAAACGTAAGATGCAGTGAGGTAGAAGTATCTAAAGTCAAAATCCGCAGATTGATTGCCAAGTCCAGCTGTTTGGTGTTGAACCGGATATGGTTCTGTAAGAAGTGCAAATGGGGCCAAAACACAGAAAAACACAGTCTTATCTCTGAATAATTGCAGCTGATTCTGAGACAGGGACGTGTGGCCTCCGACTGCAGACCTCGGGATAAAGGCACATGCGGAGCAGTGTGGTTCCTACAGCTCCTCTCCGGGAACAGGAACGGCTGAGGAACTCTGAGCTGCTTGGATAACCAGCAGGGGCCTGACCGTGAGGAGTTTACCAGATTAGCCACTTGCAGCATGGAGAAAGGGTCTCTCAAAGATTAAAAAAAAAAAAACAAAAAAAAAAAACCCAAAGGAAACTCAGCAGACAGATATTTATTTGAACGTTCAGGCAGCATTGACTAAGAACCTCTCGAAAAAAGCACTAAAAAACCAAACAGGGCCGGGGATATAGCTCAGTGGCATAAGCGCCTGCCTGGCAAGCGCAAGGTCCTGAGTTCAGTTTCTGGTACAAAAACAAACAAACAAACAAACAAACAAACAAAAAACACCAAAAAACAAAACAAACAAACAAAAAAAAACCATAAAAACAAACCATCCTGGGAAAATAAAATGAGAGCATCAAAAGTCAATCAAACACCAGGAAACAGTAACAACCAGACGTCTGTTCCCTGAGTGAAGTCAGCCCAGACCTTTGCTGAAGTATTCTGTACTACAAAGTTTGCAGACGACCCCGGGATTCCTAAATCCTATTGCATGGGTAGAAACTCATTGTGTTTTTAATATTTTTTCTTGCTTCTTTTACTGGCTTAATCCCAAGACCAAGCTGTGTTTTCTTTTCGGAACCTCGGTTCCATGTTTCCTCAGGGGACGGCACTGTTGCCTGTGTCGCAGGAAGACCTTGGGCATTTCTTTTTCTGTCTGCTTCATCTTTTGTACAGATGTCAGATGATAGTTGTATGATTGGTCTTATTGCGGTAAAATACACAACATGAAATTTACTATTTCCCCTTTTAAGTGTATACTTTGATTGTACAGCAGGGCAAGTGTACTTAACAGTAATGATCTCCAGAACATCTTTATTTTGCAAAACAGAGACTTCTACCTACTGAATATCTCATCCCTCCAGTCTCGGGCAGCCACCACTCTTTCTGTTCTCTAGATTCCTGAAAAAACTATTTTCGTGTGTGACTGGTTTATTTCACATAATATAATGTCCTCATGGTCAATCCCTGTTACAGCATGTATCAGAAAATCCTTTTTTAAGGTTAAATAGGATTCTGTTTTGTGTACACACTACATTTTCTTTTCTTTTCTTTTTTTTTTTTTTTGGTCTTTTTGAGACAGGGTTTCCCTGTGCAGTTCAGCCTGGCCTTGAGCTCACTTTGTAGCCCAGGCTTAAACTTGCAACGATCCTCCTGCCTCAGCCTCCTGAGTGCTAGGATTGCAGGCGTGCGCCACCACACCTAGTTACTCTACATTTTCTTTTCTTTTCTTTTTTTTTATTTTTTATTGTTTTGGTTTTTCTCCAGTACCAGGAACCGAACTCACACCCTTGCACTTGCCAGGTGCTTTTGCCGCTGAGCTAAATCCCTAGCCCTACTCTACATTTTCTTTATCCATTCATTCACTGATAGACATGGGGTTTCTTCTAACTTTTGGCTACTGTGAACAATGCTGTTATGACTCTCTCTTCAAAACTTGCTCTCAGCTGTTTTGGGTACATATACAGCAACGAAGTTGCTGAATCATAGGGTTATTCTGGCTAATTTTTTGATTGTTTGTTTGATACAGGGTCTCGCTATATCAGTTCAGGCTGCCCTGGAACCAACAGTGACCCTCCTGCCTCAGCCTTCTGAATGCTGGGATTACAGGCACTCACCACCATGCCCACTCTAATTTTTTTGAAGAACTGCGATAGTGTTTTTGACAATAGCTGCAGTACTTACAGTGCACAAGTGTTGAGATTGCTCCATATCTTCTCCAAGCTTGCTAATTTTACTCGCTTCCTTCTTTCTTCTCTTCCTTCTTTCCTTTCTTTTTCTTTCATTAAGTTGTAGTAATCCTAACGGATGTGGGAGAAATAACTTCTTAATACAGCTAGGGACTTATTACAACACTGATTCTACTTACCAAGTGTGCTTTTAACCCAAAAATAAATAATATTTTTAAAGCCACATATCCTACAGGGCTGGACTGAGTGGTAGTTATCTACAGGAGACTGCATGACACATTTGCAGACATCTTAAGTACAGTGTAAAAAATTCACACATCAATCTATTTTTGGAAGCTTATTTTGCATTAGTTGTAAAGTAATACTACATAGTACTTAAACTCAAAACATACTTGAACATCCTCCCTTATTCTCTAAATAATACAATGTGAGTAGGCGGCGGGATGGGTGGAGCTAGGATTACAGTGAGAAGCAGCTGAAGGTTTTGACAGTAGGTCTCCAAATGAAAGGACGAAGAAGCTCATATTATTAACACTAGAAACATAGAACTTCATTTAAGTCTGGGTGTGCTCACCAACCTACACTTGTCGGTTTGCTCAGCAGATAATAAACATTTGATAGAGTTGCAGAGATTTTTTTCTTCCATCGTGTTTTATTGGTCCATTTTAGATACACATAATGATCACACACATCATAGAGAATTTGTACCTGTGCATGATATAAAGTCTTTCTTTTTTTCCCGTTTCTCTACCTTCCCATTTACAAAAGCTTTGTTTCCATTTTTTCTTTCTTTTCTTACTTGTTTTTTTACTCTTCCCTTTCCCCCACTCCCCATTCCCCTCCCTGTTTGAACATCTGAACATTTTCTTTCCATTTCACAATACCTAATATACATTGTGGTCCTTATTTACACCTTAGTTTCTCACACCAGAGAAACAGTGTGGTATTTACTCATGTAGGTCTGAGTTATTTCACTTAACAGTATAGTCTCAAGGGGCATCCATTTACCTAGGAATATCTCAAGCTTGTCTTTCTTTACGGCAGAGTAATAATCCATTGTATGAAAAAGCACATCTTTATGCATTCCTTGGTTGATGAGCATCTGGGCTGTCTTCAAGACCTGGTTATCAGAAACGGTGCCACTATAAACGTGGACTGCATATATTGCTGTGGTATGATGTCCTTAATTCTTTTGGGAAGATACCCAGAAGGAGAATAGCTCAGTCCAACGGGACCTCTAGTCCTAGTTTTTTGAGGAATCTCCACACTGATTTCCACAGTGTGGAAAACTGCACCAATCTACACTCCCACCAACAGTGGAGAAGTGTTCTTTTTCCTCAATAACCCCTCCAGCATTTGTTATTGGTTCATTTCTTGATAATAAACACTGTTTCTGGGGTGAGATGAAATCTCAGTGTTGTTTTAATTTGCATATTCTGAATGATATTGAACATTTTTCATATATTTATTTGCTGTTTGTACTTCTTCATCTGAGAAGCCCACTTTTGGACTGGATCTTTAAATTTGGGAGGTTTGATTTTTTTTTAAGTTCTTTATATGTTCTTGATAGTAATCCTTTGCTTGAGGAAAGCTGGCAAACATTTTCCAACTGGTTTATCTCTTCACTTGGTTGGTGATTTCTCTTGCTGTGAGAAAGCCTTTTAATAAGATGAGATCCCAGTTGTTAATTCTTTCTGATAGTTCCTGTGAAATCAGGGTTTTGTTCATAGTCTTTGCCTATACCAGTGTCTTCAAGAGTTTTACTTATTCTATCTTCCAGATTTCATGTTTCTGTTTTAATATTTAGATCTTTGATCCATTTCAACTTTAGTGCATGGTAAAAGATATGGGCCCAGGGGGCTGGGGATTTAGCTCAGCGGCACAGCACCTGCCTGGCAAGTGCAAGATCATGAGTTCGATTCCTGGTACCAGAAAAAAAAAAAGATATGGGCCCAATTTTAATCTTAGGCATATGCAAAGCCAGTTTTTCTCTGCACCATTTGTTAAAGAATCTTTCTTCCAGTGAATATGTTTGGCACCCTTGTCAAAGATAAGGTGGTTAAGTATGTCTGGATTGTTTCCGCATCTTCTGATCTGTTCCATTGATCCTCAGGTCCGGTTTTTTTTTTGTTTGTTTGTTTGTTTTTTGCCAGTACCATGCTAATTTTATCACAGTAGCTTTATAATATAATTTCAAGTAGGAAAGTGTGATGCCCCCTGCCTTGCCTTTGTTGCCCGGAATTGCCTTTGCTATTCTAGGTCTCTTCTGGTTCCAAATGAATTTTAGGATTGTTTTCTCTAGTAGTATGAGATATGCTATTGGAATTTTCATCAGAACTGCATTAAATCTGTATAACAGTTTTGAAAGTATGGCCATTTTCAGTATGTTGGTTCTACCTACTCAAGACTAAAGGATATCTTTCCATTTTCTGATAACCTCTTTCATCTCCTTTTTCAGAGTACTGTAGTTTTCAATGTGGAGGTCTTTTATATCCTTCATTAGCTTGATCCGTAGGTATTTCATTTTTCTGAATTCTGTTGTGAAAGGTGTTGTTTCCCTAATTTCTCTCTCAGTGAGTTTGTTATTGGTATACAGGAAAGCTATTGATTTTTGAGTGTTGACTTTGTATCCAGCCATGCTACTGAATTTTCTTATTAAATCTAGAAGTCTTTTGGTGAGTTTTTTGAGGTTATCTATGTAGGATATCATGTGATCCATGAATATATGATAATTTAACTTCTTTTTCTGTCCTTATTCCTTTTATTTCTTTCTCTTATCTACTTGCTCTGGCTAAAGTTTCCAGAACTATGTTGAATAAGAGCATTTTTTTTTTTTTTGGTGTTTTTTTGGTACCGGGAATTGAACTCATGACCTCGGGCTTGCCAGGCGAATAAAAGTATTGAAAGTAGACATCCTTTTCTTGTTCCTGATTTTACGTGAAAGCTTTCAGTTTTTGTCCATTTAGTATGATGTTGCCCTTTGGCTTGTCATAGATGGCGTTTATCGGATTGAGATAAAAAGACTATCTATTCCAATTTTCTGTAGGGTTTTTTTTTTTATCGTGAATGGGTACTAAACTTTGTCAAAAGCTTTTTCTGTATCTATTGAGATGATCATATAGTTTTTGTCCTTGGCTCTGCTAATATGGTGTATTACATTTATTGATTTACATATGTTGAACCATCCCTACATCCCTGGGATGAATCCAACTTGGTCATGGTGTATAATCTTTTTGGTGCTTTGCTGCATTCTGTTTCTAGTATCTTACTGAGCATTTTTGCATCTGTGTTCATTAAGGAGATTGGCCTGTAATTCTCTTTCTTAGTTGGGTCCTTCTCTGGTTTTGGTGTCAGGGAAATGTTTGCTTCCAGGAATGAATTTGGGAGTATTGCTTCCTTTTCAATTTCATTAAAGAGTTGGAGAAGTCATGGTATTAGGTCTTCCCTAAATTTCTTGTAGAATTCAGAAATAAATACATCAGGACCTGGGCTTTTCTTTGTTGGTGGGTTTTTTAATTATGTCTTTGATTTCATTGATTGATATTGGTTTATTTAGAATTTTTATATCTTCTTTATATCAGCTTTGGTAATTCATATGTATCTAGGAACCTGTCTATTTGTTCTGTGTTTTCCATCTTATTAGAGTACAAGTTCTCAAAATAGGTATAGATGATCTTCTGGATTTCTGTAGGGTCTGTTGTGATTGTACACTTTTCTGTCCTCATTGGAGTTGAGTCTTTTCTTTCCTTTTTTTGTTAAGGTTGGTTAAGGGTTTGTTGATTTTATTTAATCTTTCAAAGAACCAACTCTTTGGTTCATTGATTCTTTGTTTTTTTTTTTTAGTCTCCATTGCATTAATTTCTGCTCTGATCTTTACAGCTTTCTCCTTTGTACAAGCTTTAGGCATGGCCTGATCTTTTTCTAGAAGTTTGAGGTTCAATATTAAGTTATTTAAGCTTGCTCTGTTTTCCTGATATGGGTATTCACTGCTATAAATTTCTCTCTTAGGACTGTTTTCACTGTGTCCCATACATTCCCATATGTTTTACTGTCATTATCATTTAGTTGTATAAACTGTCTAATTTCTTCTTTAATTTCATCTGTGACCCATTGGTTTTTCAGGAGGGTGTTATTTAATTTCCATGTGTTTATGAAACTCTTGTGGTTTCTTTTGCCCTTTATTTCCTATTTCATTGCCCTAGTCTGATGATATACATGGGATACTTTCAATTCCTTTGCATTTACTTAAGCATGTTCTATGTGTTAGTATGTGATCTATTTTGAAGAACAGCCTGTGTGCAGCTGAAAAGAATATGTATTCTGATGTTGTGGGGTGGAACACTCTGTAGACATGTAGTAAGTGCATTTGTTCAAATTTTGGTTCACTTCTAATATTTCTTTTTTCTTTTCTTTCTTTTTTTTGAGACAGGGTCTCACTATGCAGTTCAGGCTGGCCTTGAGCTCACTTATGTAGCCTAGACTGGCCTGGAACTTGCAACATTCCTCCTGCCTCAGCCTTCTGAGGGCTAGAATTACAGGCATGAGCCACCATGCTTGGCCCAGTTCTAATATTTCATTGTGGATTTTTTGTCTAGTTGATCTGTCTGTTTTATTTTGTTTGTTGTTGCTTGTTTTTTTTCTGGTACCGGGAATCAAACTCATGACCTTGCACTTGCCAGGCAGGCGCTGTGCCACTGAGCTAAATCCCCAGCTCCGATCTGTCTATTTGTGACAGTGGGGTATTGAGATCCTCCAATACAATTGTGTTAAATGCTTATTTGATTTTTCATGTCCATTAGTATGTTTTACATAGTTGGGTGCCCTGGTACTTATTACATATATATTTATGATTGTTATCTCTTCCTCTTGGATCGTTCCCTTTACAGGGATGTAGTGACCGTCTTTGTCTCTCTTAATCAGTCTTGGCTTGAAATTCACTTGATCTGTGGAATAACTACCCCCAGTTCTTTCTAGGCTCCTGTGGCATGGAGTATTGTTTGCAGATTTAAGGAGCTGGAAGGTAGAATTTGAGGCAATGGCCTAGAATACAGTTTACGTACATTTTTTTGAAGTGAGAGATTTGAAGAGGTTAAGAGATGACCTGACAGAATAAGGCCTTGAACACTTCTATTCTTCCTTTTGGAGCACTACTCTGCCAAGAACAATTGTGTGAGCATGCCAGCTGGGGCGCTGCTGCACAGGGTGCACCCTTTCAGTCTCTCCCCAGCTGACAGCAGACGTGGAGACCAACTGACATGAGCTTAAGTTCCTGTCTTAGCCAGACAGAACCCACACAAAGACAGAGGACAACTCCTGAGTCTGTAACCTGTACTCATTAAAGCATGGTTTATGTTTTCTTCTGAGGCACTCACGGATTTAAAAGTCATTTTTGATTAAAAAAAAAAAAGGGGGACTTTCCTCTTGTGCCTGCAGATGTCTAATAGATAACTCAAAGCAGAACAAAGTGTGACCTTCTTTTTGTACAAGTCTCCTTCATTACGTTAGCCCTGCTCAGC
>NW_004955429.1:19295195-19301537 GCF_000276665.1 Chinchilla lanigera | reverse complement strand
TTAAATTCTATGAGAGGGCTTTGATCCTCCTGGAGTCCTGAAATCATTCCATTCTCCCTTTTTATTTAGCCTTTGCTGTACACTCATTCGGGTGATTACAGACCTGATCAGCCCGCAATAACTAAAAGATATTATTAACCTGATACTGCCCCAAGCAGAAACAATTACAGAGACCAGATTAAGCATGAAGGCCTTTTCTCAGAGTCCTCATGCAAAGCCAGAACAAAATAATGATCAACAGACCCTAGCCCTTAGGCCAGTATGATCCTCCTTATCAGAGCTGAACCTGCTGAGCCTGTCAAGCTGAAGTCCTTACATAACTCTGTCCAGTAGATCTGCCTGTGCTTTACCCTGATGTATTTTTCCATGGTAAGAGAAGAATCTACTTCCTGGGTGAATTGAGGTCCCCATCTCCTCTCTGAGGGACCTTCTGGGACCCCTTCCAGTAATGCAAGGACTTGTAAAAAATGGTGAAGAGGCCATTGCCTGAAACCCTTAAATGTCAGAATTTTATTATGCAGTAGTAAGTAACTGACATCCTGAAGAAAAGCAAAGACCAAAGGAAAATCTTTTGAAAACTGACTCATTTATTACCATGAATTAATGACTACTGACTATGTCTGAGGTAGAGTAATGCTGACCAATATAGTTTGCTTTTACTATTTCTGATAGCTGACGTGCTTCAGACTCATGTTGACTTGATCTTAATTCTTTGTTAAAAAGTGACTGTAGGGGTGGGGGATATAGCTCAGTGGCACAAGCACCTGCCTGGCAAGCATAAGGTCCCGAGTTCGATTCCCAGTAACCCCCCATAAAAAAAATGAAAAAGTGACTATATTTCTGATTGTTGAAGTACCCATAACTCCAACTGAAATGTGTATTTGGAAAGTACTTCTCATGGTCATTCTTAGTGTGATTTCACCTTCTGCTGCTTATTATTCTGCTTCTAATTCTTATTGTTCAGCGGCAAAAGCACTTGCCTGGCAAGCACAAGGCCATGAGTTCAATTCCCAGTACCAAAAAAAAAAAAAAAATTCTTATTGTTCAGACCATCAGGGTAGTGCCACTGAGTACTGCAGATTAGCTACCTCATAAGACTTCATGCCAGAGATGATGGAACCCACTTATAATCCTAGTCCTCAGGAGGCTGAGGCAGGAGGATTGCAAATTCAAGCCCAGTTTGGGCAATTTAATAACTTAGTGAGAACCTATCTGAAAGTAAAAAATAAAAAAAGGGCCGGGGGACATAGCTCAGTGTGAAGTCTTTGGATTCAATCCCCAGTGCTGCAAAACAAACAAACAACAACCACTTCACCACTGGTGGGTCCATCTTGCCCCTAAAAACAAGAGGTTTCAGGCTGATAATAATGGAAGGTCTAGAGGTCTCAGAAGAGACGCTGTGCAGAGGGAGGCGGGCATTCATTTAGGGCCTGGGAGACGCCTGACTTCCGGTACACAAGGTCTCTGAAACCATGTGGCCTGCTAAACTTCAGTCTACACAGGTTGTGTGTGTCCGTGTACCACTGGGAGCTGTGTTTAAAAACTCATTAGCCTTTGATGAATAAAGATGGTACAGTCCAGAAGTACACTGTCTTCCCATAAATTTTTGCTAGAGGTCCTGAGGAAGCAAAAGAATCTACGCTGGCAGGTCCAAGATGGGAGCTCCTGGGCTCTCCTAGGAAGAAAGGATGAAGGAGAAAGGAGCTAGGAAAGTAAAGAGGGTAGGTTTAGAAGAGGAAAGAAAGATGCCAGGTGTGGTGGCACACGCGTGTAACCCAGCACTTTGGAGGCTGAGGCAGGAGGATCATTGGGAGTTTGAGACCAGCCTGGGCTACAAAGTGAGCTCAAGGCTGGCCTGAACTGCATAGTGAGACCCTGTCCGAAAAAGACAAAAAAAAAAAAAAAAAAAAAAGAGAGAGAGGAAAGAAAGGAAAATCAAGAGAGGGAGAGAAAACAAAGGAGGGGGTGAGTGAGTGGTCTGCCTGCCTCCAGGCTCTACCACTCTCTTCAACACAGCTGCTTGAAAACCCTTCCATAGCCATGTGGTCGTGCTAGCACCGATTTAAAACCTTTGCAGCTCCCGACTGTCTTTTGTATTGAGCCCAAGCTCCTTGTATTGACATTCAAAGCCATCTACCAATGAACCCTATCTGTCCTCTGGTCTGACCCCTGCCTGAGCCTCCCGTTGCCCTCTGCACCTGTTATGGTTTGTGTCTGGATGTCCTACCAAAGCCTCATGTGATCCTGGGGGCAGGCTTTTCAGAGGGGGTTGTATCTAGAGTTTGTGATTAGTTCATGCTGTAGTGCTGGGGTTGGGTGTGTGAGTGTTACGCTCACCCTAGGTCAAGTAGCCTGCACACAGTGTAAGGGAGGAAAAGAGGCTTGCTTCCCCCTTTGCCTTTGCTGCCTTTGTTCCTTTGCTGTCTTCCACAGTCATGAACTTTTGCCCCTCTGCCACACCTACCTTGCTTTGGAACCAGCTGATTATGGACTAAAATCTCTACAGACTGTGAGCTAAATAAACCTTTCCTCCCTTAACTTTGCATGTTGGGTATGGTCACAGTTAGGAGTTTTTGCAAGGGGAACAATATAGTACAGGACACATATTTTATAAGATTATTTATAATAGTCACCCAAAGAATGATACACAAAAGAGTGCAGGAAATCTGTCCACACACTAAAGGCCAAAAAATCCATCCAAGGGCCTAGATCCCATGGAAATGTCCTGCATGAGTTCAGCTGAAGATCTAGAGCCCATAACAATGTCTTATGCAGGCCTGTTTCACAGATCTGCACTGGGAAGGCCCAAAAGTCAGTGGCGGAAGCTGGAAAGTCTGTGCCAGCAGGATGAAGGATCTGTGCCAGCAGGCTGAGGGATCTGCACTGGAGCCAGGAAGTGATGCTCAAAGTAAGAACCAGAGCTCCCCTGAAAAGTACCACAGCCATCCTCAGCAACAGTGAGGTCCCGAGCTCCTCCGATGGTGAAGACAGCTGAGTTCCCATTAGGGAAGCCAGTGCAGCAAGCTTCTCCAGGAGACTGGCAGTGCACCATCTTCCCCTCCAGAGCCAGGAAGCTATGCTCAAAGTGAGGACCAGGGGTCCCCCAAAGTGAACCATAGCCACTCTCAGTGACAACAAGGTCCCGAGCTCCTTGGAAGATGAGAACAGCCGAGTTCATCAGGAAAGTCAGCATGACGAGCTCCTCCAACAGAAGCAACAGCTCCTACAGCTTCTACCAGCTCCCAACAGCCTCTCTCAGCTCCCAACAGCCTAACTTTTTCTTCTCCAGTTCTGCCTCTTATGCTGCTGGCAACGACCCCCAGGTGGGCCTCCCACCCCCAGCACCACGCTTACTCACTTCAGCTGGGGGTTACAAGTTGACCAGCAATTGTCAACCCACCATTGTCTCATCAAGGAGAGAAAAGTGACTAAGGCAGCACCCACCGGATCTTCTTCCGGGATGCTACAGGTCCTTCTTCAGCAACAGACTTTCACTACCACGCTCTCTACCGTTCCCTTCCTTCAGCCCCAACGTTGCCCATTCTAGTGGGCAACCATATGCTTGTGCCACCCATCACTAGACCATCACCTCCTGAACGAGTCATGTGCTGATCTCCATAGCCGCATCACCCAAACAGAGCCTAGCAAAAGGTTGTTGCAGAGTTAAGGGAGGAAAGGTTGCAAAGTTAAGGGAGGTTAAGGGAGGTTAAGGGAGGTTAAAGGAGGTTAAGGGAGGTTGCAAAGTTAAGGGAGGAAAGGTTCCTTGATAGGGCTTTCAGAAGGTGCTGGGGTCGTGGGGACAGATGCTGACTTTGTTGGGAGGCGGGGTCTGGCGGGAGGAGAGGCCCCCCGCGGGAAGGGGGCATCCTCTCCACAGCTCCTCCTTCGCGCTGTGCTTCCTGTGCCCCGGCTGTGAGCAGGTGGCTGTCCCCCACCAGGCCCTTCTGCTGTGCTGTTCTGCCTGCAGCCGGCAGACCGCAAACTAAGACATGACACAAAGTGCACCTCTCCTTCCTGAAATTGTGGGTGTTGGGTATTTTGCCCGAGCGATGGAGCAGGTAACTAACTAAGGACCCTTCACAGAAAACTGCGGATTGGATGAATCTACCTTACCTTGTTACCCTGCCCTGATCTTGCACTGTCTACTTGAACCAGTCAGGTTTCTACCCCTCCCTCGTCTTCTTGATCTGTGACACCACAGGTTCCTCTTCAGGTGGGCCAGCCACATCTGGCTGGATCCAAAATGGCTGCCAAGTGACCCCAGACAAACTGTAACTTCACTACAATGCATGGGCAGGCTGAAGGACCCACGCCTCCGAACGGTGACAGTGGGTAACTGCCATGACAAAGACCAGAAAGAACCTCAAATCTGCAGAGAGAATGTCTCCCGAATTCCTGGAAAATCTTCACGGATTCTCAGAAAAGACGCGAGCGCTCCTCCCTCTGTCAGCCTATCCCTCCGCTTCACTTCTTTACCCACATCTATGTCCTCCCAGCCCCAAAGGCTGAGAAGTTGATTTGCAAGTTTACCTCCTACTTCTTTTTGTTTGTTTGTTTGTTTTGGTCTTTTTGAGACGGGGTCTTGCTATGCTGTTCAGGCTGGCCTTGAGCTCACTTTGTAGCCAAGGCTGGACTTGAACTCCAAACAATCCTCCTGCCTCAGCCTCCTGAGTGCTGGGATTACAGGCGTGGGCCACCATACCCGGCTTACCTCCTACTTCCATTTTAGCTTTGGCCAAAGATAAAATTCTCCTTCCCTGCTCAGTTGGTGCTCAAAACTTCTTATCCATTCCACAAATCCAAGTGAGAAACAGGACCTGGATTGAGGTAGCAATGCCTCATTTTTTCCCTGTTTACAAGCCCTATGCCTTTTACCAGTCCACTTGCAGGTAATTTCCCTTTGCCACGGAGTTTCATAAACATAAACACTCCCAGTACAGTCACAGGAAGGAAAGAGACAGCTTCCTTGTTTTTTTCTAGGAACAGAGATATCTTCAGAAATTAGGTGTGAGCACCTGGCGCTCCTTGCCACCATTCCTTCAAAAGCAAAATGCAAAAAGAGTAGGGAAAGGGGGAAATCAAGATGGGACATGGCCAGGGATTTAGCTTAGCGGCACAGCGCCTGCCTGGCAAGCGTGAGGTTGTGAGTTCGATTCCTGGTACCAAAAAAAGACCAAAACAACAACAACAACAAAAAAAGATGGGATATACACATGCACCAATTCACCATGATGAACGTACTCATTTAGACTGCAGACATATAGTAATGAAACATTTTTTTAAATAAAGAAAGCTGTGCCTGTGATAGGCCAGCGCGGAACGCTGAGCAGGTTCCCGCGTTCTCTGTATCCACAGGAGTCCAGAGGAAGAACCCACTCCGTAGCCGTTTCTGGAGCCCTCCCAACCAACAGTGGGGAGCTTTCGTCTTTACTTCCAAAAAACACACCCCTTGACGGTCAAAAAAAAAAAAAAAAAGAAAGAAAGAGAGAAAGCTAAATAGAAAAAGAAAGCAAGGGAGGAGCAAGTGTTTTCTCCTTGCTCTGCCTTTCCCTTTTCTCTAAGAGGATCTCGTCCTGGCAGTCCTCCTAAGCACTCTTTGACGTTGAGTTTGCTGCTCCTGGGAGGGGTGAGCCTGCAGTCTACTTGAGTTGCTGAGGGTTCCAGGGACTTTCAGCTATCCCGGAAGACCGTGGTCAAGGTGAGGTGTACCTCTACAGGGGACAGGGGATGGGAGACACTCTACTGTCTCCGTGTGAGGCACGGACTTCAGTAAAATAAGAGCGCTAGAGGAATAAAAAGATAAAGCATTTGACAGCAGCATACCGCGGCCGGCTCCCACAGGCCTGTGAGAGCCAGTTGTGGGCTCTCTTCCCCAGCTCTCACATGACAGTGGTAGCTTGGTGTTGGCTTTTTCATGCTACCGGAATCAAGAGATGCTACAAATCAGGGCTTCCCCGCCACCCAGGGAGGGCTGGTTGTAAAGCACATGTTCAGACCCGAGTGTGTAAACATCTTACTGTCTCCCTAGTGTAGGAACCTGAAGGAGTAAATGAAACCTGAAAGGTACAGTAGATATTGTGAAAGGGAAAGAAACTGCTCAAAAGGAAGAACAACTGGATGAGGGAAAGGAGAAAAGAAGGAAGGAAGTGTAAAAAAATACACATATATATATACACACACAAGATAGCTAAGATAATTGTACTACTAATTTCTATTGGTTTATTGAAAGGAACAGTTAATGCTTAATTTTTTTTGACCAATTTTACATGCCTATATCTGGTATTCTGAACAACTACTTTGAAGACAACAATATGCAATATAACAACCATTGTTGAATTCCTG
>NW_004955429.1:19289156-19294009 GCF_000276665.1 Chinchilla lanigera | reverse complement strand
GCTCAGCTAAATCCCCAGCCCCCTCTTTTTATCATTTTAATAAAAATGAGTAGTAATTAAAGTCCTCTGGTGACATTTTTTTTAAATAAATAATTTCATTTAGTTTTTTTCCTTTTACTAGTAGCATCTGTTTTATACATATTATTTAAAAATTTTTTTATAGCGGTAAAAACACACACCATAAGATTTACACTCTTAATATGACTCTAAAATATATGATACAGCATTATAACTATAAGCACAGTCTTGTAGAACAAGCTCTAGAATGTACTCATTTTGTATAATTGAAACTCTAAACCTGTTGATTTTTAATCCTCCTGACAGTCTGCAAAGAACACCTTTGCTGTTCTCATTTTTCAGTGAGAAAATGGAAAGCAAGAAACAGTAAATAATTTATCCAAATTCACTCAGCAATTGCCTGAAACTGGATTCAAACCCATTTGTGGATCCCTAAAGCCTACAGTCTTCTCTTTTCCTCAGCATTTTCTAGTGCCCTAAGAAAGCACCCCTCTTGCCAGGTGTGGTAGTGCACCCCTATAATCCCAGTACTTGGGAGGCTGAGGCAGGAGGATCATTGCAAGTTTGAGACCAGCCTGCGCTACAAGGTGAGCTCAAGGCCAGCCTGAACTATACAGCGAGACCCTATCTCAAAAGGACTACAAAAAAGAAAAGAAAAGAAATGAGAAGAAAAGAAACAAAAAGAAAAAAAAAAATCCCTCTTAATGTTAATAAACAGAGCTCTTTGCTATTAAGATTTTTACATTGTATTGTCTACAATTAATAATCATGACTATATGTAATGACTACTTTAGTAATTGAATTGTATAAATTATCATTTTACTATCTCATAATTACATTATTGCTGTGCTTTTTTCCCCCTAAAGCTGTCTTTTTTTTTTTTCATTGTTGCAGTTCCTCTGTTGGGAGGCTTATGCAGTTATATTTTTTTTGGTTTTTCTCCGGTACCAGGAACCAAACTCACGACCTTGCGCTTGCCAGGCAGGCGCTTTTGCCGCTGAGCTAAATCCCCAGCCCTTATGCAGTTATTAACATTTCCACTAACAGGAACTAACACCGAACTTCAGGGCATTACAGCCTCTGCCTGAGGTACAACCTGGTACATCACTGGTGAAACCAACCCAGCGCGGAATCCTGACCTCAGCGCTGAGCTCCCTCCGCCCTCTCCGGGCCCTTCCCTTAATTTCCTGGCGTCCCCCATCCATGTGTGTGGCGCTCCCCAGCCTTGTCACTATCATTCCAGCATTTGCTGACGAAGGCCGTGCCGGGGACTGTGTCCCACGAGTTCAACGGCTCTTCATCTTGGATACACAGCGAAGTTCAGGGTTTAGCTTCACTAGATACAAGTTCACGCGTATTCTAACCGCCCCCATGAGGGACTTGAGTTTAAAAAGAAAACTGAAGTAGAGAAAAAATAAAAGCACACAGAACAGAGAGACCCAAGTTCCCCTCAGACACTGCTGAGGCTGGTTTGGTGAGGAGGGATTCCAGGGAATCACGATGCTGTTCTCGGACCTGCACCCAAAATCCCCCAAAGGAGCAGTCAGTCAGGGAGGCACCCAGGGGGCGCTGGGAGGATGTCACACGCCCCACACCCACGAATTCTGGACGCGTATTTTGTTTAAAAAGACGCCTTTCTCAGTGTAAGCAAGAAGGTCCTGTGGAGCCAGGCAAGGCAGCGCCTGTAATCCCAGCACTCAGAAGGCTGAAGCAGGAGGATTGTCATGAATTCGAGGCCAGCCAGGGCTACATAGTGAGTTCAAGGCCAGCCTGAACTGCACAATGAGATCCTGTCTCAAAAGAAAAAAGAAGGCCCTATGGAGACCACCTTGGATTTGCTGTCTCAGCACCGCCTCAGAAGCTAGGTGACACCAGCGGAGATGAGACTCAGAGGTCCCAGTTTCCCCCGAGTCAGCAACTACAAGTAAAGTCCGATGGCCCAGAAATACACCAACCACACTCTCACCATTTCTCTTTGCTTCCCCTTTCCTCCCTCTCCCATCCCGCCCCCCAGCTTGGTGTGCACGGCTTGGAAATGTCTCCGGTGGGACACTCCTGTGGCCTTTAACCAAGTCAGCTGGTTCTTCCAGTCAGAGCCTGGGCCGTGGTTAAGGCAGAAGATGTCTCACCCGCACTTGTGAGGATGTAGGGAGAGGCCGGGGGCCCTGCGCCGCTGGAGGGAGGCGTTGATACCCCTCTCCAGAGACTGGACGAGCAACCTCTAATGGGAATTTATCCTCCGGGCGCACAGCTGGCTCTTTGTATCTGCAGGTTCCACAAGGGTGAGTCCAAGCACCTGAAGATGGGAAACAGTGTTTAGCAACTGCACCGGAAGCCGGGTGTGGTGGCGCACCCCTGTAATCCCAGTGCTCGGGAGGCTGAGACAGGAGGATCACTGTGAGTTTGAGATGACTTTCTCAGGGTGAGTAAGAAGGTCCTGCGGAGAACTACAGCTTGGGCTACTTAGTGATTTCAAGGCCAGCCTGCACTGCATAGTGACACCCTGTCCCCCCAAAAAAGAAAAAAATTGCATCTATACTGCACATATATAGACTCTTTTCACTACTCCTAAAACAATACAGTAGAGCAAGTATCTACATAGCATTTCCACTGTGTCAGGTCTGTGGGCGACCTAGAGATGTGTGCAGAAGAGTGTGCATAGCTGACATGCAGGTGCCGTGCCGTTTTACGTAAACGGCACCTGAGCAGCCGTGGGTGCTGGTGTGCGCAGGGCCGGCGGGGGCTGCAGTCCACTCCCTGCGGGTGCTGAGGGGAAGCTGGACTCTCAAAGGCTCTGTGCAAAGTCTCGCGCTGAACGCCGAGTACCGGGATGCTGACGGACATGAGTGGTCACACCCGTATGGGCGGGATCACGAGCGGCAGTAGCCTGACCGGCAGTCTCCCAAGCCATGCAGCGTACAGAGCCAAGATCGCTGGAGCAGCACTGGGTTGTAACCCCTCCTTCCTCCGGGACCCAAGGGCTTCATGAGAATCCCAGGGCCCGACGGGCCTGCAGCATGGGAAGACGAGGCAGACTCTCACTCTGGAGGAAAACTTGCTAAATGCGGAAGCTCATGGGCCCAGCTTAGGAATCTGCCCAAGACGTCACTAGGGGTAGGTGCAGCAAGGGGGAGCTGAAAGCACACGATTAAAAGCAGTGATTAAAAATACACATGCAGGCCGGGCGTGGTGGCACATGCCTGTAATCCCAGCACTCAGGAGGCTGAGGCAGGAGGATCTTTGTGAGTTCGAGACCAGCCTCGGCTACAAAGTGAGCTCAAGACCAGCCTGAACTACATAGTGAGACCCTGTCTCTAAAAAGACAAAAAAAAAAACCCCAAAAAACAAAAAAACACAGAAGCAAACAAAAAAGTTCCTATGTATTTTATTTCTTTGTAAACAGTACGTGCCAATGAAAATAGTACTGTGGGCCACTTACACAGGAGGGCGTGGTGGTGCAAACCTGTAATCCCCCACTTGGAGGCTGAGGCATTGTCTACCCCGTGGCGTCCCGTGGGACGGTGAGGCTGTCCCGCTCACACAGAAGTGCGGCCGGGAACATGCTATGGATGGTCGCAGTGCTGCGCAGGTGTGACAGCCACACGGTGTAGGCACCATAACAAGGACAGAAGTGCCGCGTCTCAGAGCAAGAGGCCCGTCCCTGTCTGAGGTCGCAGCCTCGCTGAAGACTGAACATTCAGAGGGTCCAGTCTTGTCGGCACACCGCTGCTGGTGCGAGTTTCCTGGAGGAGGTGGGCTCTGAGATGAATTCTAAATTTTAGGAAGAATTCTTGGGTCTTGGATAGGCAGCAGGAGCCTCTGAGGACAGCTGGCAGGAGAAAGAAGGAACCAAAGGTCTTCTGCATAACTGGCAGGGAAAAGATCCATAAATGGAACTGGGAGGGGATATAATCAGGGATAATTTGATAAAGAGCCAGGAAATCAAATGTGAGTAAGTGAATCCACTGATTACGCTGTCAAAGATGCAGGTGTGCAAAAAGGGATTTTTTTTTTTGACTTTTTGAGACAGTCTCCCTACGCAGTTCAGGCTGGTCTTGAGCTCACTTTGTAGCCCAGGCTGGCCTTGAATACCCACTGATCCTCCTGCCTCAGCCTCCCGAGTGCTGGGATTACAGGCATGCACCAACCACCCCCGGCCAAAAAGGGATTTTAACTAGTGTTGTGATACATTTGTGAGAAGATCGCTGCAGGCAAAACTATAGTTAGTGTGTTTTATGGCAAATGGAATTAATGAGACCCAGCGAAGCAGCTCTGAGCAGGACTTACATTAAGCAATTGGCCTTTCAAGTTTACTTGGGAGTCACTGGTCCCTACTGAGGCCTGTAATGGTGGGTCCATGACGCCTCAAAGGACAAGATAAAGCCACAGCTGAGGACCTTTGGCTCCAACCCCCATTAGCTAAGAGTGGATTGTCACTGCAGGCATCAGGCATCTCACTCTTTCGGTGAAGGCCTTCCTAGAGATAACATAGTTCTCCTAAATTACCATTAGTATTACTTGGAGAATTCCATAATAGGTTTCCCAACTCCTGCCCAGATCCCTGCATTTTCTTCAGTATCCCCCTCCTTTATTTGAAAACCTAATAAATACGGGCCACTCTGGGAAGTCTGTGTCATGCCAGAGAACCTCAAAGCCTGTAATAAGGTTGCACCCTCCTGGAGCCTGGAAATCATTTCAGTTGTCTCATTTATTCAGGCCTTCGCCGTCCACTCATTTGGTAGACTGTGGGCCTGATCAGCCCACAATAACTAAGGGACACTATTAACGTAATATGAGATGGACAGTACAGTGGAGGAGGTGAGGAGGAGAGGGGG
>NW_004955429.1:19287409-19288964 GCF_000276665.1 Chinchilla lanigera | reverse complement strand
GTTGCTCCAGTTGCAGGAAAAACTATTCAGAAGTTGCCAGTCGGATGGTCGCAGTGGGTGATCAGGTGGTCTGGGGGAAATGCATTAGGTACTCGAATGCCGAATGTTGAGAGAGCTCTCTGTTAAGCAGGATGGGGCAGGATTGCATTTTAAATTAATTCGTGGCATGCCAGCCTTCACGCTTACTTTTACGTTGCATGTCACATTGATCCTTTATTTTCCTCTTACAAATATCCAACAAGATTCAAGAGGATAACGCTCCAGATAAGTGATGTCGATAGCCACCGAATATTTATTGTGCATTGACTCTGTAGGTGCCGGGAAGAGACAGACGTGTCTGGAATAGACACCCGGAGCAGAACACTAATCTTTACAGCTGTGTGGTCTAGTTATCAGCAGTCTCACTTTCCATTTTAGGAATATGAGCCTCGCAGAGGTTATATAACTCGTCCAAGACAGTGTCTCAGCCGGAGAGCGAGGCGTGCACCGCTGCGTGGCAGCTGACTGCTCGCTGGCAGGAGGAGGGCCGGGCTGTGCACCTCTCTGCCTTGTCTTTAGACCCTGTTTTCCCTGTCGGCATCGCTAACACCTGATGCTGTCCCAGCTGCTCTTGCAGCTGGAGGTGGGGCTGTGAGGGACTCTTTTTGTCATTGAGACAGAAGGACACCTTCTGAGGGTATCAGGAAGCCTTAAGATAGGACGCATTCATTAAGCTGTTGTGACTACTATCCAGAAACCTGGCAGAAAGGTGTGAGGTCTCTGAGGGGTCACAGACCACTGAGCTCTAAGACCAGCACCTGCAGGCTCGCTGTGTGACCACCAAGGGTGGAGTCCCCCCAGGCCACGTTCGGGTACCTGGAGCTGAGGCCTGCCGGGACCCTCTCCTCCAAGGGCCGCTTGCTGGTGCTGCAGGTTGTGGCCTGGAAGGGGCAGGCAGGCTACCTGCAGGACCAGCAAGCGGCCCTTGGAGGAGGCATTCCCCCAGGGAGGGCTTGAGGGGATGGGAGCATGGATGAGAGGCAGGGAGATGGTTATTCATTTAGCAGAGGAAGGAGAGATAGAAACAAAGTCTTAGAAGATGAGTCAGGCAAACAGAGCTGCAGTGAACGTACACCCATAAGCTGGGGTAATTAGAGGTCAGAGGCTGTGGGTAATTCAGATGTCCTTGTTCCTTTCCTGTACCTTGGAAGCCTTTGGTATGAAGGAGGTCTGACGCCTCAGCAACTCCTTTGGCTGAATTCTGCTGTTTAATGATCCTTACTCTCAGTAGTGTGTGTGTGTGTGTGTGTGTGTGTGTGTGTGTTTGGTACTGGGGATTGAACCCATGGCCTTTGCACTGAGCTACATCTCCAACTTTTATTTATTTATTTATTATTTTCATTTTCTTTTCTTTTCTTTTTGTTTTTTTTGAAACAAGGTCCCGCTATGCAGTTCAGGCTGGCCTTGAGCTCACTTTGTAGATCAGGCTGGTCTCGAACTTGCAGGGATCCTCTTGCCTCAGCCTCCTGAGTGCTGGGATTATAGGGGTGCGCCACCATGCCTGGCTATTTTCTTT
>NW_004955429.1:19279302-19287309 GCF_000276665.1 Chinchilla lanigera | reverse complement strand
GAGACAAGGTCTTGCTATGTAGTTCAGGGGCTGGCCTTGAGCTCACTATGCAGCCCAGGTTGGCCTCGAACTCATAACAATCCTCCTGCCTCAGCCTCCTGAGTGCTGGGATTACAGGCGTGGGCCACCACGCCCGACCCCCACCTTTATTTTTAAAAAAAATTTTAAAATTTTACGACAAGTTCTCCCTAAGTAACTAAGTTGTCCAGGTTGGGCTTGAACTTGCCATCCTCCTACCTCAGCTTCCTAGAGTGCCAGGGTATGGGTGTACACCACCGCACCGTAGCAGCAATCTGTTCTCCATTTTATTTTTAGTTTCTGGGAGACTGGCTGAGAGGGGAAGGGGCCTGGTGAGCTCATGCTGATACTGCTAAGTTCGCTCTTCTCTGTGCTCCCTGGGTGTCAGAAAGCACAGGAATGCAGGGCTTGCCTGGGGGCCTTCCCGAAGGCCTTGGGCTCTAGGTGAAGCCCTGAGATGGGACCGGTGCTGAGGCCAGGACTCCAGAACTCTTAGTCAGGGCTGTGCTACTTCCCTTGCGAAATCCTTTCAGTAGAATCACTACTTTCCTGGGTTGCTTCGCGTTTCCCAGGTATTTGCCATTTCAACCTCCCCATCAGTCTGCACCAGCGTTGCCAGCCAGGGTGCCACTTGGGAGACCGAGGCAGGAGGATCATCACGAGTTCCAGGCCAAACTGGACTACAGAGTGAGACCCTGTCCAACAAACAAACTGCACCAGCATCCTGGACCCAGAACAGCTGCCCATCGCATGAGGCTTGGCAGCAGGCTGCTTCTGGATTTTCAAGAGTTGCAGGCTTACAACATTGTCACTACAGCCACATAGAGGACACGGCCTCTGACCCCACGTGAACTGAGACACAGCCCGCAAACAAAACAGCCACCCCAGCCCAGCTGCCTGCCTCTGTGGCAAAATTATGTCTCAGCTCAACCAGTACCACAGAAGGCTGCTTCAACGGAGGACGTTTATCTTCCACAGTCAAATTCAAGGTGTCACCGGGGCTGCTCCTGCTGAGGGCGCTCTTCCTGCCCTTTAGCCAGCCGCCTGCACGGCGCTGACCTCACACAGCCCTTCCTGCGTGGGAACAGCTGAAGAAAGACGGACGCCCACTCCAGTACTGCACCCTGCAGCCCTTCTGCATGGAGCTGCAGTCTCGGATTTTTTTTTTTTTTCCTGGTTTTTATTTTTTATTTTAAGGCAGATTCTCACTAAACTGCTAAGTTGACGAGGATGGGCTCCAATTTATGATCTTCCTGTTTCAGCCTCCTAGAGTGCTGGGACTAGGCGTGTACCACCATGAGTAGCCTGATGGATCTCTTCATAAAGACACTAATCTTAATGGGCCAGGGCCCCACTGTTTTGACTTCATTTAACCTGACTTACTTCCTCAGAGATTCCATCTCCAACTACAGCATGCTGGAACTTAGTGCTTCCCCATAGGGATTTAGGGGGAGCACAGCTTCATCTACAGCTATGCAAGGAGCAGCTGCGCCAGAGTCAGCTTGTAGGTCCCCCCACCATAGTCCTGCCACACCACAGGGTCCAGTAAATGTTAGGTCACAGAAATCTTGAATACAATGGTCAAGATGGAATACAATGATCAAGATTTTATTTTTTTAAAAAGTTAGTTTTTAGCCAGGTGTGGTGGCACACACCTGTAATCCCAGCACTTGGAAGCTGAGGCAGGAGGATCGTTGTGAGTTGAGACCAGCCTGGGCTACAAGGTGAGTTCAAGAGCAGCCTGAACTGCATAGCGAGACCCTGTCTCAAAAAGAACCTCCCCCCCGAAAAAAAAGAAAGAAAGAAAAGAGAAGGAGGAGGGAATGCGCAGCAAGAAGGGGCTCTAAGCCAAGGTAGGGCAGGACAGTTCTGACCTTTAACCAGCCACTCCAAAATTCATAGAAAATACAATCCCCAGTGACAGGGATTTTTTATTTCATGGCTATAATTAATGGTGAATAGCTTACAAAAGACTATTTAATTTTATGGGTTATGAATATGGTTGTACAGGAAGTTATAATTGCATTCATTAACCATGATAAAATTTTAAGTGATGTCTTTTTTTTTTTTTCTCTTTTTGTCTTTTTGAGACAGGTTCTCACTATGCAGTTCAGGCTGGCACTGAGCTCACTTTATATCCCAGGCTGGTCTCCAACTCACAATGATCCTCCTGTGTCAGCCTCCTGAGTGCTGGGATTATAGGCATGCGTCACCATGCCCAGCTTGTGATGTCTTTATATAATTAAACATATATATTTCAACCAGTACATTGGACTGTATATCTGTTATGCCAGTTTATCATTGCTAAGACAAAATACCCGACACCCAAAGTTAAAGGAGGAAAGGTTTATTTAGCTCACGATTTGTAGAAATTTTAGTGCATAATTGGCTGGCTCCAAGGTAGGGTGGCATGGCAGACAGGTATTGCAGAGAAGCAGTCCATGCAGGCAGAAGGTAGTAAAGCAAGCAAGGGACCTTAGCATCATCTTCTGCTCCTTTTATGTTCTGTCGGGGCTACGAGGGCAGTGCCAAAGCAATCAGAGGACTGATTTACTAACCACACACCCTTGATCCCAGCATCACACACTCTAGATCCAGCCACCTCTGAAAAGCCCCACCTATGACTGCATGAGGATTTGGGCAGACATCTAGACACAAGCCTTAATAATTTGTTTTATGCATACTTTATGTTTCAACTTGTATTTAGTTCTCCTAGATTATTTATTGTTTGGAAAAAGCAAGTTAGTGAAAATATCTTTTAGAGATCAAACATGACTCCAGAATGAATATATATATATAAAACAGAAATAATTTACATATGTAATTTACAATTTACATTTATATATATAATTTATGGAAGTAAATTTCAAGAATGGTAGATTTTCAAAGAATAAGACTGACTGTTCCATTCCATGCAACTCCTTAGCAAAACTATTACAGGCTAAGCTACACCATTCTTGGGGAATTATTCAGAGAGTGTGATGAAATGAACTGCTCTCTAAATGTTAAGAAATTCAAACTTTAAAGACCACTACCCTGTTGTCCTTCATTGTCTCTGAGGTGCTGCCGGACCCCTCCCCCGCACACACCTTGCCCCATGGGTCTGTCCGTGGGAAGGGTGGTGTCTGAAGATTACTGCGGAGGCATTTAGAATTTTAATAGATGTTTCAGTACAACAGAAGCCTAAGGCGTGTGGGCTTTTGAGAAAGCCTTTCTCCATCTGCTCGTGTCTCTGCGTCTATGTGTGGTCTGTGACTCCCTTAATCATATCACAGGAAGAGGCAGCTCTTTAATTTTCACCTTATTTTAAGATTCTCCCTTTTTATGACTGGCTTGTATATTTGCTCTTTTATTCTCTTTGGAAATAATTCAGCTGCATGTCAACACTAACTTTGTTTAAGCATATCTGGGAAAGGGGAATAATTCTTAGGAGTGTAAGAGTCATGCTAAAATCCCCCATTGGATTTAAATGTAACAGTCGGCTTTTGATCTGAGCTAGGCATGGTGATGTAAGCCCAGTACTCTTGGAGGCTGAGGCAGGAAGATCATAAATTCAAGCCCAGTCTGGGCAATTTAGCAGCTTAGTGAGAACCTGTTTTCTGTTTTTTTGTTTGTTTGTTTTAAATCGAGTGTTCTAGATTCCCGTTATTTTACCTCAAGTCCTCTTTTGCAAGGCTAGTGGGAGCTAAGTGGTAAGTACTTGCCTAGCATGCACAAGGCCCTGAATTTGATCCCCAGCATTGGGAAAAGAAAATCCTCATCACCATCATCATCATAAAGCCCTTTTTGGCTTTTATTTCTCATTCACTTCATCCCTGCGGTCTTCTGCCCGTAAGCCTCCTCCTTCCTTTTTTGCCTTGCTTTTTGAGTAACATGAAAAGAAATGGTGACAGGCCGCATTCTGGTTTTGGAGGTTTTCCGGTAGCCAACCGCCCTGGAGGGCGGAGGCCGTGCAGGGACAGGGAAGGCCAAGGGTGCCTGGCGGGCCGCGGCCTCATCTGTGTGGTCCAGCGCCTTTGACTGCTGCCGCCTTCAGGAGAGAAAGAACAGCCGAGGACTTAAAAGTCCTGCTGCTTCCAACGCCCGTCAGCCTGATGGGCACACAGAGAATGAGTATGTCTGGCAGTCCGGGAAGCTGAATTTCTAGTTTCTGTTGAAATTTTGGTTGAGCTACCCTCAGTTCTTGCATAAATAATGAGCAGTTGAGAAGCTCCGGTGCTGGTGTTAGCCTGCAGGGCTCCCGGGGCAGGTGTCTCCGCCTTCTCTGGGCATTTGTACCTGCTAAGCAGGCCCTGGGTCTGCGCCGACACTGAACCTGGACTATTAAGTCAGGGTCATTTAATTCCCGGCTCTGAACGGTTTCTTTCTTATTTTGCTTGTGTCTGGCCGCTTGCACCTGGTTTCTGTCCTGGATTTCAGAACCCGATACCGGTTCTTTTCTTTCTAATCTCTAGCCTAGATTTTTTTCCCTCTTTGCTCTTCTGTGTTCTCGGCCTTTGCTGGGGACAGGACAGGGCCGGGGAGCTCTCACTGGGCTGGTAGGGCGGAGGTGGGTCCTCGGCTCTGGACCACCAGCTGCTGGACGTTACCAAGCAGATGCAGTGTGTCTCATAGGTTTCTGTCTCCTCACGTCCCCCTCGGCAAGTCACCCCACAAGCGTCTGTATTTGGTCCAGGCTGCCTGAGGTCACAGATGAGGGCCGGGGAGGGAAACTCCAGCACCATCAGCAGAAGCCTGGGCAGGAGACTTATTGCACCCCTGGTGGCATCGTCAGCCCTCAAAGGCTTCTTTTTTTTTTTTTTTTTTTTGGTGCCGGGAATTGAACTCAGGGCCTTGAGCTTGCCAGGCAAGGGCTGTGCCGCTGCCCCACATCCCCGGCGTCTTTCTGTCTCCAGACTGGCGTGGCTTGCAGTGAGCCACAATGCGCCTCTCTTGTGGTGCCCCAGGCCTTATGTCTGTGCAGAGAAGAGATGCGCTTGAGCCGGCATCTGTCCCTTCCCACTCCTGGCGTCCTGAATTTCCATCTGCTCACTCCCTTAGAGACAGCATAACACTCCCGCCCCTACGTCTCTCAAGTCTTTTATTTTACTCAGCTTTGCAAAATGCTGCCCTTCAATCCCCGTGTCCCTGTGATCAGTTCCCTGCTGCACACGACATGATAAACAAGAGTAAGTTTATCATGACTGCCCTTCTCTCAGCCCTTGATGCCCTCTGAAGACAGAACTCCCAGGTCTCGGGTGTGGCTGCCCCAGCCTTCGTGCTGGGTGGTGCTCCGACACGGTGCAGGGTGGCGTCCCAGCACCTTGGGGTGGGGCTACGCGGGACAGCTCTGTGCCCCCAGGGCTGGGACCTGGGTCGTGGCTGCCAAGAGGGCGTTCTGTTCTCCTCTCCCGCTGCTGATGTGGGGGCTTCCCTTAGGGGTCCCAGGCAGCCTCCTCCTGGGGTCTCCACCCCACAGCCCGCAGGACCACCCTGCCTGCTTTGTCCTCCTGTCTCGGTGCTGTGCTTGCTCCTGGGCTCATTTCTTCCAATGCTTATTTCAGGGGTGTTACCCGCCCCTGGTGCTATGTGACTGCTCTGGCATGTATGCATGTGTGTATGTATGTGTGTGTGTGTGTATGTATGTGTGTGTGTGTATGTATGTATGCATGTGTGTATGTATGTATGTGTGTGTGTATGTATGTATGTATGTATGTGCGTATGTGTCTTCGTTACCTTTCTCTTGTTGCTGAGACAAAACACCCAAAGCACAAAGTGAAGGAGGGAAAGGTTTATTTAGCTCACAGTTTGTGGAGGTTTCAGTCCATACTTGGCTGGCTCCGAGGCAGAAGATAACAAAGCAACAAGAGCAAAGGGAGGAATGGCAGCCGAACTGCAAACAGCAGAGCAAAAGGGAGGAACCTAGGCAAGCAGCCTCTTGTTTTCTCTTATATTGTAAACAGGCTACCCCCACCTAAGGGGCGTGTGGCTCACATAATCTCCATGCCCTCTTCTTGCACAGGCTCAGGATGTATACAAAGTAAGCACCCTGGCTTCCTGCTGAGTCACTCAGCCAAACCTCTAGGCTCCCCAAGTTGACACAGTGTATCAACCATAACAGTATGTATGTGTGCCTATGTATGTATGTATGTGACTGGGTCTTGCCAAGTTACCTAGGCTGGGCTCAAACTCGAAATCTTCCTGTCAGCCTTCCAGAGTGCTGAGGTTACAGGTGTGTGTCCCATACCCAGTGTTATTTTGCTTTTTTCATAGCTAACTATTCCCTCCAGAGACTTCTGTAACTTGAAATGTTACAGAGAAGGGGATGGTGTGTGTTTCTACTTTCTAGTGGTTCCTAAGCACCTTATATGGATCAAACCACTCTCAAGGAAGACAATTTTGCCAAGCCAAAGATAAAAAAGTCTCCTAGGTCAGTGTTTGCTACTTGTCTTAACTTCCAAGAATTGCAATGGTCTAGTCGGTCCTCACCTCTACTCGTTACAAGTAAGCAAGAAATTTCAGTGGTGGCTTCTGCTGTTACACAAGTTTGGGCTCAGCCCCTGTAATGGCTTTTCTTCTGCTGCTGATCAAGCGAAGAGGGTCGACTCTCATTCCAGTATCTGCGAGCTTTTAGTCCTAAATCTTATCTTCAAGTCTTTTCTTTTGTCTTTTTGAGACAGGGTCTCGCTATGCAGTTCAGGCTGGCCTTGAGCTCACATTGTAGCCCAGGCTGGCCTCGAACTTGCAACAATTCTCCTGCCTCAGCCTCCCGGAGTGCTGGGATACAAGCTTGCGCCACCACACCTGGCAAGTCTTTTCTTTTCTCTCCCGCTGTGAGTAGAATAAATTCTTTGTGCTATTTGAAATGAGAGGTGAAGAAAGAAGGTCTATTCTCATCAACCATGGCTGAATTTCCTGCGTACTGATAGCTGGAATCACACCTCACTTTCTTTTCCAACAGCTGTGACAGCAGGAGCTATTAGCCAGCACCTTTTGCCTGTGTCACGGCATTCCCTGGGACTGCGAGGCCTGGGGGTGAGTCGTGGGCTCCCAGGAATCACTAACAGAGACCCTGCTTCAGTTCTGTCACACACCCACGGGGCTGAGCACAGTGAAGCATCTTCAATGCAGCGATTTAGAAAAGTCAAAGGAACGTACTGAGTATGTGAACAGGGAAAGATAAAAGTCACAGAAGAAGATACTGGGCAGCTCTAGTTTCCTAACCCTGGCCATTTCTTCTCAGGAGAGCTTGGTGAGTCAGTCAGCTCCGCATGGCTGAGACAAACCACCGAGCGCACAGCAGGAGGAAGAGAGAGGTTTATTTTGGCGCACGGTTTCAGGCCCTGGTTGGCGGGCTCTGAGGCCTAAGAACTCCGCTCACTTCCTGGCAGTCAGGAGGCAAAGTGGGGAAGTACAGAAAGAGCCAGAGAGCCGGGCCGGCCGGATGCGGTGCCTGAGGTCACACCCCCACGGCTACTCCCTTCCACTCCTGTCTCCGCCACTGCCAGTACCGTCCCACCTTCCAGTTGTGAGCTCCCCAATGGATTAATACACCGATGGAGCTAGAGCCCTCATGCTACAGTTACTTCAGCAAGCCCCACACACGAGACTGTTGGGGGACATCTTAGATGCAACCCTAAGGACGGGAGACGGACACAACAGTGCCGATGGTTTTCTTCAGCCAGGACTTGGGCCGCCCGCGTCTCCACCCCTAGTTGCCTTCTGTTCCTGTGGGAGGTGCAGAAGGGCCAAGCTGGATCTCAGTACATCATCAGAACGAGGAATAAGTTGGCCTTGCGGTCCTGCTCCTTTTTCAGCCTAAGAGCTTCTGAGAACCCCACTGGTTCATCTCGCTAAGGCTGTTATGGCACATGGATTTGAAAAATGGCGTGTCTTGTTTTGTCCCATCAATATTTTTTTTTTTTTTTGCCTTTTTGAGACAGGGTCTCACTGTGCAGTTCAGTGAGTTCACTTTGTAGCCCAGGCTGGTCTCAAACTCACAATGATCCT
>NW_004955429.1:19268547-19274987 GCF_000276665.1 Chinchilla lanigera | reverse complement strand
CTTGGTTTTTTTCTGGTACCGGGGATCGAACTCACGACCTTGCGCTTGCCGGGCAGGCGCTGTGCCCCTGAGCTAAATCCCCAGCCCCGCCAAATTATACTTTAGCAAAATAGTATTTTCTTTTTTTTTTTTTGAAGCCTAAAGCATGCATCTTTCCAGCAAAACCCTTTGGAAAGCTGCAGTAAGCCATCAGTATATCTCAGCATCTCAAATTATCAGGTCCTGTGTTCAAAGTTCCAGTTGCACGGCCATTGCGCGAAAGGCCAATTTCCTGGTCCGGTCTAGAGCTGTTCTCGCTGTTTTCCATTCTACTTACTTCAGAGCCAATTCACATTTCAGGATCTGTTACTTACTATTCCCCTCTTCATGGAACCACGTTTACATTCCAGATGTAGCAGAAAGCACAGCTCAGAAATACTTAGAAAACACAAGGGATTTCTAGGTTATGCTCCAGAAGCCCAGTGGCATTGTCAGCTTCAGGTTGGGTTTGACCTGAAATCCCATCCAGTTCCTTTGTGACTCGTGGGACTTCGCCTCCTGCCCTCTAGTCCTCCCAACTTCTTCCTTCTGGGTGGCAAATCGACCCTAGCGGTTTCTGCTTTCACCCCCAGTAGTTAAACAAGAAGAGCTTTTAATTCTATTTTAATTAGACCGTCCTTCTTCAGCCAATCACTGGGCAAAGCGGTGTGTTTATGTTAACCGCGAGAGGGCAGATGTGCTCCACTCCCATAACGGACGTCCTCGGCAGCGCGTAGTGCAGCTCCTTTCCACTGGGAGAGTTGCAGCCCCTTGGACTTCCTGAGTTTCATTTCTTTAAAATCCGGATTTCCTTCAAACTCTATGTGCCGTGGAAGAGGTGCAGGCGGAGTTCCAGCTGGTCGTTTTTGAACCCGCAGAGCCGCCTGTGCCAGGTGGCCACTAAACCGAGCAGTCCGGTGCTCCACTTCTCCATAGGAAGTTCCGGGCTGGGAGCGGGCACAGGGAACTCCACTTTTAGACTTTCCTCCTGCGTACCCACCGCGAGCTCTTTTTTTTCTTGTATTTCCAGTAAACACTTCTCCTTCACCCTCCTTTCTGCCTACAATTTCATTCTTTAGCTTCATAATGATATAGGGGAAAGACTCTCCCAACCGAAATGCCAGGTTTGCATTCTCTAGGTGTGAGGAGTGAATTCTAGGAACAACGGAGGTTAAGAGTAGGGAGAATTTTTCTTTTTGTCTTTTGTGGGACAGGGTCTTGCTATGCAGTTCAGGCTGGCCTTGAGCTCACTTTGTAGGCCAGGATGGCAATGATCTTCGTGTCTCAGCCTCCCAAGTGCTGGGATTACAGGCAAGAGTAGGAAGAATTTATTGAGAGAAAGAAAGCTTTTGTCTAGGAGGGGCAGAAGGGGTCCTAGAAAGTGGGTTTCATGCTGACCCTGCTTCTCAAAGATGTTTTATTGAGCAAAGCCTTGAGGTGAGGCAGGCTCCAGGTGGGACAAAACTGTAGTCAACTAGTAAGATTACAAGTATAGTCGCTTAAGTCATATTGACCCAATGGGAAGTCACAGGTGTGTGTGAGGTGGGAAAAGACTATGGTGAACCAACAAGGTCACAAGTACAGTCACCTGGGTAATATTGATTAATGGGATCAAGTTGAGAAAAGTAGCAAGCGCATAGGGGCTGGACAAGGACTTCCCCGGAAGGGGTGTGTTACGGAGGTTTGGTCCTCCACCATGACTGATGCCTATTTAGAATATCACTCACTGCTGCTCCTCCCTAGGGGAAGTACATGAATGAGTAGTTCCTTTTTTCCTGAAGTCTGGCCTTCAGTGCATACTCCTCCAGCCACTGACCTCTGGCCCTGCCTGACTGACTACAGTATTTCGACCTAACTTCGGTATCTACAGTAGTGACAGCATGGGCTTGGTTTGTATGACAATAGCTGTTTCACTGTTACTTATACACTGTTACTTATACAACCTAACCTGAAGCTTACAAGTGCCACTGGGCTTTTGGAGCTAGGACACCTGACATGTACGCCATCACTCCCGGAGAATGTGTGGGCTAATTGACTGCGGAGACAGTTGCCCATAGCCCTCTCCTCTGATCTATGGATGGATGGACAGGGAGGGAGAGCCATTTCCTGAGAGTGGGGCCTGGGTGGACAACCCAAGGTATCCACTGCACCAAAGGAAACACACATTCCTCTGCTTCTGCGGAAGGACACCTTCACACAGCGTGTCTGTCAACCTGCCCAGTGTTCATTACTGCTGTGGACACACACTTCCATAAAGACAAACCATTTTTAAATAGTTTGCACACTCACGCACGCATGCACACGCGTGCACGCGCGCACACACACACACACACACAAGTCTGTTACCTGACTGGTGATCACACCTCTTATTGCCCGTCAGATCTTAAAGACAAATGGTTTTATTGTAGATAGCTAAGTTAGTTATAAATATTACAGGCAGCCAGATAAGGCTGGGCCCTCTGCATAGAAGACAATTGTGGCCGGTGCTGAATAGCCAGGCTTCAAGAAAAAGAGCGGACTACACCCACTTACTTCCAGAGACTGATATTCTAAGTAGGCATCAGTCACCTTGGGGAGGACGGAACCTCCTTACCTGCCCCTTCCAGGAAAGTCCTTGTCTGCCCATGTGCGCTTGCTGTTTGACTTGTTTCCCCATTGGATCCCCATTCAATCAGTATCACCCCAGTGACTATACTTTCTGTGTACTTATTGGTTGACCGTAGTTTTGTCCCACCTCTCACCCATCCTATGATTTTCCATTGTGTAATATCACCTAAGCAACTGTACCTGTCATCTTATTTTTTTTTTAACCTGTAATCTTATTAATTGGTTATAGTTCTGTTCATTTTAAGCCCACCTCACCTTGTGGCTTTGCTCAATGAAACACCCTTGAGAAGTGGGGTTAGTGGGCAACCCATTTTCTGGGTCCCCTTCTGTCCCTCTTAGACAGAAGCTTTCTTTCTTATTCTTTTTTTGTTTGTTTTTTTCCGGTACCGGGAATCGAACTCACAACCTTGCACTTGCCAGGCAGGCGCTGTGCCACTGAGCTAAATCCCCAGCCCCCTCTTTCTTATTCTTAACCTCTGTTGTTCTTCGAATTCTTTCCTCAGGCGTTTCTGACATCTAGCAGGTGGGGAGTTTCACTCCCTTGTGTCACTCTCAGCAAAATCGTAAGCTCGTTAGGAGAACCAAGGTTGTAACCGTTAGGTCCCTCACACTGTACCCTGCCCAACTGGAAGAGAAAAGACTCCCACAGACAACCAGTCTGTTCAAACAGGGAGCCCCTCACTCAGCTCAAGAGATTAAAGTAAACCTGTTTATCAGGAGGGTTCCCAGGCCTAGTTCTCAGGCTTACAGGAAACCTTGTAAGTCTACAGAATGCCATGTTGTAAATCAGCATATGCTGATGTTCTCCTGCACTCCCTCCCCTAGAGGCACCAGACCCACCAATCACCCATGAGAAGCTTAAATTTTCCACCTTCCTCAGTGGAATTTCTCCCTCCCTTACCTAAAATAGTCTATAAAATAGGCCCCCTTCCTTTTTTCAGGACCAACAGCTTTTTCGCCCTTGGCCCAGGCCGCACCCAGCCTGAAATAAAGATATTACTGTTTGCTTCAATCCTGCCTGTCCTGGTGTCTTGGTTGCCACTTGAAGCCTAGCCTGACAATAATCCTACTTTGCTTGGGAAGGAGCCACCTCCTCTGGGGTCCCAGCAGCTGTACTGGTGATGGGGTTGGGTCACCTTTCACAGGAGCAAGTTCTACACTGGTTGGTTTTGAGGTCAGATTAGGACTTCCACAACCAGAAGCAAGCATGGGAGTAGGGAACAAGTTGTGTTAGCATTTTCTATTCACATCCATCCTACACAGTTTAAAAATTTGACCCTCGGGCTTATTACACTTGGAATGACACGGAGTAATCACCCTGTTACCAGCATTAACAGCACATACTAGCTGTATGAATAACAAAATGCCTTTGTTTTTGTTTTTTGTTTTTTTTGTCTTTTTGAGACAGGGTCTTGCTATTGCAGTTCAGTGAGGCCTTGAGCTCACTTTTTATAAAATGTCAATTGTGTGATTTTATATAGATTCACATAAAGGAAACAGGAGGGATACTCATCCTTATGAATAATCTTACTGAGATTATGGTGACCTCAGGCATGGAGGATTCCTGGAACTCTAAAGTCCTTGGGCAGGTCAGCACTGCAGGCTTCAGAGAACAGAGCTGGGAGGAAAAGGACTCAGCCATACCTCTGCATTTTTCTAATTATCCAAAGGTTACTCTCAAGTGAGAAAAAAATTAGAAACATCATTGCTACTATGGCATTCTTGAAAAAAGAAAGCTCGATTCACATGATAGACATCATCATCAATAGCTAATGTCCTCAAGGACAAATTATTTATAAAATTTATTCAGTGGAAATAATTAACATCCAGTTGGAAACCTCAAGATCTTATGAGGGGTTGAGTTCTACTCTACATCCCCTAGGAATATCTAGCTGGAGTCTTACACATAAAGAATAAATACCCATATTCGCCATAAGAGAATGAAATCCCGGGGCTGGGGATTTAGCTCAGTGGCACAGCGCCTGCCTGGCAAGCGCAAGGTTGTGAGTTCGATTCCTGGTACCAGAAAAGAACAAACAAAAAGAATGAAATCCCTTCACTTGGGACAACATGGATGGAACTGGAGATCATTATACAAAGTGAAACAAGCCAGATAGAGAAAGACAAACACTGCATGATCTCACTCATGTGTGGAGTCCAGAAACGCTGACCTCATAGAAGTCCAGAGTAGAAAACGGTCAGAGGCCGGGGACGTAGAGGGGAGGGGAGGGGGGTGCTGAACGCTGCATGCTAAGTTACAGTTAGACAGGAGCAGGTACTGGTGTGCTACCACACAGTAGGGTGACTCTAGATACAATCATGTACTGTAGATTTCAGTAAGTTAGAACAAAGGGTTATGAAGGGTTTTACCATGAAGAAATGGTAAATGTTTGAGGAGATGGGACGCACAGCCTATTCTAAATGTTATGGAATGTGTGTATGTACCAACACGTAATGTGGTACCCGCTAACATGCACAAGTTTTGTGTTTCTATGTATCTGTTAATAAACTGAGAAGTTAATAACGTCCAAAGCCAACTGTGGTGGTGCACACTAGTAACCCCAGCACTCAAGCTGAAGCAAGCCGGGCGTGGTGGCGCATACCTGTAATCCCAGCACTTGGGAGGCTGAGGCAGGAGGATCGCTGTGAGTTCAAGACCAGCCTGGGCTACAATGTGAGTTCAAAGCCAGTCTGAACTACATACTGAAACCCTGTCTCAAAAAAAAAAAAAAAAAAAAGTAGATTGAAAGTGGCTTTAAGCTACACTTGGTTTCTGTTGCCTCTTTCTACTTTTCTCAGAAAACTCTGAGTTGACTTTGTTTTAAGTACTGGGGATGGGACCTAGGGAATATTCTACCGCTGAGCTACATTCCCTAGTATCCGGGGCTACAGGCCTGCACCACCACACCCAGCTGACTGGACTTTCTAAACTGAGTCAAGTCTGGTTTTTTCTCTGTAGCTAACCTAGTCCCCTAGCCAGTCCTCACCATCGCAGCCCATCTGTTTACCTGTGGACTGTGGTGAAGCCTGCCGTGTTTCAGCAGAAAAAGCACCTATTTCTAACGTGAGAGCTGTGGTTGTCATGCAAAGAAGCCTGGGAAAGATGAAGAGGCTGTATGCTTACATTCTGTCCTCTGGGCTCATTTTATCCATCTGTGATAAGGCAAGGTGCAATCAGAAAATCAGTGACACATTGCGTAGCCCCTGTGGGCATTTATAGGCAAACCTGCAAAGTGCACGAAGAGTTTGCTTCAAGGCTTAAAAGAAACAAACAAGCTGAGTTGTTTAGGAAAAGAGAGAGAGGAAGCTTTAAATTAAAAAAAAAAAAAACAATTAAATGATCGCAATCATGAGGTTTAAAAGATATGCACGCTAACTTAAAACTCACTTTGTTAAAAGCAAAATTCCTTAGATCAACTAAATTTATAATTGATTTGAGCAAAACAAGAAATGATTTGTGAATAGGGTAGCTCTCAGAAATGGCAGGTTCTGAGAACTCCAAGGTGATCACGTAGTATCTGAGGGAAAACGGAAGTGAGGCATAGTAAACAACCCCATGGACCACAACCTGTCAGTCAACAAGTCCCTGAGTTACAGCTTAACCAGTTAGCTGTTTCCAGCTTACTTAATGTCTCCAGGGCCTTTTCAAACTAGCCAAAGCTTGTTATCATGATAAAACCACATTGGTTGGGTGTGTGGGATCCAGTACAAGTGCCTGTCCAAACCCATGGCCTCCTACCAGGTAGCACTTAGCGTGTCAACCAGACAATGTTTGCAACTCAGCTTTGATGCAAATCTTTGTTCTCCTTCCTTTG
>NW_004955429.1:19265223-19268447 GCF_000276665.1 Chinchilla lanigera | reverse complement strand
GTTTAGCTCGTACTGCATAGTTGATACTTGAGTAATACTTGTTAAATAGCAAATGACATTAAAGGCACTAAAAGAGCATACACAAATATTACAGACTTCATTCTCTAATACTTCAACTTTTTTTTTTTTCTTTTTGTAGCACAGATGATGGAACCCAAGACCTTTGCATTGAGCTACATCCCTGGCCCTTTTTCTTTTTACTTTTTAAATTTGGGGATATGTTGGGAACCACAAATTATACATTGAGGGTAGGGTCCAGCCCATTGAACTTCTGCTTTCTCCCAGCTATAGCTGAGGCCCCAAGGCCGCGGCAAGACAAGGACCTGCTGAGGGCGACAAGGATCTTCAGCACAGTGCAGTAGCGGTAGTGAAAGTTCCCTTGGGGAGAAAACCAGGTTGTCTTTTAACCTAAGCCTTGTTCTTGCGGGAATGCTTTGTTTCTCTTTTACCAGCCCACTGCAATCGTCCCTGCTATTCCTTGATGCATTCACTGCCTCCTCTGAAAATGTATGTATGTGCTTGGAGAGTCTTTTGTCTTTGCCCATCCTGAGGTGCTGACCTGCCAACCCTCCTTTTATGCATTCTTAATATTGTCTCTGTCTTTTATTTCCTCCCTTGCTGTACCCCTCATACAGGTGGCTGTGGGTCTTGGCCAGGTCTCCAGCAGGGATAGGTTCTTGCAATGTCCCTAAACTGTCCAAGCAGGGCTTCAAATTGCAATCCTCCTGCCTCAGCCTCCCAGAGTGCTGGGATTACAGGTATGTACCACCACTTTTGGCTTAGTACTTCAGTTTTTAATGATCTGGATATGAGAAAGAGGAATCAGTATAAAAACCAGAAAGATACAGATGGACCAACTCTGATTCAAACAGAAACTACGGCTTAACAAAATTTACTCACCTCCAATGAAGAGACACACAGGGAATCATTAATGCAAACTCAAATTAAAAATAGCAGTGTGTAATTTATGCATGGATGTTTTTCAGCATCACTCCCCCAACTCTCTTCAGTGCTGTGTGCTTTGGGTAGATGATGCCGGAGGATCTGTATATAGGGCAAAAACACGGGAACAATTCACCGTTACATCACATTTCTGATGTATCATCTCTGAAGGTTCTCAAAATAATTTTCTCTGTAGAATAGAATATCTACCTTGAAAGGACGCAACTTGGGGTGGCCTGGGCTTTGCTGCCCTTCACCCAGCCTCAGTCTAGCCTTTCCTTAAATCTGCTAGTGAGGGGATGGACCAAGTAACCTCCGAGGGCTCTGACTCCTGTTCTGTGACCTTGAACATCAGACCTGTCCTGGAAGCAACAACCCTCCCTTTCTGCGCTTTTCGCCTCTTTCTCTGGATTACAGATTTGAAAGCAGCTGCTGGAGTTAATTCTTTAAGTCCCTTAAACTGGCTTCATTGGGAGGTTGAAACAGGAGGATCATTGTGAGTTCGAGGCCAGCCTGGTCTACAGAGTGAGTTCAAGACCAGCCTGAACTGCATAGTGAGACTCTGTCTCAAAAGAAAAACAAAAAAAGGCTTAATTGTAGGGAGACCGGCTCTCCCTAATCTTTACCTACTACCTGATGTAGAATCTGGCTGTTACCCCAGAAGACACTGTGTGGACCCGGGCCGCCAGCTCTCTCTTCCTCCTGGACATGAGCCCATGCTCCCTGTGCTAGTGTGACGGGGCTCAGGGTCTGCAGGGCTCCCACTAGAGGTGGTCTCTAGGTTTGGCCTTGAGCAAAGAATTGGTCAAGAGAAGTGCAAACAGTAGCAGGGCTTTGCATTTATTAAATCTGGGAGAAGAAGCAGGCTCAGCAGAGGGAGTTTCAGCTCAGAAAAGGCAGGAAAGAAAACACTGCAGTGTGAGGGTGGGGACACAGCAGGAAGAGCTCAGTGTGGACGTCCTTTTTCTGTCACCCGCTCGTGAGGCCGGCAGACCTGCTGGAGTTCTTGTGAAAGGTCCGCATGCTGGGCTTGGGGGACTATCACGCTCAGGTGCCCCGGGATCTTGCAGCCGGTTATGCCTCCTTCCTCAGCCAGCTTTGCCACGCCCTGGTCTCCCGCCTGTCAGAGCTTTCTGCTCCAGGAGTGTGGCTGTCACTCTCCACTCCCATCTTCTGGTCCATGCTCTCTATTAGATACTTTTTGTTTTATAAAGCATAACTGCACAAATAGCTAAAAGCAAGTCCTTGGGTTTTTTTTTTTTTTTGTACCAGGAATCGAACTCAGGACCTTGTGTTTGCCAGGTAGGCGCTTGTGCCTCTGAGCTACATGTTCGGCCCTTTTTTTTTTTTCTTTTTTTCTTTTGGTCTTTTTGAGATAGGGTCTCACTATGCAGTTCAGGCTAGCCTTGAGCTCACTTTTTAGCCCAAGCTGGTCTTGAACTCACAACGATCCTCCTGCCTCAGCCTCCCGGGTGCTAGGATTACAGGTGTGCGCCACCATGCCTGGTGCAAGTCCCTGTTATACTGCCTAGGAAAATGGTTTTCAAATGTTTTTTTTTGGTACCAGGAATCAAACTCAGGACCTTGCACTTGCTAGGCGGGCACTTGTGCTGCTGAGCTATATCCTCAGTCCTATATATATATATGGTCATTTTTGAATCAGTAATTGTGCAAGATTCGGAGTACACAAATCACTCAAGATCACAGGACCCTCCTGGCCTTCTTGCTTTTCTACTTCACAGAACCCTGGCGCTCTTCAGAATAATTTTAAAGCCAATTGCTCTGAGTACTGAAGAAATAGAATTTATAGGGAAAATAAGAGTCAGGGAAAACCATCTGCCTGCTTACTTAGATATTTTAAATGTGTGATAAAAATTAATGAGACCAACTTAGACCTGCTTCTAAGATGGCTTTTGGGTTCTTTCATTTTCCTCTTTATACTTATGGATGTTTTATGACCCGGTTTAACCAAAAAAAGAAAAGGGAAAAAAAAAGTGGAGTAGGAAGCCAAAGCCCGTGAGTCATACAGAGCTATATCTTCAGCAGAACTAGATCCAAGGACAAGAATGGCGAACAGGAAATGTCCAGCATCACAGCTTGAGGCTGAAGTTAAAGGAACACTCTGAAGCGACCGGGAATAGAGCCCTTTCCATCTGGCTTGTAACCAAAGCCAGCCAGCCAGCCAGCGGGTTGAGCCTGGTCTTTTAATCTGGAACTACTTTTCTGCTGCTGCGCTTTATCTTCTTAGCCCTTAGTTTAATGATCTGCTTCCTTCCAGGTTT
>NW_004955429.1:19254875-19259364 GCF_000276665.1 Chinchilla lanigera | reverse complement strand
TGGCTTTAAGCTACACTTGGTTTCTGTTGCCTCTTTCTACTTTTCTCAGAAAACTCTGAGTTGACTTTGTTTTAAGTACTGGGGATGGGACCTAGGGAATATTCTACCGCTGAGCTACATTCCCTAGTATCCGGGGCTACAGGCCTGCACCACCACACCCAGCTGACTGGACTTTCTAAACTGAGTCAAGTCTGGTTTTTTCTCTGTAGCTAACCTAGTCCCCTAGCCAGTCCTCACCATCGCAGCCCATCTGTTTACCTGTGGACTGTGGTGAAGCCTGCCGTGTTTCAGCAGAAAAAGCACCTATTTCTAACGTGAGAGCTGTGGTTGTCATGCAAAGAAGCCTGGGAAAGATGAAGAGGCTGTATGCTTACATTCTGTCCTCTGGGCTCATTTTATCCATCTGTGATAAGGCAAGGTGCAATCAGAAAATCAGTGACACATTGCGTAGCCCCTGTGGGCATTTATAGGCAAACCTGCAAAGTGCACGAAGAGTTTGCTTCAAGGCTTAAAAGAAACAAACAAGCTGAGTTGTTTAGGAAAAGAGAGAGAGGAAGCTTTAAATTAAAAAAAAAAAAAACAATTAAATGATCGCAATCATGAGGTTTAAAAGATATGCACGCTAACTTAAAACTCACTTTGTTAAAAGCAAAATTCCTTAGATCAACTAAATTTATAATTGATTTGAGCAAAACAAGAAATGATTTGTGAATAGGGTAGCTCTCAGAAATGGCAGGTTCTGAGAACTCCAAGGTGATCACGTAGTATCTGAGGGAAAACGGAAGTGAGGCATAGTAAACAACCCCATGGACCACAACCTGTCAGTCAACAAGTCCCTGAGTTACAGCTTAACCAGTTAGCTGTTTCCAGCTTACTTAATGTCTCCAGGGCCTTTTCAAACTAGCCAAAGCTTGTTATCATGATAAAACCACATTGGTTGGGTGTGTGGGATCCAGTACAAGTGCCTGTCCAAACCCATGGCCTCCTACCAGGTAGCACTTAGCGTGTCAACCAGACAATGTTTGCAACTCAGCTTTGATGCAAATCTTTGTTCTCCTTCCTTTGTTTTTTTTTTTTTTTTTTTTTTTTGGTACCGGGAATTGAACTCAGGACCTTGCCCTTGCCAGGCAGATGCTTGTGCCACTGAGCTATATCCCCGGCCCCCCTTCCTTTGTTAATAACAAGAGCTGAGACTGTTTCTTTTGTGAACTGAATTAGAGAATGACTACGATCACACTCCACAAAGTTCAGGATTTTTATGCGCCTTCTCTGCATCTGTCCTGAGAAAACACATAATAGAAAGGCAGGAAAGCCAGACCTGCGCTTCAGTGGACATCGAACTTCAGCAAGCCCGGGCTTTGTTCTGTTGTCCTGGTGATTGATGAGGACAGCAACCGGGCAGCGTGAGGAGTGACGTAGGACTTAAGATGAAAATTTTCAACCACGTCTGTAAATGTCACATTAAACTTCTAGAAGTACACACTGTGGCTTATTTACCTTTGCATGTGCCCAGATATCTAAGTTGTAATGTGCTTTGCAAAAACTTAATACAAGTAAATATCCCATTTTCTTTCTCTCTCTCTCTCTTTTTTTTTTTGGTACTGGGTATCGAACTCATGACCTCGGGCTTGCCAGGCAAGTGCTTATGCTGCTGAGCTACATCCCCGGCCAATATCCTTTTTTTTTGCAGACTGGTTCATTTCTAGAGTTGAACTGGAGGGAATGGGCCTGGAGGCGCTGCGGTGGTGAACGAGAACAGTGAGACTGGAGGTCGCAGTAGAGGGTTTCATCGCTTACTGCAACGGTATAAGCAACAGGCCAAGTAGGAACGTGCAGGGGCTGCTCCTGTTTCCGTTTCCTCCAATGGAGCCGAGCCAGGTGAGGATCTGGTGGGTCAGGCCAGTTGTGAGAACATCTTACTGCCCAGGAAGCCTTGAACTACCACTGCTGCTAGTTTAGACACCAGAAGCAGGGGCCTGAGACCCCGGCTGCCACTGCCTTCCAAGCTGCCAAAGCAAGCCTTCATAACTGGCGAGTGCTAGGCCAGAGAAATCACGCGGCACCGGAGATTGTACGGCACTGAGGCCTTCACACTGACCTCCATCCCCAGCTCCTCTCCCCTTTTAAAAAAACTTTAAAAATATGTATAAAAATTTTATTTTTCACTAAGTTGTTAAATTACCCGGGCGGGATTTGAGCTTGGGATCCTTCTGCCTCAGAATGCTGGGATTCTAGGCATGCAACACCGTGCCTGGCTTCACACATAGATTTTTAACCAAGGGTAGGGCTCTTGAATTTATGGGGCTGTACCGAGGTAGTAGGATGTTTTATTTCTGGGCTCTGTTAGACACTAGTGACAAATAAACTTGAATGACCAATTGATTGGGAACTTACTGGGGAACTACTGGGGCATTTAAATGAATGGAAGGAAGAGGATGAGCAATAAAATGATGGGTCTGACAGCAGAAGAGTTGAGCTATAGGAGAAACTAAAACCAGGGCTGTGCAGAGCCTGCGCTGTTCTTGGCTATTTTTGGCAGGTGTCTTACAGTGCTTGGCTGCCTTACGCAAAGTGAGGACTTCATGGAAAGAGATGGGGTTGTTCAGATAATGTGATTAGCAAGCTTCAGTGTTTCCTAGCTGGTAGCTCTACCACTAGCACTACCTTTCCTGGTTCTAGTTAAAAAAGAAAAACACAAGTTTCTGATTGATTTGGACCAATCACCCTAATGAGGGTGACATAGTAAAAACATGGCCATTGGGGTGCACTTTGTTTATTGGACATCATTGCTTGGAATTGTTAGCCAGAAAAAGGCATAGAAAATCTCTTTCTAAACACTGAGAACAAGGGCCAGAGGTATAGCTCAGTGGCACAGTGCCTACCCGGCAAGTGCAAGGTCTTGAGTTCAATTCCCAATACCAAAAAGAAAAAAGAAAAAACACTGAGAACAAATATCACTTTGGAACTATGCCTAAGAATATAAAAAAGGATTATTGAGAAAAGTTAGAAAATAGCTTTTCATCTGCCAAATAACTTGTTTTATAAAAAGTCATTGCATAGTTCAGTAACTTTGTGTTTATAATTTATTTTTGTCAATTCATTTATTAGCTAGTATTTTTTTTTTCTGTCTTTTTGAGACAGGGTCTTTTTGTGCAGTTCAGGCCAGCCATGAGCTCACTTTGTAGCCCAGGCTGGTCTCGAACTCACAACGATCCTCCTGCCTTAGCCTCCCAAGTGCTGGGATTACAGGCATGCACCACCACACCTGGCTAGCTAGTATTTCTATTGAGCTTTTACATACTTTTTTTTTTTTTTGGTTTTTTTGAGGCAGGGTCTTGCTATGCAGATCAGGCTGGCCTCAAACTAACAGCAATCCTCCTGATTCAGCCTCCTGAGTGCTGGGATTACAGGTACGTCCCACCACACCTGGCTCTTACATACTATCTTTTTTTGTTTGTTTTGTTTTTTTGTTTTTCTCCGGTACCGGGAACCGAACTCACGACCTTGCGCTTGCCAGGCAGGCGCTTTTGCATACTATCTTTATATACCTGTTTTAGTTACTTTTCCATTGTTGCTGAGACAAAATACATGACACCCAAAGGTAAAGGGGAAAAGTTTTATTTAGCTCACAGTTTGTAGAGAGTTCAGTCCATAATGGGGGGCTCCAAGGCAGGGGGGCATGGCAGGGGAGAATAATTTATGGTGGACAGAAGACAGCAAAGCAAAAAAGCAGGGAGAGACAGGTTCTTTCTGCCCCTTACACTGTATGCAGGCTACTGACCCTAGGGTGGGTGGGGCACTCACACCCTTAAACCTAGCCAGAACTATGCCAATCAGTGGACTGATTTTCTAATCACACACCCTTGGTCCCAGCATCACATGCTCTAGATTCAGCCCCTTCTGAGAAAGCCTCATGGCTGCGTGAGGCTTTGGGGGGACGTCTAGACACAGCCATAACAGGGCCCCTCTGCATCCCTGACATCCCCATGTACACACACATTCCAGTGTGCAAATCTGACACAAAGGGATTGCAAGAACTTTCAGCTCCTAGAAGTAATTATATTTCCTTTTCCCCTCGGGTTTTCACCTTCAGTGTAAAGTTTAGCTGGGTTGTTCATCTCCTTTCTCCAGCAATTACCTCTGAAAGTATATCTGGCTGTTTATCACTTTTACAACCATATTTTCTTTTTGTTTCTTTTTTTTTTTGTGCTGGGAATCAAACTCAGGACATTGCAGGCAGGCACTTGTGCCATGGAGTTAGATCCCCAGGCCCTCTAACCTTGTTTCCTTGAAGATCCAAAATTTCTTCTATTAGCTCAATACAAAAAATAAGGTTTTTTTTTTTTTTGGTCTTTTTCAGACAGGGACTTGTTATGCAGTTCAGGCTGGTCTTCAGCTCACTTTGTAGCACAGGCTGGTCTCGAACTTGTGATGATCTTCCTGCCTCAGCTTCCCCAGTGCTGGGATTACAGGCATGCATCACCATGCC
>NW_004955429.1:19250956-19254263 GCF_000276665.1 Chinchilla lanigera | reverse complement strand
AGGCCAACTTCTCCTTGAAAAAGACCTTGCATCCCCCTCTCTCATTCAGGATAATGAGAGTCTTTCTTGCCTCTTTGCAGGAAAAACTGCGATTGATTTCCAATGCAACTTGAGCCATTATCTATTTCCAAGTGGGTGTTTTATGTTGGCCGCCAGTATGCCTCTTTTTTGTGTGTCCTGGAAGCAAATATGGTAATTTCCACTGCTTGACATCTGATCTCACTTAACTAACTTCTCCTACCTTTGGCCCTTAGAGTGACTAAGGTCACGGCTTCAGAGCGTCCCACCTTGGGAAGCCGGTACCAGCTCATGTCTCTGAGGCTCACAGGACCACGTAGGACATCAGTCACCATTTCCATTTCCTAGAAAGAATTTATAATTATGTTCTACTTATCAAAATGTTTTTTAGCCCCCCCTCCCTTGAATATGGCATTCTTTAATAGGCATTGCAGCTGGACAAAGTGTGTAGGTTAGCTGGTTAGGTTACTTTGCTTCTCTGGTTGACTTTTCTGTGAAATAGCAGAAGTGCTGACCTTCCCAGGTTACGGTAGACGTTAGTCAGCTCCTTGTCACTGTAACAAAGCACCTAAGATAATTAAGTTGCAAGAGAAAGTGTTGATTTACCTCTCAGTTCTGGAGCCTCTAGTCCAAGATCAAGTGGACCTGCTGCTTTAGGCCCGGGAAGGGCTCTGGACGGCAGTGGTGGGGAACATGACACCTCATGATCCAGGAAGCAAGAGGGAGGAGGAAGAGTCTGGTGTCCCCATTCCCTCAGGGATGTGTCCTGGTGATCCAACAGGCCCTTCCACCTCCCAATAGGACCACCCTAGGGACCTACCCCGTACCATATGGAGGTTCAGGGGACACAGGGTCCAAACTACAGCAAGTAGGGATTAGTAAGTTCATCCATAGTATGTCCTTGGAGCCCCATTATTAATACAGGAGGAAGTAGGTGCAGCTGCAGCTCTCAGTGAGGCAGCAGTGTGAGGGAGAGAGGATATCACACTCCTGGGGAAAGCACTTGCTTTTATTTATTTTTTTTGTCTTTTTGAGACAGGGTCCCGTTATGCAGTTCAGGCTGGCCTTGAGCTCACTTTGTAGCCCAGGCTGGTCTCAAACTCACAACGATCCTCCTGCCTCAGCCTCCCGAGTGCTGGGATTACAGTGTGTGCCACCATGCCAGGGAAGCACTTGGGTTTCAGCTCAAACTCTAGGTGTGTGTACTGTTTGGATGATACAGCGCATGTCAATGCCCTTGGATGCCAAAGCTGGCAGACATCCCCTGCCCGAGCCATGTAACAGGGTAGTTGTGAGAATCCAAGCAAGATAATATGTTATGTTATGAAATTAGCTTGCCGTAGGAAATCCTTTTTGGAGTTAATATTACGCTATGTTTTTAGTGTGGTTAATTCCCTTGATTTACTCCTTGGCTCTGTTTGGCAGGATTCTCCCAAGAAATAAAACCAACAGGTTTATACGCATGTATGTGTACCACAGTGTACACTGTGTAAAGTTACACATAACATGTTTATACACACACACGAGGGGATTCATCATGGGAACTGGCTCTTATAATCAGGGACAGAGAGAAGCTCCGCAATCTGCCACCTGCAAGCTGGAAACCCCGAAAGCTGGTGGGGTAACTACTCTGAGTGTGACTGTCTGAGAACCAGCGCAGCTGAAGGTGTAAATTCCAGTGCAAGGGCAGGGATGGGGTGAGATTACCTGTATCAAACAGCGTGGCAGGAAGCATGGCAAAGTCCTCTTTCCTCTGTCTTTTGTTTTAGCCAGGCCTTCACAGGGTGGGAGATGCTCACCCACTCTGGGGAAGATGATACACTTTATTGAGCCCACACTACCGTCACCTGGAGACATGTGCACATGTGAACACTGAGATAATGTTTCACCAGATATTGGACATCCCAATCCAACCACGTTGGGGGCTAGGGATTTAGCTCAGCGGCACAGTGCCTGCCTGGCAAGCGCAAGGTCGTGAGTTCGGTTCCCGGTACCAGAAAAAAACAAAACAAAACAAAACAAGAAAAAAAAAAAAAAACCAATCCAACCACATTGACTTATTAAAGTCAAGGATCACATCAGTATTCCCCGCCCCCCCACATCTGCCTTAACAACGAAGTTCTGTCATGTGCAACCATAGGGCATAGCATAGGACGGGTCTTATAAAGCATTTACAGTGGTTACCCCTTGTGAGGTTTGCATTCTGTGGTTTCAGTTACCCATGGTTAAGCAGCATCAGAAAATAGTAAATGGAAAATTCTAGAACTAAGCAACTGGTTTTAGGTCGGATGTTGTTCCGAGTTGCTTGATGAAATCTTGCACCACCCCACTCTGTCCTCCCAGGACGTGAATCGTTTCCTTGCCTACGCGTCCACGCTGCATTTGCTAAGTTCGCGGTAGTTATTTACTAGCTATTTTGGTTATCAGATTGACTGTGTATGGTTGCAGCTGGTGTTCAATGTTTTTGTAGTTTTTTAAATAGGAAATTAATAAGTTATTATATTGCATCTTCAAAGTAGTTGATCAGATTATGTTGATTGTTGCTCAAACAATACAAGTACTAATTGTTCCTTTCAATGAACTAATAGAAATTAGCAGTACAGTTATCTTAGCTATCTTGTGTGTGTGCATGTGTGTGTGTATATATATATATATATATATATATATATATATTTATTTATTTATTTAAATTTTCCCTTCCTTCTTTTCTCCTTTCCACCATCCAACCAGGAAAGGTTGTCCTTTCCTTTTTTTTTTTTGGTCTTTTTGAGACAGGGTCTCGATATGCAGTTCAGGGTGGCCTTGAGCTCACTTTGTAGCCCAGGCTGGTCTCAAACATGCAATGATCCTCCTGCCTCTGCCTCCCAAGTGCTGGGATTACAGGTGTGTGCCACCATGCCCAGCTCTATTGTACCTTTCAGATCTTATTTAGTGTTTCAGTTTTTTACACTAGGGAGACAATGCAATGCTTACACATGTGAGTCTGGTTTATTTCACTTATGAGTATGGTCTCTAGTTGCATCTGTTTACCTGTAAAAGCCTCAAGTTTACCTTTCTTTATAGCTAATACTCCACTGTATAAAAATACCACATCTGTTTTATCCATTCCTCAGTTGATGGACTATTGGGTTAATAGCACTTAATTATTGCAGGCTGATCAGGCCTGCGGTCTCCCAAATGAGTGGATGGCAAAGGCTTAAATAAATGAGACAATTGAAATGATTTTAGGGCTCCAGGAGTGTCTGGCCCACTCACAGAATTTAGGATTCTCTGGGTTAAGACCTAGAAC
>NW_004955429.1:19210138-19249849 GCF_000276665.1 Chinchilla lanigera | reverse complement strand
AGCCTCCTGAGTACTGGGATTACAGGCATGCATCACCACACCCAGCCTACTTTTTCATATATTTATTTGTCATTTGTATTTCTTCATCTGAGAAGTGTGTATTCATCTCAGACGCCCACTTTTAGTTGTTTATTGGTATAATTTAAGGCATACATAATGATCACATTCATTATGGGGAATTTGTATCTGTACACGGTATAACTTGATTTTTTCCCCTATTCCCCTCCCTTCCCTTTAACCTCTCTTCCCCTCCTTCTTTACAAAGCTTTGTTTCCATTTTTTGTGTTCAATTTAATTTGCAGTATAATTGTTTATTTTTTTTAAATTTATTTATGTCTTTTTGAGACAAGGTCTCGCTATGCAGTTCAGGCTGGCCTTGAGCTCACTTTGTAGCACAGGCTGGTCTCGAACTCACAACCATCCTCCTGCCTCAGCCTCTAAGTGCTGGGATTACAGGTGTGTGCCACCACGTCCAGCAATAGTACAACTGTTTAATTATTATTGTGTCCATCTCTTACTATGCCTAATTTATACATTACAGTTTATCTCAAGTATGTATGCACTGTGTAGGAAAAAAGTATCTGTGGCTTCAGGCACCCAGTAGGAGCCAGGAAAGTACCCCGTGGATAAGAGGGGCTGCTGTACATGCGAAGAGGGGAGGCATCACCTTCGTCAATCCCACCTGCCAACTTCAAACACCTGGCAGAACAGCCTGCCTCCTCGGAGGGAGATATTACTTTGCTTAGGTCCGCAGAAAGTCGTATGACTAGGAAAAGAAGAGATCTGTTTTTCCCTACCTTTTCTTAAGCAAAGAAGCTGAAAAGCACCTGATATTCCCCCCCCCACACACACACACAAGCAAAAAAGATTTAAAAGTTCACTGTTGTATTGTAGTAATAGGGCTAGGGGACTATGGTACCGACTGAGGGGAGTGACACCTGTCATAGTTTATGTGCGGACATCCCCCAAATCTTACGTGCGCATACGTGGTAGAGCAGGCTCCCTAGCGGGGCTTTGGGAGGTGCCTGGATCACGGGTGTATGATAGTCATCAGCGGTCGGTACTCTGACAAGTTTGTAGCTAACTGCGATGCTGTGGGGTGAAGCCGGCCGGAGCAGGTGGGTCACGGGGTGTAGCCTGGAAGGGCCTCCCTTCCTCCCTCCTTCTTTGCTGCTTCTTGCCCGCCTGCCGTGAGCTGTCTCGGTGCGGTGCCCCTCTGCCATGCTGCCCTGCCTTGGATCCACCGGACTATGGACTGAAATCATAAACTGTGAACCAAAATAAATCTCCCCTTGCATCTGCGGGTGCTGGGCAGTGTCTCCGTGACAAGAAGGTAAGACACACTTACGTTTGTGTAGCAGTTTACAGTTCACTGTTTTAACAATCGATTATCAATGTATTAACACAGTTGCCTTAGGCGTCTTCGCCGGTGACTCCAACTCTGTTCCTGGCCCCGTAGTGATGGAGGTGCTCTGCTTGACCACCTCAGAAGGGCTGTGCGAGTCAGCGCGTCGCTGGTGGAGTCTCGTCTGGAAACGATCCCACGTCTTAGATCCTGCACCACGAGGCGTTTTTCTTGCAGTGATTCTCAAGGTCAGAATAGGCGTGGGAACGGGTCCTCTCACTTTGAGAGTCTTTTCCTTTGCACCTCTGACCAAGTCAGCACACGCCTTCCCCAGCGACTTCAGACTTCACATTGTGGCTGGTGAGGGTGATCCTGATCTGGTGAATCGCCACCTCGGGCTCCACGGCTGGCTTTCCACTATCTTTAACCGCCATAGCTGTCGTGTGGCTTCCTGACCGACCGGTTCCTCGGCTAGAGAGAACAGCGGTGAGTCAGGAGCAGGAGCAGACGCTACTGAGCAGGAAGCACCCACAACCGCCTCTTCCTCAGAAAATAAGGCAGTTTACAGTTTAGAAGCCCTTTAATATTCATGTCTTACTGGAATTCAGTCCATCCAGAGACTGGAGAGCAAATGTCCCCACCTCGTCTCTAACGCATCCCTAGAGGCTGGGGACACTCCGATCTTCTGGGTCCAGGTCTAGGGCTCTCTCCACAACCTGAGAAATAGAATACTGGTGTGGTGCCCATGCTTTAGGTTCTAATCACTGTGCATCTATGCTGTGCAAAATGTGAAGAAATTATAAAGAAAAGTAAACGTCAGATAAGAAAGAGCCGAGGATGGGGAAGCGGCCTGTGGGGTGGGCTGCACAGTGGCCTGGGTGTTGGGAGGTGGGCAGGTCCCCAAGCGGTCACCGCTGTGTGGGGAGTCACCGCAACACCCGTGGTGTCAGGTTTCCGTTTCCTCCCACGTGCGGTCATCACGCCTCCCGCGTCGATTTTGAGTTCTACATTCTCAGGATCTCCAGGTCATCATCCCGTTCGGGTGCAAATGGTCTCACTCAAGATGACCAGCCACTTGGGGCTGCAGAAGACCAGCACGAGACCAGTCACAATCACCGCAAGAAGCCTCCACACATCTACCAGGTATCTGGTTGGTATTTACATTCGTGACTTTGAAAACAGCTCTTATGGAGTGAGAGAAAGCCTTACAATTTCCACTTCACCCACATCAGCCGGCTTCTCTCCCTCTATTATGGTGACTGTCCTTCCCCTCCACTGTCTACTGTCACCTCCCACTCCATGGGCCATGTCTTTCTTTTCTTTCAGAATTAAGGAAGGAAAGGTTTATTTAGCTCACAATTTGTGGAGGTTTAAGTCCATAATCAGCTGGCTCCAAGGCAGGGTGGCACATGGCAGGTGTCAGGTATTTTGTCCCAGCAATGAGAAATGTGACTAGTACCCTGTTTTTGCATTTAGCTGTGCTAATCCTGAATGAAATCCAGGCATGCAGGTTCTCTGTCACTTAAATGGATGCTACCTATGAGCTGGGATGGTTTAGGGCGCACTCTTTAACGGATTTCCACCATGTCCCACAGCTGAGGCCTGCAAGACAGCGTACCTGGTTCTCCTCCAATGGACACTGCCTATCTCATACCCTGAGTTGCCACTAAAGTCTGGCAAGTAATTTCACTTAGATCTTTTTCTGTCCTAATGAGAAGTTTCCACCTGAAGCATCAAAAAGTTAGAATAAAAAATTAATGAAACAAAAATTTCCATTGGAGCTGTCACGCTAACACAGAAGTCCATTCACAGTACAGTGTTTTGTGAGAGCTGGGCCCAGGGGCACCTTTTTTGGGAATACAAATTTACATGGGCAAAGCACTTCAGAAGAGCGACAGAATGTCAGAGGGAGTTGTCCCTGGCATAGTTCTTGGTGACTCTTGTTTTTTTGTGTGTATTTGTACTTTCTAATTTGTAGGCATCGTAAAATCCAAATGTCTACCTGTGGGGCATTAATGGAAGAACTTGGAGAAGTGGAATAAAGTTTGCAGTTTAATTCTTGGAGTGGTGCTAATGTTGACAGCTAAGTCTTGGCAAATATCCCACGCTTCTGTAGGATGGTGTATTTCAGAAAGTGGATGAAGGGTACAGAAACTCTGTTATTTTTGTCACTTGTGTGTTCGTCTAAAGATTTCAGTACAAAAAGGTTTTAAAAATAAATCCCGAGGCCAGGTTTTGGAGTCGGGTAGGCTTCGCTCACGAGCTGTTTGCAGCACGTGGAGTGGATTCTGCGGGACGACCTGAAACTCAGGCACCTTGCAGGTCAGTTGTTAGCCACAGCCAGTATTAAAAATGAACTCTATAGGTCTGAAATAAACGTTACACTGAAACAAAGGTAATTATTACTTAAAACTCATCACTTCCTAGTTGTTTACTGCAACTGATCCTTGTTCTCTGCAGCAGTTATGTTCTCTAAAGTCTCCGGAACACCAAGTTAGTGAGTACCACACTGGAGCCATCACTCCTAGGGGAAGCGAAGGGAAGGAATCCTGTGAGCTTTTGCTCAGCTGTTGGTTACATAACTTTGCCAACATGTTTCTGTCTAAAGGCACGTTGTTTAGCGTAGGTTCCCAACTCATTAACACCGCTGGCATTGTACCTCACGCCCAAGGGAAGCCTCTGCAAAGCTCATCACGGCCTTTGCCAGTAGTAGAGGACACCACACAGCACTTCAGCACTGCGTGCACAGCCAATTTTAATTCAAATTCATCAACACAAGGCTCCAAAGCGCAGGAAGTGAGGCAGGGGCCACAGCGTGCAGAGGACACTTGCTTATGGTAGGAAAAGTAAGCGAAGCAGTTGGAGTGTTCCCCGCTCAGTCTCAGCTGGGAACCTGTGTGCCGGGCGGCTCAGCATTTTGGGTCACGTTGTGCAAGTCCATGGATGACCTCAAAAGCAAAGTACCGATTTTAGATTTGTGAGTAAGGTTTAACAAGCAGGCAAATACACAGATCTCGGACAGTGTGCTCTCCTGCGTATCTTCCTACTCACCTCTCCCGCGGGTGTAGTGCAGTACGAGCTAGCTGCGTGCTTTGTGAACTCCTCTTCTCTTCCCAGTTAGCATGCAGTCCTGTCAGCTCCACTGCGGAAAGTGGCCACACCGAGGTCACTTACACAACGTAAACTGGCAAATAACACACACTGTGGCCCGGTTTACTGATTGCTTAGGACTTAACACATGATGGAGAAATTTTATTAAAGCAGATTAAATTCAGAACTGTAATGTCGGAAGACATTACATTTTGACTAGCACAAAAAACTGAGGAAGGGCCGGGGATATAGCTCAGTGGCACAGTGCCTGCCTGGCAAGCCCAAGGTCAGGAGTTCGATTCCTGGTACCAAAACCAAAACCAAAACCAAAAAACTGAGGAAGCATCGTTTTTTTCCAGTATTCAAAAACTATCTGGGGTCTGGGGATTTAGCTCAGCAGCAAAGTGCCTGCCCGGCAAGCGCAAGGTCGTGAGTTTGATTCCTGGTACCGGAATAAAAACAAAAACAAAACAAAACAAAAACTATCTGATTTAGCAAAGTCATTCATGACTAATGAACAAGTGATCCTCTGACATGCACCTTCATTGCTCCAATTTCACCCTCTCATGTGTAACAATATTTGTGTCAGAACCACACTCTTGGCCGGGTGTGGTGGTGCATGCCTGTAATCCCAGCGCTCTGAAGGCTGAGGCAGGGGGGTTGTTGGGAGTTTGAGACCAGCCTGGGCTACAAAGTGAGCTCAAGGCCAGCCTGAACTGCATAGCAAGACCAAAAAAAAGAACCACACTCTTGCTGATTGCAATAATGGGTTGGTTTGATGATAAAAGTACTCTGTGAGAATTAGTTGTTACAGGGAATTTATAATAGAATATTATGCATTTGATTGAGTTGTGTCCTACATGTTCTTTATTAGGAACATTTACAGCTTAAATGCGTTTATTTCCAGAGAGCTGAGTGTTTAAGCAGCGTATTAGTACAAGCTGAGTCTCTCAATTACTTAACCACAAGGCTCCACTTAGGTATAAAACATGAGATTTTGAGAAGTGCACATATTGTTCCTGATGCTTTGTCCCCAGGTCGGAATGCCGCTGACCTGTCTCCTCTCCTTACCGCCCCACCTGGAAGCCCAAACTAGGGCGCATTTCTCCCGGGCACATCCACCCTGTATTTCCCAAGGACCTGCTCCTTGTAAGGTCAAAACTTGCCACTAGGTGGCGTAAGCAAGATGCCTTTGGCCCTCCAGACATCATCACCCATTGGAAACCCGGTGACATTTCACCCTCCCCACCCTCACTGGGCCGGCGAGAGGATAAACGAAATGTTTGAAGTCTGCAGTCACAGGGCTCTGACCAGAGAATTGTTGTCTGGTGATCAGTGCTGGCACCCTGAGAAAAAATGTTCACCTCTGAGCCCGCTGTGGACAACGATAACAAAGTGAACGCCACCTTCTGCAGAACCAATCCGCTTTTCCACTGGCCTTGTCTTCTTAGGTGCACGGCGTGGTGTGAGCGCTGCGGGGTGCTCGGTACTCTCCACGGCCAGGTCCTCCCCCTCCACACCTCAAGAGGAGGAGCTGGAAAAGTCGCGCTTCTTGCCAGGTCTGTCACAGTCCATGCTCACGGGTAACAGCTGTCTGCTTTTCATGGGCAGCAGTTATTAAACAGGCCTCTTCTGGAAAGGGAGACTTCCGGTGATTCCTTGGGCAGAGCTGCCTAGGGCCGGGGCCAGAGACCGCAAGGTCTCCCAGCGGCCCTCTCCTTGCTCCCATGCCCAGGGTCTGCCTTGTGTGTTCCCAGAGAGGCAACTTACTGCTTTTGAGGGGAGGTGGCAAATGACTCCTTTTTAGCAAAGTCTGCAAGGCTTCACCTGCCACCTGTGGGTGGGAATGTTCATCCAGAAGCGGCCCTGCCCCGGCTCGGCACTCCTGCCTGTTTAGCTGTGTAACTGCTCAGCATCTCCGTCAAGTCCTTCTAGAAGGCAGAGCATCACCAATGGAGAATTAAAATAACAAAGATCAGCTCCAGTGGTTTTCTGCCTGCAAGGAATTAATAAACAGTGATTCTGGCAGGAAGCTGCCGCCTGTGAACACAGCTGGCTTAATTCATTTCTGCCTGGGTCCCCACACCATCTCTGCATTACATATGTGGTATGATTCTGGTCACTTTAATGAAATTTTCTTCAAGCTGTTCCAAGATGAATCAATACTGAACATAAGACATCAGTTTCTTGTAAAGTACACACACCTCTCCTTACCTGAAACACAACAGAATGTTACTTTGCATTCTTTTTTTTTTTTTTGACAGTTCAGGCTGGCCTCGAGCTCACTTTGTAGCCCAGGCTGGTCTCGAACTCACAATGATCCTCCTGCTTCAACCTCCCGAGTGCTGAGATGACAGGAGTGTGCCACCACGCCCGGCTACTTTGCATTCTTAAATGAGACTAAAGACAAATGCTTCGGCCTTTGTGGAAATTTCTAAGTGTCTTTGTAAGTCCAGCAATCACACAGAAGGCTGTCAAAGGAATAACAAAGTCACACAAACAACTCTGCAACAGAGACTGGCTCAGAATGAATTAAAATGACCACAAAGCAGTTTTATTTTTCTTCTGAGTTTATTTTGAACTTTTCATTTTTGGATAACCAAGCAGCTCTTTAAGGAGAATGCACAGAAGAGTCATTCTGGCACTTCTGGATAGTACAATAAGATTTTTTTATTTTACTTTATTTTTTTATTCTTTATTTTATTTTATTTTTTGTCTTTTTGAGACAAGGTCTCGCTATGCAGTTCAGGCTGGCCTTGAGCTCACTTTGTAGCCCAGGCTGGTCTCGAACTTGCAACGATCCTCCTGCCTCAGCCTCCCGAGTGCTGGGATTACAGGCATGAACCACCACACCCGGCTGATTTTTTTTTAATAGTCACATTCAGTCCTCTTGCTCAGTCCACACTCTCATGGTTGGTGAGCAAGATAAGCCCATAAGATTCCAGAGATAATAGGCAATCGTATTTACAAACAGCCAGGAAAACCATCATGACGGCTAACGGCCAAAGGGGAGAGGGAACGAAGGGCATCTCTAAAGTGTCCTCTAGTCTACCTCAGCTAAACAGAATCCACATTACACATGAGAACTAGAGTACACTGCGTTGAAAAGAGAATGCTCAGCACAGATGGCACTTGATAGCATGCAGTTTAAATAAAAGGGGCATCGTTTATAGTTTTATATAAAATCCAGGCAGTTCAATTAAGGGGGCTCAGAAAAAACCAAAACAATGAGGGACTGTCTGTTTTCACTGTAAAAAAGGCACTTGGAGTTAATGGGACCAGAATTGAAAGACTCTCAGCTGATAAAAATTTCAGTACGATTTCATTAAAAGGCTTGGATGATAAGAGCTGACCCTCAGGAGTTCCTGAAGGGAGACACCGGCATAAACCACCGAGGAGGAGACTAGATTAAAATGAGGCAATAAAATGTTTACAACCAAACTGCATTTTGCTTTTAAAAAGAAGAAAACCTCCAAACAAGGCCTAACCAAAGCAACACCGAAGCAAAGTGAGACGACAGAGCAGCGATGCATAGCTTTCCCTTGAGACGGTGTCTACCTCGGGACACGAAGTGCCACCCTCGCTCCCCAGAAGTACCAAGACAAAACGGACTCAAGCGATGCAGAAAGAATTTCTTCTGTTCCCAGAACCCGAGGAGAACTGAGGTGATCCTTGGAGCATAGAACGTCTCGTGCAGTTTTGGGGCGTCCCCGGCTGTGGCGGGCGCATCGAGTCCCGGAACGACATGCGGACACTTCTTCCGGCCCCCGCCCGGGGGGCAGCATGGGTCACAATCGTCCTTTACTCTGAGCAACAGCTTTAATTCCTTCCCGCCACCGACACCGCAGTGTCAACGCAGTCAGTGTCCACGTCTGAAGCTGTCACCCGCCAACCTCCCCCACAAACAGGTAGGACAGGGTATTTGGCAACTTTCTGTCCCACAGTTGGGTGGCTCTGCAGTGGCTCATTTAATGTTGAACGCCATGAGGGGCCTCTCCTCCCGCTTCTGCCAGGGGCTCTTCTTGTCTTCTCCTTGGTCGTCATCATCATCGTCCTCTTCGTCTTCCTCGTGAGCAGATCTTCTCTGGTGGGGGCTGGCTAACGGCTCCGGGGGTACGTCTGACATTCGTCTGGTGCTCTCCTCCTGCAGGCTGGGCAGCTGCCCCCCAGTCCTCCGACTCGCGCTGTCCAGCAGGCACCGCAGCGCGCTGTCCTCGGGGGTGCACACGGCGGTCCCGCACTCACTGCCGCTCGGGTCCATGTCATCCAGGTACACCAGCTGCGTGTAGGCGGTGCTGTCCGGGGCCCTGGGCTCCTTCTGCTGGTGCTCCTGGACAGCTGGGTGGCTCTGCTGGAGAGACAAAGGGTCTCCCCTTCCCTTGCGGACAGATTTTGGTTCATTCATATCTACACCAGAGTCCAAACTGGCATCGTTACTTCCGTTCCTTCCAGCTCTTTGGAGATCAATGTAGGAATGTCTAACGTGGGCATTGGACCTCCCGTCCAGGGAGACGAACCAGGCCCGGGGATGTGGAAGGGGTTTCCCACCCCCGAGTTCCATCAGGGCCTTTTCGGTCAGAAGCTGCACCTCGCTGTTCATCTGAGCCAAAGCTGCATCGTTCAAGGACGCCGGGATGGACAGCGACTCTGACATGGACGCGTTCTGAGGGCTCCACTCCCGAGTGCCTGCCTCCTGCAGGTGCTGCTGGGAGATGGCCTGGGAGGACAGGGGCTGGCCTTGCATCTGGGCGGACGGGTGTGGGAAGATCCCCGCGTGAGGGTTGGAGAGCTCGGCCTGCAACCTCCCGATTTCCAGCTGCTGGTCTGCCGGGACAACCAGAGGCTGGCTGACGTAGGAATGGTCCCCCGGGAGTTTCATGTAGTGGGCGGGAATGACCAGGGCGGGCAGCACTTTTCTGTACACGCTGTCATTGACCTGGTCCACGGAGCTACAGCAGATCAGCTGGCCTGGCTGTGGGAACGACGTGGGTCTCTCCAGGTGATCGACCGATCGCGACATCATACATTCAGTGGGTCTGCGGTCTAGCAGTTGTTCTTTTTCCGGAGATGAGGGCGCGGGGTACATGTGTTCCTGAATGGTGAGTTTGCTTCCTGTGGGTGCCGGCCCTTCCCGGTCCTGCTTTTCAAATAAAGGCTGGGAGAACACCGTGCTGTAACTACCCCTGTAGTCCTCATTGCCGGGGGACTCGTAGCCTTCTCTTTCCATAGGTTTTCTGGCCTTCAAGGGAAAGATTTCCACGGACTTACGGCAGTCCTTCCCCAGCGTCCCACTCGGCGTGAGGTTGTCGAAGGAGGTTTGGCTTTTGTCTTCCTCCTTGTGGGACAGCAGCTCCTCTCGGGAGCTGAACTCTTGGGAGGTGCTGTAGGAGAGCTTCAGCATGGGCGTGTGCAGGTCCCCCTCTCCGCTGGGGGACATCATTTCTAAATGGACCCCACTCATCAGCTCCTTCGCCCCTGGGGCCTCTGGGCGGCCGTGGCCGGCGACGGACAGTGGGCCAGGGAACTCGGAAGCCCGACGAGAGAACAGCAAATTGATGTGTGACATGGAAGTGGACTGGTCCCTTCTGGAGCTCTCCAGCGCTGCGGCGGGAAGCTGCAGCTTTCTGTGGTGCTGACGGGGCTTCAAGCACTTCCTCCTGTCACCAAAGACACAACGCAAACCACGGGTCAGAGGGCCTCGAAGTGGGACAGTGTTCTAAAGTTTCAGGTCAGAACCTAACCCTCAGTCTCCTCCAGGACAAACAAACCAAAGCAACTCATCAGCAGCCAGAAGCCTTCTCATTCCACACCCACATCCTTACGTCACCCCAGAGCAATCTGGAGATTTCGCCCTCAGCCTCTTAGAAGAACACCAAGCAGTTCGTTCCAAAGTGGTCACCCAAGAGTCAAGAATAAACATCCTCACTAAGTGAACAGACATAGCATCAAAGGGACGATCAGTCTGCCTTGATCTGACAGTGTCATTTCTCAAAAAGCCACAGGAATATTCTGAATGAATGAATCCTCTACGTGAGAATTCTCATATATTCTCTCATACCCATGATCCATTCAGAACTCTGTCAAACACTTTTTAATAATTCCCCTCCTAAGCATTGACCTCCACAGCAAGCCACACACATCCTGTTGGTTCAGATCACATATTTGAATTCTCGAATTTTTTTTAAAAGGAGAAGAAAGAGAACCTCAGCTTAGACAAAGAAAACAGAAAGATTGCCACAACAATGTTTCCCAATGCCAAACTGTGCAAGCAAGTCGGCTTCAAAAGATGGCATCACTTTACCTGCAGTAATATAAGAGGAGACACAGCAAAACCAGGAGAATGAAGGCCATCCCTCCCAAAATGGCCAGAAGAAACACCGTGTGATACGTGGTGATGTCCTGTGTTACGACCGGACCTGGAAGGTCAGAAAATGGCATTTTAGATTTTTGAATACTTTTAAACAAAAAGAGGGATAATGAGTTGAGAACATACACAGCATGATCAACAAATATGGTGCATATTTAAATTTTTAAAAAATGATTACAGCAAAAGACACATTGCTGGGCCAGGGATATAGCTCAGTGGTACAGCACCTGCCTGGCAAGCACAAGGTCCTGAGTTTGATTCCTGGTACCAAAAAAAAGACACATCACCATTAATCCTTTTCAAAATGCACCCCCCACTCTTATTGCATCATTGTTGCCACTTTCCGAAGCAGTTCTGGAAGTACTCTTTCGTGAGTGTCTTTGGTTGTATTGCTATGGCTGCCTCAGTGTCCTAAATTGATCCAAAATGTTTACGCTTCACACTCCTTTTGGCTTTGGGGAAGCCCCACAGTGCTAAAGCCTGTAAATAAGGTGGACGAGGACGCTCCGTCATGTTTGTGCGAGCCTGGATCGCCACTGGATGGCTCGTAGCAGCAGCAGCAGCAGCAGCAGCAGCAGCAGCATTCACTGTGTCTTTGACCATATCTCATAAAGACACTCATGAAAGAGGACTTCTAGAACCGGTTCAGAAAGGGGCAGGAGAGATGAGGTAAGTGTGTTCAAAGGGAGGAGGAGTATTTTTGGATTAATGGCTACGTCTCTTCTACTGCAATAAATTTTTAAAAATTTAGACATTCACTGCATATCCTGATCTCTCCTTGTAACATCTTTTTCTTACTATTCTTGGCTGGCCCACAAAGCAGTGGTCAGATGAAGATACCCTTTGCACGACTGTTCCAGTCTGTGATTAACATTATGGAGGCTTCCGGGGCCCGTAGCACTTTGTCTTCTTGAGACAGAGTCTCCATATGCAGTCTAGGCTGGCCTTGAACTCGCTTTGTAGCCCAGATTGGCCTTGAACTCACAGTGATCCTCCTGCCTCAGCCTCTCGAGTGCTGGGATTACAGGCGTGCGTCACCACGCCTGGCCTGCCAGTAGCACTTTTAAGACTGAAAGGCAGTTGTCGGGGCCTTCCTGAGATGAGACTTGAGCCTTGCTGGGAGGCACGCTCAGCATTCTAACCTCATGTGCTTTTAATAAAATAAAAGCAATGCAGGATAACATAAAGAATGGACTCTCATGGTCAAGAGATAGCCTGGGTATCCGGTGATTTTAGGCAGATAGAAGAGAAAATACACAATGTCATCTTCACTTTTCTGGGGCAATTATTACTGTGTAGACTGTTGTCTAGATGAATCAGCTTTAAGGAAATGCCATGAACTTATTAAGAAGTCAAGGAGTAAGTGTCAAATATGATCAAAATGCTTTCCACTGAAAAAATAAGCATTTACAGTTTTTAAAAGAGTAACTGTACATGGCCACAGATGCTTAAAAAATTATAGATGAGATAAAAGTACTTTCTTTCTAGCCTGTAATCCTACCACTCAGGAGGCTGAGGCAGGAGGATCATTGCAAGTTTCAGACCAGCCCGGGCTACAAAGTGAGCTCAAGGCCAGCCTGACTGCACAGCGAGACCCTGTCTCAAAAAGGCCAAAAAAAAAAAAAATTTCTTTCTAAATTTACATTGTAAAAAATTCTAAGTGGGAGGTGTTCCGTTCATGTGCTTCTGGTTTAAGAGTAGTACAAATGTGTCTCAGTGTTCCTGGGAACAGACTGACAGCCAAAAAGCCTCTGCAGACTGAGATTTCTGGGCCTTTATTATTGTCCAGTATCCTGGCAGTGAGCCAGCACGGGGGACGGGACAAACTGGTTTCACATTCTTTCAGGGCAGCCTGCTTATTATTACTAAAAGCCATCAGCCATTGCTTACTTTTTTGGTTTTTTTCCCCAGTAGCGGGGATCAAACCCAGGGGACCTTCACACTGAGCTGCATTCCCAGCCCCATTTTTATTTTTTATTTTAAGGTAGAGTTTCACTAAGTCACTAGATTGCCCAGGCTGGGCTCTAACTTGTAATCCTCCTGCCTCAGCCTCTCAGATTTCTGGGATCACAGGCATGTGCCACCACACCTGGTTTTGAGATTCTAAAAGGCAGATTTCTTTGTAAATCTGTTAAAGGCACCAAATTTCCTAATTTAAGTGCTGGTAAACCCACAGAGATTTATCAGTTTTTGAAAAAAAGTGGGGGCTGGGGGTTTAGCTCAGCAGCACAGTGCCTGCCTGGCAAGTGCAAGGTCGTGAGTTTGATTCCCGGTACCGGGGAAAAAAAAAACACCAAAAATAAACAAACAAACAAACAAGAAAGTGACATTTCCTAAGCGCAACTAATAACACCATTCTCTCCCCAAACAGCATTCACATCAGTGGGGTGAGAGGCTGGTTGTTTATAAAGTTAGAAAAATAACGGTAGATAAAGCCTTGTTGGGCGCCATAATGCAACCGTGGAACCCAGGTTTGACCCCCAGCATCACACGTGCATGCACACACACGCACACACAGAGAGAGCAGGCAGGAAGGCCTCTTGGACACATATAAAAATCATCTCCAGATAAGTGAAACTTGGTCTCCTAAGTACTCACAATGTAATTATTTTAACCTCTGCCCATGGAAGACCGCATAAAATGCATATACTTTCTTTCCTTTTTTAAATGGAGAAATTAAAGAGCAAAACTCTGATTATTTACCTGTGGGTTCTGAGTTCATGAAAGCATAGCATCCCTGTAATTTGTTTATAGTAAAAGCAGCGAGGGGAAGTTACCAACGCAGGCGTCTGCACAGCAAATACCGTCAGACTGTGATGTGTGTGCTGCCTGCCATTTGTTTGTTTGTGGTACTGGGTTCCCAGGGTTCACACTTTTAAACTGCATCCCCAGACATTTTACTTTTTATTCTGGAACGTGATCTTTTTAAATTGCTGAGGCTGGCTGTGAACTTTCGATCCTCCTGCCTCAGCCTCCCAAGTAGCTGGGATTACAGGTGTGCTCTACTGTGCCCGGCTGCTCTATCTGCTTTTTATAGCTTTGGGTCTCTTCTGCCTTCTCTGTTGGGAAGCTCCTAGGATCTACTCTTTATGAAAGCATGTATTAATCTGTCTTATGGTGGAAAAATGACAGCCACAGTTGTTTTTTTTTAAAGAGAAAAAACAATAAAAACAATGATATAGACTTTCAAAACAAGATAACAGGAGATTAACAATGGTCAATATATTGTGTATTGTTACCTTCAAAGTAGTTACTCAGATTACAAGATAAAGGCATAAAAGATTAATCAAACAATATAAGCACAAACCATACTTTTGGATGAATAGAAATTAGGAGTATATTTATCTTAGCTGTCTTGTCTCTATGTGTATGTGTGTGTGTGTATATATATATATATATTTTTTTTTTTTCCCTTTCTTCTTTTCTCCTTTCCCCCATCCCAGTTTCTCTTTCCTTTTGAACAGTTTCTTCCTATTTCCCAATATCTGTTCTACATTTTGGATCTTATTTGCTCTTTCAGCTTCTCACACTAGTATGATGTTTACACATGAGAGTCTGATTTATTTCACTTATGAGTATGGCCTCAAGTTGTGTCCATTTACTTAGAAAAGCCTCAAGTTTATCCTTCTTCATAGCTAAATAGTACTTTACTGTATAAAAATACCACATCTTTTTTATCCATTTCTTAGTTGATGGGCATTTGGATTGTTTCCAATATTTAGTTAGCTATTATAAACTGTGTTGCTATAAACATGGGTGCACTTATATCACAGTAGTATGATGTTTTTAATTCTTCTGGGAAAATACCCAGAAGGGGAATAGCTGGGTCAAATGAGACCTCTAATCCTAGTTTTTTGGGGAATCTCCACACTGATTTCTACAGTGGTTTCACCAGTCTACACTCCCACCAACAGTGGAGAAGGGCTCCTTTTTCCCCACAGCCCCACAAGCATTTGTTACTGGTTGATTTCTTGATGATAGCCATTCTTTCTGAGGTGAGATGGAATCTCTCTCTTGTTTTTTTTTTTTGCCTTTCTGAGACAGGGTTTCACTATGCAGCTCAGGTTAGCCTTGAGCCACTTTGCAGCCCAGGTGGGCCTTGAACACTGCTTTTTTTTGAATCTCAGTGCTGTTTTAATTTGCATTTCTCCAGTTACCAGTGATGTTGAACATTTTTTCATATACTTATTTGCCATTTGTATTTCTTCACCTAAGAAGTGCATGTTCATCTCAGGTGCCCATTTTTCAGCCACAAGATCACGAAGGTGGGGGTCCAGGTGATACAGACTCTAACGGCAAGTACAGCTAGAGAAACCCTCACGAAGAAGAATTCAGAGATGCGCATCTTGAAAAAACAGTTCTGGAATATTCACTGGGATAAAACAGAAGCTTAAACACTCTGAGTCGGGTTCTGAAACGTCTGAGTCAATTCACACATCCCGAGTGAAGGCTGTTCTTTTGGCCATGAAGGCATTCGTTTGCACTTAAGTCTTTTGGAAATGCCAGCTTAGTTGTGTCCCCAGGGGCCCCCAGGGGTGCTTTCTGCGGGTCTCTGTAGTGTGCACTTCCACGCACGCCCGTGGACTCCCGGCCACAGCTGTTTCCGGAGCTAGGGAGGAAGTCTCAGTTGCCTCTGCAGGCTTCTGATTAAGCATTTCCTATGGAAGCTGTCTGAGCAAAACAGGGCCAGGAGACGGGCCTATTTCTGTGCATTTTTCTCATTCTACATGGCAATGTTTCAACCAGAATCCCCCTCCAATACCTTTTACATCGCCTCATTTTCAAGCTGCTAAGCATTTTGAGTGGGAGGCGCTCTCTCTACTGACATTATCTTCAGAGGCACACTTAGCCTGAGCCCGAGGAAAAAGTGCCCCCCATCGTCGCAGGACGGGCTTCACGTTACCTGGGACGGGAGGGGACATGGCTGCCACCCAGTAGCCCAGCTGAGGCGCGATGTAGGTCCACGTGAGCTGGCCACCCTCCTGGTGCACGAGGCCCAGACCGCTCTTCAGCCACGTTCCTGTGGGGTTCAGAACAGAACTTAGGCGAAACACACGCTGAATTCCCACTTAAGGCTACGTGCTTGTAACGTCACGTTTACAGCTCATTCTATCGCCCAGACAGTGAAATTATCTCGGGATTGCGTGCAACTTTCTGTAGCCATTCCTTGCAACTTCCCTTCAGGGAAGAAGGCGAACAATTTTGGCTGTTCAAAGCCTTCCCAAACAAATTAATTTCAGCCGCTTTATCACACAGCCCTCTTTCCAAACAGATAATTTCGGCAGAAACATTTGGAGTCCAAATGTAGAACAGCAGCAGCGTCCAGGGGTTACTGGAAGCAGAACAGAGGGGGGAGAATTTGGCACTACGATCTCCACCCTCCAGCAAGTGAGCAAATTTCCTGCACCTGAACACCCGTGGGCTATGTCAAAATTACTTAGGAAAGTTTTTAAGAAATACAGACTCCTGACCCGAGCTTCGCAAAGTCTGGCTCTGTACAGTGGGCTTGGGTAAGTATTCTGAAAATCTTTCAGTGGGTTCTGACGTTAGGAAGTACATCTGGTCAAGAGGCCTCTGCTTGACCAGTAGCTGTTACTTTAACTTGCATCTACCATCAATGATCCCTTGCCACGCACTGGCTAGCCGCGGTCTCTGCATCTCATACACATTCTCCGTGATTCTCACAAAAACCCTGTGTGGTAGGGTCTAGTTTCCCCTTCTGGAAAAGGGCATTGAGGACTACTGAGTTTCAAAATCTTTCTACAGCCTCTCAGTAATGGAGAACGAGCATAATGGGACCTACCCCTGTCTGACCTCAAGCTGAGGCCATTTCTTTTTTTAAATTTTGAGATAGGGTCTTGGCCAAGTCACTAAGTTGCTCAAGCTGGGCTCGATCTTGTGAGCCTCCTGCTTCAGTCTCCAGGAATGCTGGAATTATAGGCATACATCATTATGCCTGGCTCCAGCTATTCCTTCTGCTCTGTCATGATGTGTTCCCACACACCTTCCCAGGATCTGGTTACTCTGTTGGATTTATAGGTGGACCCATTGCGGGAGATTAATTTGCCCAAGGTCGCTGGGCTCTTTCCCAGTCTAAATGGCAACCCTGGCTCACCTGCACCTTGAGACAGCTCCATACTGGGGTGGGCAGAAGGCAGGGGGGTGGCTGAGCCCTCCCCCTGCTCATGGATGCCCACCCTGACCACTAGCGTGTAGACATGATGTTGTCGTCAGGGTTTACAGGGGAATAGATTTAATACAGGACACATAATTGATAGGATTATTTTATAATATTCACCCAGAGAGTCAAATTCAAAAGAGTGCAGGAAATCTGTCCACACACTAGAGGCCCAAAGACTCTAGCTGAGGGCCTGGATCCCACCACAATGAGCTGCATGAGTCCAGCTGGAGGTCTAGAGCCCATGGCAATGTCCTCCACGAGTCCAACTGGAGGCCCAGAGCCCATAACAATGTCTCATGTAAGTCTGTATCAAGGATCTGCCCTGGGAAGGCCCAAAGGCCAGTGGTGGAAGCTAGAAAGCCTGCGGCATTGGGATGAAGATCTATACCAGCAGGCTGAGGGATCTCCACTGGAACAGGAAGTGATGCTCAAGCTAAGGACCAGAGTGCCTCTGCAGAGAACCACAGCCACCCCCAGTGACAGCGAGGCCCCGAGCGCCTCTGAGAACAGCTGAGTTCATCTCAGGAAAGCCAGTGTGACAACCTTCTCCAGGAGAATCAACAGCACCATTTCCCCTCCAGTTCTCCTTTTATGCTGCTGGTAACAACGCTCAGGTGGGTCCTCCACACCCAGCACCGCGCTGATTCCGTTCTGCTGCGTGTTACAGGCTGACCACCAATTACTCCCCCACACGTGGGCTGCACACGCATGGCTGCTACACAGTCCGCCTCGCTCCTACAATCACGTGCTCCGGAGGTGGCCCGATGCCTTGACCCTGTGGTACTGCAGGCCTCAACAGAGCGAGCGCACTGCACGTTCACTCCCCACGGGTCTAAATGCCTGCCTCCCCAGGGGCACACATCGCTGCGGTAATGGTGCGGAGTTTTTCTCCCTGAAGAAACAATGCTTGGGCTGCTTCTAGGACCTATCAGTTGCCATAGCAACATTAAACCGCAGTGGGTGGATAGGTGCCTCCAATCTCACAGCCCCCTCTGCTCAGCTGGCAGCTACACAAAGTGGGAAGGTGGGAGGAGTCACGAGGGAAGTGCTTTGCGTTCCCCAGCCTTCCCACGTGGGCGCCCTTCAAATTAGGGCAGAATGTAAACCAAAAGCCCCCAAGATGATAGGAGAGCACACCCGGCCGATTCAGACTCATCTCCCGAAACGTGCTGACCCCTAGACGGTCCAGCAACCCGAAGATTCACTCCTTGCACTGGGCTCCTAGGGCTGTGAAACAAGCCCGGGTGAGAAAGTTTCCCTGGGGGTAGAGAATGAACGCGTTTCCTCAGCTTGTCCGGCCCTGCGCACGACACCCACCCAACTCCTGCATGCGCACCCAGCACCAACTCCGCAGACCTCCAGGTCAGCCAGGAAGCACTGCGCCCTGATCTGCTTGCGCGGTTTCCCAGGTGAGACTCCGGTCACTGCTCTGCGAATGGGCGGTTACTAGGTTCGGCTACACAGGAGCTGAGGGTGAAAGCCGGACGCTGAGTCCTAGCTCCTGCTCACTGATGAATAAAATTCCTGCCTTTATCCCTGATTGCTTTTGCCTTCTACCATTACACTGCACAGCCTACTTAAGTTTTCCCCAAGTTGTGGTGGCACACGCTGTAAGCCCGCACTCTGGAGCTTGAAGCAGGAGCATCGTGAATTTGAGGCCAGCTTAGACTTTATAGGGAGCTCCAGGCCAGTCTAGAGTACGGAGCGAGGCACCGTCTCCATTAATAAAAAACTCTACAAGCTACATTTGGTGCAAGCTAGGCAGGGAGGCGGACAGACCAACACAAGCCCCCGGCTGACAGCGCCCAGGTCCCTCCTGGAAGTCAGACGGGTGGCAGTGGTAGCAGCGGAGCTGGTGGGAGCCGAAAGGCCATCAACTAAAGACGACGCAGCTGCTTTGGGAGCGCATGAGGGGGGAGTGCTGCCCGGGGCGGTGGGCAGGCGTCAGGGTGGATTTAGCTCTGAAGAGCGAACAGGGCTTGTCAGCAGGGCTGGGAGGGAACAGGAGAAGGAAGACGGCATTCTGGGAAGGAGAACAGCAGGCGTGAAGGCAGAAGCAGTGGGCACGTGGAAGGCCAAGGGTGGGCAGGGAGGGAAGCAGCTGCACCTGCGCAGGAGTTTCCCTGCCTGGCATTCCAGCTGCACCTGGGTGGGGCCACTCACCACAGCAGGCCGCCCGGAGCCTGCAAACGAAGGCCCAGCACGGGGGTTTCCCCCACCTGCCGCCTGCCGCCTGCCACACCCCTCCTGGCCGGCACACACTTCTATGGCTGCAGCTTTCCCTGCTATTGTGGCTCTAACCTCCTATAGTTTGTCTCTTTTCCAAAAGTCAACCCATCTTTCAAGATCCAAATCAAGCCACAGGCTGCTTTAGAGAATGTCTATGACGTCTAGATCTTCCCTGCCTGGCATTCCTAGGGCACGTGTTACCGTACCTCAGTTTCCCACAGACACGTGTTGCTGACTGTGGTTCTGGGTCTTGTCTCCTCCGTTACACCGCAAGCTCTGCGAATGTGGCTGTGCCTGGTCCCCCTCGTCTTCTGAGCTCCTAGAAATACCCGCAGGGCAGGCTCTCAACAGTACTTCACACTGGGTGACAGCCAGAGGCACAGTACAAAGCAATACCGTCAGGTAATCAATGGGGAAGCTCATCTTCCAAACTCAGGGGAACAAAGCCAGCCCGGGGCAGAGTCGCTCGCTTTGGCCTACATTTTCTGTAAAATGCACACAGCCAGGGACAACAGTGCGACACCGTTTCAGGAGTCGACAATCACGCTGTTACTGGCAAAGCGTTTTGCAAGAGTTCTGTGTTTTGTGGGAGGACAGGAGCTACAGGGAATACAGGAATGAGTGAACTGTGCTCCACAAGGCTGCGCTTCTTGACTGGCACCCCGATGCTGCTGCAGGATGGGGGGTGCCTCCCCACCTGGGCCACGGGCACCTGGAAGAGGATCTCTGCCCTCCAGCCTGGGAAACAAGGCCGGGCTCTTTACAGGTGACGATGCTGGCAGAGCAAAGAAGCCTCTTGACGGCTCTTCTCTCGAAGGCTCTGTGCTGTGTGGGAACCGGGAGCAGGATGCTAATAGGAGATGGCATTTGCATGTGTGGGTGGCAGGCCCTGCCCAACGCACCTCCGCAGGCCCAGGCTGCTCCTGCTTTACACACAACCGCCAGTGGCAGGGGCACGGCCTCCGCTGTTCCCGTCAGCCCACCTGCCACGGCGTGCGGCGGCCTCTGGGTGCCCGGAAGCTCCTGGCCGGTGCGCCTGCCCGCAGGGCTGTGCTGGGCAGCTTCCCGCCCTGTGGTCCCCCCGCAGAGCAGCCTCTCCTGTCACACCAGTGCCCGGCACTGCTGCTCGCCCGGGCTCACTTCCTCTGGGCTTCTCTCTGCCTTCCCCCGCCTGCTCTTCCCAGGGCTCTGTGGGGGGCAGCGCGGAGTCGCCACTTGGCTGGTTTGGGGATCGCCCTCGGGATGGGTGGAGCACACTTCTGGGGGTTGGCGGGGGTCTGGCCCTGGGTCTGCGTCCGGTCCCCGGCCCGTCCACTCTGGCACTGCTCTCCTGCTGTTTCCTGGTGTCCTGAACTGAACAGCTCTGCTCCCCCTCGCCTTTCTGACATGATTTTCCTGCCTGAGGGGCAGGTGGCAAGGACTGAGGCCATCAGCAAATTAAACCCCTCCTCTTCTATGTTGCGGGTGTTGGGTACCGTGTCAGCAACAAGGAAGCAGCTTATACGGGCCTGCTGGGTCCTGAGCAGCAGGCAGGCGGGCACTGTGGGGCATTAGGTGAGGCAGGCCTGACCCTGCCCTTCCTCGTGCCCTGCAGCCCCAGCCAGGGGCCTGGCCTCGGCCCCCAGCACCTGCAGCTGCACCCGCGGGCGATGCGCAGGTGTCTCAGGGTCAGCTGGTGACGTGTTCCTCACTCTGCCCAGGCCGAGGCTGTCACGGGGGCTGCACGTGTGTGAGGGTCCTGTTGGGGCCCGAGGCGGCAGCAAGCGATGAAATCCTGCCAGCCTGACGCGGCTGCATCATCAGGTTCAGACTGTCTTTGGGGCACCTGAACTCTCTCCAGTGGAATCCTAAACAGAAAGAAACCGCTAGAAAGCGGGGTTTCACCCTTTTGGTAAAGTTCCCCACACGCAAGTGGGGAGAAGCCGCCCTCCCATGGCAACTCCCGGGACACCTCTGAAACAGGGTCTGGAGGCTGCTCCTCTGCATTTGTCAACAAAGGCAGCTTAATTACTAATTCTAAAAGTATTCTTTGCTCCTGTCTTAGAACAGAAAATACTACTTTGATGTTTCACGATAGCCCAGCGTTATATTTATGATCAACTGGTACGCTAGCTTGTAACACTGACGCCCGCGGGAACAGAGCTGAGTGTTGTGATGTTTGTGCTCACGGTAAATAGTCCTACTAACCCTCGTGTCCAGCTGCCTTTTCTTCTGCCTTCCTGTGTTGTTACCAAGCTTTGCCTCCTCACCACCACCGGCTCCCAACTTCCCACACGGGGCAGAATCCACCTTCTAAAACTCTCTGGAATAACACACACAGGTACTCTCAGGGACAGGAGAACAAAACTGCTATTCATAGCGGCACTGCGAATCCAGTTTCAGTATATTATACATATAAATATTATCACTCTTTAGAATTAAACCTTACACCATGGAAAGAGAGTTTTCTGTTTTTGATACTGGAGATCGAATCCACGGCTTTGCGAATGCTAGGCAAATGTTCCACCGCTGAGTCAGCCCTTCTTAAATTTTATTTTGAGACAGATTCTAAATTGCCTGGGCTGGACTCAAGCTTGCCTCCTGCTTCAGGCTCCCATGTCCAACCAGCAGATAGATATTTTCAACAAGTAACATGTTAAAGTATCACCGTCACTGCTCAGAAACGAGATAGTTGTGTTCAGCAGGCAGCGTCCACTGTACAAAGCACTGCGAGTCCGTAGCATGGAAGTGACATTTAACTGTGGTGAGCATCAAGGGATAGACAGGGAGCCGGCGGGCCGGCGCCTCACGCTCGTCTGTGGGAGGGGATAGTGGCTCCTAGTGGTCACCAAGGGAATTGTTTTCCCACTTGGATACTAAGCAATGATGACGTCCACTTTTATATGCAACATATAAAGAAAAGTCAGGTAAAAAAATTGAGCAGATGGCCATCAATAAGAAAAATAACTCCACAGTGTGAAAGGGCTCACCCAAAATATAACACCTAATGCGAATACAGTCTGTGGAGTTCGGATTTACCTTGCTTCTTCTGTCTTGCAGATTTATTCCGCTTCGAGGTCCTGGGAACAGCCAAAATACCTCATCTCGATAGGCACCCGGTGACATGCAGAAGGAGCTGTCTTTCTGGGGCTGTGGCGTTTGAAAAGGATACTGGGGGTGGAAACCTGCGCCTTGCTCGGCAGGCTCCACGCTGAGGGACACACACCACGGCTCTCACGGTGACATCTGTCAGACCTCCGAGCACTGGGCAGAGAAATGCCCAGCACCACAACAGGCCCACAGGCTGCACGGATGACTTTCACGGCATCAGAGTCGCACACGTGAAGCCCAGCTTTGCCACTTTCTGGCTGTGTGACCTGAGAACACACCACGGATGGCACAGAAGAGGCGCGGGATGTCCTTCACTGCACCAGGAAGGCCACTGGAGAGACCCCAGGGCCACCAGTCTCCTATCTGACGAACACAGCCTCAGTATTTAAGCACTCGTGGTGGCGCATTCTGCCTCTTGCAGTTAACATGCCCCACACGACGGGTTTTTCTTGAATGGAGTGATGTTTCGGTCTATAAGCTGGGACTCAGGAAGAAATCGCACAGTCCTTCAGAGCACCCATGCCGAAAGATTGCATCAGTTGGGTGGGTGTTACCGCTCGGGGTAGAGCACTTGCTGAACATGTGTGCTACCCTGGGCTACATCCCCAGCAATACGAAAAACAGTGATTATTTCCACTGTTAAACATAGCTATTTGTACGCTTGTACCCGAATTCTCATTGTGAAATATTTGGGAACATTCACGATGAAAGCACTCACTGAGTGTCGGACTGGGATCACTCACGGAGACACAGACACGAATGAGGACCCACGCTCAGTGTCCTGCCTTGCAGCTGCAGCTCTGGCCAAGTACCCAGCACGGAGTGAGCATTAGCTCCTTGGAAGAACACTCTTCTCGGGAAGCTGCATCTCTCAGGTCTAGACCAAGCTGCTCATCTTGACATCACCATCACCGTCATTCCAAAGCCTGAAATAGGCTGGATTTCTTTAGGAGCCAAATGACTTAGCTTTGCAGGGCTTTCGTCTGCATTATCTTAGGCTATAATCCTGTTTGTAATTTTCTACGAACTGTACACACAGAAGTAGCAAGGTCTACTAGACTGCATGCTTTCACAAACCCAGCACAAGATCACTCAGTAAAATCAAAATATACAAATTTATCAGCCCTTAAAGCCACATTCAGTAGTATGGCAGAAACAGTGACAATTCCTACATTTCTATGATACTGTGCAGTAGGCTTCCTTTTTCCAAATTAAAGTCTATGGCTTTGAACTCTTAGAGTTAATAACTAAATTCAGTAATATAGCAGGACTCAAAATCAACACATGAAAATCAACAGCATTCCTGTATACTAATAATGAACCCACTCAGGAAGAAACTAGCAAAAAATACCATTCACAACAGCACCAGGAAAAATTAAATAGTTAGGAATTAACCTAACTAAGGAAGTGAAAGACCTCTACATGAAAATTATAGCCCTCTGTAAAAGGAAATAGAAGTGGACATCAGAACATGAAAGATACACCCTGTTCCTGGACAGGCAGAACAAATACAGTCAAAATGGCCACACTTCCAAAATTGATATACAGATTTAATACAGCAGCAATCAAATTTTCAGCAGCATTCTTCACAGAACTGGAGAAAATGATCTAAAATTTGTATGGAACCAGAAGAGGCCAGAATAGCAAAAGCAATCCAGGGTAACAAGAGGGATCACAATATTGGACTTTATATTACAAAGCTACTGTGACAGAAAAAAATCATGGCACTGACACAAAGACAAGAGATAAGAATCAGTGGAAGAGAATAGAGGAAGCGGAAACAACCTTGAGCACGTTCAACCATTTGGTCTTTGACAAAGGGGCAAAAACATACATTGGAGGAAAAACAGCCTCGGTAATACAGGTGCTGGGAAAAGTGGCTAATCACATACAGAAGATTGAATCTGGACCCATATTTTTCACTAGGACTAAAATCAAAATGGATAGTAGAAATAATTCTTAAAACAACCTGCTTGATTAGAAAAAAGGTAAAACTCTTGCTGCCAAAGGCATAGACAAAGACTTTCTCAGCAGAACCCTGGCTGCACAGGAAATAGTATGGAGAATCAACAAGTGGGATCACATCAGATTAAAAATCTGCACAGCAAGACAGCCAACCGAGTGAAAAGACAACACACAGAATGGGGAAAATGTTCAGTCAGCTATTCTCCAGATAGACTATTATCTAGAACGTATAAAAACTCAAAAAAAAAAAATAGACCCCTCCAAATAAAGGACTCAATCAAAAAACTGGCAAGTGAAACGAATGGACACTTCATAGAGGATGCACAAATGGCATGAAGAAATGTACAACATTCCCAGGCAGCGCTGCAAATGAAAACAACACTGAGGTTCCGCCTCACCCCAGAAAGAATGGCCGTCATCAAGAGATCGATAACAACAAAGGCTGGTGAGGCTGCAGAGCAAGAGGGACCCAGTTACAGCCTTGGTGGGAGTGCGGGCTGGTACAGTCACCTTGGGAATCAGTATGCAGATTCCTCAAAAAACTAAAAGCGCTATGTGCTCACACTTATGCACTAACGTATACACTCACATACATGTGTATTCACTCTGGAGTCACTATATTATTCACTCTCGGGTCATTTTAGAGCACAACGGAGATCCGCATGTCCCCTTAAGATCAGGCGTTAAAAGCTACATCAAGGACAGGTAAACAGAGAAAGAAGCTGCATAAAGACCACAGAAATGATGTTGGCAGAGGTGCCTGGAAGCTAACCTGGTTATGGCAAGTTCCAGGTGGAGGAGAGTCTCCCCCCCCATACAAACAGCGAGAACCAGGGCCCACGGGTCCTCTGTCTTTCCCCTGATTCTTTCTTACCAGGTTTTTTGGTTTTTCTCCGGTACTGGGAACCGAACTCACGACCTTGCACTTGCAAGGCAGGCGCTTTTGCCGCTGAGCTAAATCCCCAGCCCCTCCCCTGATTCTTTCTTACCAGGGTAGCTATCTACATTCTCCTTTCTCCCTCCTTTTCCTCTTTACAGATCAAGTGTCTTCCTTTCATTAATCTTTGTCCCTCTAATTTATCATTAGGGTTGCCGGTGGGTTGCTCAGGTGGCAGAGCAGTGTGCTTGTCCCCCAGATGTGATATTCTGAAGAGTTAGAGTTATGTTCTAGTGATACACGCATACCCATGTTTACAGCAGCACAGCTTACAGTAGCTGAATCTTGGATGAATGGGAAAAGAAAGCGCGGTGTTTACACATAGTGGGGAACTACTCCGCTGTAAAGACAGATAAACTTGAGTTTATCTGTAGGGAAACGGGTGCACCTTGAAACCATAGTGTTACGTGAAATCAATCAGACACACAGGCTTAAAGACTGCATCGTTTCTCTTACATGAGAAACCCGAAGTATAAGAGTAAAGTAAAAGACAGGTGATAGAGCTTTCTCAAAGGGGAAAGGAATGGAGAAGTGGGTGGAGGGGAAGGATGGGAGGGAAGGGGATGAAAAATGGGCTATGTGCATGCGCTAACTCCATGCAAGGAGTGAATTTATTTAAGAATCTCTTTCTCAGCACGTGTGAGGCCCTGGGTTTGATCTCCATCTACCGCACACACGTACTAATAGAAAAATAAAGTCTATGGCTTTGACTAGCAATCTAGCTATTCTGGAATTACTTTTCAATGAAACTGGATGATAAACTGATACATAAACATTTCTTGGCAACCCACTCAGGCCCCATTCTGTCCCTCTCTCGGACAGAAGCTTTCTTTCCCTCAATACATATATTCTGCTCTTAAAAAATTTCTTGTTGTTATTTTGTTAATAGCAAAATACTTGTCTAATGGTCAATGTGTCCAGTAATTCTGGTTGACAGCGATCAAAGGGACAAGTGAAAGTTATGTGCAGACGGCTGGATTCACACAGCTTTAGGCAAAAACATTTCAGGACCGGTTTAAACAAAAATAAAATTAAGGACAGCTCACTACAACCAATGACCTTTTTTCTGAAGCATAAAATCACAGATATATCGACTGCTAGAAATTAAAACACAAAGTGAGCCTGTATCCAGCTGCAAAATGGTCCCTGGGTATTTTAGGGTGATTTCTGAGGCAGAGATTTTCCTCTAATGCTTGAGATCAAACCCAGGGCCTCACATGTGCTAAGAAAGAGATTCTTAAATAAATTCACCTAAGCAATGGATTTTTTTTCTCACTACATTTTGTTGAGCTAGAACAGAACTTAGTGAAACAAATTTTAGGAAAGAAGCCATAATGGGAAACCATAAAGATTCTGGCAGAGCTTATTTCTTAAAGAGACAGCCAGAAGTACCAGGGTATGCAGCAGCATGATGAAATTTAATAAGAACTTAAATTTATAGTTTATATTATAAATACAAATATATATTATAGAAGGTAGTTATCAGTATGTTATCAGCCCTATCTCTCAGCCTCATGCCGGAAGGAGACCGGGTAGGCAAAGCCAACAAGCATGGTGGGTGGACAGTCAGGAGAACCTGGACCTAGGAGAACTGCTCAGGATAAAGGAGGGTACAACAGGGAACGTGCAACATCTGGAGAGGAGTGGCCAGATGCTCTTCCCCAGCGCTTGCTAACAAGCTCATTAAAATGGGAGACCGCCTACGCAGGGGTTACCCGGTGGTCAGGAAGCCTGAGCTGCTGTTCTGACCAGCTCCTAGGGGAGGAAGGTGCCTTCGTCTCCTGGCCTTCCTCTCAGCGGCAAAGCTTGTACCTGTGCAGGGACGGCAATCTCTTCTGCACGCCCCGATGCCGTTTTCCACAATGTGGCTGACACATTATTGACTGGACAGCAAGAGCTTGAAGCAACTTCAGAAATATTTCTGATTGGTTCAAGAAAGAATCTGGTCACTTGGTAGACCGGGCCAGGGGTCACAGACTCAAATCCCTACAGATGCCGGCACGTCACGGTGGAAGGGGAGGTGCTACAAGCAACCTGGTTGCTGTGGGTGTGGCCAAAGTGGTTCCAAATCAAGACGTCTGTGTAGACTGTTCTCTGTCCAGGCTGGGTGCCCCCAACACAGTCCCAGAAGAGGCTCCTGGGCACCTTTAGGATCTGAGCTCAAACAGCTCGTCTCCACCGGCTCTGAAGGCCGGTCGGTCTGACTTCATTCTGCTTCCCTGTTCGGCAGCAAGCAGAGCACTGAAATACACCACCGCATCAGTTCCTTCTGCTAGAACGAAACCCTCGTAGTTGTAAGGCCTGTGCATGACTTGTGTTGTCATGCTTTTCCCCAGAGCCTATGTCAGAGACACATGGAGAAGCTGTTCAATAAATATTTGTTGAACCAATGAACTGAACAAATGAATTTTTTTTTTTCTTAAAGCAGCCAGGATTAGCGTTCCACGGGGAATCTTCCCGTTCTTAAATGTTGGGTGTAAATCCAAACACAGTAAACAAACATCCCCGCGCCAGCTGAGGAGCCAAACAAGACACACCGGGACAGGCTTTCACTCCGCAGCCCCAGATCCAGCTCCCGCTTCCACGCAGCCACATGAGGTCTTGGCACAGAAGCAGAAATGCACAGAAATCTGAGGTTCTGGACAAGGAAGGCGGTTTGCAGCCTGAAGCAGGCCCAGTTCACAGTGTCCCCGCTCCACGCCAGGGACGTGCTGCCCGTGTGCCGGGCGCCCACCGTGCTTCTTCCTGCTAAAGAGGCTGTTCTGAGAACGACGGTGAAGAGCAGTGGCTTAGGTAACCCCTGTTTGCATAACGAATAAGCTCAGCGAAGCCTGAGTGGACTAAAATCTTTCCGAAAGCTCTGAACTGGGAGGGCCGACTGCATCTCTGAGATGGCTGGGCAGTTTGCTGTGAGTGACCACATCTCCGTGGTGTGTTGGGAGCACGTGGGCGCTGCTGTGGACGCGTCTAAAGCAGCACGGTCTGGGTTGGTGTGGGTGTGTGCCCGTGGATGTGTGCGCACAAATGACTTTCGAGGGGTGACCCAAGCAAAGGGGCCCAAGGAATCACAGCATGGGGAAGATGACACGTGGCTGATTCCGGGCAAGGTGCCGTATGTGTATTATCCAGCCCTGCAGGGAGGCTTCACAGGCCTTATTTGAGGCTAGAAATATCAGGTGCAGAGCAGTGGGGAGTGTGCTGAGGACAGGCCCACCTCTGACATGTGTACCGCTTGGGCATTTTCAGACTTAGTTAAAGCACAAACCACTTTAACACGGGAAATTCCCAAAGTGTTGACCTTACTTTAAAAATCATTTTAATGCAGAACCTGATGATGCGTTTCCTAGTAGAACATCTGACTCGCGGCACATATGGGACGTAGAAGTCAGTGTGGGGGGCTCTGAGCTCAGTGAGTCAGTGATTTATTCTTCAACCACTCGTCTCAAGCTGAACTGTAAAACTTCCACTGTAAAACTTTCTTTTTCTAACATACTCTGATTTCAGGTCCTTGGTATGTGGAGGCGGTATCATTTATACATTATGTCCACTCCTGTTAAGTTCTTGTTCATCCTATTCTGTAAAACAGAATCCAAAATGCACTCAAGTGCACGCAATATCTGATAATTTAAAATTCTGTATTGAATTTAGATGACATAGGATCTCTTCCTGTTAAATTTGAAAAAAATAATGATGAAATCGAAATCCCAATTTGAAAACCCATGCAGACAAATCCCAGACCCCAAGAAGCCCCGTGGATCTTTAAGCCCGGGTGACTGAGTCTCGTTCGGGAAACTGGACTTCTGGGTCTCCAGGTTCCGCCAGTACCTGTGCCTGCGCCCCTGCTGAGGCTCCCTAGGGGCCACCGGCAGCTGGTGCTTAGCTGACAGACAGAAGCAGAGCTGCTCGGCTGCTGGGCTCATGAGTGAGACACCCACTCTGCCCATTAGAAGACTCCTGTTCTTCCGCCACTCACATTAAAGGTGTCACTTATTCTAACCAGAAGAGTTATTCAGAAGTTCAATTCCGAATGGCCAGCACCCCAGTTATCAGCCCAGGAAGACTGGGGTGCTAAGTTTAAGGACATTCTGGCCCTCTAGTACTTACTGTCCTTCATTTAATGCTTCCCTGAAGAATTTACCAATGCTGTATGTGCTAATAGTAGCATCAGCCGTGATAATAACAACGCTAACACCACCTGAGCTTTCAACAGTGTCACGCACGGCTGTAACTGTTCCCCATTCACAACAATCTACAGGCAGAAAAGCAGGTGCGATGATGTATTCCCATTGGACAGATGAGAAAAGTGAGGCCCAGCAGGGTTAAAGAGTTCCGGCTCACATCACTTTCACGGTCATACCTGATGAGGACCAGGTACTCAAGCCCAAACTGTCTCAGTTGCAGGGCTGCCAGCTGCCTATTTTCACTAATGCTAGAGGTTGTATATTATCCACTGCAATATTAAAATCTACCAGAAATAATTTTACTTTTCAATTACTCATCCAAGTGAAGAGAATTGGAGATAGAACACATTTAAGAATATGTGCTTCTGAAATAAATCATGATGGCATTAGCTTCCTAGTTATTTTTTATCCAGGCTTGTATTAGAATGAGTATGTTAGATGCACACTTAAAACCCAGGCCCGACAGCAGGGGGCCCCGAGGTGCGGTGGTGGGGAAGGGCCAGCAGCAGGAGATGAACTTGCCACGGGAGATCCACAAAGTGAAAACTCCACAAATGGTGACGAAGTGCTGACTGCGAAAGAAGGCAGCTTTTCTTTGAGGAGGAACGTACTGAGCAGTAAACCCTAAGACCTCAAAAGCAGGCAGTGTCATTTGCCAAGCTTGTCAACATGGTTTTGGTTAAACCCAAGCATGGGAAATGCTAGGTCTACATACCGTGATACTGATAGGTGAAGTGTGGAGGACCACCTAGGCGACTCTCCTTGAAAGAGGAGCAATTGCCTCCATTTTGGCTGAGCCTGACCCTATTTCCATGTTCTGATGTGTACAGAGCTGGCTGGGACCCTTCCTTATCCCTTCAATCGGCTTTAAGTGATGCATGTCGGTCTAGCCAACGTGCTGATGGGAATCTTTGGAGATGGCAGGCGTGTTTCCCTATCCCCTGCTGTGGGCTAGGATTGAGCCTTGGGATAGAGGCTATGACTTCCTGGGGCTTCAAAGATCACACGTCAGAGCTGAAGCATGGACCCCAAAACATTAGATACTATCTCAGTTATGTTATGCAGATTACTCTTTCTGCATATCCTCCTCTCTGCATTTGCAGAGGGGATCTCAGGCCTCCTACCTGGCCCAGATCAAGGTGCTCACATATTTCCCGCCACTCTCACAGTCACTCATCCTCAAGCCACTCCCTTCTTCACAAGTGAATTAAAAACCTGGGTTTGTCCTTGGGTATAGGCCTTTGTTCCGGATGGCCACCATCATGGCTGGACTTAGGACCCTTGGCTTCCCATAGCTACAAATATGCCTTAGTGTCTTTATTCTCGCCACGGGTTGCACTAAAAGTGGTAGACTGGAATTGACTCGCTAGAATTCCAGCGACTTTTCATGGGATTACAAATATAAACTTCTTGGGCAACAAGGACCGGGAAAGGCACTCTACAGTGAAGAAAATGCGTAAGAATAGGTTTTAAAACAAAGACGCTCTGAAGCACAGCTATTCCAGAGATAATGAGATGGTATTATTTTCTGAGAATTCTCAATTTGGGGAGGTTACCAACACAAAAGACTTGACAACTCCTAGAAACGAGTGACATTACAAGATTGGTTTTTTGAGTTGCTAGGCAACACCGAGAAACAACACTCCCTGTTCTGAGATTGCCCTCATGGGCAAAGTACTACAGATCTCACTGCACTTTGCAGTAGCAGAGCCCTGTAACTGGCACGCTAAGAGTCCCATAGTGACAAAAGACCCCAGCTGCATCTCAAGCAGCAAATCAAAGTTGACCACTTTGGTGCTGCAGTCTCCGGCAAGACCGTGTTCTGTGGGCCGCCACTGGTGCAAAGTAAGGCCACGTCCTGGGCAGCCTTTGCGCGCTGCACCAACAGCCGTCTTTGCAGTTAAATTACTTAGTTGGCGCCTACATTATCTTACTGAAGCCCAATTAATTCCTAAGGGTAATTTTTTTTTTTTTCCAGTACTGGGAATTGAACTCATGACCTTGTGCTTGCCAGGCAGGCGCTGTGCCGCTGAGCTAAATCCCCAGCCCCTTCCTAAGGGTAATTCTGATTTCTGGGAAAGCAACTCTCTTTTCCTGACAATTATTTCCTTCTAAGCAATAGTCTTCACTGTAAAATGACCCATTTCTGATTCTTTCATTCTCTCTCTTTCCTTCTTTCTTTTTCTTTTTCTCTTTCTTTCATTCTCTCTCTTTTTCTTTCTCTCTCTCTTTCTTTCTTTCTTTCTTTCTTTCTTTCTTTTTTTTCTTTCTTTCTTTCTTTTCCTTCTTTCCTTCTCTTTGTCTTTTTGAGACAGGGTTTCACTATGTAGTTCAGGATGTCCTTGAACTCACTTTGTAGCCCAGGCTGGCCTCAAACTCACAGTGATCCTCCTGCTTCAGCCTCCTGAGTACTAGGATTACAGGCCTGTGCCACCACACCCAGCAACATCTTTCTTAAGGCAATACTGACGTTATACTTAGGTAAGTTGGCTTCTTCCTTTGTTTAACACCTTTCACTACTGCATCTGTTCTATTGCGAAAAAAAGATGATGCTATGATCCTAGAATTATTATTACACATATAAATAAATTCGTAATTGTTAGAGAAGTAAACTCCATTTTTTTGTTCTCACTTTTGCCCAGGGTAATACAGTTCATCCTTATCATTTTAATCATGACTCCTTGGTTTTACAATTTGAGTTCTTCCATCTAGATATGTGGCTTATGATATATATAGAGAAAAAGATAAGCTAGTAATATTATTATTAATTACTTCATTTTAAAAAAAATTTTAGGGGGCCAGCGATATAGCTCAGTGGCACAAGTGCCTGCCTGGCAAGTGCAGTGTTGTGAGTTCAATTCCCCGCAACAAACAAAGAAATTAGGTTCATGGCAAAATGGAGAAAGAACGGAGCAGTAGGTGCAGCCTCCCGCCGCACTTCTCAGCAGAGCGGCTGCTGCTCCACACGGTGAGCCCACGCCGGCCCGCCATCGTTTACGTGTTCACAGTATTATTTTCTTCCGGTTCTAAACACAAGTAGTGCTTTAAGAACTCCCACTCCCCGCCCACACCCAGCACCCAGAAACTAATGAAATGGAAAAAAATCTTGGATTTGTATTTTGAGTAAGCTCCGCCTTCACGAGCGAGCTTACCCAGATTTATGACGCACCCAGGACTAATTAAGTGAGCCCAACACCAGCACCCTCCTCCCGATTCACGTGGAGGCAGACCTACCGCATGCCAGTCACGTGTGCACGCCTGCGCACGGCCACGCATGCTGAGTGGCCAGGGCAGCAGCCATTTCTATAGCAACCCCCACCCACTGCCTGCCTTGCTTGTAGGAGGAAGGCAGTTAAAACTGGATTCTGCAGCGGAGCGTCATTCTCAGACTATGCTTTTATTGCTGTCATCTCCTTAGAATGAGAGTATCCAAATTTTTAAATCTCTGTTCCTTTGCCACCAGCTGTCAGTCACTTTCAATTCAACCGCTGACCTGGTTTGCTTGTTAGAAGTGACCGTTCCCCAGGGCAACGGTCAGATCCCAGGCTGACAACCCGTCCCCTAGACAGCCATCTGCTGCCCCAGTTATATGCTAAAGAAAGAGGAAGTGCCCCTAACAGAGAGCTGGCACCTTGTTTCTTACTGCCCAGAAAGCCCCAGCTACGACATGTTCACCAGGACTACTTCCTTGCTGGAAAGAAACTGCTTCACTCAAAGATCACACTGGTCCCTGCACGTGGACTAACACGATGTGCTTGTACATTCCTCTGTCCTGTCCCCTCCCCTGTGTCACCCCAACACCTAGGCCACGAGAAAGACAGCACCACCAGGAGACCAGGCGTTAAAGAATCCCGCTACTTCCTCCTAGGGAAAGACTTTCATCCCCTGAGCAGACCTCTCCTTTCTCCATGAATCAGGTGGCATTTTAACACATCAGCTGCAGTAAAGCACAGAAGTGAAGGCAGGTTTCAATCTAGACAGGCAAATTGTGCTTCTTACAACAAATCAGTGGAGGGGGTCAGTAGCAAGCGGCCAATGATACTGCTACAATACGGAAGAAAAGCCCATGTTATCTGCATTCCAAGAAAATGTTCTCTAAGTCTCCCTCTGATGAAGGACTAGATTGAAATACAGAGATGCTAATTTCTGTAACGGGAAGTTCTTTGTCTGTTGCTAAAGAAAAAATTAAAACAACTGTTGCCATTTAAAAAAGAGAGGTGACAAGCGGCACCGTCAAGTCTGACCCTCTGGTGACCAGAGCGCGCCCCTCCTTGCAGCGAGCTTTCGGTTACCTGCAGGCTTACATTCTGGGGTTCAAGCCACAGCGACAGCACTAGTTTATTGGGTCAGCATTAAGAATGTGGTGTTATCACTCAAACAGAAGCCCCGCTGGGCTGCAGAACAATGTCAGTGTCCTTTGAAGGCCTTCCCTACAATGAAGGTCACCGTGTGCACGTCCGCTGTCACTCCTGGTCAAATGCAGGAGACAGGAAGTGTGCAGGCACCAGACCGTTCACCCTGCAGTGGACTATTCATGCATTGTGACACCCAGAATGGAAAGAACATTCCCTCGGGAGGCATTCAGCTCAGGGCTCTCACACGTATCCTGTAAGAGGCCAGACAGTACATGTTTTTGCTTTGTGGGGTTTCTATCGCAGTGTACTCGGTGCTTGCTGGCTACTGCCTGGGCATGGCTGTTCCAATAAAACTTTATTTACGAATGGTTATATATGAGTATCCCAATTTTCATGTGTCACAAGCTATTCTTCTTTTCATTCTTGTTCTTCCTCTACTTTTACTGAGGTACAACTGCCAAAAATTGTATGTACTTAAAGAGTATGACTTGATGTTTTGATGCATGTATCAAGATGAACAATATATTCTCCACTACCATTTTCTTTATGCTAAGAACACTGGAGACCTATCGTCTGACCAAACTTCAAGTACCCAGTACAGCATTATTAATTATATTTCCACTGCTCTCCTGTACCCCCAGAACTTACCTTCCATAATGGAAACTTTGTGTCCTTTGACCAACATTTTCCCACTTCCCCTTCTTCCTCTTTAAAAAAAAAAATTCTCTCTCAATCATTTAAAAATGTAAACAGCATCCTTAGCTTTCAGGCCACAGCTGTCCAACCCTGATTTAGGAGAGAAATTCTTAATGGAGTCACAAGTTGCTATTTCTGGCTACTAAGCACTTTGGAATTGGCAAGTATTTGGCTTTACCTCCAAAATGATAATTTAAAGTATTAAATGATTTGAAGCAATTACTGTAGTGACAAATACCAGCTGATAGTAAATTGTATTACACGCTTAAGAGGTATTGATATGTTACTAAGTTTTTTTCTAATCTGATAATGCTGTCCGTGGAATTTTTAACTGAAATCTTTTAATTTCAGTGTAGATGATAACATTACTGATTATTATATGTAGGCTTCTAGTGAGTTTAGTAAGTTACAGAGCATATGGTTTCTTTGAAATGTCCACATAGTCTTAAAGTTTGAGAAAACATATTTCAATTCATTTATTTTTGAATGACAATTCAAATGTGGGCGTTTCTTAGTGTACATGCAATCTGCGACAGCCAGCAACTTGGCAGTTGCATTTTTCATAATAGATGCTAAGTTAAAAAGACCATTTAAATGGAATAGAGCCATCATACAATGAAGAATCCCACCGAATAAAGGCTCAAGGCCACGGGGATTATTTCCAGAGAGAAAATAAGGGATTAGATAACACATTTTAGGGGCTTCAGAACAATGTGCATTTCTTTGTTCTCACTCATTTCTACATCGTAGTAGCTTCCTATTGCTGCTGGAACAAATCCCCACAAATCTAGGGCCTTAAATCACCACGAGTTCATTCTCTTATACTCTGGAGGTTTTCGGTCCCAAATCAGTTCCTCTGGGCTAAAGTCAAGTGTTTGTGGGGGAAATCCCTGTCCCTGCAGCTCTCAGTGTCCAGCGTACTTGTATTCCCTGGCTGTGGCTTTTTTCTCTACTTCCCATGGCTCCAGCCTGTGCCCATCCCAACACTGCCCTGTCCCCTGGCCAAGGCTCCTTGAGGGGCTGGGAGGCCAGGACCACCTTCAACCAGCCCTCCCTGAAAAAGGGTCGCACACGAAGCCACCTGGGTGCCAGTGCCAAGGAGGGCCACAGGCGGCTGGCGGGGTGAGAAGGGAGGTGGGGAAAGCGGAGTGCGCTGCAGAGGGCGCAGACCTGTGGGGCCGTCCCTACTCACCTCCCTTGAGCCCAGCCCTGGAGACGGACTGGCCCTCACCCCCAGGTCCTGAGGCCGGGTCTGCACCCCGGGGAGGGTGGAAGGAGTACAGCATAAACAGCAGGGCGGACTCAGGCCGGGCACATGCTGTAGGGGAGCAGGAGGGTGGCATCCTGAGCTCCTTTCCGCACCCCACACCTGCTTTCCCAGCTGCCTAGATTCGGGAAAGCGGACCAGCCCTCAGGGGAAGGTCTCTGCAAACCCTGGGGACAGCCAACACCTGGAGGTTCTGGGAGTTGTAATTTGTCACCAAAAGTGCTTGGGTTTCCACGCTGCTTGGGCCGAGGCCCTGAGACCTAAAGGGTTAGGACTGTCGACCACCTGCTCCCTGCAGACCTTGGGGGTCAGACACAGGTACCCTGGGGAAACCCTGGCTGCCGTCCCCCCTCCCACAGTACATAAGTATAATGTATATGAAATCACCTTATGTTCAAAGTTATTTTGTACATTATATTGTAATATCTTAAACACCTGCCTTTTAAAAACATCTATAGCATCCTTTTGTGACCACTGAACAAATATTTTAACTGGGAACCCAATGTGCACTGGCAGTTCTTGGTCACAACGGTTCAAAGCAAATAAGCCTCCAGGAGGGCGCCAGCGATGACTGCCAGGACCACTGCGACGCGCGTGTCTGGGAAGGGCTTGGTTAGACTCAGGCCACGGGCAGGTTCTGCTCACTCAAGGCGGCGAGCTCCGAGGGCGGCCTCAGCAAGCTCCGGGAAGGCAAACTGTGATGTGCCGGGATGGAGCGCCAGCCCGGGCCCATGCTGGGCAGAGCAGAAGACAGGCAGGGGCCGTCTCGGAAGGCAGCCGTGAGCCGTGCTGCGGAATCTGGGCTTCCTCCCAGCGAGCTGCTCTCAGACAGCCCCAGATAGGAAAGCAGTCTGCGGTTCTGAGAACAACCCAAGCAGCAATGCACGAGGCCCAGCCGAGAGAAGGCGAGATGGAGGCAGCCAGACCCCTGCTGGAGTGGGGAGCAGAGGAAGCCCCCGCTGCGGCAGCGGCAACCCAGAGAAGGCGGGGAGGTGGCAAGTTTCAGGCACACTGATCTGACATGGCTGTGACTGGGAGGTGCCAGGCTCAGCCGCGCGTGGAGCAGGACACGAGGCAAAGAGTAGACTGGGTAACTGTGAGGTTCCTGCTTCGATGGTCTGGCGGGGGATGCCCTTCGCCGGGAGAGATGCAGAGCGAGCAGGCGGAGAGACGAGGGAGGGGAACGGAGCAGCGGCTTGCCGAGCTGAACCCGAGTTTCCTGCAGGCCAGCCAGAAGCACACGGCTGACAGAGGGGCGGAGAAATAGGTGGGCACGTGAGTGGGGGAAGCGGCTAGATGTCCTGCCGATGGCACTGAAAGTCAGTCAGGGGCTGGGCACAGGGCAGACCCCGTGGGCAGGCACAAGGAGAACCCAGGGGACGCTGAGCCAGAGGATCGAAGGGGGAAGGAAGCCACCATGGCTGCAGGAACCCTGGAGAGGATGAAGAGGGTGTCTGACTCCGCAGCTGGGCAGCTGCCAGCGGCTCAGTGACGTTCATGTCAGGAGATGGCAGGTGACACGGAAGCACGGGGCTGAGGCGTGGAAGCACTGTGTGACTTGCCATCCTCCTCAACCGTGTGACTCAGTTCCTTAAATCAAGCCGTCTCCCCATAGCTCTGCAGACAGATATAGCTATAGCTCCCTCCTCCCACATCTTACTGGTTGTTTCTCTGCGGAACCCTACTGTGACTGTGACCCTCATAGCAACAGCAGGCACTGTTAATATTCCTCCTCCCCAGGCAAGGAAACTGACCTAGAAAGGTTAACGTGGCCAGTGCCACACAAGCAGGGTTGGAGGAGCTGGAATTTCAGTCCCCTGTGTGCGAAGACTCCCTACACTCAACCATATTCCCTGCTGCCTTTCCAGACCACGAAACCAAATGTGTTTGAGCCCACTGGAAGGGCTAAACAAGAAGGCAGAATATGGATGTAATTTTTTTTTTTTTTTTTTTTCGTTTTTTTTCTGGTACCGGGAATCGAACTCACGACCTTGTGCTTGCCAGGCAGGTGCTGTGAAGAAGGCAGAATATGGGAGAGGATGAGTGCATTGGTCACTTGCCCGTCACTGGGACAAAATACCCTGCACCCACAATCAAAGGAGGAGAGGTTGAACTTGGTTCACGGTTTGAGACGGTTCAGTCTATGGTCAGCTGACTCTGTGGCAAAAAGGGCATGGAAGGAGAGCTCAGTGGAGCAAAGCAGCTTAAGCCACGGCAGCCAGGAAGCAGAGAGAGGAGGCAGGAACTGGGGACAAGAACATATCCTTCCAGGTCACAGCCCCAGTGACCCACTTCTGACGGGGCCCTACCTTCTGACCGTGCATTCGGCTATGAACTCATCTGTGGGTCAGTCCACCAATGAACAGCGTTCTCCAGGGTCCAATCACTTCCCAAAGCCCCCCCTCAGCACACACGAGACTTTTGGGAGGTGATCAGTTTAGATCTAAGGCACAATATTCTACCCTGAGTCCCTGAAAGGCTGTGTCCATCTCATGATGCAGAATCACGTATTCCGTCTTTAAGTGTTGCTAAAGTCTTAACTGTTCAAGCAGTGCTGAAAAGTCCATATTCTAAGTTTCTTCTGAAACTCAAGGTAGGCTCTTAGCTGTGAGTCACTACTAGAATCTAAAAGAAACTTAAAATACATCCAGCTCACAAAGGAATAAGGTCAACGTTTCCATTCTAAAAGGGAGGAGAAGAGGGGAGTAGAAAAGAATTACATCAAAACCTGAAACTAGCAGGACAAACACAGTGGAGTAGCTCCTCCTGTCCAGCACCCAGCCAGCAAGATGTGAGCTCTGAAGGAGTAACGTGGCTCCACTGTGTGGTATTTCTGGTCACAACCCACACCGCCCTCTCTCTTGGGCTGGCTCTACTTGCTGCCTGTATTTTCACCATACATTCCACATTCCTGGCATCTCCAAACTCTTGGGGTTTCCACTCTATCTTTGCCTTCACTCTCATGGCTTCACGCATTTCTCTTTCAGGGGCTCCCTGCTGGCATCCCAGGCCTTCCTTTGAAATCTAGGTGGAAATCTCCCTGACCTCACAACACTTGCATTCTGCATGCGGGTATAACCAGCATCACATGGGTGACACCACGGTTGGCTGCCAGCTTGAGAAGTAGCCAGGCCCCTTTGGACCACGGCTACAGCGGCCTTTGAGTCTCAGGATTTGGCTATGCATTCCGCTATGGAATGGACTCAGGATGGCTGAGCACAGTGAAATGAATGCTGGGAACCAGTTCTCTAGGAGGTCCTTCTTGAGCAGGTATCCTAGGGACTCTTCTCAAAGCAAAATCTTTCATGGGATTTACCCTTTTATAATTTTGAGCCTGTGAAGGGTGGGGTCTGGCCATTTCCTGAGATACCCTCAATACATCTTTCCTTTGTCCTGGTGCAAAGTACTTCACTTCTTTTTAATGCCATTTTTTTGTTTGTTTGTTTTTTTGAGACAGGCTCTTGCTATATAGTTCAGGCTTGAACTCACAGCAATCCTCCTGCCTCAGCCTCTCAAGTGTTGGGATTACAGTTTAATGCTAATGTTTTCAGTAACCATTCTCTCCTTGGCCCCAACTTTACTGCCTTTCTGGTAAATCTACAAAATTTTCACATCTCTCAGCTCTGCTTTTTGCTCTGGATTCTCAATGTAGATCTGGCTGAAAGCAGCCAGCAGTATTCACGCTGGTTGCTTTGAGATTTTCTCTGCTGGATGAATTTTAAATTCAGCTTCACACAAAGTCTTAGGACATGAGCAAGATGAAGACAAGTACTTCATCAGAATGTAACATGAATGGCCCTTGTCCAGTTTCCAATGGAGTCCTTGTTCTCATCTGAAACCTCATGAGCGTGGCCTTTACTGTCTACATTCCAGTAAGTATTCTGGCCTTTCAGCTCTGCTTATAGCATCATAGGGCTTCTCTAGCATGTACCTCCAAACTTTTCCTGCAAACCAGTTCTAAAGGACTCTGAGCCACATGGTTAGATACAGTCACAGCATGGCTCCACT
>NW_004955429.1:19191175-19209908 GCF_000276665.1 Chinchilla lanigera | reverse complement strand
GGGACAAAATACCTGATGCTGCACCTTAAAGGGGGAGGTTTATTTTAGCTCACGGTTTCAGAGGACTCACCCTACGGCCAGCTGGCTTTGAAGCGGAAATGGCGTGCAGAAGGGCCTGGTAGGGCAAAGCTGCTCAACCTAGGGCAGCCAGGAGTGGAGGAGGGGTGGGAGAGAGAGAGGAGTGGGATGGGGCGGGGAAGCGGGAAGGGAGAGAACGGGCGGCACCAGAGGTAGGAACACACACGGCCAGATTAGTCCCCAGTGAGCCCCTCCTCCAGCCGGGCCCCACCTCCAAGCACTGCATTCCGCTATGGACTCATGAATGGAATCGCAGATGGGCGCCGGGCCCTGTGATCCAATCACCTTCCCAAGGCCCCGCCTCTGAAGGCATGCGGCTTTGGGGGCATTTTGGATCTCCAGGATAAGAATGAGTCTCTGAAGATGCATGGCTCTCACAAGTGAGAACAAACTTGTGCGTGCCGGTCCAAGGCGGGACTTCAAGTTTTGTAAGTTGTCTGGCACGTACGTAGGCCTGGCATGACGGTGACAATGACGCTCTCCACAATTATTAATTTATGAAAGGCACAAGCAAGCAATATCTAGGACAGCCTAGGTTACTGTGGTGTCACAATCCTTCTACAAATGTCAAGCTTAATGCATCTTATAAAATAATTCAATTCTCAAATAATTATGGTATCTGGTATTTATTAATTAATGAGAAAGTAAAACCAAACCAAACGAAAAAATTTAGTAGGCACTTATTTTCTTAATTGTAGGATTGACTGTAAGGATTAAGTATTTTAGAAAATATACTTGATGTAAAAAAGTCTCCCATTAACCTTTATGTTAATCTTTACCTAATGGTTCTAGATTCCAAACTGGATTATTTAAAAACTTGTATTTCCAATTTGACTTTCATGAACAGGTAACCAAAGGTACATAGAAAACCTTCCAAAATAATCATAGCTGTGTACGAAGATTTAGCTTTGAAGATAGTTATCACAGCATTAGAACAGTAACTTCTTTCTAGTTTTAAGGGGTTGCTGAGCTGAATTAGGACACAGCCAGATGACAGAATGCTCTGCACTCACTAAAGGTGATGTTGCAGAATGATAAGGTTATAAAAATATTTATGCTGTTCTAATGATTTTTAAAAACAAATTACAGACTGGAGTCTAGCATATGATCTCATTTCTGTTCACATGCTCATGGAAGATGACCTGAAGGATGATTTCTGTTTTGGGCACCTGTGGCTTTAACTTTCTAGTTTATTTTTTCCTTTCCTTTGGATCATGCCCCAAGAGAGTGCAAATTTCGATGCTGAAAGTAGTTATACGGAAGGGCCCAGATGGCAAGAAAATGAAGTCTTTGCCCAACAGCTGGTGAGGAAAGGAGGCCTGCCTGGAGCATGCGAGTGGGTCCTGAGCGAGCTCGCTGGCCCTAGCGGAACTTTGTGTGAGCTGATGTCTGGGTGATGGCCTGGCTCTCACTCTTCCAGAGTCTCTGAAACTGAGCCTGAGCCCTTCAGCTCAGTCAGGCCTGAATTCCTAACTCCCAGAAACTGGAAGACAGTACATGCTTCTTGTTATTTTAAGCTGCTAAATTTTAGGATTATTTCTTAGGCAGTTGTTCATAACCAATACATATGTGCACAGTGAAATGACTAGTATACAATTCAAACTATATTCATGATTTCCTCCAGGTGGTAGGCTCACGGGAAATTTTTATTTTATTTTGTACAACGCTGGCAATTGCTTTTCCTTCTTCAGAAGACGAGATGATCAAGAGAAATCATACGGTCCTCTGAAGAATAAAGAATTTTAGCTTTCACAATCCTCGGAGTCTTCGCAAGTTACTTTGCTTAAATGCACAGAAATTAAACAACGATGACAAAGTGAGTGCCCGAATGGCGCGGGGGAGTAAATTCTCCCACGAGAAAACACACAGCACACTGTGGGCAGCAGTACCCAGGAATTGCAAGGACAGGGACTTCCACGCGATTCTCCGGAGGAAAGCCAGGCACAGTGGAAGTCACCCGCTGGCCCACCATGATACACTCACCCAGCTTCTGGTCAAACCGCCACGCCGCGACATAGGCATTGTGCCCGAGGCTGCTCTGCGTGGCGAGGGGCACGGTGACGTAGATGGGACCATCCACCAGCACCGGGGTTCCACTACTGCTCAGCAAGTGGACGCTGACAGCCGTGACAGGGGTCAGGTCATACCTCGTACTGTTTCCTGGAAGGAAGAGGTATTCTCCGTCACACATACAGAGTACTTGGGCAGTGGAAACTCCCGGCAGAGAAATGGTCATGGCTACCGTTTAGTGAAGAGGACTTTTAATGTGCCTAGGATTACAGTAAGCACTTTTTTTTTTTTTTAAACTGGGGATTGAACCCAGGGGCTGGCACTGAGCTACATCTCCAGTCTTTCAATATTTTTTATTTTGAGACAGGGTCTTGCTAAGTCACTAAATTGCCCAGGCTGGGCTTGAATTTGCAAGTTTCCTGCTTCAGTCTCCCAGAATGCTGGGATTCCACACATGAACCACCATGCCCAGGTGGGAGTAAACACTTTATATGAACCATCCTCACTATGATACCACAAGGCAAGCAAAGCCTTGCCACTTCTGACGACTGTGCTGATTCCAAAGAGGGCCTTGAAGGAAAAGGACTCTTCTGTAACATGAGGCAAAGGGCCACATGGAAATCACTGAAAAGAACCTCTACATAAAGCGAGACCCGATGCATGCATTAGCAATGTATACACTGATAACAAGTGTACCTTAATGAAATGTTTTACATTACAGGCTGCTTTTTGTTTGTGCAGTATTTTTGAGACAGGGTCACATTATATATTTCAGGCTGTCCTTGAACTCACTATGTATCCCAGGCTGGCTTTGAACTCACTGCAATCCTCTTGCCTCAGCCTCCCAAGTATTGAGATTATAGGCAAGCACCTCCATTCCTGGTTGTTTTTGTTTTAAATAGGAAGTTTCTTGAAGGATTGCTGCCAAATACTAACTTACTTCTGAAAAAGTAAAAAAGTATACTATTAAAACTTGAGCTTGAAGTATTTATGAGTTATTTTGGATACCATTGTATTTTGGTATGTTTAAAAGGAATTTAATATCCCAATTACACTGCACTAGAAGACTTTTATCCAAGCCAGTGCTTTAATGACCATCTACAGATAAATCAGAGAATGCTTCTGAGAGGGTATTTACACACTTAAGCAATCCATTTTAGATTTTTCTCTAGTGAAATATAATAGCATGTAAAATGCACTGTCATAATTTTACATCCTTCCTTGAACAGAATGACACACAGTGATAAAAACTTCAGGTTACAGTAGAATACAATCTGCAAAATTTTTTATTTAGTTATTTATATACAGTACTTACCTCCCTACCTACCTGAGCTAATGTCTTCTCCAATTTGGACTACATTTAAACACTTAAAGCAAACCTAATGAACTTCACAGTATCCAGGACTCAGACTCAGGCTGAACCCTTCATGGAGGAGTTTCTAAACAGCTACTGATAACATAACTCACATCCTTTATACCCACTCTGGTCGTTCAAAGAATGAGGAGGCTTGGGAGAGAGATTTCATCAAAAGGTTTGTGCTGGAATCAAACTTGGAAATCTTTTTTTTGGTTTTTCTCCGGTACCGGGAACCGAACTCACGACCTTGCGCTTGCCAGGCAGGCGCTTTGCCTCTGAGCTAAATCCCCAGCCCCAAACTTGGAAATCTTTTAGTCTTGCAATTTCATATTAAGATACAGAAAGCCAGAATCCAGAATTTAGCATAATTCTAGTTAAAATACCTTCTGTATGCCAACCATTTAAAGGTGACATAATAACAGGTCTACAGCATACAGCTCAACCGAAAACTACAAAGACATTTAGTGGTTTATTTGACTCTGCATAAACAATTTAGCTTCCCTGTAGGAAGAGCTATTTTCTCCCGCTGACCCCTGTGCAGGACATCTGCACAGGGAGTAGGCAGAGGGTAGAGAGCGCGGCAGGAATGGGTCTCCTGGGCTGGAGGTGTAACTCAGGGGTAGGGCACCTGCCTAGCACGTGTGACGCCCTGGGTTCAATGTCCCCCATGGCAAAAAAAAAGGAGAGAGAGAAAATAATGGAGGACAGAAAGGCATTCTCCGCTTCTGCCTTAACCATCCCAGAAAGAGAGAGAGAGGGGAAAGAGAGAGAGAGAGAGAGAGAGAGAGAGAGAGAGAGAGGGAGAGGGAGAGGGAGACAGGGAGAATGAATATGGAATCTGCCCCCTTCTGTCTTACTACCTTTCGATTCTCCTTTGCCGTGATCCTGCACAACCCTGGCCTGGGCAGGTGGGGCTCCTGTATCGGGTCTGGTACTAACTACCCACCCAGCGCCCAGCAAGTCACTCCACTCCTCAGGGCTGTTTTTCTTATCTCCTTAACAAACAGGGTGGACTAGACGGCTCTGGAGGCATGGAGATAGGCCTCTCAGCCGCAGTCTCCCAGAGGTGAGCAACACTGCAGAAGGGAGTTCTTCAACAGGAAGCAACGGCGCCCCTCCCTCTTTCCCACCTCCATCCCACTTCCCTGTTTCCTACCACCTTTCATTTTGCTCTTTAAATTATTTATATTACAGTCCTCTCATATTAGAGAAACCATGCAATAGTTAGCCTGCTTCTGACTTATTTCACTTTAGTATTAGGGTCTCAAGATACCCCCATTCTCCATTTTTCTTTACGGCTGAGTACTCCATTGTGTACTAGCGCAAAAACAGACCTCTTGGCCAGTGGGACAGAACAGGAGATGCAGAAATAACTCCATGCATCATCCGTCATTTGATTTTTGATGAAGGGGTCAATAACACACCCTGGAGCCATTTTACATACTACAGCGTATATGTATTTTGTTTTTGGTTTTTTTTTTTTGAGACAAGTTCTTGCTATGCAGTTCAGGCCGGCCTTGAGCTCACTTTGTAGCCCAGGCTGGTCTCAAACTTGCAAAGATCCTCCTGCCTCAGCCTCCCGAGTGCTGGGATTACAGGCATGCGCCACCATGCCTGGCTATAGCATATATGTAAAAGCCCATATTACAGCGGGTGCCCTTTGTGCTGCCAGGATGCTTGCTAAAGGACCAGACAGACAGCAAAGAGAAGTGGGGAAGAGTCTGAAATCTCCACCTGGTGGCATTTCTCTACTTCTTTTTTTTTTTTTCTGACCTTAGGCTTGCCAGGTAAGCGCTCAGGCCGCTGAGCTACATCCCTGTCCCCATTTCTCTACTTCTAACTCTAAGCTTTCCTCTAAATAGACACAGCTGTCTTTGTGACACTCCAAGGAGACCCTCTGCCAAACTCCTCTGCAGTCTCTCCTTTGTTTCTGCCCACCTTTGTTGACCTCAACCTGCCATCTTACAAAGGCATGTCTGCTTCCAGCTCTCCCTCTTGGCTGAAATCTCTTAGAGCCATTTGGAAAACTGGAGGGACGTCCTCATGGGGCAGGAGAGGGGCTGTGTTCAAACCGGGCCTGCAGGCCGGTACCGGGCCGACGGGCTGCGGAGTCTGGTGCTCTGTGGAGCCTGAGCACCAGCGAATCTCCCAGCGCCTGGCAACAGGCCTCGGGCTGGATGCCTTTGCTGGTAGAGCTCAGGGAAGGTCTGATCCTCTGTAGATCAATTTATCAGTTATTTTAGTGGAAAAGAAGTTCAATGTCACCGTCTAATGACCAGCTGCCTTCTCTCTGCAATAGAGTGATTTTTAAAATAAAACTCTACCAAATCAATAGTCCTTTGTCTTTGAGTTCTTCTTCCTCCAGGCTTCTCAGATTTCATAATTTATTCAAGAATTAGTGGAAGTGGGACAGAGGAAAATTAAATGAGCTCTGAGGAATGAGGACGTCCCTTGGAGTTGGGGTTTTATGACTATGTTTCATTTTGTCCTGGAGATGGACGGAAGTCAGGATGGTCTCAAACTAGATGTCACCAGGTTCCCTGAAACAATGCTTTTCTTTTGCACCTTTAAAGGAAAAGTCAGTATTCTTCCCCCAAGAATGTTTACTAAAGTTGAATACTATACATCTGTCTGATGGCAAAGGACTGACATGTAAGTTGCCTCATCAGTACAGAACAGTTAAAGGAAGAAAAATTTCTTAAAATACATACCACAGACGGTAGAAAAGTAAAGAAGAAATCACCAGGTCACGCTCATCTCTAACCACAAGCTTATTAACATGCTGTAAAATGGATCAGATGATTCCGATTTAACCCCACCCCCACCCCCACCCCAGCCAAGGATTATCAGTGCATGCAAAGTACTGGAAAATTAAGTGAAATTCAATAAAACTGTCCCTGGGAAATGCAGTAACTTACTCACCTAGTAGGATTTAACCCAGAAAAGCCTCTGGTTTTCGATTTCATGCAGTGGCTATTCTAAAACATGGGGGATGAGAGGGAGAACAGACAAGAAACCGACTCACGACCCCCAGATCCTGGCCCTCTCCCGCTCCAGAGAATGGCTGGGAAGCCTGTTAGCAGGGGCTCTCTCGAGTCCGTGTGGGGCGAGGACGGAGGCGGGGGTGGGGGGCACATGTCTGCAGTCTTTCTCTGATAAGACACTATCACCTCTTTGCTGCTGGTGGCTTTGATGTGTCATGCTAGAATAGCAACAGTGATGGAGCTGACTTAGAGATCTGCCAGAGGAAGATTCCAGATCAACTTCAAAGCCTGGCCACTCTAAGCAAACCCCCTTCAGAATCCTTTTCTTTCTGATACTCTTTGAAAGGAAAGACAAAAAAGGAGAGTGAGCAGAGAGGAACGATGTAGGAGACAGAGGCTCCAGCTCCGAAGGGGCTCAGACGCTGGTGGGTGGGAGGGGAACACGCCTGGCGGGCGCCCCAGGAAAGGCGTGCCGGCCTTCCCCTGCAGCGGGCACACAGTGTGTGTCGGGGGCGGCTGGGTGCCTCTGCTCCAGGGTGGCTGGGCAGTGGGATGAGGCGGAGGTCCGCAGGGCAGAAATCCTCTATCTCACATTTAAACACAAATTATAATTTATAACTCAGTTATAAATTATTCTCTGAATTCAACACACTTAGTCCACCAGAGAGAAGCCCAGTGGAGGTGCTTCCAGCAGATGGTAGCCACGAAGAGGCCCAGGGAGAACAACTGGCTAAAATGAAATCCTGCGTCCAGGGTGAACTGAGGTGCTGGTGACCTGCGCTCTCGCGCTGCCATGCACGGCCCCCTCCCACTCGCTGCCTCCACAGCCAGTCTGGAGACTCGAACACAGAGTCCCCACCTCAGAGGGGAAGAGACTTCAATTACCTGTTCCGTTTCCGTCCAATCCTCGCAAGTAAGGAAAGCTGTCCACCTCTGAGGGAGAGCTGGCTGCCGTGAGGAACGCGGTGAGGTCGCTGTAGCTAGTGTTCTCGGGCAACCGCAGAGCCCTTCTTTGGAAATGAACGCGAGGCTGTGGCCGGGCACCTGTGGGGACGAACCTCTGCGTTACCCTCCCGAGGAGCCGCTGCCTGCCTCAGAAAATGCAAAACCCAGCAGCGCTCGCTGGGCTTTCCGCATTTCTCGCCTCGCCAGCCCCGTCCCATACTGCCTCCCATTCCTCATTCATGCAGGACACAAAGGCATGACAACATGCTATTATGGGATGGGAAATAATAGCCCATTGTCACATTTGTTTTGACACAAAATGTTATTTAGGTTTTTAACAAAACGCTGTTTCCAAGTTCTGTTTGTGAGCAGTCTTTTCACTGCCCAGCGTTTGCCTGTGGATTGGGTAGTATTTTGGGAAAGTCCAAGAGTAAATGAAACACAGTAGATGACAATTAATCCCTTTATACAAACAACGCAATATACGCTTGATACTGCTCCCCACCCGCCCTCCATCTCCCCAGTAAAATCTGCTTTAACTGCACCGAGCAAATCGAAGCAGAGCAAACACCCGGAACGGAGCGCGCAGCCTTGGGAAGAAAGGAAACACGAGGCCCGGCAGTGTGAGCCCTGCCCTTCCCTTCCCTGCCTGCGGAGGCCGCCATCGGGGTCTCTCCTGTCCCTCAGGGTGCTTCCTACGTGCGACGGATTATGCCAAAGAATTTACAAGAAGATCTGGAGATGACGTGAAGTGACACGCCTTCATCAAACTCTGGCCCGCTCCTCCGTGTCACCTGCGGTCCACCCTCCCCAGACGCTGCGGTGACTGCGAACGAAGTCTGAACCTGGTTTTACCTAACGTGGTGGTGGCAGTCACCAGCGTGAAGATGCTAAGCATTCTTGCACAAACCTGGTGAGAATATTAACACAAATCCTTGCATCCTTCTCTGGCTTGAGGCTGTGTCCCCTGCCCTCAGCCAAGGGCTCCTCCTCCGCAGCCCACAGCTGTCCCAGAATACCAACCCCACCGTTCACAGCTATCCCAGGGTCCCCGTTAGCTCGGGGCAGAGAACGTACAAGGAAGCAGCAGCCTATGTGGAAGTGTTCTGAAATATGAGCTTCAGAGATCAGAGGATCCACAAATCCAAGGCTCCTTCCCCACAGGTGAGGCCACGGAAGCCCAAAGGACCGACGTCTTCTATGCAGGGCAGGCTGCCCAGCCTGGGTGCTGTGGCCTGGGTGGTAGTACAGTCGCACGCTTCCTCTTCCTCCTAAACATCCCTGCTCAGGCCCCCTCCCTGGCTGAATGTCCACTCTGAAATGCAGGCCCAGGTGCAGAGCCCAAGGCCCAGGTGCTCACAGCGTGGCAGTCCTATCCGATACTGGCCACCTGCACGGACATTCACCGCGCATACCCACCAGCCTCGGTCCGGACCACGCCTTCGTCCCCGAAATAAACGCACAGTGATGCGCCACCTCTGTGGGTCTGCATCTTTTGACCTTTTTCCCTGTTCTTGGTCTCATCTTCTTTTCCTTTGATGGTACAGAACACTGATGTCTCACTCCTTCAGGGCGGGCACAGAATCCAAGCTCCTGGAGACCCCGCAAGCTTTCTGTGCTGGGCTGGAAGCAGTGTGCTCCTGACTCCTTTTCTCCCACCGGACTACACACACCGCCCGCTTCTTTCTTTCTCCTTTTCCGCCCCAGCTTCGGAGGGGGAAAGTCAAAGTCAGCCTCTCCCTTTCCACCTCCTCACCCCACCTACGGAGTAGCACCAACACTTCCAGTGTAACTGTTTTCAGTGAGAGGAAAATGTACTTTCTCAGCTGTTTCCTGCCTCAACAATGCCGCTGGTGTATTCAGTTGTGGAGACCCGGATCTCACGCAGTGGACAAGCGAAGAATTCAGTTCATATGAAGAAAAGAACAGCGTGGCTAAGGGAGATGAGGCAGAGGGGGACCTGGGTCTCCTTAGGGTCAAGGGAGAAGGCAGAACCCAGGTCACCTCAGAAGGAGGTGGGACATACGCACCTTCATTCTCTCTTTTCTCTCTCTCTGGCTCTCTGTCCCCGCTCCCTCTCTCTCCTCTCATCCTGTGGGAGAATCTGGTTGCTGGTCTGACATCCAGGGTCTGGCTGCTGCGGCGGCTGCGGCTGTGGCTGCGGCTGTGGCTGGGATTGGGGCACTTGGGGGGCAATGCTCAGCCAGGCTGACGAGAAGGGAAGTGGCCTCTCCAGCAGACCTGACACGCACTGTGGCTAGCCAACCATGGCATGGGTGGGTCTGCTGAGGGACCCAGCAGGCAGCACGCAGGCAACAGCTCTGCCTGGTGAAATGACCAGACAGCTGAGGAGTCTAATGATAAAGGTTATTCTGAGCTACAGCATAAACAAAATTGGAGTGGGTTTGTGGGGGGCTGTGGGAGTGGTTGCACTTTTAGTCTATCTGCACGCATGAAAGCTGCTAGATTTTCACAGCACCGGCTGGGAATGGAAGCTGGAGAGTGGACTGGCCTCTTCTCACACCCCCGGCCTCAAACACAGGGCTGCACCCCATTCCCAACACGCCCAGATCCTACTTGATGAAAACGCTGCGGCTGCCACTCCCCCCTCGGCACACCAGGTCTATTTCTTCCTGTTTCCCTTTTCTCCTCCAAAGCCAACCCAAGCCCTTCTCTTAACTTTCCTTAGTTGTTTATTGCAGGACCTGTCTCCACCCACTCTTTGTCAGCAACTTCTTTGTCTACAGGCTTTGCTTCCCTCCTCAACAAATGCACTCATTTCCCCCTGCTGAAATATCATCAGCCATTCCTTCAGCTCTGCTATCCCCATAGATGACTGCCTTCTCTTCTTCTGCCCAGCCTCCGAGACGTATCTTCACCCACAGCACGTGCTGGAGGTGGGGACTGCAAGCCCGTGACCAGTTCTGAGCCCTTGTCCTCCGCGGCCTCATCGTGATGTTCAGTGCTGCTTGCTGTCCCCTCCCAGAAAGCCCCTCGTCGTGGGGCTCGCAGCCTTGTGCTCTGGTTCTCGCCAGTCTGCCTGCTTCCCCGCTGCAAGTTCTTTCCTTCTCTTCCTGCCTCCAGATGAAATACGTAGTCCACCGACTCTGCTGTTCCTCTCCCCTCCCCTTAGCGATTCCCTTCCACCACCGCCACTGGGGCTCTCACTGTCCTCTCCAGCCCCGGCCTCTTTCCGAAGTTCCACACTTGCACCTCCTCCGCCTTTGAACTGCTTCTCCCCGGATGCCCGTCTAGCACCTCAAAACCACCACCACCTTCTTCTCTCACTTAATGATCACATATGTTCTCACCAGCGTCCACTTTGGCATCCAGGCCACCAGTGTCCCTTCTGAGTATCTTATGGAGCCATTCCAGTGCCAAGGTGGACCGGCCATCATCAGCTTCTCTGTCTTTTCCTTCCTTTCCGTTTCTGCCTTATGCTACCCCACATTACCTTTGCCTCAGCTCCTGGGGAAGTCTCCTAACCACCCCTGCTTCGGTCTTGCCCTCTTTTCCATTTCTCCTAGTGACACTGTGTCTGCTTTAAGCTCCCACTCGAGTCGTGTCTTTTCCCTGCTCAGAAGCCATCAGTGGATCTCTGCCACTTGCCGGATTAACAGTGGTGACAGAAATAAGCAGATCGATACAGACCTAAGCTCCTACTTCACATCTCTCATGCCTCAGGAGCATGGGTTAGTGCTGCAGGACCCATAAGCCCCACAAAACACCCCTGTGAAGGGGGAATTCTCTTCTGGCTTTCTGAGGAAACTGAAGTCCAAAAAGGTTAACCAACTTGGCCAAAGCGGTTCCGCACGTAAGAGGCGGGAATCATTTAATTCAAATGTCTGCATCCCTTCCCATTACACCACGTCTACCACAACACAGATGCTCTAGTTACTAACGGTCAGCCCCCGCTACCTAGCAGAGGACCGCACGGCTCTGCTTCTGTGTACGCTCTTCTCCTCCTTTCCATGTCTGAACCTTTTTCCCATTGCCTATCTGCATATGTGATATGCACCTCAAACCCCATCTCCTCTTTGTAGCCTTTCTTGATCTCACCCCAAGCTCTAAGCTCTGTCCCTCTTACAGTCTTGACCTGACTGTGCCCTGTGGGGGACCATACTTATGGGGGCATCTGCACATCTCCCTGTCGGAGGCAAAGCAAGAGAAGAACACGGATGGTGGAATCACTTAACTCCAGGTTTAAGTCCTTTCTTTACCGCTGTCTAGTTGAGTGGCTTGGGGCTTCAAGTTATTTACTGTTAAAACAAGTGTGAATCAAACCTGTCCTGTAGTACAGCTGTTGGGGCATCTGCTCAGAGCAGACACGTAACAGGGCTCACAGTGCTTCCTGGTACGCGTCAGGGTGGGATAAGGGTTCCTTCCCCATCGCTTTCCTTTTAGACTGAAGAAATCAAGAGTAGCTGTTCTGTGAAATGCATTTCACGAGCCCGTTCTCTACCTGGGGCCTGGCCATATTTATGGAACTGAAAGAGAAGCCAAGTTATGCCTGGAAACTTCCAGTAATGCTTTGTCTTAACTCTTACTAGATTAGGACCACTTATAGTCGAGGCCAGGTCATTCTCTGCTGGGATAAGGCTGCCCCGTGGACTGCAGCAATAGTTAGCAGCATCTGTAGCCTCCACCCGCAAGATGCCAGTCGTAGCTCCCAAGAATCCCCAGACACTGCTAAATGTCCCCAGGGGGCAAAATCCCAATGCAGAACTGTTCACTGTATATTCTCACCATCTTCCCTGTAATCCAGACAACATACAACGAAGGTCTCCAGCACAAAGGACGCAGAAGAACATGAAAAGCCTTTGCACTCCTGGAATTCAAGAGTGGAGAAGGCAGACAAAAAAAAAAATGGCTTGATTATCATAGTGTCTTAAGTCTTAAGACAAAAGAGAAACAATGAAAGTACAAGATAACTTCCACAGTGAGCAACCGACAGCCCGGGAAGAAAGCAGTTTCCTGGAACACACGTGTGTACGTGGACCTGTGAAGGCGGAGAGGAGGCAGATGAGGAGACCCAGCACATATGAAGGTGTGGGGTGTGAGGCAGCCTGGCTCCAGGGGCGTGTGCGAGCTGAGTGGAGGATGAGGCTGCGGGCACAGGACATGCTACCCCAGGCTTGGACTTGGGTTGGCCTGGTAGTATTTGTTTTTACCCAATTCTGACAGCAGGTGGGGACTGGTGGTAGGTGGACAGAGTGTAAGGCAGAAGCAACTATGAAGTGGTCCAAATGAGACATGACAAGTTCCAATCAAAGGCAGTGGCCCTGGAGCTCGCAGAATAGGTGGCTACAGTCGAAGGCCACGGTGGGCATAAGAGATGGGCGGGGCAGAGAGAACCCATGACGGAGGCTGAGAAGAAAAGAACGAAGTTCTGGGCAGAGGCAGCAGGCAAGGAGAAACAGGATTCAAGGAGGAAGGGGCGGGCCAGGGACAAGTTAGGCAGCACGAAGGCTGGGTGGGTGGCCACATCTGGCAACTCCAACCATGCCAAACCCAGCAAGGGAAACTTCTAAGCAATAGTGCGAGGCCACGTAAGAGGGCTGAACGCCATGCACAGGGCAAGAGGTGATGTCTCCAAAGTTAGCGAGGGCGCGGGGAAGGAAGAGGCAATCTGAAGAAGCAGGGCGTAAGAAGGTTTCTTTTTGCCTGGCACAGCTCTACGCCATTCTGAGAGCTGAGACAGGACCGAGAGGGAACCTGAAAGACGGCGCACAGCCTGGGGAGGGTGCAGAGGAGGGGAACGGGGCCCAGCGGGGAGGTGAAAGGGCTCGGGGCAAGGTCACTGAGGAGGAGGGGCGTGAAAGTGGGGCGAGTGAGGCGACCAGGAGGCGTCCTGGGAATAGAAAAGAGCTGTGTAGGGAACAGCAAGAGCCCCCGAGGAGGATGAGCGCACGGACGTGGGCAGGGCGGGCTGCTTGCAGGTGGGAGGCCAGAGCAGCCAGGGGTGTCTCCCCAGCACCTTGCTCTGTCCCTTCACCACGTTCCAAGCATCTCTCTGGGGTCAGCAGAGGGCTCCGGGCGGCCCGGGAGCCAGAGCTGTGGGCCGGCTCTGCGGTCACATCTACGGCTCTGAGCACCACATCACCCTCCACCCCTCACCACCAAGCCCGCTGTGGTTCACTCCAGGTTCACCACCGAACACTCCCCACAAGACTGAAGCGAACGTGCTCTTCGGCACAGCACAAAGATGTCTGCAGAAGATTCTGCCATCTTCTTATCTCAGTGACAACCCTGGAAGGAATGTACCAGCAGTTTGCACCAGTGAGCAATTTTCAGCTGCAGCCTCTTGGGGGAATTCCTCCAGCTCACCAGTAATGTGACTGGGGTGGGGTTACTGCCCTTCTCACTGTTACAAGTCTGTCCCAGCTTTCTTCATAAACAGGGCGGACCCTAATAGCAATCATTTCTTTTGTCCTTTTGAGTCACAGTCTCGCTATGCAGTTCAGGCTGGTCTGGAGCTCACTTTGTAGCCCAGGCTGGCCTTGAACTCGCAAGGATCCTCCTGCCTCAGCCTCCTGAGTGCTGGGATTACAGGCGTGCGCCACCAGGTCCGGCTACAATCACTTCTTCATTTACAAAATGCAAGGGCTGCTGACTACTAAAGCCAGTCCCACAGGTGCCATGTGTTCACCCTGCTGCTCATGCTGGCAGGCCGCTGCAGGCCACTGCCCAGCTGGATGCGGGAAGGGCTTTATTGGTGTGTGGGTCAGAACTTGCATAACTACCAAACAGTCTCTCTATCCCAAAGAAAGTCACGCATACTGCGTGGGGGGAAGACGCTGTGTAACACGGACTCCGGGATCCCTCAGGGCCCCCTCTAAGCCACAAGAGGAGACAACCGGGCTGCAGGTGACTGTGGAGTTGAGCCAGCAGTGACAAGGTCAGACACCATGTATGGCCATCGCTCAGGACCCTACAGGTTGAGCCCTGTCACAAGTGCAGCACCCCGCTAAGGACAAAACCGCCCCAGGGGTCAAAGTGTCAGCAAAGGATCACACATTCTCTCCTTAGGACCCTAATGAAGGCAAAGTGGGTGCAGACGTGGCTGTGGAGGAGAAGAAAAGGCCAACAGCGACCACGTGGGGCCTCCAAGCTGTGCGCAGAGGAGGACGGGGCGAGGAAACTCTTCTCTGGGACCTCAGTGCGATTTAGTACACAGACCGTGCCCCGCCTTCACCAACAGTCAGCTCTGCAAACCGGGCAGCACCAGAGGCTCAGGCAGGACCTAGAGCCCCGGGGCGGAGAGTTTGGATTTTATCCCAAGTACAATGAGACACCCTGCTCCCCCTTAAGAACTGGAAGCAAGCTGGCTTGATCGCCTGTGGCAAGAATGGGAATGGCATAAACATAAACCTTCAGAAGTGCTCTGAGGGGCCTGGAGGTGTCCTGGATTCCTGAGGCAGCCGCAGGGCTGGGGAGAAGAGGCTCAGCAGGAGATGAGACACAAACGCAGGAGCCTCAAGGGTGATGCCTAAAGCTCCCACAGGGCCAGCTGCAGTCTGTGTTTGTATCATTCATTGATCAATTCTTTTTTTTTTTCCTTTTTCCAGTACCAGGAATCGAACTCATGACCTTGTGCTTGCCAGGCAGGCGCTGTACCGCTGAGCTAAATTCCCAGCTCCTGTATCATTCATTGAAATAGGAGGCGAGAAGCAATCAGGACTCTGTGTGCATGTGTCAAGCTAGAGACGCCCACAAAACAGGCAACCGGAGATGCAAATAAGCAGCTGCCTCTAAGCCTGCACCTCAGGCGAGGCCGAGCTCCTCGGAAAGAGGCTGTGGGAGCAATCAGCATGGCGGACACTGAGATCCAGGGGTCCAGATGAGACCATCCGGGAGAAGGACTGGAAAAAAGTGTGGGCCCAGGAAAGGCACTGGAGCGTCCCCAGAAAAAGGGACCCGGAAACAGGAAGAAAGGGCCGCAAGGCAGGGTGACGTCACTCTCGGCTGAATGTGGGGGAGCCACCAGACGGGTGGGGAGGAAACGTCCTTGGGACCGGGAGTGGGAGGTGGCAAGGAACTCTGACCATAGCCGCGCTGAAAGAAAAACGGGACGGCACCAAAGCCACGGGCCTAGGCCACACAAAAGGGTGTGAAGGCGTGGGCCTGTCACCGTTCTCTCTTGGAAAAAAGACAGCTTTATGGGTGTTTGCTGTACAGATGACACCAAAATTTGTATCTCTATCTGCTTTGTTCCCCAAACCTGAGTCACAAATCCCACCAGAGACTTCTTTTCTCTTCAAATTCATCCTCTAAGAGAGATAGCTGCAAGTCACGTTCTTTCTGTGTCTCCACAGCTCCTAACAGTGCAGGGAGAAATGAGCCCACCCCATCCGCACGATTTAATCGGTTCTGTCGAAAGCTGGTCAACTCTGCAGGTATAGAACCTGTGGTTGTGGAATCTGCAGACGCGGAGGGCCAGACTGTCAATCTGTCCCCGCTTTGGATAGGGAGATGGTGTGTGCGTGTGCGTGTGTGCGTAGGGGGGCTAAGCACAGCAGGGCGGTCCCTTCTTTTCTCTCACATGCTTATATACACACTTAAAGGATGAGCCTGGGAGAAATAAGGTTAAAGGCAACTGAGAGTTTAACTGAAATTCAGGTACGCTGCCACCTCACTGGGACAGCAGCAAATGCTGCGCCCTGGCTGTAGAGAACCCCACTGCCTTCACCCCCTGAGGGTAAGGCTTTAGTAGCTGGCCCCGGAGGGACTGTCGTTCTCTTTATAAATGTTAAACATACCTTGGAATCCCGATACTATTTGGACAACGTCTTCGTAGACCATTAGAGTGGCAGATCGTTCTGGAAGCAGGCCAAGGCTCAGCGAAGAAAATACTGCAGGAACAAAGATGGACATCAGGGAACGTCGACGGTCAAACCCAAAGGCCCACCACAGTTTTCTGGGTACTCTGAGTTCTGGAATGCACTGACTTCAAATCAATCAGTAACGTTGATTTACAATATGATTAACGAAAGACCTTCGAAATGCCACAAGAAAAACCGCTATCACTGAACTGCTTGCCCTAGAAATAGTCAACTTAGGAATAGTGTTACAAATTTTTAGTAAGCTGAGCCTCTTCACATCAGGAACACATTAAGGCTGTAATATACTTTATAAATACAGAATATATAATATTATATATCAATATTAAGACATTTTTAGTGTTATAAAATAACTAATTTTACCTAAGTTATTTACATTACATAATTCATATCTATAGAACATAATTGCTTTCTTTAAAATAAGAAAATTTACATATGACAGATGTTGCTTTTTGGTCAAAGACATCTTTAAGCAAGTTAGGATACATGATCGCTTGTGTTTCACATGGTAGAGCAGCAAACAGTGGATATTACTATTTTGGTCTGTGTCCCCATTATTTACCAATAGTGAGGCTTTTAAATCACTGTGTTGGTCTCTTGTTAAGATGTAGGCATTCAGGAGGAAAAAAGATAAATACTTTTTATCACATCTCCTTTAAGATTTATAAATTTTTGTAACAACATTACCTCAATCAGACTTAACACAGATATTTCCACCTTGTAAAGTAAATATAATAAGTTTCTGTGTTTCTGAGATTAGTTTTAAGGGGTATAGTGGTAGGATAATTTGTTGACTGACTTGATTCTTTATACAGTGAATGTCCTTGCAGAAGAAAGACTTTAAAAGTATGTGTTAAGGTTCATGTTTGCCTCTTGGTAAAAGAATATTCTCTCCTGTCCTGGGAATTAACATGATAGGACTTATTTTGTTTTTGTTTTTTTTCTGGTACTGGGAATCGAACTGATGACCTTGTGCTTGCCAGGCAGGTGCTGTACCGCTGAGCTAAATCCCCAACCCCATGATAGGGCTTATGCTATTTTAAAAAGTATTGCTTAAGTATCTACATTTCCAATAAAAATTTCACAAAGCCTGTAAGTTTACCTATAAACAGAACATACAAATTTAAGAAAAACAAACAGCTGCATTATGGAATAATAATGATCACTAACAATAGTAAGTATGAACATGCCAGACATTATCCTACATTCTTTGATTTTTAGTATTTTAACTAAATATAAAAAACTAGCCAGGAGGAGTGGTGGTGCACGCCTGTAATCCCAGCACTTGTTGTTTTGTCTTTTTGAGACAGGGTCTTCCTACGCAGTGCAGGCTGGCCTTGAGCTCACTTTGTAGGCCAGGCTGGCCTTGAACTCGCAACGATCCTCCTGCCTCAGCCTCCCAAGTGCTGGTAGCCACCACGCCCAGCTAATCCCAGCACTGTGACTTCCTGTGAAAGTATCAGGACCCAGAAATGTCAAGGCTGAGAACAGCACCAGCTTCGCAGGGCTGGTTCGTACTGCTGGCCCTGGGGAGCAGCAGGGCAGCCCTGCGAGGAGCTGTCTCTCTTCACACACCCTCCACATACTGGGTTTACTCAGGCGCCACTCCGTGCAAGGCCCAGGGCCAGACCCTGGGAGGAACAGTAACGTGGGAGACAGCAATTCCTCTCTGAAACATATTCACACAGGAACTCACATACAAATGCTCACCTGCACTCTTCTCAATAACAAAAAAGTGGAAACCACTGAAGTAAATGTCTGTCAGCAGAGGAGCGGGCAGGTGGTGGACGCATACATGGGAGGAGCATACATCCACAAAGACGAGCAGAGCACTGACATGCTACAACACGGACGGACCTGAAAACACGGTGCCGCAGGAAAGATCCCGGACACCGAAGGCCACAGACGGATCCCATTTACACACAACGCCCAGGAGAAGCAAATCCAGGGAGATGGGGAGTAAGCTGGTCGTTGCCAGGTGCTGGGAGGGGCAGGAAACAGCAGGTCAGTGCTCAAGGGTTTTGGGGAGGCAATGAAGCACTTGGGGTTAGGCAGTGTTGATGCGGTAGTTCTACAAATCTGTGAAGTGTACACTTGAAAGTGGTGTGTTTTAGAGTACATGAGGTATATCCCAAATGTAAAAATGAACAAAAAATTTAAAAAGAATTCACCTCAAAAGTTCAAAGATGAGAGACATACAAAGGGTAATCAAAATATATAGTGAGTATTTAAATTTTAAAAACTGATCACAGTTAAAATCCCCCTCAGTACATTATCCTTTGCTTTGAACACACTGGTCCCATCACTTCTGCCATGTTCTAAGCAGCTCTGGAAGCCCCTTTCAGAGTGTCTGCACAAGGTGTGACAAAAAATACAGTGACTGCTTCTACCAAGTGCATCCAACAGAAACCAGGCTCACAGACACATTACAGAGGGTCTTCACCCACCTAATCCCCTGATCTGACATTGTGCAACTTCTGGTTCGTCCCCAAAGGCAAAATGACCACAAAAGGTAAAAA
>NW_004955429.1:19175241-19189497 GCF_000276665.1 Chinchilla lanigera | reverse complement strand
TAGCAGCACAATTTGTAATAGCTCGATACTGGAAACAACTCAAATGCCCATCAGCCAAGAAATGGATACAAAAGATGTGGTCTTTTTATACAATGGAGTGCTACTCAGCTATAAAGGATAAACCTGATACTTTTATAGGCAAATGGATGCAACTCGAGACCATACTTATAAACGAAATAAACTAGACGCACATGTGTCAGCACTGTATCGTCTCCCTAGTGTGAGAAGCTGAAAGAGGAAATAAGATCCAAAAAGTACAATAGTTATTGTTGGGCTGGTGATATAGCTCAGTGGCACAAGCGCTTGCCTGGCAAGCACAAGGTCCTGAGTTCAATTCCTGGCACCAAAAAAACAACAAAAAAAGAGTTACTGTGAAATGGGAAGAAACTTCAAAAGGAGAGAGAGACTGGGATGGGGGAACATAGAAAAGAAGGAAGGAAAAAGACAAAAATATATATATATATATATTAATATAGTTAAGATATTTATACTACTAATTTCTCTTGGTTCACTGAAGAGAGGTTTGTGCTAGTATGGTCTGGACAATTAAATGCAGATATCTTATACTCTGAGTAACTAAAATTTAAAGATAACAATATGCAGTGTACTAGCCATTGTTACTCTATTATCTTGTTTTGAAAATTCTTTTTCTCTTTAGAAAAAGGGCAGGGTAGGATTTTGAGGGAGATTAGTGGCAATGTGTCCTGTAATACATTTTCAATTTCAAATAGTCACCTTATTTTTTATCGCACCTCCTTGTTCAGAACAAGTGTGTTTGGGAGATCATAAGAACCCGCTACAGCAAAGGCTGTCAGCAGCTCCTGCCTCTTCCTACCCGTCTGGTCATGGATGATAACTACAAGTGAGCCAGGACTAGAAGGAGAAACTATACCGTGGGTAAATCCTCCATGGCCCCCTCAGAGGTTATCTTAACTTCTACCCGTGAGCCCGGGCACCTGGGGGCCAGGCAGAGAGGGCAGGATGCTGTGGTGGGCATGGCCTGCAGGAAGCAGCTCACCTCCAAATGCAGGAGGTGCCATGCTCCATCCCGAGCTCCCCTTGAGCCTGGAGCATGTTATAGGCCCCGCACCCCTCCATGATGACTTGAGGGTCTCCGAGCGTGGGAATTACCCCCTGATCATTCATCAGGAGCTACAGGATTATTGTGGCGTGTGCTGAGAACTTTTCTCAAGGAAGGCACTTGGTCCTCCCATACACAGGGCAGCTGTTCCAGCAGATTGTTTCTTATAAGTTATTTCTCAGAATAGAAAAAGAAAGATTTCTTGTAGTGGAGCAGGGGCTTCCTGGAGGAGGGCAGGGACTGTGGGCCCAAATTCACCAAGTAATCAGGGTGAGCGGTGGCAGCGGTCCTGAGTCTCGGGTAGATGGTGTTTTCACCCACCTTGGATCGGTGCTAGCTGAGGCCCAGCGGCCCTCCCACACTGAGGGGATGCTGTCCTGTGGTACTGCAGATGGAATCCAGGGCCTCGCCCCTGCTAGGCAAGTGCTCTGCTCCCGAGCTTCGAGCCCCACCAAAAGGAACATCTCATTCTTCCTGGATGGCAGGAAGCCTTCCTGGAGATGGAAGCAGCACAGCTAGCTGGGCCTCATGGCCAGAAGACAGCTGGCCAGGTGAGTGACGGTGAAGGAGCAAGGCTCCCACACAGCAGAGAAAAGTGAGTCCTTCAGAGAACCCAGCACTACCCAGCATGGCCAGCCCAACAGACAGGCGAGGGGCCACGGCCAGGGGAAGCAGCTCCCTGGGTCCTCTTTATGTCCCCGAGATAGCGGATGGATTCTAGGCTGATGTAACCCATAACTGGACATATGTACTTTAGGACATGGTGCTCAGCAATGCAGAGGGTGGTCTAAGGGGGCAGATCAGAGCCACAGGGACAACTTCAAGCCATGGCAGAAGGCTGGGCCAATGGCTGCAGAGATGAAAGAATTATGCTACTGAACCATATTCGTTAGGGAATGGACTGCATTTTATAGAGCTAAATTTGTGCTTAGCTGTTTGCCAAAGGTGAAGGGTGCCCCTTTTATGCTGGGCTCCCATACCCCAATCTACAGCCTCTTCTGTGAAATGGGGAAAAGCCCAACATATCCTCTAGGAAATATTGATAGGGATGAAAAAAGAAATTCATTCCAAGATCTCATAAGAATGCTCAGGCAAACCAGGCCTGGTGGCGCATGCCTGTAATCCCAGCACTCTGGCTGGCTGCGGCAGAAGTATCACAAGTTCAAGCTTAAACTAGGCAACTTAGTGAGACCCCGTCTAAAAAATAAAACATGGGGTGGGGATGTAGGTCTGTGCAAAGGCCCTGGGTTCAATCTCCAGCACCACAAAAACAAAACAAAACAAAACTCATATAAATTGAAACACTGCACACATGTAGTACAGAAAACATTTTTTTTTTTTAGTTTCAATTTTTCATGGTCTTTTAGAATAGGCTGCCAACGTGTTTCTCTTCTTTGCTGAATTTTCTGGAATACCAAAAATGTTAGACTTGATATCAAAAATTATGTACAAAACCAATGATTTGCTTTTTACAAGAGACCAGTGCAAATTTAGGTCTTCCTGCTTTTTAGATTCCAGGTAAGGATATCTTCACACTGAAAAGGCAGGCCTTGGAAATTAGTCAGGTGAACTGTTTTGTTGTAGAACCGAGGACCCCAGGCCCCACAGCCCTGACAGGCCCATGTCTGAGGCCAGTGTGACAGGCAGACCTGGGACCCTTTCCCAGAAGTCTTCACACGAAACTATGCTGTTACAGGAAACGGATATTACAGAAATGGTTTCTGTTCATCAAATGATCACGTTGAAAGAGTCAAAATGAAAGTGACTCAAACACGGTCCCCCTTGACCGTTCACCCGCCCCACCGTATTTGTGGATGTGCCTCGCACGGTAGCGTTTACTTGTGATTGCGAAATCAACACCGGTGGCGTCCCCACACTCAAGTGGTCCCCAGTTGAGTGTTCTGATGCGCACGCTCCAGGCGGCCCATGGAGACCTCACTCTGCTGCGTCCTTCCCTTCCTCTGGTTATCTAGCCGCCAAGCACTTCACACTTCTGTGCTTTCTGCGGGGATGTCTCCACCTCACGTGGCCCCCGAGCCAGTGCTGCGGTGCCGTCTGGCTATCTTAAGTGTGAGAAGGCTGATAAGCGCCTTCTGGAGAAATGTGATGCATAAGCTTCGGTCAGGGATGAGCGACAGGGCTGCAGGCCTTGAGCGCAATGTTAGTGGATCAACAGTGTGTGTCACAGAAGGCGTCTTTAAACAGAGACACGCAAACCACAGTGACGCCGAGCACTTGACACAAACGTGAGCAGGGGCTCTCTGGCACGTCCCTTGTGTCTCCGTTGCAGCGGCAGTTCAGTATCTAACTCCAAGTTCAAGGGACCCTCAGAGATCCTAAGGCCCAGGAACAGTGCAAATGGACCGTCCCCACATGGACTCCCTCCTGCTACAGGCAGACGCCACCTCAGCTTCCCCGGCATTATTTCAGGGATGCTTGCTGTGGAAAATGGGAGCAGGGGTCAATCGCTTCCTTCTGAGAAAACCTAATAAAGATGCCCTCTCCGTTTGCTGGCCCTCCCTCGTTCTGTTTTAGCTCCTCTTTACCTCTGGCACAACGTGAATCTCTCCAGGGAACCACAGTGTGCCAGGTCTCCCAAGATCGGCGCCTGTCCCTGAAGGTCCCATCACTCTTCTGCCAGCCAGAAACCCGGGGTTCAACTCTTGCTTCTTCTATTCCATCCTCTCCCTGAACTCTTTCCTTTCTATTCAAGGCCCTCCGGATACTGCTTCCTGAGCATTTCTCAGGCCCATCCCCTTCTCCCCATAATCCTCCTAGTGATCTCCCCAGTTACATACATCCACATCACATCCGCCCCTGGAAAGCGGGGTGGCTGGAGGGACGGGCGGACACTGGAAAGCTTTCGGTTCCCCATGTGTACGAACAGAGAGCCCAGGCAGCGTCACACGCTGACGCCACCCGCCTTGCACACGATGGGGCCGAGGGCAGAGCAGAGAAGGCACACACGGATCTTCCTGCCTGCCTGCTACCCGCCTTCCAGGTCATTGCGGTGCCTCCGCCAGCACTACCCGCCGCTGTGACATCTGCTTTGGAGAAAGGTTAAGAATGCAAGTGAAACAGACGAGACACAGAAGCTAACCTCTTATGATTTCTCTTATATAAGAAGCCCAAAGTACAAATAAAAAGGAAAATAAAACGTGATGGGGGTGGCAGGTAAGAGAAGAGAAGGAAATGCAAAGGATTGAGATTTTATATATACATATCTCAGGTCCCCGCGGTAAAGGTGCTTATCACATACCAGGCATGTACTAAAACAGTGAAATAAAATAAAGAAGGCCTTACCGGGTAACCGGATGGGCCTCCAGGGCGCAGAGTTAGGCACGTAGGCATGCTTTGTGGTGGTGACAATCAACTGACTGCCCAGCTTATACTGGAACTTGATGAAGGCGATGCCATCTGCGCCCGACGTCCCCGAGGCGATGGAGACCTGGTTGGCAAAGACCTCGATGAGCGCATCCGGGATGGGCTGGTGGGTGCTGGAGTCACTGACGTGCACCTTCAGAGTCACCTCTGCAGAGAGGACAGCGTGTCAGTCGGTAGCAGCAGCAGCACCCTGTGGTCCTCTCCGGTGGGCCGCAGGCAGACGCGCTAAGGGAGTCCAGGTCTGCACCCTCAGTACGGGGGGCTGTGATGGGGCATTTTCTCCTTAAAGGCCCCCTTTACCTCGCATGCCAGAACCACTGCCCACCCCAAGCTTCGCCCTTCTTTACCCCTTCCCACTCACTCCAGCAAGAACTGAGGGACGAATGCTGTCCCTTGCACACACCGGGCAACGAATGCCACACTCCTTCCTCCTCTGAGCTGCTGGCCAAGAGCCTAGACCCGGCTTGACCAGGACAGAAGAGACACGATGGCCACAGGTTCACAGCTACCATATGTGCCAGTCCTGTGAGCTACGGACAGCAGCAACCAGGGGCGTTGTGCCGGGCATCATGAGGACTGGACTGAATAGCAGTGAAAAGTCTTTTGTTAACATGATTTTATGAGTGCATGTGAATCTAACTGCAGTGTGGCCTTTTCTTTGTCTTTTTGAGACAGTGTCTCGCTGTGCAGTTCAGGGTGGCCTTGAGCTCACTTTGTGGCCCAGGCTGGTCTCGAACTCGCAACGATCCTCCTGCCTCAGCCTCCTGAGTGCTGGGATTACAGGCGTGCGCCACCATGCCCTGCCAGTGTGGCATTTTCATACCTGCAGATGCCACAGTATTCCCCATGGCCCACCCCTCCCCCATTCCCTTCCTCTTGGATTTAACAGTCTCCCGTCTACTTTTATGCCAGCTTTTAAGATTCCCACATACTAGAGAAAAGAGGTGATACTGAGTTGCACATGATGATCTCCAGGCCCGTTTTCCTGTAAATGACATAATTCTGTTCTTCTTTATGGCTGAAAAATACTCCTGCATACAGACACGGTACTGCATTTTCTTTACCCATCTGCCTGTTGAGGCCTTGGCTGGTTCTGTATCCCAGTTATTGTGAACTGCACCGCCACAAATTTGGGCGTGCAGCTACCCTAACAGTATGCTGACTTACTTCCTTTGGGCCCGTATCAGGGGTGGTGTAGCTAGGTCATGCAGTAATTCTACCTTTAGCGTTTTGAGGAACCTGTGTACTGATTTCAATAGTGGCTATATATAGTTACATTCAAAAATATCTTTCAGGACTGCTGTGGTGGTGTATATAATCCCAGAACTCTGGAAGGCTGAAGCAGGAAGATTGCAAGTTCAAGCCCAGTCTATGCATTTTAGCAACTCAGCTAAATTAAAAAAAAAAAAGTAAAATGGATAAAGGATGTAGCCCAGCACAAAGGCCCCAAATTCAATTCCCTGTACTGCTCAGAAGTTTAAATAAAAGACCCAAAGATGGGGATAAGAGAACGTGAGAAGAAAAATAAAAATAAAAAGTAAACATTTCAAAAGGGAGATGGACCGCATTAGAAGGACAGGCTGGAGAAAGGGCAAGTCTAGAGACGGCAGCTTTGGGTCCAAGGCCTCCGTGACACTCCAGGAAAGAGACGATGGTGGCCCAGAGCGAGCCTCACCAACAGGACCCACGAAAGGAGGGTAATTCCAGAACTAGACGGCACCAAGGCAGGCATGTCTCCTGCTCCAATAAACCCTTCTGCTTGGGGAGGACGCGGGGAGATGGAGAGGACCCATAGCACAAACACACCCGCCACCCACAGGCGCCCCCGGTGATCTGAACGCCTGACTGTGACCTGGGATGGGAGACAGGCAAGGGCCCAGGACGAGGGACAAGTGTCAGGCTGGCCTCCAGGTACGCCCAGCGGCACACTCCTGCAGGCCTGCTGCAGTCAGCACTCTAGCTTTGAAGCTCAGCTCCGCCAAGGACTAGCCGTGCAGCACTGGACGGGTTACTTTGTCTCCAGCTCTCTGCTTCCCACCTGTGAACTAGGACTGCTACGGGAGCCTCCATTTACAGGCGGGGACCATAGCACAGCGCTCGCAGAGGAAGCATCAGGGCCTGTCACGGCTGTCACGCCGTTCCCATCGCTCTGCCCACAGCGTGCTGCAGGGTGACGGGCACAGCTCAGAGAGAGAATGCAGAAAGGAGGACGGTGTAGACAACCAGGAGCAATGAGAAATCTTTCTCCGGGAGTGTGATACCTTTCTACCCACCGTGACAGGGCTGGGGATGTAGCTCAGCAGTATAGCGCATGCTCATAAACAGAAGGCACTGGATTCAATCTCCAGCACCGAAGACGAGTGAATGAAGAACTTCTGTGCTAAACTGGCGTAACCACATACAGTAGAATGGGGGGGGTCTACTTTAATAACTTGCTAACCATTTGTCTCATATGAAAACTTTTTTAATGCTGCACATTTCAGATCGTCAATCATTTCTTCAGTTTTTCTTCCCACAAACTGATATAAAAATTTTTCAATAGGTGACCTCAGATAATAGCTGACGAATCTCAGACCTAGGTACTATTGACGTACACCAGATAAAACCCTCAAAACCTTTTAGACAGAAAAACATGCTACAGAAATTGAACTTATTACTTTGTATGACAGAAGAAAACTAGCGCAAAAAGTTAGAAGGATAAAAATCTACACCATGAGAATGAAGGGTGATATCGCGCATTATATCTAGCCTGTTCTGCAATCTCGTGTTACCTTCCTGCAGACCGAATGGACGCACAGTACAGTTCCCATTTAATGTGGTCCTCCTTGTCCCCAGGAAGTATGAGGAATCATAACACAAGTAATTCAGTTTTCATTAATATTCACACGGCAAAACCCTCTGGAAGAGGGCAAGTGGGAAGGGTTTTGCAGGCCTACACTGCTGACTTGTGTGGTTTTATGGTAATGTAACATTTACTGACAATTAGAATTACAAGATCTCCACTCCTTACTGTTGCTGAGAGGCATAAATCACAGAAATTTGCAAAGAAGGATTTAGGAATAAATAGAGAAAGAGGGCGTCCACCCTAAGGAACATCCTAGAGTCAATCACTTGATTTTCCTCCGATACGCAAAATCTAGTTTCTGTTCTACAATGATATACTTTGGAAAAAAGAGTACATGTCACTGCTTTGGGTGGGACAGGCCAAGGAAAAATGTCACCATGGCCGGGCAATTCTTGCAGACTTCTGGAGTGTCATTTCTATAGAATGACACATTCAACAGTAAACAAAACTATTCCTACAGACAGCTAGAGGAGAAATCTTCTGACCAGGTGAGACGCTGTTTATTAACACCACTTTCCTTTTTTGGATAAAAGGAAGCCCCTGTAAGCAGTCCGGGAAGAGGCAGGGTGTTTCTTTGGTGGTCTGGGAGAGATCTGGGATCCCACTGAGCAGGGCACTTGTTTACTAAACAGAAACCAGGACATCATTCTTTCACTCCTCACCCTGCACATCCATCTCCAAGTTGTACGGAGCTGATTCCAAAACACACATCTCACAGCGGCCTTTGTTCTGCGTCCTGGCTAACACTGCCGTGTTTCTGTCCCTCACAATCTATCACTAGACGGCTGCTCAGCCTTGTCACAAAAGCTGCCCTCACCTTCAGACCTTGGCCTTGAAGCCCCGTGGAAGCTGGAAGGTGCTATCTACAACACCAAGCTGACAGTGGACCCTAGCCCCCCACAACACGCAGCTGTAGCAGGGGTCAGCAACCACAGTCCAACCCTGCGACACATGTTCAAAAACAGTGCTTGTCTGTATGATCCATAAGAAAAGAATGATTTTTACACTTTCAAGTGACTGTAAGAAAAAAAGTCAAAATAGTATTCTGTGTCACATTAGTGTGTAAAAAATAAAAATAAATAAAATAACATGTAATTCAAATTTCAGAGTTGACGAAGATTTATTAGAACACAGCCTAAGTATTCCCAGGTCTCCTTTTTATTTCTTATTCACTATTTTTGAAATAAATCCCATCAAAATCCCTTTCAAAGAAGTATTAATTCAGATAACAATGAATTGCAGCTAGAGAATATTTATTAATCAGCTACTTTCTGCTTAGCATGATACTAGTACTATGGGAAATTAAAAGATGAAAAAACATGGATCCCATTTTTAGGTTTTTCCAATAGGTAGGACTGAACCAAGGGTAGGCCTTGCCCATACTAGACAAGTGCCCTACTGCTGAGCTACATCCCGAGCCCTTTTCAATTTTTGAGATGGGGGTCTCACTAAATTTCTCACGCTGGCCTTGAATTTGTGATCCGCCTGCCTCAGCCTCCTGGATAGCTGGGATTATGGGTGTGCCACCATGCCCAGTTTATAGTTCCTGCTTTTAAAGAGTTTACAGTTTTTGAAGAGGGAAGAGGGAAAACCAACCCACGAGCTAGAGAGCAGAAAAAGACAAAACTGGGTAGGAGAGCGTAAAAAATATAGTGAGGAAGATGAGTGCACATTAGAGTTTATATATATGTATATATATATATACATATATATATATATATATTTTTTTTTTGTTTGTTTGTTTGTTTTCTTCTGGTACTGGGAATCAAACTCACAACCTCGTGCTCTCCAGGCAGGCTCTGTGCTGCTGAGCTAAATCCCCAGCCCCGCATTAGAGTTTATAAACCAACCAAAGAGAAACAAAAAATGACCTAAAAGCGTCCATGGAGGGACTGAATGGATGACAAGACTCACAAAGGGCTGCGGCAAGACCACTAGACCATGAGTCTAGTCCAGTGAAGGCAGACCTTCTAGGGAACAAAACCCACTTACTTATGGCAAGGTGCCAATACGGCAATTAAAACCGCATCCCGAGGTTTTCATTCAGAACAACAACTCCTACATTAACATCTCTTGTCTTAAAAGAAAAACAAGTAACACATGTGCCGTAGGTTCGCCACCACAGGTCCAGGCGTTTGTGTGGGGAATGTTTCCTAGAAGAGACTGCCATGAGGCTGAGACGCAAGCAGTGGACAGCATGGGTATTTGGGCCCTGAAGGAGAACTGGGCATCTTTCAAGCAGCCTCCAGGGCGTCCAGGGCATCCTCCCCTGGTGGGTGACCCCATTAGTTCCAGAGCCTGTTTTCCCAGCCTCCCTTGCGGCCAAGATGGAGGAAGATGGAGGAAGCCTTGCTGTCTGCTCTGTCATTGTTTCATTTTTTTAGATCATATCTTGTTTCTTTTGGTTTGGTTGATAAACTCTGAAGCTCACTAGTCTTCCTCGCTGTATTTCTCACACTCTCCCGGCCAGCTCTGCCAGCCTGGTGTCCTGCGTTGGATTCGACTTGGGATGACAGCGGCCTGGAGAAGCAGGTGCTCTTTCTGACCAGAGGGGTCACAGATGGCGCATCTGTCTGGGGCAGCAGCAGCCCATGGAGAACCGTTCACCACAGAGCTCAGGCATCATTCTGCTTTGCTCTCCGTCCTCCCAGAGCTCTGCGAGCTGCCCCAAAGCTTCCCACGTGCCTTTCCTCATCACACCTGCTCGAGTCCCAGCGCTCTTTGTGCCCTGCGGGTCCTGTCCCTTCCAGCACGGCGTCGGGAGGACAGCACCCTCCGACCCCACCTCCCAGCCCTCCTTCCCCGCCCTCCTCCCGGTACCCTCAAGCTTTGCACTGCACACTCTTGCTCAGTGAATTACTTCAGCGCTAGGAACCCGGCCTTCGCCTTAAGAGGCGTCTCGGATTTTCATCCACCAGTGGCAGAGCAAGAGGCAAGCAGAAGCGGACGCGCTCGGGAAGTCTCCCTCTCCCCGGACTCAGCAGACGCGAGGAGCTCGGCTCTGCAGGCACCAGCGAGTCCGCCTCTAGTTGTACGAAGAGCGTGTGCTCTGCGGGCAGAAAACTAAACACTACCTTGTAATCGGGCAGCATCTTTCAGTCATTTCCTCTCTAACTGCCACCGATTTAGAACTAACTGCAACAAGTCTGTTTCAAATTGTTGGCTTGGGAGGAGGCACCTCTAAGTAGCAAGCTGGGAGCAGGCACGATTGCAGGGGCGGGAGGATGGAATTACGGGCACGTCCACAGGCGCACGGGCGGCCCCGAGCAAGGGCTGGGCAGGCTGTCGGGAGACGCAGAAAGGCCGTGGGTAAGGCTGCCTGGTCCTCCCTCCCCACCACCCCCAACATACATCCGAACACCTAATTTTTCTGCACAGGACAGAATACGTTTATTTTATGACTTCTCATCAAACTCCAAAGCAAATATCCTCTATCTCCCCCTTAAAATCATGTGCTGGCACAGAACACTGCAGAACGTGACGTCCTGGGCGCTCTACACGGGGACAGAGCTGGGAGAGTAGCATTCACCTGCCTGTTGGACACTGTGCGCTTTTCGGTTCACACGCTCATCCTAACCAACGCTAGGTCTCTGGACGGGAAAGCAAACTCTATGGACTTGATTTTTTTGTTTGTTTGTTTGCTTGTGGCTGTGAAGGTTTTGGCTTTCTCTGAATGCTTTTTTCATCCCCTTTCTATTTCCTCCAGTTGGCTGCCGTTGTGAGATTTTAATTTTTCCCTTCCTTCTGGGTTTCAGAGCTGCCGGTTTCCACAGCAGTCTGTCTTAGCGGGAGCCCCGTACTTTCCGGGTCGGTCATGGGGCACAGCAGATGGAAAGTGCGCTTCCACCAGGCAGCCGAGCAGGGGCTCCCGGCCACGTCGCAAAGCCTCTGGGCTGCCAACGCCAGGGGACGGCAGCTGCAAAGGGAGCCACTGGACGTGGCCTCCAACACTATGATTAGCTATATTTAACCCCAATTTAGGGAACTCACAATGGCTTTTCATCTTTTAAATGAAACAATAAAAGGTCGTTTGATAGCTTAAAAGTGTTTTCCAAATAAGAGGTTATTTTTAAAATGGTAGCAACCCTGTGCTGTAAGAGATTTTCCCTGTGTTCCTAGAATTTTAGAATAGGAGCACGTGCATAGGATTTGCACATTTTCACATAGCAAATACAAGCGTACTCTAAGATGTCTAATGTATGGAGGGGCAACTTCCTATCCACTCATTTCTTTTATAAAGGTAAAAGGTTTATTCTACTTTGTGATCTGATAAAACTAAGGTATACTTTGCTACACTACAGTATTCCTGTTTCTCCAATCTTGTAGCGTACACATGCCTTCTATTGTTCAATTTTATTTTTAAAACTTGAGGGTTTTTCTACTGTGGTGGCACACGCCTGTAATCTCAGCACTCCAGGAGGCTGAGGCAGGAAGATTACAAGTTTGAGCCCAGCCTGGGCAATGTAGTGACTTAATGAGACCCTGCCTCAAAAATTTAATAGGGCTGAGGATGTACCTCAGTGAGAAGGCTCTGGATTCAGTCCCTAATACTATGGTAAACAAACAAACATATACATAAAGAAGATTTTAAATTTTCAAACATTAGCGAGTTATATATATTTTCCAAGCAAATTATATATGTATTTGAAAAGACCTATGTATGATATATTATGTAACATTATATCTTCTACAATAGATTATTCCGATCCATATTAGTTACACGAATACACTTATTAATATATAATACACCTCTGTAAAAATCTGCTACAACTTACATCCCAGGACTCCTTTACATCCAGATTCTTAGCTTTACCGAAGCATTTTGCAGTCCTCGTATAATTCCAAAAGCAATATGCACTTTGATGATTTTTCACAAAGAAGAAAACTTCCATTCTATCTCCAAAGGAGGGAGAACAGTGCAGACCCTTTACAGAGGTCCTTCACTGGGCACTAGACCCTCCCGGTTTCCCGACTGCTCTCTGCTACCGCTCTCCACGGGCCCTTTCGCTCTTGATGGTCCCAAGAGCTGCCCTCTAAACCCCTCTATTGATCTGAGGTCACCATGTCTGGTAACAGAATTCCTGCCTATGCTGGGTTTTTCTTTTAAATGCAGTTCTTCATTTTTAGTGGAGGACTGTGATTTCTAGAACACCTGCTGGAAAAGCCACGTATGAGCTAAGTCTGCGCCTGCGGCCCCTGGGACTTAGAATTCCATTTTGTGCTTTTTGCTTTCATCTCTGAAAGCGGACTCACACTCTGAGCCTCACGAAATGACAGCTAAGTGGCAGCCTCAACAGTTTCCGATCAGCTGGGAGGAGAGGAAAGGAGATCTGTGTAGGCAGGAAATGAGCACTCCTGACGTACACCTAGAGGTTTTTGCCTGTCATAGTCATGACGAGCTCTGCACACAATACACCGTTTTTCATTTGTCCCTCCCATGCATAAACTTCTGTTTTGGGCAGCAAACCAGTGGACTCCTCTCCCTGCCCTCCCACCAGGAGAAAGCCGTGTGAGGCTCAAAATGGTGACCGTCCTGTGAACAACACTTCCTAACCCACATCACCAAAGTTGCCAGGAATGTTCAAGTACACATTATAGCTTTTTTTTTTCTGTCCTGGGAATCGAACTCAGGACCTTGCACTTGCTAGGCAGATGCTGTGCTGTACGTTACACCTTAGATATAAAACGCTCCCCCAAATTCTACTGAAGTCAGAGTGAGGCTTTTGGAAGGTAATCGGATCATGAGGGCTGTTACTTGTCACTGGGTTAATCTCCTGACCAATGCATTGCTGGATGTACTGCTAGGAGGCAGGGCTGGACAGAAGAGGTGGTCACTGGGGAGTGTAACCCGCAGGGCCCAGCTCCCTCCAGGCGCCCTCCTCTCTGCCCGCTGGCTGCCACGGGCTGGGCATGTTTTCCCCCACCATGCCCCTCTGCCATGTCATTTTCGTCTCGGAGCCAGGTGAATTAAATCACAAGCCAAACAAACCTTTCTTCTTTTAAACAGTAAGTGTTGAGTGTTCTGCCCCGGTGACAAGAACGTGACTAACCCAACACAATAACAAACACTAGACGTATAGTACTTAAAGGGATCACACACGATGTGTGCGCACACACACATGCACACAGACACAGGCTTTCCGGCTTTTTCGAGTGATGGGATACTTTCTTTCCTCTAGTTTCTTGTATTTTTTAGATGGACCCTGCTGTTTAGTTCAGGCCAGATTCGTGTTCACGATCTATGGAGCCCAGGCTGGGCTTGCTGGTAGGCGCCTCCGTACCTGGCTCTCTTTGCCTTACTTGAAATACTTTATAAGGGAAACAGAAAATACCAACCACCTCCTAGAACTTTTTGCCTAAGAATCCTGTCAAGTCTACCCAATCACTGATCCAGTCACTAGCAGATTCATATTCTTTTGTTGCTCCTGATACAACATGAGGTTTTCTGAGTCTTTTCTCATATTATATGATGCTACAAGAGCAAACACAAAGGAGGTACATGGCTACAATGTAATCAAGGGGTGTTTAGGTAAACACCTCAGGATAATTTGAAAACTACTGTTGACTTGCCCTAACTGTGCAATTTACATATATAGCTCACATATAATTCACAAGTACAAGTAATGACAGAATGTTCCTAAGATCTCTAAAAAATGATCAGACAGCAAGTTAAAATGACATAATCACAACTTTCTCTATGTGGTATCAGTAACTACTTAGACATAGCTTCAAAGTACTACATCAAAATATGTTTAGCTATCTTGGCAGGAACTTGTGAAGTAAAAAAAAATGTGACTGTTCAAAAGAAATAAGAATTAAGGCAGTTATTGAACACCAAAAGGATGCTAAAAATATAAAAAATCATGGCTCCAATGTTTAAGAACTTCTCCATGAAAATTAATGTAGCTGGGCATGGTGGTGCACACCTGTAATCCCAGCACTCAGG
>NW_004955429.1:19118132-19174696 GCF_000276665.1 Chinchilla lanigera | reverse complement strand
TTTGCCGCTGAGCTAAATCCCCAGCCCCTGGATGTGTTTTGAATGAAAGAGTTATGATGATGAACACGGTGGCAACCAGAGGATCCACAGGGATTTATACGGAAATCCCTGCAGGAAACCACTTTGGAGTGCTTCTGGTGTGTTGGTATTCTACAATGCTGATGACAGCATGGTGAGGATTTGGAAGAACCTGGGAACTGCTAAGATAATGAGCAACATTAGGCATGTCTATGAAGTCAGTGTGCACACCTTAGCCAGACTCCAAACATCTGGTGGAAGATGCTGGTGGAGTGGTTGCCAAGGCAACCTGCTGGGGGACAACTTCGGTGTGTTTCCAGATCTATCACGTCTACAGATATGTATCTGTAACCATTTATTTTGCCTAAGGTTAGGACAAGAGCAAAATTACATGGTATTTATTTTGGATTTAAGCAGCCTTGAGATTTGATGATGATGATTTTGAGTAATTTTTCTCTCTGGGAAGGAACCAGTTAGAAAGTGCTAAGCGGGAGCTTATAGCCAGGAAACTGACTCATTCATTACTTTTAAAATTAAAAAAAAAAAAAAATGAGAAAAAGGCAAGATAAAGAGGCTGCTGGAAGGCTGTGAATGGCCCGAGTGTGTGAAACTCCCTGGCTCTTGAAATACCATGAAAGAAAGATAAGCCTCCCCCCATGCAGCTGAAGTTGAATCAATGTAGTCATTAAGTCATACATATGTGTTTATCTTTTCAAAAGAATGGGGATATTTAACAAGATACAGGGAATCTATTATTAAAGCGTTCTTCTTCTGTTTTAGATGAAGCAAAAATATTTCAGGGCACTTGAGGGGCTACTTACGATCACTGCTAGTGGGCACCCCTGGGGCACGCGTACAGAAGCACGCTGTACCCCGCACAGGGGGGCTGGCTTCCCGACTTAATGAACTGTACGCGCCTGGACAAGCCGATACCCCTCTGCAGCCACCATGTCTTTGTTTCTAAAACAGGATTATCAATTCTCTTGAAAAGATTACAGGATTTTCCGGAGGACTGCCTAGTGATGTTTTTGAGGTATCTGCTAGAGTATTCCCGAGCATGTCTACTTGCAAACATTCTACTAACTACTTGGTGAAACAAAACCCCAAACCACCATCCCCACCATCACCTCCCTCCAAAAGCTGCGCACAGCAAGACAACAAAGAGGAAATATTCTGTGGCTTTTCAGGGCACAGGGCTTTGAACTCCTACAACTTGTGCTTGAGTGCCATTTCTGCCACTTACAGCTTAACGTTCCAAACCAGGGCTTTCTCCTCCATAAGGAGCGGGGCTAAGGCCCCTGCCCATGGTGACCTCTGTAGAGAACTAGTCAGATAACCAGTGGAAGGTGCCTCCCGTGTAGAACAGCACATAGTGAGGGCGTAACACTGTTAGCCGCTTTTATAATTAGCTCATTGTTCTCAACTTTTGATTCTTTAATAAGGAACATCCAGGGTCTATAAAAAATTTCCAAAAGATCTGAAAAGATTCCTGGGAAGAGCTGACCACTCCTGGCTGCAGTTCATGGAGTTCTCCTCCCAGTCACAATTACCAAGGACACAGAGAAACGGGGAAGCAACGAAGCCATTCTCAGGCGAGTGCTCAGCATGGGTTTCTTGTATTCTGCACAGCTTGTGAGCAAGGCACTGCCTGCCCCATGTTCGGAGCTACCCTTTCAAGGATGAGTGTTTAGTGACAGTCATGCGAGAGAGCCAGTATCTCCGTACAGCAAAGGACAAGGTGTGTTTACTACCTGTTAGGAAGGACTTGGGTTCTCAAGAGGTGCAGGGTTTCTCTCTGTGAAGGAAGCTACTGTGTGTACAGTACCAGCCAGCCCTCTCAGGCTCGAGGAACCGCTGCAGGGACGCTGGCCCTTGGGTACTATTGCTGCTATGAGCACTGAACGGTCCTCCAGCTCTGACCTAGGAGTGTGTCTTCCACCAGCATCTAGGCAACCCTGCCAGGTGAGCATGTCTGCTTCTAAGAAGGGCAGAACCACAGACTCTAACCAACGGTCCCCAACCCATGTGCCACAGACCAGGGGGATCATTAGGGTCAGGGCCACACAGTGGAGGTAAGTGGCATGTTGGAAGGTGAAGCTTCATCTGCATTTTCGTTTATTTGAGACAGGGTCTTGCTATGTATTACAGGCTGGCCTTTAACTCACTATACAGCCCAGGCTGGCCTCAAACTTGTAGTGATCCTCCTGCCTCAGCCTTCCTGGTGCTGGGATTACAGGCGTGCACCGCCACACCTGACTTAAGTTCTTTTCTAACAATGGATTTTCAAATTCTTAAATAACCCTGTCAGGGATGGCCATGGGTTTCCCTTCTCTTGGCAAATTCTAACCATGCCCTCTCTCACCACACTTCCACCCACCAGCCACTCTGCCCTCCCCCGTAGGATGTTCCAGAATGTCCCACACAGTTAGCCTTCCACATGGACAACAGGCAGAAGCAGAGCCGCAAGGTTCCCACCCTAAGCTTTAGAGGGCGTTTTGTCTTTTAAGCACTGATTTTTTTTTTTGATAAACAAATCAATTTATTCTTACAATGGAATAGCTATTCATGCAACAATACAGATAGATCTCCAAAATCTGATGTGAACTGTAGAAAATACACAGGGTATCACACTGCTCATTTACATTTTAAGACCACACAATACCACAGTTTTTTGAAAGCATTAACATTTGATAAAAGTAAAAAGTATGTAAATGAAATGCACAAATTATAAACCAGTGATTATCCCTGTAGAGGAGAACAGGAGGGCTGGGCTTTAGCTTTGTAAGATTTTATGACAAGGGCTAAGGGTACAATGTGGAATGCCTGCCTACCATGTATGAGGTCCTAGGTTTGATCCTCAGCACCACCAAAAAGAAAAATAAATTATGACTTTTTAGAAAGATCTTTTAAAGCCATGTGTGGTGGCACATGCCTGTAATCCCAGCACTTGAGAGGCTGAGGCAAGAGGATCACAGCGAGCTCAAGGGCAGCCTGAGCTACGTAGTGAATTCACTGATTATTTTAATTCTCTTTTCAACCATAGTTGCAAAGCCATGTTTAGGTCACTGTGAACAGCAGCTGGAGACAGAATTAAGATGACATGCTAATTAGGTTGCCGGTTGGTATTCACTTGAGAGTCAAAACTGTACATTTGTTTGTTTAAAAAGAATGTCCACATTTTACAACTGTCTGAATAAATTCTGTATGAATGGGATAGCACTGTAAACTATGCTCATTTTTGCAAGTTACAAAGCTTTCTAATGTCCCGATCAACACAAGCATTTGTGAGATCCAACAAATAGGAGTTTTCTAAGAAATTTAAAACTTTTCACAACACAATTGAAGTTTCCAGCTTCATCTATGGGGAAAAAATCTGACTATTCTAAGCAGCAAAGTACTGTTTCTGATTCCTTTTTCCATAATGAACATGAGTGTACAATATTTTCCACACAGTTAAAGCGTATAGAATGGTTCTCAGTTCATGCCAAATAGATTAACCTTTTGCCTTTTAACCTCGGAGCCATAGCTCACGTCACAGCAGCAACATCAACAAAGCAGTTTTATTTTCTTCTCTTGCCTTCAAAACTAAGAGTTCCGCACACTCCCTCACTGCTGCCTCAATGGCTAACTCCGCCAGATAAATGAGATTTAGTTTTCTGAGTGGCAGCACAGATCTGCTACATTTGGTCTTAGACTTGCAAACTGATGCTATTTTTAGTTCTTCAGGAAGGCAATATTAAATGTCACCTGTTAAATGGGTCAAAGCCGTATTCTCTACACACACTCGTTTGGCTCAGGGCAAGAATTCAAAACTGAGTTTAAGGGCCAAGAGAGGCCACTAGCCAAAGGTGCTAGAAATCCATGCACGGGTTTGGAAAACCCACATGTGAAAGAGATCAAAATGAAGTCACGGGGTGGCCGTCTTGTGACCAGGCCTCCTTGAGCAGAAGCCATGCAGAGAAGAGTCCTTCCCTCCACAGGCTCTGGGGTCACTTCCTGGGGTGACCCTCCCACTGGACCATGAACTAAGAGAACGTGGGAAGGGGAGGAAATTACGGCAAGTGTCAGAGGGTTCCTCGTCTTGGGGAAGAAAGGGCAGGCTCTCCGGCAGCTGTCAAATCCTCTCCTCCACACACGAGGAGCTCGGAAGGCTGTCGGGGAGCTGGGACTGTAGGGTGAGCAGGGGCATGAAGTGTGCTTTTTACTCTTTCATTTTGATGCTTTGACACCTTGGAGTTTTGGCTACCTATGGAGGGTCTGGACCAGGTCTCCCAGGACCGGCTGGTCCTCAGAGACAGCGAGTTCAATCAGCTCAGTGAGTATGATTTTATCATGCAACTGACCGATCCAGAACCCACACCCCTAAGCACTTCTCTGAGGTGCTCTTACACGATAGAGCACTGGTCCCCTTCCCATCACTCCAGGTACCAGGCAACTGGGGCACTGCTACGCCTAGAACTTGCTGAAATTATCCAAATTAACCAATCCTAAAGCAGCCCAGCCTCCTTACCTGCCTCATCCTTACACACACACACACACACACACACACACACACACACACACACACAGATTCCTACTGTTTTCCCTTACTTCCTCTGCCTCCCAATGGGCCCTGGTGTGTCCCATGTGCCGTGACATGCCCTTCCTCTTAATGTACCACCTGTTTAGTCACAGGGGTCTTCAGATCTGTCAGCCTCCCCTTCCCTGAATAGTAATAAAACCTCTATTTCTAAAAAGTAGGTGACTCACGATTTTCCTGGCAGAGGATACTCTGCGGACAAAGTGCTGGCACAGAACTAGTTACATTTGTACTTGTCATGAGGAAGAACTTTCTAAAAGTGTTGGCTATAAGAATAAACAATAAATTTTATATAGCAGAAAATATTAAGTAGTGAAAGGAGAAAACGTCCGGTCAGGGAGGCACAGGAGGGAGGGGGCTCAGCATCAGGCCTGCCGGACTCCAAGGCACCCTCCTCGCTCCCTGGCGCCTGTGTGATGATCACAGTTATCAGGGCAGTGAATGAAAAGCTTTACACTTTGAACAGCAGTGGGTAAGTGCAGGTTTGTGAGCAGGGAAGGGTAGTGAGGAGACGAACGCTGAGGTCCTGCCTGAGATCCAGAGAGGCCCGCGGGGCACAGGCGCCTGGACGTGAAGGTGGAGGCAGAAACGGAAACGGAAACTCAGCCTTCCGTCCCCTCTCAGCACAGGGAAGAGAAGACTCAGCAGAGGCTCTTAGTAAACAGGCCACTAAGTTATCCCTGAGGAAGGGTCTGAGAGCACAGACCTCCACGTGAAATAACCCAAGCCAAGCAAAATCTGCATACAAGATGATCAATTTATCACACGGATCGTTACTTCGGTGCGTGACTCCTCTGCACATTTCTCGCCAGGGCTGGCTCCTGGCTTGGAGTAATAACTTGATTTGGAAGATTTTAAGTTACAAACTTAAAAGCACATGTTTCACGGAGACTGTGACATGGATGGTGTTTTGGGTTCCTTTTTTTTTAAAGCCACATTAGAATATTAAATATGTGCAGAAGAAAATCTTTAAATTGCCCTGTCATCGATATCAGCCAATTCAGAGTAATTTATTTCACGTTCTTAGGACTAGACATTCTCTGCAGGTTGACTGTCAAGACTATCAGAGTCAGGGCGAAGAGTCCAAAATAGAAATGAGGGCAGAGGCGAAAACTGCATCTTAAATACAACAATCTGCATGCAGAGAACCAGGGATTACTTCCAGATTCCCTTTCTTCTGCTGCACTAGGTCATATCCACCTTCCCGCCAGAACTAAGTTTGGAAAACATCCATTCTGGCGAGTGCTCGGCCGGAGGAAGCTTCCTGGAGCAAGGCTTTCTGTCGTGCCTCCAGCCCTCTGAGAACACTCGGTGACTCTGCAGTGAGCTGGGGACCCTCTCTCGCCAGGGCTTAGGCTGATCACACTTTGTGGATGTGCTGACTTAAGACCAGCGTGCTGCCAACATGCTTCTTGTGGTGACCTCATTTCCTGCTTCTTCGTGCTGCCCAGAAGCATAGGCTTGTACCCTCAGTCCATCCTGGAGAGGGCAAATTCTTTGACTTGATTTTTAGGAAACTGTGAATCTGCAAACCCTACAACTTCCCACTCGCTTGCGTAATGTCAGTGGGCGCTCTATCCACGAACCCATGACCTGGGTCTAACACACAAGGGATCTAACTAGCTGAGCTAATGGTTTATACACAGGATTAAATAATGAAAAATTCTTCAGAAGGGAAGAGAAACTGGGATGGGGGAAAGGAGAAAAGAATGAAGGGAAAAGCAAAAAAAAAAAAATTATATATACACACACAAAAGATAGTTAAGATAGTTATACTACTAATTTCTCTTAGTTCATTGAAAAGAAGGGACTGGGGATTTAGCTCAGCGGCACAGCGCCTGCCTGGCAAGCGCGAGGTCATGAGTTCAATTCCTGGTACCAAAAAAAAAAAAAAAAAAAAACAAAAAAAAAGAAAAGAAAAGAAAAGAAAGGTTTGTGCTAATATTTTTTTGACAATTAAATGCCTATATGTTATACTCTGAGTAACTAATTTAGATAACAATATGTAATATATTAACCATTGTTACTCTCCTATTATCTTGTTTTGAATTTTGGTTTTTTTTCTCCTTAAAATAAAAATGAAAAATTAATGCTAAAATAAGAAGGGACTTAGGGCAGACCCCCCAAACGGCAATATTTACTACCACAAAAATGTGTCTATTCTGCCAGTACTGCGAAGTTTCCTTTCAATCAACTAACTACCAGATATTTAGTGCTTATTGAGAACCACAGAGCTAATATGGGAAAACGAAGACTTTTACTCTTAATTATTAGAAAGTGTCACACATTTTGTCATTCTCAAGCTGTCCATATCCACACACTAATCTTTCAAAAATCAGTCACGGTCATGCATACTACACCCACGTGATGCATTACATTCTACTTCCAAGTATGCGGAGTCCATGGGATTTACTGAGGAGAGCCATGATTGCTAATGCCAAAAAGCTAAACTGCTCCGTCATTATGAAAATTAATAAATGCTAGCGGGGGTTCTCAAGAGAAAGTCTTGTAAATAGACGAACATCTGCTAACATTTAGTTCTTAAAAACAGAACAGATATTGGACAGCTCAGATATGTTATCTTGACAAAGTCTATTTTGATCAGTATTTCCATAAGCAACTGGTAGCTTTTCAGGTTTGAAAAATAAATATAACCTTAACACAAACAGCTCACTCCTTGTTGCAAACCTGGTCCTACTTTATACTTTGAATACTTAGTTTTATTGCTCATTCCCTATTATTTTGTAATGTAGGAGCAATAAATTAGTGGTCATACATGCATAAAGTACAAATTAGGAGGAAACACAAGCCAAGTTCCACTTATTTTCTAAGACACAGAGTAATGTAAATAAGCTGAACTTCTGCTTATATTCACAATTTAAAAGCCACCAGAAAACCACAATATTCATAGTTTTGACTGGGACTTTCCCAAGTTTAACATGAGCTACTCAATAATGTATGAGTGTAAGTCCACAAAGAAAATAAACCATTTGGAGGTGAAGAATTTAATCACACCTAATTCACGAATGTGAAAAACAAATCATTCATTAAAATACAGGTGAAAAGCTGCTAATATTTTAATGAGGAAACTTTCAGTGAGCATTAAATTAGTTTTGCTTACTGATCAGGCAAGTCTTCAATGAAGAAGAAGAACACATAAATAATGTTTGTTTCCAATCCTTCCTCGCTGACTTTCACAGGTCTCTGGGTCACAAGACAGACCAGCCGACAGGAAGAGAGAACTGGGCTTAATTGGCCAATGTCGCTTGAAAGTTTTCTCTCTGGCCTTGAAAGACCAAAATACGTAAAAGAGTGACTGATTTCCACCTGCAAGGGCATGAGTGCAGACTGGAGGAAGGCTTTCGGTAAGGTTAAATCAACGGGTAAAAGGAAAATACAAATGATTTTTAAAAATAACATCTTATCTAAGTCAAGGATATTATAGGTTCCAAATAATTATCCCCCAAGTTCTCTTACTTGATCTTAATAATAATCTCCCGGTTTAGGCAGAGCAGGTAATGTTCTTGGTTTATAGAAAAAGAAAGGAATGATCTAAAAGAGGTTAAACCTCGCAGAGCCAAGCTGCACGCTGGCCTGGCCTGTGACCACTCCCCGCAGGCCCCAGCAGGAGTGCAGAGACCGGGACTGCGGGCCTGGGGTTCGCAGAGCAGCAGGCTGCCTGGCCAGCCGCTGTCCCTCACGCCCCATTCCACAGCCCTGTACCAACTGCTCTTCCCGGCTGACGGGGCTTTAAAACAGGAATGCTCCTGGTACAGAAATCTGTGAGGTGTTAGTGTTAGGCATGGAGCCTGCAGGTGCTCCTCCTTCCCTGCCACCTGCCCTCTCCCCGAAGGCAACTCTGCGGTGGGATGGAGCCCAGGCTGGGGAGCCCGGCTGGGAGGGGGTGTGGACAGCAGCCAGCAGGGCACCTGGGTCTGAGCCTTGCCCCAACTTCAGAGTTACGCATGAGGGACCTGCCCTGTGCTGCACCTCAGTGGCCCCAGGCACTACCCCTGTAGTCACTGCCTTCCTTTTAAAACCCAGGCCACTTACTTTACACCCAAACAGGGCATTTCTCTCCCAAGAGAGGGAGCACAGCAGGCTTCCGCACTTTTATAAGCATGAAAGGAATCTCTCTCTCTCTCTCTCTCTCTCTCTCTCACACACACACACACACACACACACACACACACACACACACACAACTTCCTGCCAGCACAAGACTATTCTACAAAATTTCCATTTGCACTTAACATTTCAATAAATTGGAGTGGAGAGAGAAGATGGAGGGAAATTAAACCTATTATTTCCTTTCAATAATTTTTGACCACTTGCTGCAGAAGTAAGGAATAGCCTTCCCTAAGGCTTTTGCTTCTCCCCCCCATTAAGAATGAACAGTAACTGGGGCTGTGGGTTTAGCTCAGCAGCACAGTGCCTGCCTGGCAAGTGCGAGGTCATGAGTTCGATTCCCGGTACTGGGAAAAAAAACCAAAACCAAAACCAAAACCAAAAACAGAATGAACAGTAACGACGGGTTCAGCCTTGCTCCTCCTAGGACTCTCCCTAAATAAGTTACTTTGGTGTGGACTGAAATAAATCTAGGTGCTGATTTCTTTCTCTCCCACTGCACCCCAGTAAACTGCCCGAGCCCAACCGCAGGGAGCAGAAGGGGACGTGGCTGCCCTCAGGGTCCTAGGGGAAGAGGCTCCATGTCTCCCCCCTTGAAGAAAGGGGTAACCGGGGGCTAGGGAAGAAAGGACAGTCGTTACACAGAGCCTCTTCCATTCACAGGACGGCGGGTTTCTGCCAACCATCTCTCTCCACCGCAGTAAAAGTGGAGTAACACCTTAACCTGACCGAGGAAAGAATCGATGCTCCTAGCAAACTCAGGGGGACTGTACCACACGTGAGCTTTGCTTTATGGCTTACAAAGCACATCCAAATATACGAGGTATGTGAGATTAGACCCACTTTTAAGACAAGGAAATCAGCTCCAGAGAAGTTAGGCAATCTTCCCAGGGGACAGAGCTGCTGAACAGCAGAGCTGGGATTCAAACTGGCGTCACCTAAATCTAGCGCACTCTGCTACACCAGAGCTGACGCTGGCACCAGCCTTCAAATTTGATCTGTTCAGAAGGCTGTCAAAAAGGTAAAAATCCCCATTCCTATACAAGTTTTCATGAAAGAACAGGAGAGAAAATAAGCTCCTGGTGCCAAACACAGAGCGTGAGGAAGGGGGTGGGTGGGTGCTGAGCTGGCACCCCCAAGCCAAAGCCCTCGTGGCCACCTTATTGCGGGACTCTGGGACAAGCCTGCTGCCAAAAGGGGTCTTAGTCGTTTTTAGCCTTTGTGCCCTCTCTTGAAGATAAAGTGCTCCGCAGGTGCGAGCCCGCGGTGAGGCCAGCCGGGGAGAAGACACGGCCTGGGGCTCCACTTTTCCACAGACCCTGGTGTGTCCCTCCACCCCCAGCCCGTGCTGCTCAGGCCAGAGCTCACAGGAGCCCTTGCCTGCAAGCTGGCCTCTTTCTGCTTTTTTAATTTTTAATTTGGTTCCAGAGTGTATATCAACGATTGGGCTGAGCTTGGCACTTTTCACTTTTTACTTCTGAGCAAGATGTTCTTGATGAAGCAAACAGACCTCTGATTTCCACTGCGGCCTGAGCTATGCCTCTCCCTGCGTGCCAGGAACGAAGAGCTCGTCCAGGAACCAGCTCCAGGAGTTCAGGCATCCAGCAGCTTTTGATTAAGCAGCCACCTCCCCCCAAAGCCCACTTAGAATCCCTCCCCAGTCCAGCAGGAGTTCTCTCCGCCATGCTACCCTGGCCCAGAAACCTCCTCACCCTCCCGTCCCAGGACCCAGCAGCTGGAGGAAGGGAATGGAGAGCCTCAGCTGGGAGGGTTCCAGCACTGGTGGCTAAAATGCCCCTGGCGTCCGCTACTTGTGTCTCTGCCCGGCAGCTGGCTGATTCCGTGACTGGACTGTTCTGGGTATTCGAAATCCTTCCTTTTCCTGACCTAAACTTGCCCTTCTGTAGCTTCTCTCCCTCACTGCCCTAACTCTGGCCCTGAGTAGCCAGGAGGAATGGTTACCTCGCTCCTAGAAACCAGGCAAGCATGTGAAGATGACATACAGAATGCACAGACTGCCTCTGCATTGAGAAGGCACACTTTAACAGTCAGCTTTCTTCTGATAAAGGAACTGACCACTTTTCAAATGCAGGAGGCTTGTGGATTTTAATTTCTGTGTTTTTTGCAGCGTTCTAAGCCTTTTATAATAAAGTGCGTCCAAACCTGAAGCGAAATCATGGCGCCTACATAAACATTATAAGGGCGAAGAAGAACACAGGCCTCCAAGGGGGACAGCTCCACTCACTGGTCCCACTGTTACCCTTAGTGAGGTAAAATGCGCTGTGGCCACCCCGCCACGATCCGCAGGAGCGAGTGGTCACAGCAACGCCAGCCTTGAGGCCCCTTGCTGAGGATGATTTGCTCCTTGCCGGAAGAGAACAGAACTCCGAGCCCACACTGTGTGTGTAGGAGCTACTCCTGTCCTCCTTCCTCGGGCCAGAGTTAAACACAACATGTAAAACCTGGCCTTGCCTCCTGTTACCTTTCCTGAAGTCCACTCCGTCTCTGCGGCAGGTAATTCCTGTTGATGTGGAGCTCCTCTGGCCCAGCCCAGAAAGGCCGCCCCCATGCCCCAAACCTGGTGCTGCAAAGGAGCGGCTTCTGGAGTGTGATAGGACTGCACCGCTACCTATGTAGCTGGGAAAGGGCTCCGAAACAGGGGCCCGAATACAACCTTATAAGCCATACACGTTCTTATAAAAACAGGCCTGTATATTTTCTATCTTCCTGCGCAGTACGGTGGCCACCAGCCCCGTGCAGGTGTTGAGCACCTACCATGGGCCTCATGTGAACAGGACTCCGCTTGTTCGTGTGAGTTCACTTACACTTATACCTAACGGCCCTATGGGGTGGTGCCGCCCTTGGGCACGGTGCTGGGGGCCGAAGCGCGGTCAGAACCAGCCCCGCTCAAGTGTGAGGGCTTCTGCACTGAGCTCTGCCCACCCAGTTCAAGTTAACAACCTGGGTTGAGGACCTCTGCAGCTCTCTCTGCACCTCTTTGCAGCTAGCTTTGGCTTCTTCTCCAGGCCTGAGTGTAAAGGACACCTCCTGTTACGGCTTAGATCTAAACTGTCCTCCAAAAGTTTCCTGGGTGTGGAAGGTGCCTGGATCACGGGACACTGCGGCTGACTTGCTGTAGGAGGTGGGACCTGGGCAGGGGTCACTGGGGGCGGGGCCTGGAAGGGTGTGTTCTTGTCCTGGGCTCCTCCCCCCTCCATCTGCTTCCTGGCTGCCAGGGGCTGCCCACCTTTCCCTCACCAGGCCCCTGTCCCACCCCGTTTCTGCCTTGGAGCGAGCTGACCATAGGCTGAAACCATAAGCCCAAACAAACCTCTCCTCTCAGTGGAGGCAGCCAGGTCTTGGGTCCTACAACAAAAGTGATGAATGCGCTGCTCAGAGAGGCCGTCCAGGTGAGATGCTCACTCTTGTGGGCTTGCTCATTTCCGTACCTTTTTAAGGCTGGTACTGAGGGGAAGGAAAATGGTCTTTTGTCTGGGGCACGAATCATGCTTACTGTATAAGGAAGAGGATTCTTGGCTCCAGCTGACCAACAGCACCAGCTTACCACAGTGGCGAAATCCCTGGGGGTAACAAGTTATTTCTGGGGAAAGAGTTCAAGGGCCCTGGCACCCTCCCTTATCCTTAAGAGTGAGAATAGGGCCCCCCACATTGCCCACATTCCCGTGGCCTGTGGGAAAGGTCAGGGCGCAGCCAGCACAATGCTCCTCTCCTAGGGAGGCCAGGAAGACGGCCCAGGAGCACCCGTGTGCCAGCAGCTCCCACTGCCGTCGCCTGGCCTGCAGCCCCTGGAAAGAGCGGTGCCCCTCGATTTGGGCCATGTCACCTTCCTGTTCTTCAGGGATGAGTGGATGAGCTCCAGATTGGCCTTGTCTGTTCTTGGATGGCAAGTTCTCAGACTCAGCTTGGAAAATTAGGTCACCCTCAGGCCTTTTATTATTTTTAACCAATTTTACTCATAGACATAGTTCTACGAAAGCCCATTTTAAGAATTCAGTGGGATGAATCTGGACAGATGTACACACCCATGTAGCCACCACCACAGTGACAAAGCCAGAGAACTTTCCCACCGCCTCCCGAACCTCCTAATCCTCCAGCCCATTCCGATCCACGCATTAGCTCGGCCTTACCCCGAAAGGCAGAATGATTTCCACCAGGGACTGGTGCTGCTCTACCGTTCGCTAGTCACGTGACCAGAAGTGATAGGATCTCTCTGTTTCTATATCCTCAAAGTGGGATCAGTAATAACTTTTAAGACATTTTACTTTGTAGTCAGGCAGGGTGGCAAACACCAGCCTCTGGGAGGCTGAGATAGGGGGATCATAAGTGCAAGCCCAGCCCAGGCAGCTTACCAACTTAGCAAGACCCTGCCTCAAAATAAAAGCGGTGGGGGTTAGGGATGTGGCTTAGCGCAAAGGCCCTCGGTTCAATCCCCAGTACTGCAAAAATAAAGCAAACATATTTATGTATGACTTAGATGGTCAGACAGGTACAGAGCATTCAGATCTGTGCACTGCACATTGCCAGCCTTCCATAAGTGTCAGCTATTGACACTGTTATAGGAAATGACCGTCCTTTCTTCTCTCTGATTGCCTTTTCTTCTATCGTGGAGGACGCCTGTGAACATCATTCTGTAGAAATCACCTCTAAATGCCACATTATCCCATTACGCTAATCCGCTTATGTTACAGTCTGGATCTTCAGCGTCTTCCAGAAGCCTCTGTGTTACAGACTAGTTCTTCAGCTTGGCTCTCCCGGGAGGTGGTGGGATCCTGACAGCCAGGGCCTAGTGGAGGTCTGGAGGTCACGGGAGGCTGCCTCGAAGGTGACTGTGGAATCTGGGCCTCGTCTCCTGTCTCTCACTATTCCTGACCACGAGGAGCAGATCTGCTCCGCCACCGCCAGCCCCAAAGCAATGGCGCTGGCGGATCATGGCCTGAAACCTCTAGAATTGTGACCCCTCTATAAACTTTTATCTTTATAAGTTACCTTAAGTCCTGTTACAGTAATGCAAAGCCTCCCAACATAACTTAATACCTCTGGAACACTGACTTAAAATGTGGCTTCAGAGGACTTACTACAGACTAAGTGATCAAGGCTGCCGAGACCCCGACCACACCACCAGCCATGGCCACACCCGCCTGAGACTCAGCAGGTGTCCTCTCATCCCAGCTCAGGCCATAGCAGCTCTCGTGTCCTTTCCAGAGAAAACAAGCAGGGGATGGAAGGGTGACATTTCACCTTTTACCCCGACCATCAATGTAAAACAGAAAATTAATTCAGATAAAGTATGAAGAAAGAAAAAAAATCCCACATATGCCAATCTATCACCCAGAGGCAGCTAAATGTAGCATCTTAGTTTATTTTCCCTAGGTTTAATTATTCATTTGTCTTTTTTTTTTTTACATTTTTTTTTTATATAATAGGAAGGTTATGTGATAGGTACTCTTTTTCTCTTCTTTTCTTTGTCTTTTTCTTTTTTGAGACAGGGTTTTGCTATGTAGTCTAGGCTGGTCTTGAACTCACTATGTAGCTCAGGTTGGCCTCCAACTCATGGCAATCCTCCTGCCTCAGCCTCCTGAGTGCTGGGATTATAGGCATGCACCACCACGCCTGGCAATCTTTTACATTTTTAACTTCAATTTTATGTACAAATATTTTCTCTTGTCACAAACCTCATGTGAAACCATCTTAACTTTGTATTATTCCATCTTAAAAATATGATATGCCTCTACCCCAGTTTGGACCTGTGGATTATTTCCAGCTCTTCAGTGAGCACACTTGTGCGTAAGGGTCTACCTAGCTGACAGACACACACAGGGTCTACTGAGAAAGCTGGGTTCTCCGTGTAGAGGCCAGGCTGCTCTGAAGCACACAGTCATCAGCCCAGGAAGCAGTGCTTGGTTTCCTTCTTCACTCTCGGGCGTGTGTGCTCAGTGTCACTCTGCGCTGTGTGGTCAGTCTCTGCGGGAAGGAGGACGTCTGCCGGCCCCAGCTCTATGGAGGGCGTCTCTCTGGGTGCACGGGCACATGTGGCTTCTTCCGGATCAGCCTTCCCGATGCTGGCCTAGTGCCTGGCTGGCTGGACACCTCCATTCAATCACTTCCTTTTCAACTTTCAGCAAGAGAAGAGGCAGAATCATAGGACACGCTGTTTCTGATTTAAAAGGCTACCTGTGAGATACCAATCTCTTACCAGACTAGCAGAAATCCAAGTGTCTGACGATACTTAGTGCTGGCAGGATTGTGGCAAAATGAGGATCTAGCATTCACTCCTGGTGGGAATACAGATTAAATCAAGCCCTCTGGGGGCAATGTGCCAAAACCCACCACTCAAGTCCCAAATGCACACACGCTTTGACAAACACTTGTATTTTAGAAACGCGTTGCCCACAGACTCAAACATTTCATACAAGGTAAGGAAAGCTGTTCTGCACACCCAGGGCCCGAAGCAGGCCAGCGTGACACAGGGACTAAGTATTCGACATCATTTGAGCTGCTAACTGCTCCTGTCCACCAGACATTGAGTCCAGGAAGAGATGTCCAAACAAATATCTTCTGGGGGGACGGAAGAAAAGTCACTAGGTGGGTGCAGCTGTGTTAGGAAGAAACAGGCATTTCCCACTCAGCGGAGCCAGAGCAGGGGCAGCAAGACAGGTGTGGGCGAGGCAGGGAGGCTGAAGCAGGCAGGGCCAGTAAGGCGTGGCCAGAGGGAAGCGGGGTGCAGGTAACTGCGGGCACTGAACGGCACAGAAAGCGCTCCAGCTACCCGCATGCAAGTGGTTCCGAAAGTGAGGCATAAAACCACTTATTTACACTGATGTCTGAAAATAAAGTTTGACGGTACTAAAATTTTATACAGCTACGGACACATTCATTGTAATGGATAAATACAGTTCCCCCTCAAATGCAGATTAAAAACATTTTTAAAAAAACTGTCTGGACTGAACATGTATGGACTTTTTCTCTTGTCCTTGTTCCCTAAACACAGCCTCAAAAGAAAATCCCAGAGGCCGCCTGTGGCTCCAAAAGATTTATAAAGACTTCTGAGGGGAGCAAATGGGAACTTCCGGAAGAATCAGTCACAGGAGCGACATCTAGGGAAGAAGGACACGGAGGAGCTCAGGGAATAACTGACACACGGATGCACGGGTCACATCCCCCCAGGGACAGACCCGGACCCCAAAGGGCAGAAGAGAGTCGGGTGTAAGCGCAACGCATGTGCCCCTTTCTACCTCGGCTGCGTGGATGCAACACCCACCCCGCTCTGCACAGGGTCTCTGCCCCTCCATTCTGTCCCTCGTTCACACCAGCACAAGCCCACCTTTGTCGCAGAAGAAAAAAGGACATGGACTCCTTCCTCCTTACAAAGTGAATCAGGGCCAAGGAGTCTGAGCACACACGGAGATTTCACGAAAGTGCCGTGAGGTGGGCAACTAACAAGAAATAATCCCTTACTCTAAGATGCCAAGGAAGGTGCAGAACATAATCTTTTTTTTTTTTTTTTTTAGCGAAATTCTTCTCTGTCCTTACGACTTCTGAATTAAAGGAGTGAAAACGGCAGGTGAAATACTTACATGTAAAATTTTAAAAATTAGATCAACCATTTTTGATCATAATCCAAAAATGCCCATAACATTCTTCTAGTTCTACCTAAACAGTTATATCAATAGTATAGAACGGTGCACTGAAAATTATCAATGAAAAAAGTAGGAAAGAGTGTACCTCAGACAACTTTAACTCTGACTAAGTCAAATCAAGACGAGAAACTTCTTGAGGAGTTTAATGGGAACGTGTCACGTAGGCAGACTTTGCCTCGACCCTGGCATTCACTGGCACATTCACGTGGGTCTGTTTTGTTTTTGACCATTTTGTAGTCTGACTCAGGCAGGCTCCATGTAAAAGAATTTCCTTTTATGCTCAAGTTTGCTACTTGAGAAAGCTGAGATGAGATACACTCCTCACAATATTGAAGATACAAATATTAAATGTTTTCATTAGGAGATAAGCAGCTCATATGATTACCCTGTAGGAGAATTTCTGGTTAGGAAAATGATGGCAATCAAAACCTCCAATGGAACCCAGGCCCCGATTTACTGAAAATACATAAACTCCACCTGTGCCAGGGCTCCCAGTAAACAAGTTCTGCTCCCGGGCAGGCTGTCTGTCCTCTTGCCGGCCTCAGACAGGACGCTTCTCAGAACTGCTTCTCACAAACAACCAGCAGTAAGAATCCAGTTTCACGTCAGACCTCAGTGCCACCAAACGGACTTTTTAAAAACTATGACATACAGTATACCACTTTCACTAAAATAAAAACTTTCTTTGGCAAACTGACCACAAAGAAAAGCCAAAACACACACTCTGAATTTCTCTAAGTCTAAAATTTGCAGGTATGCCAATATTGGCACCCCTATCAGAAACTGAAACCCTTTAAAGAAAATGGCACAAAACAAAACACAGCGGCTTCAAAACTAAAATGGTTTGTGCCTCCAGCAAAAGGGAAAAGTCATGTTAACTGTATGTCATATCATTACAAGGTCATAAAACTACACCGACTCAGCCTCTGTATAAGATAAAATGCTTAGGACAGAAATTCAGCTGAGAGCTGTTTCCCGGTCCTTGGTTATGCAAAGATTACATACAGCACCTTTTTTATCCTGCATTTTTAATGCAGTGGGGAAACAATCATATTATTGCTGACTATGGGACAGACCAGCTATATATGATTATGTGCCATGGTGCAAAGTTCCGCAGGAAATAAAGTTCCACTTCCTTTCACATGAGCACTAACTGTACGTCATAATGCTCTGGCGGTACGCTCAGGCCCGATACGAGCATAGGTTCTTCTATCTTTTAAAACCTGCAGAGATTAGAAGGCTGCAGAGAAAGTACAACTGGGGGTTAAAAACAGCTTTCTGAGATAGTTCTAAATGGACAAATAATGCTTTGCTTTCTTTGACAGCTGCTCAATAACTGGATACAGCTGGAGGAGAGTCAGCCGCCAAGGGACTGCTATCTGGTGCACCACCACGTCTTCTTTTCCGGAAGGCTTTCCAACACTCAAACTAGTCTTGTTTATCTGAAGCATATTTAAAAAGATGATTTCATTGTAATTATTTTCCATCACGCTCTACTCATGTTAGATAAAACAGTCCGTGGATTAAAGGAGATAGCCTTAAGGGTTTTCTGTTGCACTCGTCGAAACTTTATCTGGATGCAGGTGGAGATACGGCTGATTGCCTCTGAGCTCTCTTCAGGAGGATATTATGTTCGTCCGACACAGCCACCCCCAGATGGCACTATCGAAGTCACTGTAACCCAAACCATTTCAGAGTCACGATTAATGTTTTGAAGAGCGAGCATGAAAAATACCAAGACTTTTCCAGAGGTAGCACGGAAACTGCCCATCAACTGCCCCCCCCCCCAGCGTGGTCATTCTGGTAAATTCTCCACAGTGTCTGGGTCGGCTTTTCAACCTTACGAAGACCTTGTCTCCAAGGTGGGCTTACCACTGTGAGACCGTCAAAGACTGGTAGATTAAACACAAAATACTGAACTCTGCATTTGTAAAGAAAACCACACCCAAGACGGCAATACTCTTACCAGCCGAGCAGTATACTCTCTCTTGGAACAGAGTTAACCAAGAAGCGAACTTATATGGGAAACTTACTTGGCACGCATACAGAATTAGAAAAGGCAGAGCTAATCACAGGATTCACAAGCATTTTAATGGTGTGAGGCTAAACTAGCCCAGTGAAAATATAGTAGCTCCACAATCGGAATAGTTTTGTAAAAGGGAGGATGGTATCTTTTAACCTCTGTGTTGTGATTTTACTGAAGTGGGAAGTGATGTATGTGGAAGAAAAGAACATAGTATTAGGATTCCAGTGTTGTGCAGTGTATAAATCACTTCCAAAAATTAAAAAAAAATCTTCAAACACAGTGCAGTTTAAAAGAGCCCTCTACCTGCCAGGAAAATCTTCCGTTTTTGGTGCTACTAACAATTTAACAGGGAAAAAGTCCATCTAGAGCACAAGCCATTTCAAAATGGAGCACCAAGAATGGAAAGAGTGGTGGATGGCCAATGTGCAAGAATGTAATCACGTGACTCCTAGTTATAACTCCTGAAATCCATCCGCAGATGGCAAGGAAAGAGAAGCGCTGCAAAATAAATCTGAGTCTTAACCTTCCCCCCAGAATGTGGAAGATCGTGGTGGAAATGAACACGCGCAATGCCAGGTTCTGATTAACCGGGAGTGGAACGCCAAGGTCCTCCTGTTCCCCAACTTTTCCTCAGGAAGATGACGTTATGCAAGCAGGAGTCCACTCTAAGTGGGGTGCAAGTGCCAGACCAGCCCAGGGCTATGCAGGTCCTTTCTCTCCTCCTCATACAATACTCAGAAGAGGCCCACCCGACTTCTTTTGGGGAATCATTTTGTAACCAAATATGTTATTCCCCTCGTACAGTGCAGTGTGAAGAGTCCAATTTTAATCATACTCTCCTGGCAGTCGAACTTTCCAGACAGCCCTAGCGCACTTGTGGTGGCATTAACCCCACCCCACCTCTAAACTCACGCACACTTGGCTGCCGGGCACACTCAACTGAAATTTATTGTTTTCAACGGGGGTTTGACTCCCGTTACACACACCCATCCAAAGAATGGCAAGAGGCTTCCTACCGACAATCTTAAAATCTACTTAACCATCAGCGATTATTAAAAAGCCTTAGGTAGGCGGGCGAGAGGGATAAAAGGGGCGCTAGTCCTCCCGGGCACGCGCACACAACTCAACAGCACACCAGCTCATCAATATCCCTGCTGTCATTGCTAAGAACCACAACTTAATCATGGATTTCATAACAAATCACAGGCGGATGGACTGTCCTGAACAAAGGTCTCTATACTTCACTCACTTTCTAAGTAAAAACAGCTGTAGTCCCCGCTGTGCCCAGCCTTCACACCCCACATCTGAGCACTTGGAACAGAGTGGAGGACAGCAAAGTAAGCGACAAGACTTCCGCAGCGCAGAGGAACACCACACAGCACCGCTAATGAGTAACACACACCTAATAAGAATATGCTGGTTAAAGGTAAATTAATTTGATGAGATCTCCTCTCCTCTTCTCCCACGATAGCCAGTGTGGTTCCATGTCATCATTACTTATTTTGGTTTTGTTTTTTTGAGGCAAGGTCTTGCTACATAGCCTAGGCTGGCCTCAAACTCATAGAGATCCTCCTGCCTCAGACTCCACACTGCTGGTGTTACGGGCATGCGCCACCACCGCTGTTCCGTGTCATTCTTCTTATAAACTCTGCATTGTACCTAGAAAGCACTGTCTGCAATTTCCGGTTGCCCTTTCCCGAGCGGGCAGAGAAGTCTGAAAGACACTGGCTCCTTTTCGCTTTTCATGACTGTCTTCCTTCCGGTTTTTATCATAGTGGGACACACACACTTTTCTCAGGGGCTTCTGACCCTCACAGAATCTTTCCAAGACTCCCATTTATTCTTCACAAAAAGATGACCTGCTTTTCCCAATAATATGCTGATGTAATATTTAATTAAAACAGCCAATTAGCACCAGGTTTAACTCGAGATAACAACTGAAGAACAAAACTGACTCCCTGAATGCAGCCCTCCCCCAGGGAGGCACTGCTCGGGGACTCTAGAACCCAGAGTCTGCTGGCGGGGCATCTCTCTGGTGCCAGTCCCAATGCTGTGGGGCCCCTGGTGGGTGTAAGGCTGATTGCTTTATAACCTCTTTGAAGAGGTTCTGCAAGCACCTTCTGCTCGGGTCTCCCAGCGGGTGCGTGGCTTCTGTGCAGAGTCTGGCCTGCTTCCTTCTGCGGCAACTCTCCTCCAGCCCGCCCGGCCTCCCTGAGCCCCGAAATCCCCTCCCTGCCTCCGCCCGGGCTCTCCGGGCTGTCCCCACAGCCGTGCTACCCCGTCCCAGCCCTCACCAAGCATTTCTGACTGTGCGCCTCCGCTCCACCGCCCTTCAACGCCTGCCTCTTTTCCAGCCACTCCGTGTGCCCAGCGCCGCTGCCCAGCACACTCACGGGCGGCAGAGTGCTTCAGACCGTGCTGCAGATAACGGGTTCCCGAAACCTCACTGGGTAGAATTCAGCTTTGATGTTGGATAAATCCTGAGCTGTGCATCCCCACTATTTTTTGTCTTTTTGAGACAGGGTCTCACTGTGCAGTGCAGGCTGGCCTTGAGCTCACTTTGTAGCCCAGGGTGGTCTCCAACGCATAAAGATCCTCCTGCCTCAGCCTCGAAGGGTGCTGGGATTACAAGTATGATCACCACACCAGACCCCCATTTCCTGCTTAAACCTCCACATCACACTTCACCCTCACCCTTGACACCCGGCGCGGGTGATGGTGACGGGGATGCTGCGGGAAGCGCCGCTTCAGGAGACAGAACTGCTCTCCCACCCTCCTGTCTCCTCACATTCACTTAGGAACCGCAGTCCGGCGGCACTACTGCGCTGAACCCGCACTTCTGACCTCAACCTAGTGCAGACCGAACACATCTACGTCAGCCCGCACTCTGAACAAATGCGTTAGGGTGCTCAGGATTAAGAAATCAGTGATGAGCTGTTCAGCAAAAGAAAGCATCATTTTCCATTGCACTCATTACTTTCTACTTTATCTGTTGGGAAACTTTAGATTCTTCTGTTTTATGTTCTATTAATAACTCTTAAGAGTTACCTGAGGACAGACTATTCTCAAATGGCTGCCTCCAGTGGGAGCAAGAGCTTCTTGGAATTTCCCCCCCCTCCCCCCCTCCCCTCCCCTCCCTTCCCCTCCCTTCCCCCTTCCTTACCTCCTTCCCCCTCCCCTCCCCATCCTCCTCCTTCTGTGGTGAGGAGGACACAGTTGCACACGGTGGGTTTTACCCCCAAATATGGCAGCAAATGGATATGGATGGTAGGCATCTCTCTATCTTCAAGTCCTCATCAAAAATTACAGTACAGGCTCTGAGTTTTAAATCAAGCACCACCTTTTAAAAATCAGCCAAGACCAAATCATGAGGAGGACATGGCATGGTGGTCAATATCTCCGGAGCCACACTGCCTGGGCTCAAATCCCAGCTCTGCCCCTTCCCAGCCGCACAACGTGGGCAACTCGCCAATCCTCTCCGGCTGCCTTACCCCGCAGGTAAGTGGAGTAAGCACGTCAGTGCTTCGGCCAGAGCCTGACATGCGCTTAAGGAGCACCAGTGCCAGTGACTGCCAGGATCTTCATGACACTATCACTCCTCAGTAAGGACACTAGTTCAGAATGGCCTGAAGAGAGAACGATGTATTTGCTGCTTAAATCCATCAGGTACTTTTGCAGCCTTTATGATCATTCTGGGAGGCTGAGGCAGGAGGAGTGCAAGTTTAAGTCCAGGCTGGACAACTCAGTTCCTCCAGGAGACAATGTCTCAAAAATTTTTTAAAAAGTGGGGAAGGGTTTGGGGATGTAATTCAGTGCAAAGGCCCTAGATTAAATGCCCAGTACCACCAAAGACATTTAAAATAAACATTAAATGCTTCATTTCCAGCAGGAACTGAGCCCCTCTGAACGTGAGCAGGCAGGCGCCTTGGGCTCTAATCTTCAGAGGACAGCAATACCAAGGCCCATAGGAACTGCTGGGGTTGTATGCCGGATGTAATTGTGTGTAATTCGTCCCTCTCACGAAGCAGAATTAGCCTGGTCACAGGTTTTCCAGACCCGCAGGCGCAAGAGAGTCTGGCTGCTTCCGCTTGGTTGATGGCATTACTCTTTCTCCCTGGGCTCCCTTGATCTCTTCACCTATTTGGCGTCCAGTCTCTGTCTGGCCCCCGGGACTTTGAAACCTGACTTTCAAATGGCTTGGGCCTTGGCAAGCATCTCTACCCGGGCTTTAGTATCTAGCACGTACAGGTATCCCCAGGGCACCGAGTAGCTGGGCCACCCTACACTCCTGCCTCCGACTATCCGCTGGGATCAGAAACCACAAGTCCATCACTGGGCTCCTTTGGACAGCTACGTCATGCCAGGAAGCTTTCCCAGCAACCTCCGGAGGAGGGTGAGCTACATCAGCAACCCGAGGCTCAGAGGTGGAGCAGTTCACCCTCGAGCTGCAGGAAACGGGCGGCACTGGCAAAGCCACACAGCCGTCACCGCCATGCGGGGCCCAACCGGGGAAGGAAGACCTCAGGTGCAGGGATGTTAAAAAAAGCCAAGAATCACAGTGCTAGGGAAAGGAAAAGTACTACGTGTTAAGAAAGATATTCATTCACAGTTTAAAATAGGTATACTGACTTGAACTAAAATCTAATTGTTTATGAACTGGAGTTGTGGCCACCCAGCCATACTGAGCAGGTGGACCCTGCAGCGGGGTACTTGCTGTTGGTCTGGGTTTCCACGGGGGGGGGGGGGTCTGTGTGGCTCCGAGGTGACGTCATGTAATCACAATGAGCCAATGCAGTACGGGCAAATACCGCGGCTTCTTCAGAGAGCACGGGAGTGGGGATACATGGGCATCTGTGATCCACCGAAAGCTATTTAGGAAGCCAAGGAGGACCAACTTTAGAATGAAGTCAACACCATTCAAGAGAGAAGCACATAGGCAGACAGGAGCCAGGATACTTAATGGCATAGTCTAACCAACCCTACAAGCTTTCCCCGGGCCAGCGCTGTGCCTCTGGATTTGTAGTCTCCTAAACCAATATTACACGTTTACTCTTTAGGCTAGTTTTGTATTATGTTTCTTACTAACCTAGAAAGTCCTGTTGTAGGGTGCACTTAAGACAGGCACTTTCCTTATTGCACTAAATGTTACTACAACAGGCTGAATGCCGCTGTCCATAAGCTCAATTTGCTTGGTAAACATTTTCCCCATCTGGTCTGAAAGATAAGCTTCATTCTTCCACACTGAATCACTACCTTGTCAAAATCATGATCCCCCTGATAAGTTTTTTCTTTTTTATTACACTTGCCTCGCCCATGGTTTTCTTTGGGAGCCACGCAACAGACAAACAGAAGGAAAAGAGAAAACAGAAAAGCTTTTACATGATAGTGCGGGGAAGAGCTCTGACATGTGTTCAGAGTTCAGGTTAGTCTACAACACCTTTTGCTCATGGTTAGTAAGATCACCCTAATAATAAAACAAGAGAGGTACGGAACCAATAAAGACCTTTTCAGTTCACTCTTTGCAGCCCAAATGTAGATGCCACGCATACGTGGTCCTTGAATCTGCTCTACTATTGCCCGAGAAGCACCCTACCGATGCCGCGCAGTTTCTGAAGCGCCGGAAGCACGCCTCGCGTGCAGGTCACGCACACCGGTTTCTGACCATGGCTGCCCTGGAAACTGAGCCCTCAGCACGTGGCTCGGATATACAATCACGTTTAAACCGTGACACAAAACAACTGAAAATGAAGACTCTGGGATGTGAAAATGTCACGTACTTGCCATCAGTTCAAACGAAAAAACTAGAGGAGCAAAACTTGGAGGACCCTGGCCTGCTAACTGCAGTCCGAAAGACCACCTTCTGGCTGCCCCTAGCCTGAGAAGGGGTCCTGCATGGGAAGGCGGACAACCAGGGCAGGCCCGCAGGACACCACGGTGTGCTCCGCAGAGGCCGTTCAGTTGCCTAAGACTAAGAAACAGGTGTTCTAGACGATTTCACCACAGAACCACCGGCATCTGCATATCAAAGACTGAGCTCTAGAAGCACTCCTTCCTCAGCCTCCTGGCTCCACCATCGTCCCTCACCCCAGGAGCACACGGCCTTGTCGTGTATTCGGAGCATCCCATACTCTGAAGTCAAATATAGGCTAATTCCAGGACAGGTAACATAGATTTTAAGCACATTAATACTCAAGAGTATCATCTAGAGTACCTAAAATCCGTAACTAATATTCTGAGGCATTTGTGTTTTATGCAAAACTTTTTTTTGTTTGTTTTCCAGTACCGGGAACCAAACTCACGACCTTGCGCTTGCCAGGCAGGCGCTGTGCCACTGAGCTAAATCCCCAGCCCCTATGCAAAACTTTTTAGAAACTTAACCAAGCAGCAACCCAGTACCCCCTGTTTAGGAAATGAGATGAATATTTGGTTCACCTGGCATTTCCTCGGGCTCAGTCATGGCCAGTGGTTGTCTTACGCTTTTCAGCCAATGAGTTTATTTCTCAAGGTTGAGTGTAAGTCCGAGTGGAGATGGGGACGCGCTCTTGCACAGAGCATCTATGTCTTTCATAAAATAGATACTTGTTTTTCCAATCTTGGCACACTTGCAAGGGGAGACACAAACTCGGCATCTTCCCAGGACAGGCAAAACTTACCAGCCTGAAATAACGAATGCCCTTGCCTAATTCTTTTTTTTTGAGGCAGGGTCTCGCTATGCAGTTCAGGCGGGCCTTGAGCTCACTTTGTAGTCCAGGTTGGTCTCAAACTCGCAACGATCCTCCTGCCTCAGCCTCCTGGGTGCTAGGATTACAGGCGTGCGCCACCACACCCGGCTGCCCTTGCCTAATTCGCGGTTGTGGCATTTCTAGTACAGATCAAGTTACAGGGATCCTGCACTGCCGTGAGGAGGGTCTAGGGCACCCCCACAGCTCTGCAGTTATTCCCGGGGGTCTGCCTCTATTTATCGGTCTCCTCCTGGTCTTTTTCCAAACTGGACCTAACAAATAGGTTGAGGGCAAAGAATTTCAGCCATCTGTCCTGATACGGGGAAGAAGGAAGAGGCCGGGGTCTTCTGCCATCTGATAGTACTTATGATACTAAAAAGTGAACCAAATCTACTAGGGAATGTTCCAAAGGGATGTTCCCCCGGTGACACCAAAGCAGCCAGCAGGGGGCGCACACGCGGAATGCCTACAACCATTTCACTCCCCGGCTGTCGTCACAGCCGGCCCATGAGGTGGCGAACAGCTCACCTTTCCCGTCCCTTCTTGGCATCCACAGTTCTCCTTCATCTCCGACCTGGTGCAGCTCCCCGAGAACTCAACCTGCCCAGTGCTGCCCACCACCACCTTCCCGGACTTTAGGACCTGGGGCTGCTCGTGCTTTTAAAACTACCTGGCTCCTCACACAGCTTCTCTGCCTACCTGGTCACTACGCCCCGAGGGCGGGGTACTTTCCAAAGACTTTGGCCATGCTAGTGTTATAGGCATTCTGAGATAGACAGAAATGTTACAGGCAGTCAGACAGGGCCAGGCCCTCGAAGGAGCCAGTATGGAAAACAAGATACTTTGCAAATGGAGACGTATTTGCTGTGGGCCAGACTTCAAGTCAAAAAGATTAAACAAATGCACCCACATACCTCCCTAGGTATAGACATCAAGGATTGATATTCTAAATAGGTAGCCATCACCTTGAAGAGTCACTGACCCAGCCCCTTACAGGAAGAGCCCCTGTTCTGTGTTCATGCCCGCTTGCTACAGACTCGTTTCCCCACTTGATCCCGATTTAATCAATTTTACCCAAACAGTTCTTATAGGCTGACCTAGTTTTGTCCCATCTCATGCCCACCTTGCGATTTCCCATTTTTCCCCCACCTTGGACCTGCCTCACCTCGTGGTTTTGCTCTATAAAAATCTTTGGAAAGGACGGGTTCCCCGAGCAACAACTTAGGGCCCCCCTTCTGTCCCTCTCTCAGACAGAAGCTTTCTTTTCCCCAATAAATATGTTCTTCTCTTAACCTCTGTTGTTCCTAAAATTCATTCTTTGATTTTAGAAAATACGAACTTGTCCCAGATATCATTCAGGTTGGGAGTTTCTTTCCCCTTGTCTTGGTTATTTTTCTCTCGTTGCTGAGACAAAATATCTGACACCCAGAAATCAGGAAGGACAGGTTGATTTAGCTCACAGTTTGTGGAGTCCACACTTGACTGGCTCCAAGGCAGAGTGATACACGGCACGGGACAACTGTTTATGGGGTGGGGGGGAACACAGCAAAAGCAAAAGAGCAAAAGGGAGGAGCAGCGGCCAGCAGCCTCTTTCCCTCTTTTACACTGTATGCAAACTATCTACCCCAAGGCAGGTGTAGCACTCACACCCATAATTCCAACACTGGACCATGAATCAATCATAAACTCCAGAAGTCCGCCCCATGACTGCATGAGGCTCTGCGGGGACACGCAGACGCAAACCATAACACCCCCATGTCAATGGGAATCAAACCCAGGGCTTTGGACAGGACAGGCAAGTACTCAACCAGCGAACCACACAGTCTCCAGCCCGGGCTTTCAGTTCTCCCTCCTACATGCCCAAAGCTCTTCCCTCCGAGCAATGCCTCCTCCTGGACCTACAGCTCCTGAATTTCTAGACTGTCCTGTCCTCAGCCCTAAACACAGTCATACAATTAAACTCACTTGGATGTCACAGCTCCACTATGAAGGCCTCAGGGAGGCTAGGATTTCTCTTTACACATCCCTTTAACAAGTAGTCTAGCTGCAATAGGATTTTCTGTACCTTCTTTCCCCTTTTAATGAATACTAGGAATATAAAAACATCCTCAAACCTTGGACTTTTCAACCTTGATTCTGTGATGAAAGGGAAGCCACCAGCATCTCCTTGCAAGCCTTTCACTGGCTGGTAAATACTCCAGCATCTATGCTGCTCTGGGAATCAGGAGACGTGAGGGTAACTGATTTAAAAACCTTCCATGAAGCACTTAGTGGTTAACCCCTAATGTTATAACCTTGCTTTTGTTTATAGTCCACGGGGAGAGCTAACCAAAATTAAGCCAATGCAGCAGTGCACTGACACAACATTCCAAACATTTCAAATCTTCAAAACGGTGTTTCCCCTATTACATTTATTGGACATTAGACAGCTGCTGGGGCCGTGGAAAGGGGCGCACAAGCTCTGGGAGAACTCTGGATGAAACAAAGGTCGTTTCCTTACAGGTGGCATCTTTCAGAGCCTCCAGTGGCTATCGTGAAAGTGAAACCCCAGATCTACGCCGGTGGGTTCAGAGCTCTCTCTGCCCTACCATCGGGAGTCTGCAAAAGTCTGCCCACCTTTGTGAGACAGCTAGGCACGCTTTACGCAGCAGAACGGCTCCTAGAAGGTCACGGGAGCACAGAACGCCCTGCTTACTGAGGAGCAAGGCTTCCAAGTCACAGAATCACGTGAGTACAGACGGCACTGCTCACCCAGGAACAAGGTTCCAAGTTACAGAAGCACCTCTACAAAATCCTGATTCAAGAAATGCATAACCATAGATTCAACCTTTTATACCCGGACAAGAAATCAATAGGCACTCTCAAGCAAGTTACCTCATTTGAAGCATTCTCATTTATTTTTTAAGAAAATAACAACTTTAAAGAATAGAAATCTGAACTAATACATTTACACTAAGAATGCTGTTTTTAAATTGATACCTTCAGTTGGTCTGAGCAAAAAGATAACTTTCCTCTAAAATACAAGTACAACCCCACTGTCTGCGTCCTCATCAGAATCTTCAAATAGAAGGAAACAAAGTGTGGGCCAAGGGAGAACGTTAAATTATAAGTAGCAATTAAACATTTCACAGGAGATGTATTTCTATGGAGCAATTATACTGACAGCTGAAAACAAAATGTGAAACTTGTTTGACGGAAGCTGGTTTTCAAATTCATGTTGCATTCAGAACAGTTCTCTGTTAGATTAACTTCTCAACAAAGGCAAATGGCTTGCACGGCCATGCTGCCTCACGCTGTACAAATGTTCTTATCTTTGTTTCTATTAAAGTGAAGCAAACATATGTCTACTGATACGTACTGTCCTCTAATACGGATTAAAAAATGAAGGCGAGGCCTGAGGGTGTGGCTCAGTGGCAGATCCAAGCTCAATCTCGTCCCCGAAGAAAAAAAATGAAGGAGGAAGATTAAGTTCTTTTTTATTCTTCTTTTATTAGTCCATGTGTGCAGCTGATGCGGCTTATGGTCATCTTGGGGAGCGGGTACAGGGACGTGCCACAGTTTGTTTTTTAATCCCCTTCCCTCCCCCGTCCTCCCTTCTCCTTCAATTCCCCCTTCCCATTTTCTTTTCTTTTTCCCCCTCCTATTTTTTCCAGTACTGGGAATCGAACTCACGACCTTGCGCTTGCCAGGCAGGCATTGTGCCGCTGAGCTAAATCCCCAGCTCTCCATTTTTCACTCTTGTTGATATTATTAATCTTAGCTCATGTTATGGCATATAATGTTTACATTCACTGAGGTTATTAGTTTCCTGTACATGGAAAATCTGTATTTTACTTACTTCTCTTCCCCTCCTCAGCCCTTGCGCTTGTTCACTTGGACCACTTCGCTATCACAAGAGATTCCTTTCCTTGTCTCCTGTCCATCTTTTATCAATCTCTTTGTTTGTACTTTGCTTGACTCAAATGAGAGATACCATACGGTATTTAAGCTCATATGTCTGGTTTATTTCACTCAATATTATATCTTCCAGATGTATCCATTTTCCTACAAATGTCTCAAATCTGTCAACTCTTTATAGCAAAGTAGTATTCTCCTATATACTGATACAACATTTTCTTTATCCAATCAGCTGTGGGTGGGTATAAAGGCTGTTTCCAGGACCTAACTATTATAAATTGTGCTGCTGTGAACATTAGCATGCATGTATTTTGTAGTATGAGTAGTATCTTAAGTAGTATCTTATGTAGTACCTTGAGCTCTTTGGGGAAGATATTTAGCAGTGAGATCACTGGGTTACATGGAATTTTAATTTCAGTTCTTCGAGAAATCGCCATACTGATTTCCATAGTGGTTGTACTAGTTCACGTTCCCACCAACAATGTAGGAGGTTCCTTTTTCACCACAGCCCTGACAGCATTTGTTACTATTTGATTTTTAATGATCGCCATTCTTTCTAGAGTCAGATGGAATCTCAGCACTGTTTTGATTTGCATAACTCTAATGGTCAGAGATGTTGAGTGTTTTTTCATTTATTTGTTGACCATTTGTATTTCTTCCTCTGTGAAGTGTCCATTTTTCTTGCCCACTTCTTGACTGGATCTTTAAAATTTTTTTCTTTTTTTAGTTCTTTGTATATTCTAGGTATTAGTCCTCTATCTGAGGAGTAATTGGCAAAAATATTTTTCCTTTCTGTATGTTCTCCCTTCCCTTTACTGATTCTTTTGATGTACAGAAGCTTTTTAGTCTGATACACTTCCAATTGTTGATTCTTGCTATTTCTTGTACAACTGAGGTTCTATTTTAGGAAGTCCTTTCCTATACCTGTGTCTTCCAGTGTTTTGCCTATCTTATCTTCCAGTACGTTTATTTGTTTGTTTATTTATTTATTTATTTTTTTTTTAATTTTTGAGTACCGGGAATCAAACTCAGGACCTTGCACTTGCCAGGCAGGTGCTTGTGCTGCTGAGCTATATCCCCAGCCCTTCCAGTAGGTTTAATGCTTCTGTTTTAATGTTTAGCTCTTTGATCCATATTTATTTTAATTAAGTACCTAGTGAGAGATAAGGGTCCAGTTTCAATCTTCTGCCAGCAGGTAACCAGATTTCCCACAGGTGACCAGATTTCCCAGCACCACTTGCTGAATAGGCTGGCTTTCCTCCAACACACTCTTTTGGCCCCTTTGTCAATGATCAAATGGCTGAACGTGTCCAGTGAAGTTTCTGTATCCTCAATTCTGTCCAGTTGCTCCATATATCTGTTTTTGTCCTAGCATCACGCTATTTTTATCACTACTGCTTTGTAGCGTAGATTTGTAGTACAGTATAGCTTCAAGTCAAAGTCTCTTGGTTTGCTCTTGTTGCCCCAAATTGCTTTTGCTATTCTGGGTCTCTTCTGACTCCATATGACTCTTAGGATTGGTTTCTCTAGTTCTGTAAAGTATGCTGTTGGTATTTTAATTGGGACTGCAATGAATCTGAATAATTTTAGGAGTATGGTCATTTTGACAATATTGATTTTGCCTATCCGGGAGCAGGGGACATCTTTCCATTTTCTGATGTCCTCTTTAATCTCCTATAGTTTTCTTTGTAGAGTTCTTTCACTTCCTAGATTAGGTTAATTCCTAGGTAAATACCTAGGAACTTTTCTTGAAGCTACTATGAATGGTATTATTTTCATAATTTCCTGATTATCCCATTCACTGTTGCTCTACACAGATGCTAATGATTTTTGTGTGCTGATCTTGTCTCCTGCTATATTCCTGAAGTTCATTATTAATTCTAAGAGTTTTTGGGTGGAGTCCTTTGGGTCTTCTATGTAGAGTATTATATCATCTGCAAATAATGACAATTTGAGTTCTTCCTTTTCTACATAAGGACACCCTTTTATTTCTTCTCTTCTCAAATTGGTCTGGGCTAATGTTTCAAGTCTATGTTGAATCGAAGAGGTGATAGTGGACATCCTTGTCTTGTTGCTGATTTCAGGGGGAACGATTTTAGCTTTTCCCCATTTAGTACGATGCTGGCTATCGGGCTGTCATAGACAACCTTTATCATATTCAGGTATGGATGGTTCTTCTACCTGTTCTCTTCAGGGTTTTTTTTTTTTTTTTTCCAGAAGATTAAATTTTTAGAGGAGTTCAATCAAAATTGCGTTCATTTTGACCTTCTATCTACACTCAAGTTTCTGACTTGGTTAAGCTTTCATTATTTACCTTGACTGGTGAAAGAATTATCTTAATCTCCACAATTGCCCTGGGATTCTTACCCAACAATCAGGTACTTAATGCAGTATGTGATAGCAGAGGTCTCTATGAACAACACCTGTGAAACCTTCGATTCTACAATAGTTGATGATACTATATTTTAAGGGAGAAGGGGATTCCCTCAATTACACAGTTATTTAGGGAACTGTAGCAGGCATGCACTGACCACCCTGAGAGTTGAAATCCTGGGGCCCACAAATCAGCAGCCTGAGGAGGGGTGCTCCACACAAGGGCTGAGCTGCTCTGCACAGGTCCCAGTCTGGGCTCCAGGGCCACAGCAGGGCTCCAAAGCCTTCAGCCTGGGGACAACCTGCCAGCACTGCGTCAGCTGTAATTGCAGCTCACCATATCACTGTAACTGTGGACAGAAGTACATCCAACAGATTCAAATACTGAAGCCTCAACCAGCACCTGTCCTTGGAGAACAGAGTCCGATCTGAGCATTTTGTAAACAGCTATGTTTCTACCAGGTCTCTTCCAAGTGTACCTGTATTTGAGAAAGTTATGTATGAGGGATGAAGTGTGAAGAGCGCTGGGTCGGTCAGAGCTGTGTGTGGCCGCAGCCCCGCTCCCAGGAGAGCCGCTCCACTTGTGAGCGCCTTCCTGTTCTCACCCACGGAGCAGGCTTTTGACTGAAAAGAGTAGAAAACCTGCTGGGCAGTTCTTTAAATGAACTGGGGTTTATTTTTCATTAAGGAAGTAGAAGCCCGGAGGCGGCGGCTGCTGGCCAGCCTCAGCTGCTAAATATCATTTAAAAACTCACGTTCTTCCCAGCGTTTCGCAGAACCATCCGCGGCACGGTGGCTTTTGCTGCTTCCCGGTCGGAAGTGCCCGAACTAGGGCGCAGGAATCGCCAACAGTGTCCGGGCAGAGAGCGATGTGACGGGAATTCAGCAACCTGCCCTATGAGAAGCAGGTTCTGTCCAGAAGCCCCAGCAGGCTCAGAACAGCCCTCCCTGGCCAGGCTGACCCTAGCCCCGAGGCCGTGTCCACCCACAGGCACCTGAACACAACTGGGTACCGTGGGCAAAGAAAGACGGAAAGTGCAAACAGGCGTTTATTAGCACTTAAAAGTAAAAACTAGCATTCAGTATGCTTAACACAATCAACACTACTCATGCACCTAATTTTCATTTTTTTACTGGAACCCAAAGTTATCTGCAAGTTATGTTTCCTTTAATGAGATTACTTAACATGGCCTTCATACCAATTAATTCTGGTCTGTTACAAGAGTCACAGGTAGGAATAATTGGAGGATAAATTCCAAAGGAAAAAAAAATCAGCAAATCGTATTTTATCTATGGCTTAATACTAGGACCTTAAATTGTCCTGGTATTCCTAAACTAGAGTTTATCCTATCACTTCCCTTTCTGGTAGCTTTTTTTTTTTTTTTTTTTTTTTTTTGGTACCGGCAATGGAACTCAGGACCTTGCACTTGCCAGGCAGGCGCTTGTGTCACTGAGCTATATCCCTGGCCCTAATCTTTTTTTTCCTTTTTGGTAACTTAAATTGAACAAATTACACCAAAAGTATCTTTAGTTTAAATATATCAAAGGCTTTTAGAAAATAGGAAAAAAAAAAGCACTTTAATTAGTAGTAGGGAAAAAAGTACCCGCTGTAAAGACTGTTATAGCTTCCTTAACAGAATTATAAATAAACTTCTATTTAAAAACAAAACTTCTTAATCATCATACCACATACACAGACCAATTAAATATTTTTATTGAAATGCACAATAACTTTAGAATTAATCTTGAGGTCTTATTCAGAAATATGATCTGTTCATCAAAATTTTAGAGCTACAGAAACAAAGTTGTCACCTGGATTTTTATATCACTAATAAATACATTTAGCTGGGCCTGGTGGCGCATGCCTGTAATCCCAGTACTCGGGAGGCTGAGGCAGGAAGATCGCTGCAAGTTCAAGGCCAGCCTGGGCTACAAAGTGAGCTCAAGGCCAGCCAGAACTGCATAACGAGACCCTGTCTCAAAAAGACAAAATTAAATAAACAAATAAATAAGCTTAATATATGGGAACTCTCAATATTTCTATATTCTTTAAATTGTCAAAACTGGCAGAATGTCATCTTGTTCTAATTCAGATCTGAAACAGCTGAGAAGTCTATTTTATATGCTCTTTTACCACAGGTATAAAAAAAACTACATACTGTATGCATGTCAAACTAAAAATGAATGCTAATTAATAAAGGAAACAACAATTAGCAAAGTCATTTATTTACTGCATTTGCTTCTACTGTCAGGTCTAATGATCTGTTTTGACATCTTTTGCCTTTATTATACTTGTTAAGGCCTGTAAATAAAGTTACAATAGAAACCCAATATTTTACATACATTTTACCTGAAATCAAAACAGAGAAGACCAATGACAGCTGCAAAGAATGTATTTTCATGATACCAGGAATTTTGTTTATCAAAGAGTTTTTTTTTAAAGTTTAGGGAGCTGGAAATTTTAAAAAGAAAAATGTCCCCCAATTGAGATGTAACATATACTCTATCCTGTAAGCTTTTACTTTTATCTAACGGCCATCACCGCCTAAAACCTCTCGTCTTCCATCCCCAGCACCAACACTTAGCTTCCTTCTTGGGATTATTTTGTTTTAATGATTTCATTTTAGAACAGTTTTTGATTTGCAAGTGAACTGCAGAGATAGTCCAGAGAATCCCAGTATGCTGCTCACATGCTTGCTGCAACTAATGACCAAAACTGACCTTATCTCCCTCTAATTTCCTTCTGTTCGAGGAGCCACTCAAGACACCACATTACATTTTGTCATCGTGCCTCTTAGGCTCCTCTTGGCCGTGAGAGATTCCTTGCTTTTGATGACCTTGACAGTTCTAGGATTTCAGAGCATGTCCCTTTAATTGGGCTTTTCTGACATGTTGCCGTGATGAGGTCAGGCTTATGTGCTGTGACATGCTATTCACAGACCACTGCACCAAAGGTACATTCTGTTACCTCCACTTCCCACTCTGGATGTTGGCCTTGGTTCATCAGCTGTGAGATTATGTCTGTCAGGTTTCTTCACTGTGAAGTTACCCCTTCCCCGCTGAGCTCTCTGGAAGGAAGGCTCTCGCCCTGCTCACACCCGCGCAGCGGGGAGTTACCTTCCCTCCGGAGGGCACAGCACAAGCAGCAGTTACTCCGGTATGACTGCGTCTCTCCCTCCTCTGTCACTCACGCAATCATTTACTGGTATCAATATGGATGCATGGGTACCCAGAGCGAAGTGCTAGCAACGGGACGTGGGACTTGGGGCTTGCTTGTGGATAGCTGTAGTGTCCGTGCAAAGGCGACAGCGGGCACAGGCCCCATGGTGTGGAGGCAGGAGAGCAGCAGGCCTCACTGAGGGCTCTTTCACACACTCACACGCCACAGCACTGAAATCTCTGCCTTATTAATGATAAAGTCCTATAGAGAGCTTTGTGCTCAGGGCCAAACCCACCACGCCGCAGTGCCAGGGGCCAGTCCGGTGCCCACCCCCACTGGCGCCCTCCACCCGCACAGCCCAGCAGCGGGCACATCGTCCACGTGGGATGTTCAATCGCCATGAATGTAGGGTAAACTATTCTTGACACTGAGTGCATTTGGACACTGAGAGCCGAACAGTCAGGGTCCTCACCAGGTGACAGACACATGGAGGCTACACAGGGTGCTAGAAAGACAATGTCACTCGGAGGTGACCAGTCTACAATCACAGCGAGGGTGGGAGCAAAGGGAGCAGAATGGATTCCGATCCCTAACTGTATCAATGTTTTCACTGTAAATAAAGTCCTTCAGAAATAAAGTCTATGCAGTCCCAGCACTCTGAGAGGCAGAGGCAGAAGGACTGAGTTCAAGCCCAGCCTAGACAATCTAGCAAGAACCTGTCTCAAGAAAATTTTAAAAGGGGCAGGGGATGCAGCTCAGAGGAAAGGTCCCGGATTCAATCTCCAGTACCGCAAATAAACAGAGGAATAGCCTAACGTCTTACATTTACAATCTTCTTTACGCTGGTAGATCTTTAACTTCTTTTTTTTTTTTTTTTTGGTTTTTCTCCGGTACCGGGAACCGAACTCATGACCTTGCGCTTGCCAGGCAGGCGCTTTTGCCGCTGAGCTAAATCCCCAGCCCCCTAGATCTTTAACTTCTTAGGTGGCAGAATATCTGGAAGGGACGGTGAACTTTGCACTGGCACAAGGGTATATCAGACTTTTAAAAAGTTTGCAGTTCCGGGTTAGTTAGCATTCATCTTATAAGAGTTTCCCGTAGAGTCAAACAGCAAGGACTAGAAAACCGTAAGAGGAAAAGTTTTAAGCTATGAGATTTTCTAGTATGAGCTGGGGAAGGTTCCCCAAATATTCCCTTTTTGGTATCAAAACATTTCTGCTTAGCTTACAAAAAGTCCTATGTTAGAACTTCTGGTCTGTGCTACTAATTTGTTCAAAAATCCTGTTTTAATCCACCATAGAATACACTTTGGGGGCCATTATTTGTCTAAATCACTACAAAAGCCAAGCAAGCAAAGTATAAAGAGACTTCATAATATGAATTTTCAAAATGTTATGCAAGAGTCACTTCAAATTCACTTGCTGGCAACAGCCATTGTGTACTTAGCTCTCCCATGCAATGAAGACTTCTGCTAAGATATCTGAACTCATAGATGCTCCTTAATTTACAATGGGATTATGCCCGGACGAAACCGCCATGAGCTGAACATGGCATAAGTGGAAAGTGCACTTAGTACACCTAACTACCGAACATCATAGCTTAGCCTCAAATACCTTAAACGTCCTCAGCACACTTACGTCAGCTTTCAGTTAAGCGTCGTGAGAGTTATGGTCCTGCGTGTTGCTAGCCTGGGAAAAGATCAAAATTCAAAGTACAATGTCTACTAAATGTATATAGCTTCTACAGTACTGTAAAGTTGAAAAATGTTGAAGTCGAACCACTGTAAATCGGAGGCAATCTGGACTTATCAGTTTAATGTGGAAGATTCTGTCCAAGGTAAAAAATAAATCTTCCTTCAGAGCACCAGGAAGAAAGTTATCAAAGAGGGAGAAGTGATACCATCCCCTACTGGGACCAGGCCAGCTGTGCCCGGTTTCAGCTAGCACCCAGGGCTGGGGCAGTCCCAGAGAGAAACACGGGACTTCTGAGGATGCCTACACTACTCCCAGACCTGTCCCAGGGCAAGAGACCTCCATGCAAAGGGCAGGAGGTCAGACCCCACTGCCCCACGGGAAGGGAGGGCGGGACTCATTTGCTCATGAAGGCCCCCGTCTGGCTGGGAGCAAGCACAGCGCTGGCACGGCAGGCAGCCCTTGCCACAGTGCTGCTCAAACCAACACCGGGCCCAGCATCACAATCCCAGGCATTCATCCTGGAAGCCAGAGATCCTGATCAGACAGCTCCGAGGTAGGCAGGATCCAGGAATCCGCCATCTTTAACTAGCAACCCAGGCCTGGGACGCAGGAGGTCCTCAGGGCACCTGGACACACTTCAACCCGGGGCCACAAACCCTCAAAACAGGTCATGCCATCCTGGGAGTCACCTTCAGGACGCTCAGCAACAGGACAGGTTTGCTCACCTCATTAATAGGGCTCCGGGGTCTAACTAGCACCCTGCTGGTCAGTAAACTATCCCTGAACTCAGCTGGATAGATCTACACATCAAAAACGTTCACTGCTATGCATGGCAGAGAAACCTCAGGGATGAAGACTGGGCTGCCCCCTGCGATTTCACCTTTCCTACTGTGTTACTTTACAGCAGTCAGTGTCAGACCTGCGTCTTGAAACAGCTGCAGTGAAAGGGGGAACCTTCTTCTCAAAGCTCCTCCAGTTTAGGGTGGAGCTATTTACAGCTGAGACTTCAGATGACAAAGGTAGCAGCTTGTCTGAACCCTGGCCCGTCTCTCTCTGAAACATCACCACGACCACAAATCGAGAGCTGAACACCGTAACTCACAGCAACTGTCTTCAGCCAGTTACGTTTGACTTTCAGATCAATGGCAAATAATAGGTTAGTGCGATGAAAACAATCTTGTACAATATTTGGGATGTACACTAAAACTTTACTTGGACTGAGGGGTGTGGGTCATGAGAGAGTACATGTATCCCCAGCACCAATATTTTCATTCACGGCATACCTGAAATGCAAACTTCACTGAGAGTCCTGTACTGCATCCAGCAACCTTAACTACAAAAGATCCAGTCTAACTTCGTGGTCTGGTGCTTTTGGAGACTTTGTTACTTTATTTCAGGAAAAGGGATGACAATATTGTGCAATAAAAACACTGGCAAATCTTGTGTTTGTTACCCAATAAAATGCTTTCTATTCACAGGCACCATCTAATAAGCAGAATATCCCCCTTTCATCGTGACTTTTCAAGGAACTGGGTTTTCCAGCCCTTAACAAAAGACACAGCAGAAAGGAAACTTTTGTTGCTGGCCACAGCTGAGCACATCTATCAAACAAAGGAAGCTTTCAACCCACCCCCTGCATCACAACCACACCAAACACTTAAACAAACTCTAGGCAGAGAATGGAACTGACGATGAAATTCGGTCAATCCAATCCACTTTTGTAATTATGAAGTGTTATGTCCTGCGTTTTGCTCCTGGGAGAGGTGGAGAGAAGACACGATAGAAAAGGGAGAGAAGGAAAGGAAAGAAATGGGCGCGATCGGATTTGCTTTTCACAAACACTGCTGAGGACCAGATGGGTGAGAGGCAGCTCTGGCCCTGGGGAGAACAGACCATGCATGAACACGAGCAAACGACAGCAAAGCAGGGCAGGAAGTGTCCTGTGGGAGGTGCCGCTGTACCCCCAGCACCTAGAACAAGACCCAGAATAAACAGTGAAGAAAGCACCCAGAGCTTAGACAGGAGGACCACAGATGCCTTCCCCAAGGGGATGACTCCTGGTGCTTAAGAGGAGTGATGGTGGTGGTTACCCAGAAACACCCCAGGGAGGAAGAGGGGCAGGACACGGAGTGCTGGACCCACACAGGCAAGACTCCCGAGGCACAGGTCTGGACTAGGGACACACCTACAAGACCAGAGCAGAGACACCGCCCTGGGGGCCAGGGATGGAACCTGGGCCGTTTCCTGCTCTAACTGTTAGGAGGCTGAGGACAGGACGGGCCCAAAGAAGACTAAGGAGGCAGCACTGAGAGGATAGACAGAGCAGAATGCCAGGGAGGAGAGCAGGCCACGACCCGTGCCCTGGACGTGGGGGAAAGGGAATGCTGGCGGCAGGAGACAAACAGCACGGGGTTAAGGCTGGGATTTGGGGGTCGGCCGCTAGAAAGAACAGGTGCAGACAGCAGCGTCACCGGTGAGGGAACAAAAGGTGTCTGTAAGCGGAGGCACCACGGGTCCCGGGGGGCTATTTCACAGGCATGGGTGAGGGCGCAGGATCTGTATAAAGGCGATGGCACCCCGGGCATGAGACGCTGATTACACAGCTGCCGAATAGAAGGGGCAAGCACTCACCAGTACCTTTTCTCAACCCCATCTCCCCGACACTCTGTGCCCTTCCCTGAGGAGACCCCATACCCTCCCCTGAGGAGACCCCGTGCCCTTCACCATGGAGACCCCATGCCCATCCCCGAGGAGACCCCCGTGCCCTTCCCCGAGGAGACCCTGTGCCCTGCCCCGAGACCCCATGCTCTTCCCCGAGGAGACCCCGTGCCCTCTCCTGAGAACCTATGCCCTACCCCAAGCCCCTGATGCCCTGGTGCAGGAACAAGCCACAGTCGGGTGGTGTGGAGCCTCTTGTGAGCACCCCAGCTTTCACCTGGCTCTGCTACGAAGGTGTGGATGCGGCAGAGCCACGCAGGGCAGGACGAAAGGACGCGACTCCACTTAGTCACTTGAGAACACACCGAAGACCAGGGCTCACGGAGGTGATGTCTCTAAGGCTCCTCTGAAGTCCTGTGGCACTCTGCACGCAGTGAAGCATTTCCTGGGACATGAATTTCTGAAAGGTCACTGGCCTCCACAGTGCCCGACCACCCTCCTCCGTTCAGGACAAAGGAGACCTACAGCAGGCCCTGGGTGCAATTCCCGCTACAATAAAGTACAACAAAATAAGAAATGCAGAGAAAGTCTAAGGTGAAAGGAGAGGCGCACCCGCCTGCTGGCAGGAGCAGCAGCAACCTAAGGACGGGTGAGGGAGGCCAGAACGGGGGGAGCACTTCCAGGATCTGTCCCCGGTCTGTCTCTACTCTCTCCACACGGCAGCGTGGGAACTGCTAAGAGCAGCAGCACCTCAGGGGGCCACCCAGACTTGCTCAACCTGAACCTGCATTTTCCAAGACCACCAGGTGACGCACAGCCCACGGGGCAGGAGAAACAGTGGGCGGAAGAGCGAGATCAGCTGTCCCCATGCAAAGGCAGCGCGAGAACAGGCGAGGGGTGAGGGCAGTCGTGCAATATGACTGTCACCACACTCTCTTTCAATTTGTAACATTTTCCCCGCTTTATTTACCTGTTCTCCAGCAACACAGCTGTTTTCCTTTTCTCTATCCATAAGCTTTAATTCTTGGAAGTACTTCGGCATCACGTGACCCTGTCTAGCTGTGTCGGCTTTAAATTATTTACATGACAGTGTGGGAGGGAAACAAAACATTTTCCACATTCAACATTAGATACGATGGTGCACCTTTCTCTATTTCCATGATAGGTGTTAACTTACTTCTTAGCAAACCTGGGTTTCTGCAGCGGCTACGAAGTTGCTTAGACCGTTATCAAGAAGAGCGATGCCTAATTAGGACACACAGTCACACGTGCAGACAGGTGTTCTTCCCCAGGGCTGGGCACACGTTTCCATCCAGAAGAGCAAGCTTGCAAAGTGAATGGTGAACCTCATGCCGTAAATTGCACACTCAAAAGCCTGGAATCATGGTCTCTCTTATACTGCCTGACAAGTAAGAGGAGGGCTTGATAAATACCAATAAGCGGATCAATAAACAGCATTCAAATGCAGGTTTTCTCCGAAACACCCTTCCTTTCAGTTCCTTCCTCGGCAAGAGAATTAAAGGAACCCCCAACGCACTTGGGGGAGCACCCATGAAAACCGCCGCAGGGACCTCTTCCTCAGGGAACTAAGAGCTCCCACTCCACCACGAAGAAGCTGAACCTGAGGTCCCCGATCTCGAACACCTCTAGGGCTCAGGAAGATAAACACTGCACCTTTGATAAGCCTTACTTAAACGAAGGTCTGAGCACAAGTGGTTTCGCTAACAATTCCCACAGTATCTCTCTTCTCTGCCGAGACCGGCTTCAAGGGGGCTGAACCTTCCGCACCCCTTTGCTTGCTGTGATGTGGGTACTTTTTGGTTAACTTGACCAAAAAAGCAAGAACAAGATTGAAGAAAGAAAGCAGAAGAGGTCAGTCACAAAGACAACTGATCGCAGTCTAAATAATTACATGAGGGTAGCAGAGGAGGCCTGTGTCGGGACGTGGGGCTACAAAGGCCAGACCCTTTGATGTTGGAATACCTGGCTGAAGATTAATCAACCACGCAGGATAATGGGAAGGGGAAAGAGAATTTATAATGATGTGAGAGAGGGAGATCAGACACAGCAACGAGTTCACAGGCCTAAAATAACACACACTACTCATTATGCCCTGCTATGGTATAAGGGAAGAGTTTGCCAGTCGCTCAGCAATTAATAGTGCACACACAGACACACACACACACACAGACACACACACACACAGAGGAGAATAAATCAACGAATACGCCTCTTTTTTGAAATACTTCATAAATTTGGGCATCTTGGTCGTAGATGATGTCCTGACTCCTTCTCCCCCAGCACAATCCCCACACACAGCTGAGCGGCCTGCGTCTGGTCTCCTTCTAGACAGGACCCTTTGCCTTCCAAGCCCAGCACAAAAGCCCCCTTCCTGCACCCCTGACCGCCTTCCCTGCAGCAGGCGCTCTCACCTGCCGCGCTCGGCTCCCACGCTCATTTACTCTCCGCTTCCCAAGGGAAGCTGTGTTCCTGGAAAGCAGGGCCCAGGCCCCGGCTCCTGTATTCCCAGGGCCGGGGCATCGCCCGCTCGCTTCCTCTCGGATGCGTGAGCCCTGCTGGGAGCTGCAGGAAGCGCTGCTCAGGGGCAGGGCTGCTCAGACTGGAGCCCCCCGCAGAGAGAGGCCACGTGTGGGTCCCGCCTCCAAGCTGTGCCAGCCACTTCCAGGCACAGGTTTTCCATCTACGGAAAGGAATCACCTCTCTCCCGCATACTTCTCAGTTGATGAGGACAAAACTAGAAAATGCACCGGAAAGCACGTGAAAAACCATGAAAGACCACCGCGCCCATTCATAACAGCGCTATCAACACCTGGGGGCGGGGGAGGAGGGCAGAGACTCTTTTTTGAATGGATGGACAGACAGCTAGATACAGAGAGTCCACCTGCCTTGAAGAAGCCAGCAGAGGGATAAATTAACAAGGATCTAACTTCAAGTCTCGCCAACCCTTCCCTCAAAGTGGAATCTAAGGAGTCTTGAGTTTAGAAAGGGCAAGATTTTACCCAATGGTTGCACATAGCCAAAGCCCTGGTCAGAAGCCTGCATCTCCTCTCTCTGGTGCTTCCTTAGCATCTACGGAGCCTTCGAGACGGACTGATTTAGAATGCCTAACTTTAATATTTAATGCTGTAGCTAATAGATTTCCATCAACACACGGAAAGAATCGCCCTAACAAGGCAGGCAGTGATTTTATTTTTAAATTTTAAATTTAAAACAATGAGAGCCTTTTTATCAATACTAAATCCAGCTAAAAACCTAATTTCTATACAAAAATCAATTCTAAAGAAAATCAGAAATGTATACTAAAAGCCCCTCATATAGTTTGCTCTTTCTGCCAAGAGACGAATGTGCTCAAAGATCAGCTTTAATTCTCACTAGGCGGTCTTTGAGTTTAGAATAAAAGAAGAAAAATGTGTCCATAAAACTATGCTGGAGTATCCACACTGTACGCTCACCAAAGCCATGCAGGGAGGGGAGACTCAATTTTGCTATGGCCATTCCAGCGCTATTTGGACAAAAGGTGGATGCAGGGCCTGGAGCAGTGCTGCTTCTGAAAAGGGCTTTCTGTGCCCCAGCAGATGGACTGCAAGCTTGACTAGGCAGCAGACACCACGTCCTCCACCAGTACCAGTTACACACGCTGGTTTTTCTATGTCTTAACCACATGCTCAACATATAAGCAGAAACACGGAGAACAGACTGGAGGTGACGAGACCTGCTTTGCCGAGCTCAGGTGAAAGACCTGCCTTTGAAGGTACCGTCAAAACCCCCATCACCTCCAATCTCGATTCCATGGGAATGTTTTAAAATGCAAGGGCCATCCAGCACAAGTAATATCTTCATGCCATCTTTGAGGAGCAGATACTGCTCTTTTGAATTACAATATTCAGAATAAAAGGCTTGCATTTATCTAATAATGTTTTATTTTCCTACCTGGAATAGCCACAGGTTTTCTTTTCTTTTTTTTGTCTTTTTGAGACAGGGTCTCACTATGCAGTTCAGGGTGGCCTTGAGCTTACTTTGTAGCCCAGGCTGGTCTCGAACTCGCAACAATCCTCCTGCCTCAGCCTCCCAAGTGCTGGGGTTACAGGCGTGCGCCACCACACCCGGCTAAATTTTCTTAATATGAGGAACACTGACACAACAACAGATCCCTCACCGGGCCCAGAATCATCCCAGAGTGTGACTTTCTTCCGTTCCATTAACCCCACATAAATGTGAGACTCTCCAAGGAGGAAGGAGGCTCATGACCATCACAGCATAAAGTGTCCTCACTATGAAAAAACCCTCTCCTTTTATAAAGTGTCTATTTTAATATACACAACAGAAAGGCTGTTTACGCTGCTAATTCCATTTGCCTACGCAGAACTCAAAGGAGCCAGAAAAGGGTGTGAAGAGCAGTTCTCCACTGAAAGGGCACTAAAATGTATACATGGGAAGTTTCTGAAATAGGAAAGTTAGGACAGGGCGCAAAAGAGAAGAAATGGAACTGTGAAGAGAGGGCCCTCACCCCCACACTACTTCCTTTTCCCCAAAAAAATTCATTTACTTTACATGAGTCCAGGCTCGCAGTGATGACGTTTACTTCCCTTGTGTGGAGTTGGTACATGGGCACGGCACCTCCTAACTGCTCTTTTCATGCCGTTTCCCTTCCCTCCCTCCATCTCCTCATCCCCTTTCTGTTGGAGAAAGATCTGTCTCCCTACTTCTATTTTTACTGTGCTCTTTATAATTTGGGATTCTCATGGAAGAGAAACCATGCGACGCTGTATCCTACACTTGCTGCCTCAGTCCTAAATGCAGATGGCGAAACAGCTCAGTCCCATTAAATTCACACGCGGCCAAGTGTACTGGTGTCCCTGGTTCAACCTGGTGACGGTGACTCAGGTAATGGTATTGACACCAGGCAGCCCCGGCCCTCTCACCCACATGCTGTCACCACAGACCTCAGTGGACAAACCACACCACACCTGTGAGGGTCCCGCCCCCGCTGGGCTCTCAGAGGTCCGCGTCAAAGGTAGAGGCCAGTGAGTGGCGCTCTTGGGGCAATGCAGTCTTGGGGAGAGCCCTGGGGGGCGAGGCCCAGGGAAACCCCCAGTGTGATGTGTAGTTCCTTCTCTAAAAGCACTTGACACAAAGAGAGTGCGCCGCAGCTCCTGCTGCTGCAGTGCAGCAAGTCAGGACTGCTCCGGTACCATACGCTTGTTCCACGAGAGCTGCTGCTGCTGGAGGAGATAAGGCAACAGTCGCCTCCTGTGTAACCCGCTTTGGGCACAGCTAATTAAACCTCAAGGCACTCACTGTTTACAGCAGGCCATCTCCTGGTACATTCAATACTGACTTAAATTGTCTGACCTCTATAAGGGGCATGTTTGGAACTTTATTATTTTAACGCCATTAGAATATTTTGAGGGATTGATTCAGTACCGTGACGGCTCACAGGGTTAACACAGTGTCCCAGGTAACTTCTAGAAGCTGCTTAGGCATGAGGAGATCCTGGCTTTCTCGAACATATCACCTGTGCCTTCCAACCGGCATGTGGACTTGGGTTTCCTTTAAAGCAGGGAGCTGGCATCAAGAGAGTCCCAGGTCACCTCAAGTTTTGCACATGCGCTATGCAAATGAGACTCCAGAAGGGCCATTTTCTCTCCCTTCCACTCCTTCCCTATCTCAGACGCAGGCACATACAAGTGCAGACATATGCACGCATAACTGTGTACACACCATGTGCACACGCACCTCTGTATCATAGCGTATCTGGTAGGTATGTGATTAAGTGGGATAGTAATTATGGTAATTTGATGTGATAGAACTAATAAAATAAAAACAATTTGCACTGAGATGTTGAAAGTGAACATAAGCATGCAGTGAAAGTTCAATTTTGGTTTCTAAAAAATGCTTCAAAACTCTTTAAGAACTCAAGACATTTATGCCTGGAAAGCAGAATACATGCACTATATATTTTTATCAAATATATGTATAAATAAATCTGTCTTCAAAATGGCTAAAATTTAAAAGGCAACAGCAAATGCTGATGAGAAAATGGAGTAAGAGGAAATCTTGTACAGTCTGGTGGGAATACAGAAAGATACAACCACTTTGGAAAAAGTTCTAGCAGTTTCTGATGAAAGCAAACATTCACCTACCCGTCACCCAGCCATTCTACTTTTAGGTATTTTCTCAAGAAAATGGAATGTATGTGTACAGAAAAACTGTATCTAATATCCATAGAAACTATATTTACAAATAGCCAAAACTAGAAACAATTTTAGCTTCCATCAATAGAAGAACAGATACAACCTGCAATACTCATATGTAAAAAACTATTCACCATTACAAACAGAGACAAACTACGGTACTGATAAAACCCGCAACATGGTTGGAGCTCAAAAAATGTTACAATGAAGGCACAAACCATCTGATCCCATTTATATGAAGTTCTACAGCCAACAAAAACTCATCTATGATAGAAAAAAGTCAGCACTATGGTTGCCCCTGAACAGGGGTAAAGATTTGCTGAATAGGGAACGAAGACGAATCTCTCCCAACTCTAGCTCACCAACTGCTGGGTTCAAGCAGGGTTTTCCTGCGTAAACAGTGTGCAAACACCAATGGGCTCTGAACCCACGCCAGCAGGGTGTAGTCCCAAATCCCGCCCTGCTCTGGTCAACCTCCCTAAGAGCTCATCAGAATTATCTGTATGCACTTCTTGTTTCTTTCACACATCCAGATCCCACACAGCTCCAAGTACCAGGCTTTGCTTTTAGGAGACGCTCTGCAAAGAGCCGTTCAAGGTTACTCCCCGTGGGTCAAAGACAAATAGGGACCACACAAGGGGTATGTTTGCCTTTCTTCACGAAAATGACCAGAATGATACAGGCCCCTTATTTATACTGATAAAATGCCATAATGGCCAACACAATGTGAAATCCCCCAAGTCGAAGCAGCACAGTCTGAGGACAAAGCCCACTGTAACACAGGGGCCCTGTCCAACACGGTGTGACCCTGAGAAAGTCGTTTCCCTTCTCTGTGAACAACATTCCTCATCCAGAAAATGAGAGCAGTATTTACACCTCAAAGGAGCCATGTCAAGGTGAAATACAATGACCTATCAAGTTGCTTTGCATAGTTGTTTTTTTTTTTCTTATGTGGGAGAGTACAGCTATTCTCTTAGACAAGATACTAACACAATATTAAATGTAACAGAAATATTATAAATATTTTTACCACTGGAAAATTTTGATAAATCAGTTATCTAAATAAACTTCACTCCTAGGTTTCCAGAATCAAAGTACAAAACTTCAACTTTATGTACAGCACTTTGGTATCACAGGAGCTCCCTTATTTTTTCTAATATGTGCGCAGGCCAGGTTCTAATTTCTTAGGGTAGGAAGTGACAAGAAGTCACCAGCCTGAAACCTTCCTTGAGAATTGCCAAGAGCACCCTCAGCAGTCTCTCCCCTCCCCCAGGTCCCCAAGGAGCGCACAAAGCGTCTTCAATATTGGGGCTGCTTCTGGTGGAGTGCCCGGGCCCTCGCTCCTGAAACCTGTGACTACAGAAGTCATTAAGATGGCAGGGAGGTTATCCTGAATTATCAGGTAAATCCAGTCTTATCACAGGAGCCCTGAGAGCCGGGAGTTTTCTCTGGGTGTAGCCAGAGATGCAGCTGAAGAGGAAATCAGAGCAATGTGATCCAACTGGGGAGGGGGCTTCATGTGCTGTTGCTGGTTTGGCATTAGAAGGCACCAGGTGACAAAGACTGCAAGCAGCTTCATGGAGCCGAGAATGGCTCCTGGCTGACGGCAAAGCAAGAAGCACCTCAGCCCTGAATCTGCAAGGAATGGGATGCTGACCTCTTCACTGACTCGGCAAGTGGAGTCTTCCCCAGGGCTTCCAGAAGGCACAAGGCCCAGCTGGTGCTTTGACGCTGGCCCCGTGGAGCACCAAGCAAAGCCTGAGTGGGGCCGTACAGTACCCAAACTTGTGTGCCATGAAAGCTAACTAAATGTGTGGCCACTTGTTAAGACCCTTCCGGAAAACTAATGCTACAGTTCTTAGAGTATCTAAAGCTCTCCGCATGCTTCCCTGGGTGTTTTTCCTCTAGATGAAGATCTCTGAGGCCATCTTTCACAAACAAGACTTTGAAGCAACCAACTGGCTGCCATCATTACAGCAAATATTTCCTGGAGTCCTCCACCCGCGGACTGGGTCCAGCTCTTCTGGAGACAGGTTCTTGTCTGGGGCTGTGAGGGGCTGGAGGCCAGCCCTGCACAGCCAGAAGGCACAGGTGCCGAGCAGTGTGATGCGGCTGAGGACCTCATCTCACGCTCTCCTGCACATGTGTCCAAGGGAGCCCACAGCAACCTTGAATCCAGCGCCTTAGGCCAAAGACAGTCCTGCAGGGGTGGCCAGGCCAGCTCACGACAGCAGGACCGCGTCCTGACCCGCCTTCTAGGACCCAGGCCTGCACCAGGACAGCCAAAGACAGCCGTTTGGTTAAAGTCGTACTTTCCAGTACTGGGGTGAAACCCAGACTCTTCTCACTGATCTACATCTCCAGCCCTTCTTTTATTTTTTATTTTGAGAAAGGATATTATTGCTAAGTCGAGTCCTAAATTGTCCCCGTTCAGCCTGGACTTCCACCCTCCTGCGTCAGCTTCGCAGAATGCTGGGATTATGGGTGTGCACCACCATGCCTGGCTTCTTTTCATTCTTTATTTGATGAATGTTTTAGTTGACCTAAAAGATTTGTCTTTTTGCCCACTGGTTAAAAAAAATGAGCCTGTCTCATTCTGTAGCTTTGTTACTGCCCTAATTACTGCCCATAAAGCATTTTTTATTTATTTGGACTTAAATTGGGATCTAAATTTTGCAAGCCCTTGTGTTACTTCTATTTCATAAGAAAGTTTAATCAATGGCCCAGAAAAGTTCACGTCTAAATTACTAATAAAATGTTTTTATAATAAATAATTGTTGAAATAAATTAGTTATTAATAAAATATTGACAACATGTTTTAATTCTCTGTTAAAATGAATTCCTACTAGAAAACCCTTTTGTTGACCTTTCTTTCCAAGAGGAATGATACAAACTGTGTTTGTGGACCAAATGAACCAGACCACAACCACACTCCAGGGCTATCGACATAGAGGCAGAGAGTGAGCTTCCTCCACTGAGGGTGAGTGACGAATTCCATTTTTGAAATCAGGAATCTCACTAATAAGAATCATCTTATTGACTGAGGACACTTTTAATCAACATGGTCAGTGTGTTTCATTCAGCTCTGCCAAAATGCCATGAAAAATCTTTCCCCCAGTGGTGCATGCCTGTAATCCCAGCACTTGGGAGGCTGAGGCAGGAGGACCGCTGCTGCGAGTTTGAGGCCAGCCTTAGCTACATAGTGAGTTTAAGGTCAGCCTGAACTGCGTAGTCAAACTCTGTCTCAAAAAGTCCAAAGAAAAAAAAATCTTTCCCCCACTACAAATTCAACCATTTTTCTATTTTAATTCTGAGCTCAAAAGATTCAATCTATAAAACGGAAAATATTAATTTGACTTGAAAATAGGTGGATTTTTCCTCATTAAATTTATACTTCTTCATTCCTGTGGAATACAGCTTCAAACAAGACATGCAAAACAACGAAACAAGGTTTTGTGAAGTCAGTGCTCACTGGCAAGGTGACCTTTCCTAACCATCTTTTCCTGTCCCACTTTCGCAACTTTCCACAACTTCAGAAGATCTTGCCAGTTTTCAGATTTGCGCATGTCTTTTTTAAACTTTAGGTCCAAAATATTTAATGAATGTTAACTTTATATTCGGTAATCTTATCTTCCTGCTCAGATCCTATAGTATGAGAAAGCTTTACTTGTCTCCCTCGTTATCAATGAGAGTTTCAAATAGCTGTGGCGCCAGTACCGCCCAATCTATGCTGCATGGCAGCTTAAATATCTGATTTCCCCAAAATACCTCTTCTATCCAGCTTTCCCACTGTAGGACTGTGCAGGGATGTGGTGCACGCTTATGCTCTCAGGAACTAAATTCCCTACGTCACTGTGGGTAAATCCTTGAAATAAACATTACAGGCAACCAATAGCTGGCCTTCCAGTCACACAGGCATTGGTGGGTTTTATGTTACTCATGGGTTTTGCCAAATTAAATAAAAAGGACTTCTGTGATGTCCTTCTTCACCCATTTATTTTTCAAATTGTTTTCCAACTGGCTTGTAAAATATTAGGGGTAAGGACTTCTAAATAATCAGCTTGGGGGCTGGGGATTTAGCTCAGCGGCACAGCACCTGCCTGGCAAGTGGAACGTTGTGAGTTCGATTCCCAGTACCAGAAAAAAAAAAAAATCAGCTCACACAAAAGCATATTGCCCCTCCCACACGTACTGCCTTTTCATCTAATAAGCATTTGGCATACGGCCTTCATAGGACAGATGTGGAATAGGAACTTGATTTCAAGAACAGAAAGGACAAAAGCTGTAGTAGAAGGGAGGAAGTGCAGTGACCATCCAGGTGACGGTGAAAGAATGTTCTACAAGAAGAACAGGAGGAAAAGTTGGGATAGGCACGCACCTGAGGAAAGTAGGGTTCTGGGAAGGCCATACTTAGTACATTAGACATCATACTTCGGGCACACGGGAAACCCTAAACATTTGTTCTGCAGGAGAGAAATATGAATAAAATGATTTTAAACAGAGATAATGTGGCAGTGAGCCTGCGCCAAGAGAAGAGAATGAAACAGGGATAAAGACACGCTGCCTTCCGCAAGCTCTCTATGAGGACTAAGGCCTAAGCCGCACAAGAAATTGACAGGAACGAGTGAATAACATTTCAGGGATGTGACGTAACACTCGAACGTACGGGATGTCAAGCCTTAAAGTGCTCCAACCAGGTGATTCTCTCCCTTTCCCACTAATTCATTGTTCTCCCAAAGTCCAGAAATTGGGAAGCACCAAGCTTCTCTCTGTCCCAGCAGTCAGTGCCTGGGGAGGAGACTCATGCACCTTCTCCTTCTCCAGGATGTGAGGTCTGAGTCTCACGCCACTCCACCAAATCACCAGTGATCCCTTTAGCGGCTGCTCTGAACCCTCCCGAGGGTCATCTGCCGCCCCTCTCCGGGTTACACCAAACCTCTCACCAAGAGCGAAGCTGCAGGAGGCCAAGCAAGTGCAATCTTCTTACTCTTTAACGGGTGCAGCGTTGAGACTTGTTCCACACCGGCCCTGCCCTGGCCAGCTGGAGGACTTCTTCAGTGCTCAAATGGTCCAGTCCTGGAGCCAGAGGGGCTCATTCCCCTAACACAAGCGGCAAAATATCACATAGGGTGCTTGGAGTCTCTGCGAAAACCGGGTCCCATTCAAGTTTAACGTTTCAAGGTACTGAGGGCCCACGGTGACATGACTGCAACTTTCTCCTACCTCACTTAGTTATTAACAGTTGTGTCTGTTATATTTTCAATCTGAATGGTCCCCCAAAAGCTGATGTGTTAAACGTCTGGTCCCCAAAGCAGCAGTGTCCCGAGATGGCTTTGGGAGGTGATCGGATCACGATGATTCTGACTTCATCCATGGATTAACCATGGACGGATCATCGCGGCATGGTCTGGGGTGAGTGAAGGATTCTGTCATCAGGGCGAGTTTTCTCTCTGCTTCCTGGCACCATGAGGGGAGCAGCTGTGCTCTGCCGCAAGCTCCCTGCAAGATTCCTACAAGATCCTGAGCAGCGCAGCCAAGCAATCATGCACTGAAACCTCTGACACCAGGGGCCCAAATCGTGCTTTCCTCCCTGTAGAAGTCAATTATTGCCAGCGTTTGTCCAGGCAATGGAAAGCTAACTGACACAATGCTGCAACAAAAAATTAGAGCTAAGCTTGAAGGCAAGCCAGATTTCTAAAAGTGGCTTTTGGTGATCCTTTCAAAGGCTACCACTTTCTCCCTGCAAGGATGAATTTCAACTCTGGAAGGAACACAGCAGACTTGATTTACCCTGCTTATGAACAAAGAAGAAGCAGTAGCAACCCGCTGATCCTACCTGGAAGAAAGCAGTTATTTTGGCGATGGGGAGCGGTGTCCCGGATGATTTCCCCCAGGACTCCGCCATGCCTCCATTTTGGAAGAATTCTGGCAACCAGATTCAAGAACCCCAACATTTCTCCACATGTTCATCTGCAGTAGCTTGGCTCCAAAACACGAGCAGGGTTGTACATTACCCTGACTACACAGTGTGTTTCTTTCCACCGTTCATAGGAGCGAGGGTCTGTATTAGCACCCTGTTGCTGCAATAACATTTACCACAGTTCAGGGCCTTCAAGCAACATGGATATATTATCTCACATTCTCCAGCCCAGAAATCCAAAATCTGTTGTACCAGGCTAGATGCAAGGCGCTGGCAAAGATGTGCCTCTTCTGCGGTTGTATGAGAGAATCACTGCCTGCTTTCCCAGCCCCTAGAGGAGAACACATCCCTCAGGTCAGGATGCTTGACTCTGCCCTCAGGCAGCCCGTGGGGTATCTTCCATCCTTCACTGGCTCGCACTTCCTGCCTTCACTGTTCCAGAGGGCTGACCCCATCCTTCCGCTTTCCCTTTATAAGGATCCCTGTGATTATATTGGGCCCACCCAAGAAATCCCAAGTAATCTTCCCACCTCAACATCCTTAGCTGATCCACCTCCGCGAAGTCTCTTTTGCCATGGAAAATAACACATTCACGGGTTCTGGGGATGAGGACATGGACATATTTGGAGCCACCTTGCTACCTCCTGCAGGGTCTGTCTTCACAACACACTACCTCCGCTCAGTTTATTTCTCTTGGCCTAGGTTTCCTTATCCTTGGAACAAGTAAAATAAACTAGATCCCTAAGAAATCCTTCTGGCACTAAAATACACTATATAAACGCATCTGTAAAATTACTACTTATTACTCTGTGAGGCCGAGGCAGGAGGATTATAACTTTGAACCAGCCTGGGAAACTTACCAACATAGTGAGATCCTGTCTGGAAATTTAACAATAAAAAGAGTGTGGGGATGTAGCTCAGGGTAAAGGCCCTGAGTTCAATCGCCAGTACTGATATATGGACTGCAAGGGAGGAAAAGGATCTACCAAGGAGACACCCAACTTTTGAGTTAAGATAGCTGGCTGGAGAAGAAGGGTGGAAGTGAGGAACTTAGGGTAGTTCTGGTACATTGACACAAAGTGTCTGGCAGTGTATTCGATATAAAGAAATAGCGCTAAGATACCAGGTAGCAGTAAGTCATCCACATAGAAGAGCTAATTCCTGTAATCTATAAGAAGTAGTAAATTTGGTAATGGGTAAATGAAAGAAAAAAGAACACTTTTTTGCAGACTGACTTGAATTTAGGAGGAAGACAAATGAAAACCTGCTTGATCATGGGAAGATGGAATCATCTTAAATATGCTGACTAAACTGTGTATTTTAAAAACATTCATGATCAGTGCCTTGAAGTGGAGAAAACAAAACTTAGAACACTAAACATAAAATAAAGTAATAGTCAATTTGATCCCATTTTTAAAAACATTAAGAAAACCCTTTCTAAAGTGGTTAAGTGCCTTAATTATTTCATATTTACAAGTCTGGCTTTATAAATGTAATAGTTTTATTAATGTAGGGCATGTATTGGTTCACGTATTGGTTCACACCGTAGAATTTTTTTTTGAAAAGTTCTTTCATACAATTAACTGGTCTAGTTAGAGTCCTGAAGCTTAATTTTAAAATACAGATACATGTTTGCTGAAACAAGATAATTTAGCTAGAACTGTGTTCTTTAAAAGTCCTGAAGTAGTTGGTAAAATCAAGTGATTTGTTTTGAGTATTTCTCTATAACCTGATCAAACTATAACAGCACTGATAGGTATAATAATTTCCAGTAAACACATTTCACAAAAAAGTACGTAAGACAAACTCTTCCATATAAATCTCTAGAATGTTTTTTTCTAATTTTCCTTCAACATACAGTATTACACATATTGTCCAACTTAATTTCACATGCTTCTTACTACATTAATATTTACTAACATGAACTACTATTTACCAACAATGATTAAATTGCACAATTTGCTTTAGGGAGATAAGTCACTTGTTCAAAATGCGTACTGAAAGAGAGCACCTATACTTGCAAGTTTAGAAATTCATGTAAAATTTTCCTTCTATGTATTAGGCTTTTATGTCAATAACCTATAAGTTACAAAGTATTTCAGAACAAATAGGATACAAATGTAACTTATAAACTGGGCATAGAGCCCCACCCCTGTGGTCCCAGCTGCTAAAGAGGCTGAGGCCAGAGGATTACTTGCACCTAGGAGTTCAAAGTCAGTATGGGTAACATTGTGAAAACCCCATCTCAGGAAGACAAACACAAAATCATTTGGAAGACTTTGCAGAAGTCTCCTAGAAACTGTTGTTGCTTCTTTGTAGATGTCACACTTGGCTTGCAATTACGCCCAGTGATCTCCTTAAGTTTAATTCCTCGAAGATTCGAGCCCATGAGCTGTACAAGTTATGCTTTTATTTTTTGGTACGGGGTATTGAACTCAGGACCTTGTGCTTGCCAAGCAGGCACTTGTGCTGCTGAGCTACATCCCTGGCCCATGCTTTCAATATGATGTCAGCAGAAGCCACGCTGGTTGGCTGACCCTCCCCCAAGCCCTCCATCCACTGCTTCCGTCTTTCAGACGATCGCAGAGGTCTAATAACTGGCGTTTGAGTTTGGCAAAGGACAGACCTTTTGGAGCAAAGAGAGGCCGCCAAGCCATTCACTCAAAGGACAGATTGTAGTTTTTCTGAGATGCACAGAAAGTTAGCACATCATCGCAAAACACCTTACTTCAGACAACAAAGCAACAAAGTAAAGATCACACAACAGAACTCTGCACATGAAGTCCTTCACCCAGCACTGACCCTTCTTCTGGCACACAAACAGAATGCTGGGCTTCAAAAACACATCCCTACAGAGTACATCTGCGCAGCCTACTGCTCTTGAGGACAGCCCCCTTGGACCGAGCTACATTTGCTAAGTGGCGCAGAAAGCCGGTTAGTCAATAGTTTTGAATAATGCTTCCTTTAAAATGCTCACACAAAGTTAGATACTAAACACTTCAGAGCAACTGAAATGAAACGCCCTGTCCCTTCTGGCACTAGTTCACGTTTCAGACCCATGACACGGCACATGACTGTTACACTGGAAATCGCTTTGCCAAATCAGAGCCGCTACAGTGAAAGAATCTGAAGCCAAACCTTAAGGTTTATCTTGAATATAGAAATAGCAAAGTAGTGCCAAGAAATCTTGCAGATGTTAGTTTCCCCAGATGATATAACACAGACTCATTTAATAGAGGGATCACTGAATCCCACAAATCTAGGTAGAACACTGGAGTGTTCTGATTTCTGTACGCCTGAGGTCTCTACATAGATTTCTGTACGCCTGAGGTCTCTACATAGATTTCCCTCAGTAATTTCCAATCCTGTTAATGTACAATGTGTGTGTAACGTTTGCTCAAAAGTATGGTTCAATTTTTTTCTACAATAAAAATAAAACTCCTAACAAATTAGGTTTCGGATGAAGTAAACATTGAATTTTATTTATTTATTTTTATGTTATTTTTTGTAGTGCTGGGGATTAAACTCGGGGCCTCTGCCCTGATCTATATCCCCAGCCCTTTTGTAATTATTTTATTTTTTTATTTTGAGACATCTCATTAAGTCACTAAGTTGTTCACACTGGGTTAAAACTTGAGATTCTCCTGCCTCAGCCTTCCAGAGTGCTGGGACTACAGCTGTAGGCCATACACTCAGCTTGAACTTTTCTTCTTAAAAATGCATGCAATATCCATGACCTCTGATTGTATGATCACCCATTCAGCACCATCTGAGCCCCAACTATGTGCAAAACAATGGACAATCTGCTGTGGAAAATACAACATAAAATCGGATATAGCATTTGACTCCTTGGTATAAAAATCCAGGAGCATAGAAAAGATACAAATCAAAAAATCAGAAGACAGTGGAGGCTGGGGATTTAGCTCAGCGGCACAGCGCCTGCCTGGCAAGCGGGAGGCCGTGAGTTCGATTCCCCGTACCGGGAAAAAAAAAAAAAAAATCAGAAGACAGTGATAAGTCAAGATGCTCTGCCATATTCACTGGCTTAAAGATGACCTTGAATGCCAACAGGGAAATTGTTTCTTTAGCAACAAAATAGCTCAAAACCCAGAAGCCAGGTAGTTAGACCCAGACTTTGGATACAGCTCCTGGGTTTTACACTTAAAAGCCATCCTTAGTCTAAATAACAAACCGAGTGTGCAATCCAAGGGGAACAATATTCCACTACGTTTGTTTTTCCACCCAAACCATACTATATACTAAAATACTCCCGGCTAGAGCATAAATATGCCCATAGGTCAATCATTTCTCTACCATTTTAGAGGCTATTCAGTTTTGGGGGTTTTAGTAGCAAGAGCTCAATAAAATGTAGTCTTAGACCTCAGAGGTCTTCCTTATGGTTTCGTCTTTAAATCGAGGCCATGCCTCATCTACTGGGTGTTTCCATATATTCCACAGACTCAAGTGCAACACAAAAAATTCGACCTGCTCTTTGAAAATAACGGCCTCACCGAGACACAAATATCATATTCATTAAAAACATATTCAAAAGGCAGTAGGGTATAAACTAAGGCGGTACCATTCAACCCTGGTGATCTAATGTCACAGCCATCCACTTCCTCCGCGAGGAGACATATGGGTCTTTTCGTACCTTGTCAACACCCCCTTCCATATACCTTATTACCTGCACACACAATTCATGTCGGCCCTAGTCTACCCTGCCTGTAGAAGCCATGCATCTAGGCGATTCACCGAACGTTGGATACGAAAACCTTCCGTTAACACGTAGGTAATAAACTAAACCCAGACTGTCGGCAGAGCCTGTCACATCGGTGTGGCTGTCCTGAGTCTCTGACCCCTGGGACGGCAGAGACGAAGGCAGGGTCCCAGCCAGGGGGGTGCGGGATGGCGCGCTGCTCCCCCGTGCATTGTGCGGGGCCAACTTCGCAGGGCGCACACCTTCCTGCCAGGAGCCCGGGGTGCACGTGGCTGCAGGGGGCGGCCTCGGGGCTGACCCGCCCGCTAGGCCCGAAGGAGCGGGGAAGCGGCGCCCTGGGTGGATGCGGGCGCTCGCCTGCGGGCCGCGGCCCCGCTCTGAGCAGGCCAGCAGCGCAGAGCACTCCGTTTTGCCCCCACAAAAGCACGCCAAGGAAGCTACGGGGTTCCCCCAAATAAATTCTGATGTAAAAACAAAACAATAGACAGGCTGGTGGCCCTTCTCGGAGGCGACCGCGCTGCTCCACGCCTGGAGAGCTGATTTGCAGAGGCCAAAGATTAGACAAAAGGCACGGGCTGGCGACGCGCAGCCACGGGAACGGCTCTCCCAAGTGATCAGGGCCTCGCGGCTCCATCGCCTGCTCCTCGCAGCCCGACTCCTAGGCCGCCGAGCAGACCCCCGGGGGTCTGGAAAGCACACCGGGGAGGGTCGGGGCGGGGAGCCCGAAACTTTCCCGAACTGCGGCAGGCGGCTGGAGGGCGGCAGCCGCGGGCTCCGCGTCTCGGGGCGCAGGGGGCGC
>NW_004955429.1:19099488-19117529 GCF_000276665.1 Chinchilla lanigera | reverse complement strand
CTGTCCCCGTCCTGTGTCCCCCGGAACCCCTGGCCCCGCAGAGACCGCCGTAGGCGCTCCCCGCCCAGACGTGGACGAGGGCAGTTTCAGGTCGAACTGCGCTTGGCTCTCAGTAGCAGTTTAGGGTCGGGAGGAAATGTTCGTGGACTGGGGCCCAGGGTATTTCTTTCCCCCGTCTTTGTTTTGTTAAAGAAAAAATATATTCAATGGCATTTGAAAAGGCGCCATAAGAAGACTTTACTGTGATAGGTGTAGATAAACGGAGATTTTGCGGGAGTGGGCAGAGATTGGGCTGAACCCCCAAAATAGCTCGAGCAGGTGGGAATTTATACCGAGGAGCCTGCGGGGCGGCGGTGGATGGAGAATTACTAAGAGACACGCGTGGGCTGGTTCTGGCTGCAGTTCCCTAAGAGGTTTCCTGCTGCGGGCAGGCGCGGTGGTCGAGGTCCTGGGGATGGTGGAGGAGGAGGCGCCTGATTAGACGTCAAAGGTGATCAGACACACCCCGGATGGCGTGGGTTTTTTTAAAACTAGATTTTACAAGAAAGGCACAGATGGGCCCAGGAGAAGATACGGGCCTAACGTTAGGATCTTTATCCGTCTTCACAGTATCTAGGATGTCCTGATCATTAGCCCCATTCACAGATGACGAAGTCGAGATTAGGGCATAATAAAGAATTTGCCCCCAAACACACGGATGGTCAGAGCCAAGATTCTGATAAGTCATTCTAACCTCAAATTTGAAGCCCTTCGCAGAAACCTGCAGGTTTTTTCTCTTTCGGCCTGGGGATGCCTCATTCCTACCCCAGCTTCCCCGTCTCTCAACCCGCTCCTGCCTGTAAATCTCCCTAAAACTCTCAGGCCTGCGAAGGTGTCTCTCTGCGCTACCGCTCAGCCAGCACTGCAATAATGACCTGTGGCCCCTGCTGGGGACCTGTGTTCTGAGGAAATCCACTCCTGCCCCACGCTGCTTCAGAAACACTGGGCCAGAAGGAGGGTCGTTACCGCAATTTTATTAATTGAGTGTCAAGCCAGTGGCAGGCACTGTACCAAAAAGAAAACAGAGGGTAGCGCTTGCCCAGCGGGCTTACAGTAGACAAATTATTGTGATACACAATAAAAACTAGGAGATGGAGAAGCCTGTGCTTCTTTATCATCACCCTCAGGGCCAATGCTACAATTTGTGCAAATTGAACACCTGCCCCAGGAGGCAGGTAGTCAGAAGGGCAGAAGGAGACCTCGAAATCACGGACCGCCCGACTGACGTCATTCCAGGGTTCATTTTGCAGCCAGGGGCAGAAAGGAATTTGACGAAAGACCAGCCGTGCTCCCAGCTTCAGCTTTGGTGCCAGCCCACGGGGACAAAATGTCCAGACCAGCTAGATGGCTGGGCAGAGGATGGCTTTGTGGAGCAGGGTGGTCGCTTTGTGGGGTCCAAGGCTGCTTCTAAGAGGAGAGGTAGGAAGCCTACACCAGAGTTGAAACTTCTACCTCAAATCCTTGGAGGAAGTCCTTTAACAGGGACATTGGTCATCAGAAAGAGAAGACTGGCTTGAAGAAGATCCCCGTCATCATCAACAGGTAGGCTGACTAGTAGGAGGGACCTGGGTGTGCTCCAAAACTCTGGGAACTAAGTGTCAGGCCCTATGAAGGAACGAAGGAAACTAGTATTTTGAGATTCCTAATATATGCTACTTGCTGGACTCAAGACGTTTCCTCCTAACACCGTACTTACTGTACCTGGTGTTATTCTTCCTGTTTTACAGATGAGCAAACGGCGGCTTTGTGACGTTAAGTCGTTTGCCCAAAATATACAGGTCTGAGGAGAGTGGGCTCAAATTCCTTACAGCACGTCACCTCCGAGAATATATGTCATGCAGTGACTCAAATGATCTCTGGCAGTATCCAAATTGTCTTAACAACCGTTTTAATCCCAGTGCAGTCTGAATCCCATTATAGTATGGTGCCAGCGTCAGGTTCCTGGCTTTGATAACGTGCTATCGTTACGCAAGACGTTACAGTTGGGGCGGGTGGGGGAGGGGATACAGGACCTCGCCATAACTGCTTTTGTAACTTCTTAAGAGTCTATCGTTATTTCTAATTTAAAAAGTGTAAAAAAGGAAAATCTCTGCCTTATACCACTTTCCTAAGCCTTGTTGGTATTGTCCATTTAGAATACTAGTGTTTGTATCTTTTTTTTTTTTTTTTTTTTTTTTTTTTTGTCTTTTTGAGAACCAAACTCATGACCTTGCGTTTGCCAGCCAGGCGCTTTTGCCGCTGAGCTACATCCCCAGCCCCTAGTGTTTATAATCTTAGTATGAAGTTCTAAAACGTTGAAGAGTGGGAGAAGTCTGAAACATCTGAAACACTGTCTCAGGTTTGGGTCACAGTCCTGGCTATTGACACTTGGGTGTTGATAGGGGTTGTTATCACCATCATTTCGTACTTACAAAATTTTGTGGACAGCAGAGCCCATTGGGAAAAGTTTATGTACCTTCATAGCAGTGCTGAGCCTTAGTTTGTGAAGCACACATAAGTAGTTTCTGAACTGCCGCCCCCATTCCGTTTTGCAGATGCCTGTGGGAGACAGAAAGAGGTTAAATAATTTGCACAATATATTTGGCAAGCCAGTCTCAAAGCCAAGAAGAGACGGGGCCCAGAGGAGCCTTCCCTCACTGCGTGGATGTTTTCCAGGTACTGCACTTGGGTGGGAGGCTGAGCAAACAGATCTGCTGCGTCACACCGCCATCACATTTTTGCATATCATGTATCCAGAATTATGTAAGAGCTAAATAATCGCACCTTTGCTGGAGAAAAAGAATATGGTTTACCTTTTCTCATGTTCTGATCCTCAGGCACCCACTTTGCAAATGGGGGAGAAAAAAATTCCTTGAGTGGGAGCGTTGGCAGAACAATGGAAGTTAGGAGGGCTCTTTCCTTCTAGAACTTTTCCTGTTGCTCTTGTTAAAATCTCACACTGTTTGACTGGAGGTGAATTATGACTGTACTTATTTGAAAGGGCTCAGAAGTTGTCTGACTGTGCTGCATTTGATTTCAGTTTTCAAGCCCTGTGCCAAAAGAAGGCGCACCAAACACAGAACACTTCCTGTCTGAAATTTCCAGAGACCTTGATTGCAGAGGCTCTAGGTCAAGGTTTCTTAGCTCTATTGAAATCTTTCCTGAGGCCGGTGCCGTGTGGTGGAGGTTACAGGCGGCATTGTCTCTCTCCCCTTTCCTGTCCCAGCCCCCCTGCCTGTCTGCCCCTGAGTCAGAAGCTGCCAGTAAACAACTTATTATGAGGATTGTACAGGTCAGGAAGTGTCTCCTGGATGTGCCTACTTTTATTTGTTGGTACTTTTAGTAAAGTTAGATAAAATGTAGCCATAGTTAGAAATTGTAAGGGCTCAGCATTTTTCTGAATTCATTTGCCATCCATTTAAAAATTTTTTTAAGGCCAGGCATGGTGGTGCACGCCTGTGATCCCAGTGCTCAGGAGGCTGAGGCAGGAGGATTATTGCGAGTTCGAGACCAGCCTGGGCTACAAAGTGAGCTCAAGACCAGCCTGAAGTGCATAGCGAGACCCTGCCTCAAAAAGACAATAAATAAATAAAATTTAAAAAGCAAATTATTTTTAAAAGTATGGAAATTACTGTCAAGGGACTGATGTATTCAAGTGAACCCTAACTCTCCCACCTTCTCCTCTTAGGTGGCTTAGGCCCCACGAGCCATCCCTGTGGCTTTCCAGTGAGCTCTTTCTTTCCGAAGCATCCTTCGTTTCTTGCTATGACCCCTCTTCTCTCCGGTAGGTTCCCAGCCAGGAGAGGAATTTTGCCCAGAAAATAATTCAGTGAATGAATGTCTGGTACGGCTTTGTGTGAGAAGTCGCAGCTGCCGTGAGCCTGCAGAGGTGGCTCTGCCCGTGTCACTGCAGGCGCCTCTATTACTGTTCTGCTTTTCTGCCCTGTGTGCCCTGTAGTGACTTAAAGGAGTCTGAGAAAGTCACTGGTACCCGAGGGAGAGATTTGTCTGCTGAAGGAGATTCAGTCGAGTGGCTGATGGAGGATGACTCGGCTCACCACTTCTTTTCAGGTCAGTGCTCTATTTTGGCAAGCCTGGTCCATCAGAATGAGGAGCAGGTCCCAGCTCTAGCCTCAGGTGACCATTGGATTGCTGTCACATAGACAAGGAGAGTGCGGGGCAGGTGGGACAGTGGGCTTCCGCCTTCTGGCTGGAAGATGTCTTCTGTGGTTCTGGATCTGCCTTCAGAGGCACAAGGGATACCAAGAAGCGGCCAATAAGAAGTTTCGTTCTTCAGTTTTATAAAAAACTTTATAGAATTGGAGAAAGGAGAGAAAGATGATAGGGGAGATGAAGATGGTAATTCATGCTAATTGAACTCTTTTTTTTGTGACTGATTTTCTACCCAAATCTGGGAGTAAAGCCTTGCTGTGCTAACAGCCCTAAGGTCCCCCAATCTCCAGCCAATTTTTAGATTCAGTTGTTGAGTGACACTTTCTTCCTGTTTTCTTTTCCTTCCTTTTCATGTGTTGCTTAATTTTGAGACTTTTGACCCAAAGCTACCTGTCGGGAAACCTTGCTGTGAATGCCCCTAGCCCCATTTAATTATGAAACAAAGGTTCCTTTCCAGAAGAGGATCCATAAACGTGGAAATGGGATGAAGAGATGTTTTGGGGGCAAATAATGTCATAGGTTTCGACACATTTGCTTTGAATGTAGATAACTTTAGAGCTCGTTTCTTGGATGTGCTGCCCTGTGCTGTGGGCCTCTAGCCAGGACTGCTTGGCTTCCTTGGCTTCCTGGTTTTCTCCTCCTCTATCTCTCTTGAGACAGAAACGTCAGTGAATGAGATGAACTTCATTGGCACATATTTTAAAGTTTAGCGAAATCTTAGTCACTATTTTATAGCTGCGTTTTTCCCTAAAATCTTTAGAAAAGAAGTCAACAGAGAGACTATTAAAATAAACAAACAAATCTCTAAAAATCCCTTTGGAGAAGTGCTAGGTGAAAACCAATGGTTTTCCCCAAAAAAGAAAGAGAAACAGAGCAAAATTCCTTCATAATCCTTGAAAGGCCGAGTTGTTATGTTTAATATGGATTTTCCAAATGTGTTTTATGTCTCCAGTGTTATTTGTAAGACAGTGGCATTTCTCATTTTTATGTTACAAATAAATTCTGGTTACTAGCCCATCTCTTCAGTAGTGCATCTAAATGCAGAGCAGGTAGTTCCAGTCTGAAAATACCTGAACCCTGTGGTACTTTTGGTTGTAGACAAGGGATTTCTGGGAGTTGGGGTGTGCAAAGGGGGAGAAATCCTTTATGTAGGGAGCTGTGGTTCTTGGGAATATGGGTCTTCTGCTCATCTACCAATAAAGGTGTAAGTAACAGATGTAAAGCTTTAATAACCAAGGTCTGAAAGAGCTTCTTTTTTGCACGCAAGTTAGAGCCTCCATTAGGAAGGGTTGTTGTGATAGACACATATCCCTAGCTTCAGGAGCAGACATTCCACAGGGAGTTAGAGGCTTATGAGATCTATGGAAAGGTTTGAGGTGCTCCAGAAAAACCTTCCAGAGCATCCCTGCTCCTGGACAGATGCCCACTCTTTCAGCCAAAAAAAGGAGGAAGCCGCAGTGTGCTGCAGAGGCTGCAGTTAAGAACCTATGCTCCTGCTGAGCCTGGAGTATGGAAGCCACACTCCCCACCACACTCCCCACCTTCCCACAGGGAAGCAGCTCTTGCAGAAAGACTCGGCTTGTCCAGCCTGATGTTAGCCAGCAGCAAGAAGATGGCCCTGCCTCTTTTGCCGTCCAAATCTTACCAAGAATATCCATTTTACAGAATCTAACTCCCTTGCAGAAGCTTAGTTGCGCGGAAGCCTGGAAATATGATTAGGAAAAGAAACCAGCCTCCAGTTTCTGGGACACGAGATAACACACAGAAAGGGAGGCGCAGCTGCGGAGCTGCAGCACACCGTATCACCCCAGAGCCTGAGCCTAGTGGCCACATGCTGCGTCTTGCCTGTCACCCCAGTTCTAAGCTCAGGGAAAGTTACATGCATTGAGTGGCCTCTCCCCAATGGTTCTGGCAACTGTTCTGCGTTACTGAACATGAAATGCAATGGTAGGAATCACAGAATGCTAGCACTCAGAGGAACTGGAAAGAATTGATCCATCCTCACTCCTTTATAGATAAGAAAGTAGATAATTACAGCAGGGTGATGGGCCAGGCTAAAGCCAGCCAGCTGGTCTGGGTGATAGGGGATATCTTTGTAGAATCAGCTTCTGTCCCAAAGAAGGTACCTCCAGGCTTAGCAGTAAAGGTCTACTTTGGTACTGATGGGTCCCCTTGGACCTTGACTGTCAGAATAAATCTGTGTCACATGTTCCTGCACAGCTTTCACATGACCATGTCACCTTCTGTGAGATCCTTCTGACCACCCTCTCGGAAGTAACCTTCCTTCTCCTCCAGGTTATTGTCTATCATTCCATGGTCTTCTTGGCCTATTGCTTTTTGAGATGATCTTAATTATTCATGTATTTACTGAGCTTCCTATAGTCTGTTACTCCCCGAGATCAGGACTTTTGTCTAGCTAACTCTTACACACCCAGCACCAAAAGAAACTGTTTGACCCAAAGTAGATGCTCAATCACTGTCAGTCAGAGTGGAAAGCGAGGTCTGACCTCACAGAAATATTTCCTCTCAATTAGTCTGAATATACCTCTGTGACCTTGGATTAATTAATAAGTTCACAGGTATTTATTGAGTTCTCACCAGGGTAACTCAAGCCCCGCTCCAACTGGAACCCGTTCCACCATTCTGAGCTTCCACCTTGCGATGACTCTTCAGAGAACCGCACTTCCGGGTCATAACCGCTTTTCAGAGAGACCCCTTCTTGAGTACGAGGCTGGATTCGATCCTTCCCACCTCTGGGCCTTCACTGAGGCTGACCCTCTTTCTGGCCGGGCTCTTCCTTCCTTTTGACTTTCGACTGTCATCTGTGTGGTGATTTCCAAGTTCTCTGGCAGGTAAGGCCCACGACACTCCTCACATACTACTTCAGTTGTTTTAGTAACATAGCACCCTACGTTGGAAATAGCTGCTTTGTACATATAGAGGAGCTCACGTATAGGGAAGCTACAGCGCTGGATTCTAGACTGAGTTGGCATCTGTGGTGCCTGCACCCCAAGCTGTTTGCCTCCAGTGCTTGGAGCCGTAACATCTGGCACTGCTATCTGGGCCTGTTTGTATAAACTTTTGACCTCTGAACGTATACTTTTCTTGAATTCTTACATCAATATTTAGGGAAAACATTTATATATGCAACAGTGACCCACAATCTTCTTAAAGGAAGGCATCCTCCAGTCAATTAAACTCCAAATAGTGTATCTGAAAATCTGAGCATAAATCTTGCCTTTTTGTCTCTTCTTCCCAACTGCCAGGCTCATGAAGGGATCCTCTCCTCTACCTCTTTGTAACTCCCTTGAGATCTCAGCCATGCCCTCCCCAGAGCTGCCCTGCCATTGGCCTACCTATTGGCTAGTACAAATAGATTTGATTGATAAGAAACAATTCAGATTAAATACAAATCGTCACGCAGAAGGCTAGATTTTGATTCATATGCGATCTTAGAGTTAGTCTTTCAACTGTAGTTAGAGAAAGGAGCAACATTCTTGTCTAAAGATATTTTTCCAAATAAATATTTTTTGAGTCACTACTGTGCAAGACCCAGGCATTGCCTTCTGACTCCACCTGTCTGATGCCTCCTTCCAAGCGTCTGTCCTTCCCTGGGGTGAGGGGCTTGGGTGGGGCCATAAGCTTATCTCCCTGACAGGGATGGTTGTTTGTCCTGGTGATGGATGATGGGGGAGGGGGATTTAACTTAGCTCTGAGATAGGAGGGTCTAAACGGGAAGGGAATGCTACACAAGCCACACAGACCAGCACAGGTTCTTCCTATCAGGTGACTGGTAAGAGCCCCAGGGAGAAGCAGTACACGCTGGCATAAAATGGTAAGATTCGTCTGTCTCTTATTCCTAAAACTCCTGGGTTCTGGGGACGAAAGAAACGGAAGCTTCCTTGACCCCAGCAGTGTGGAAAGCAGTAGTCCCTGGGCTCCTTTCTTTGGCCTATGTTATGATCCGAGTGTGTCCCCCCAAAGTTCATGTAGTGGAAAATTAATCCCCAGTGTAACAGAGCCGAGGCTTTTCAAGGAGAGCAACCGATGAGGGCTCTGGGCTCATGCGGGGGTTAATAATGGCTTCCTTGCTGCAGGAGTAGCTTCCTGATAAAAGATGAGCTTAGCTTTCTTGCTGTTTTCAGTCTCTTGGCTTTCTGTCTTCCGCTGTGGGATGATGCAGCAAGAATCTCCTTTACCTTGAGATTGGACTGCCCAGCCTCCAGAACTGTGGGAGATAAGTTTCTATTGCTCGTAAATGACCCAGTCTGTGATATTCTTTTAGAGTAGCCTGTGAAGTGTCATGCCTTGTCAGGGGGAGGAAGAACCCCAGTTAGGCACAAGAGGGCTGAAAGAATGCCAGTGGGCAGGCAGAGAGCTACCAGGGAAAGTCAGGAGGAATCTGAAATTTTAAATGTTAATTTATCTGTAAAATCACATTTTTTTCAAAGTAGATACATTGTCAAAATATAAGGATGAGTTTCCTTTTCACAAAGGCCATAAAGAATGAAACATAATCTGGAATTCGTTTTTTCATAAACATCTACCAAGGCCTGATGTGGTGGCGCACACCTGTAATCCCAGCACTCGGGAGGCTGAGGCAGGAGAATTGTGACTTCTAGGACAGCCTGGGCTACATAGTGAGTTCAAGGGAAGTCTGAACTATGTACTGAGACCCTGTCTCAAAACCAAATGAAAAGAAAACAAAAGAGATATCACCACCAAAAGTGTTTTAAAGATTAAAGCTGGAATACAGGGGAGAAAGAAATGGATTTAATTTTCTTGTTGTCCTTGAAACTTCATGTGAAGTCTTGGCTAAGACTTGAAGTCTAGGGCGGGTACTTATGGACACAGAAACTTGAATGTGGTCCTGCAGTGTATCTAACCTTGAACTTCTGCATAATTATCAATCTTTACCCCATACCCCCAAACACATCATGTTTCAATAACAATTATGGCTCAGTTTTTTTTTTTTTTTTAATGCTTGCACAGTTATAAAAAAAATTAAAAGCCTGGATGAGGTACCAATCCCACTCAACATGACAGGAATTGTACTAGGAGGGGAGAAATTACACATGAGTTACCCACAAGCAGAAGTGGGCTCACCCACCCAGGAGAGGGTGGAGACACCTTAACAGGCTAAGAATTTCGTATCTGCCTCAGAAGTTCTAGAATAAATCTGCATATGTCAGGTAAAACTGTTGAGCTCTCCACAGAGGCAGCAGCAGAGGTTTGAGTTGGGTACAGTGCACACGTATTGTTTTGCTTGCGTGGGCATCCGGCCCTCCTTCATTTGATAATGGAAGTCATGTTTTCCTGGAGGATCTACCCTCCCCCTCCCCTCAGCCCACATGGCTTAGGGTTGGCTCGAGGTACAGCCATGGCATCCAGGTCTGGCGAATCGGCGTGTTCACCCATTTCCAGCCACAACTCAGGCATGGCAACAGGCTTTGGTCAGTCAGAGTCAGACTCAAGTCCAGAACTTCCTTTGTTTTTCTAACTCTTGAAAGAAACAAGCCTTTCCAACTGGCTATTAATGAGAAGAGATAAAGGCAGACAACTCCTGGCAACCATCTTGCTACCGTGAGGTAACAACGTAACAATGGACCCCAACAGAGGAAAGCAGAGCTAAGAGACGGAGAGGAGGAGCTAAGCTTCTGAATCCAGCCAGTACCTAAAGCGAGGACTCCCTGTGATTTTCACATGTTGCTCCAGGAAACTCCTTTTACCACCCTAAAGCCATTTTGAATTGGGCTTTCTCTACTTAAAAAATCAGAAGAACTTGACCAGTACAATTGGAAAACAGAAGTAGTAGGTAACCCACGGTTTAGTGGTTCAGGATGCCACCTTCAGGATGAGGTGACATCTAGCTCACTTCTGGATACCCTTAGTCCTGATGGATTTCACAGTAGAGAAACATCTGATAGACTAGGCTGCCTTGGTGAGGCCCTTTTAATACATTTCCGTGTAGACGAGCTGTGACAGGCACACAGCAGCATGAAATCAGCATCTTTGGATGTGCCCGTTGATCGCTACTTTCATTTCTAGTTTATATAGGACCAGGAAGCTCCTATAGTTAAAACGCGTGATTATTGGTGTATGACTGTCCACGTTTTTATTAGACTTTGAAACTAATCCGCCCACTACACTTTTCTGTGTTGGCTGGTCATACATACATATGGATCACAGATACACACAGTGACATATCCACCCTTTCACTTCTGTAATGGGAACGTCACTGTCCTTTGTCCCCGAGAAGTCACAACCCACCCCCCATGTGTGAGCTGCTTTTGGGGGAAGCAGAAAGAAGTCTTTTTATTATGTGTGGGATAAATCACACAACCCAGAGCTAATATGGTAAGTATTCTGAATCTACCATAGTTGCAAGCTAAGTTTTAAAATATAAATGTTATTCTGGCCAATACACATGGAATTGGTGTAGAGGAGTTAATTAAACATCATAAACAAGCAGAGCAGGAAGCTGCTATTTTTCCTGTCTCCAAAGCTTCTATTACAGAGGAAGGAAGGGCTAATCAACAAAGAACCAGGAACACAGGAAGAATGGGAGGCTTAGCAGCAGGCACCGAGTGGCAGGCAAGAAAAGCAAGTCACAGCTTTCATGCTTGCCTGGGAGGGGAGTGGGGAGCAGATAACAGTGTCAGTGCAGATAAGTTATCTGCAGAGTTTATCATGTTACCTGGTTTCTCTGCTACATTACACTGGGGCTTGTGGGTAGGTGTTCCCACAAACCTTTTGGTGACCACATTAATACACTGCAAGGAGCTTTGACGACTGAAAGAAACAGGGAAGGGTATTATATAGCGAAGGAACAGACTGCAGGGAGAGAAAGAGAATGTGGATGAAGGATTAGGAACAGGAGTCTTCCTGTTATTAGGATAGAGCGTTCAGATGGCTCATAAGAAACCAGAAAGAAAATGCATTCCGCTTCAAAGATTTCAGAAAGTACTAAGACTCAAAATAACTTGAAATGACTCAGTAAAAGAGTCGGAAGATTTCTCTGTGATCTCTCCAAGCTCCAATGCCCTTTTCTCAGCACAGCCTCTGACAAAGTCAGTGTAGGTGAGACAGGCCTCAGACAGGGAGGGAACCTCCGCTTTGCACACCTCTGTAGAAGTGCACGGGCCACATGGCATTTGAAATGTGGTTGGGGTAAGAGCAAGACTACCCTCTGCTAATGCAAGGATCTGGGGTACAGAAATGGATTGTATGATGTTTTCCGGGAGGACAGGCCTTATGCCTCTCCCCCACAACCTGAAGATAGCTGCTCACATCTGCTCGATAACTCCCCCACTGAGTGTGCCATCTGTCTCTGCCAAGGAGAAGAGAGGTGGTGAGGCTGAGGAACCGGCTCACACAGAGCCCCCACAGATGCCAGGGACAGCTTAGGGGGAGTGGAGCCTAGAGAAACTCATGCTGACCTGGCCAGTGTTGAAGCCGTAGAGCTAACAGGAAGACACGGCATGTTGTGGTTTAAATAGGAAGCGTCCTCCAAAAACTTAAGTAGTTCGGGTGCTAATCTCAATTATGTTTTTTTTTTAATTTTATTTTAAAAGTAAAAGAATGAAAACATATTAACAAACAGGCAACCATTTACAAAGTAGCACAAGAATAGTACAAGCAATACTGAATTACAGACAAGGTGACAGGGAATTAACAATGGTTGTTGTACTGACTTCTATCACTTTATTGAAAGGAACAGTTAATGATTAATTATTTTGGTCAATCCTGCATGTCTCTATTTGTTCTCCTGAGTAACCACTTTGAAGTTACCAATTATCAATAACCTCATTTATAGATTAACGCATGGAGAAGTTCATAGCTGAATGGGCTGTTAGGAGGTAGAGCACAGGAGGATGAAGTAGTCCCTGGGGGCACGCCTTCGAAGAGAATCTTTTGTCTCTCGCCCCTTCCACTCTCTGGCTCTTTACAATTCTCTCTACTTTCTAGCTGCCGCAAACTGGATTGCTTACCTCCACCGTGGTTTCTGCCATGGAGCCAGCTTACCATGGACTGAGACCTCTGAAGCAGTGAGCCAAAATACGCCTCTTCTCCTTTCAACTGTGCATGTTGTGTCCCAGTGACAAAAAGCTAACACGGGGATAATAACAGAATCTTTCCTATAATGTTAAAACCCATCTCTCTAAAGTAACCATGTCTGTCAAGATCCTGAGAGCTGAAAAGGAGGTCATTGTAAAGTGAAGGGGGTGAAGAAAAATCTGAAGAGGAAAAAGCACAGAAGGAGGTTTTCACCGCTATGGTACACGGTATGTTTATTCATTGCTGTGCCGGAAGTGCAGAAAGACGCACGTAAGCTGGTGAGCATCTGAGAGGAGCAGGGAACATTTGGAAGTAGCAGCCAGGGTTCTGAGGCTGACCAGCAAGCAGCTACAACCCATGCAAAGGAATGAAGGTAAAGATGCGTATTGACTTATGATCAGAGAGTTAAAACAAAAAAAACAAGACGCAATATTTAAGCAAGTTTTGGACTGTAGTAATTCAAATAACCAAATAAAATCAAAATGGAATATTCAGGTTTAAATCTCATCCAACCAAATCAAAATAGAAGCCAAAGTTGAACTGGTTAGCGCACTCAGAATTATTTCCCACGGATGTGATTATGACACTCCATCAAGATCCCCAGATGCCGGGAAGTTCCCTTGGGTAACTGGATACCAAGACTTGACTATTTGCATGACTTTTGCCACGTTCCTTTCTCTTTCAAACTCATTTTCTAAAAAATAGGAAGACAGGGCTGGGGGTGTAGCTCAGTGGTGCAGCACCTGCCTACCAAGTGTGAGGTCCTGAGTTCAATTCCTGGTATTCCTCCTGCAAAAAAAAAAAAAAAAAGGAAGACAATAATGACTTTACTGCATTATTGAAGCCATTTAACTATGTTTGTAGAAGCACTTTGCAACCTGAAGCTGCAAACAAAAGCCAATGATAACAGTAAACGCCTCCATATTTTGCATTTCCTTTATCTTTCTGGGGCCATGACTTTCAAGTAAATGTAGGGATTTGGTGCTTTTTTTATATGATGCTAGGAGTTGGCACTGGGGTGAGAAACATCAGTACCAAAAAGTAGGCATCAGGGACATTCTGAGATGGAGCAAAGCACTGTGGGTAATCTCCAGGTGGCTGTCACCAGTGAATCATGATGCCGGTCCGCTCCCAACGACAGCTGTAACACAAGTTTACTATAAGCATGAAGGACAGTGTGGTGAAGCCCAAAAGGGGTATCCTCCAGGGCAGAGAGGCGGTGACAAGTACAGGAACACTGTGGTGGGCACCGCTGTCCCTCCAGATGCTCGGATTCCAGCCCTACCGATCACAAGGTAGGGATGGGAAGTTATTGTTTAAAGGGTGCAGCACTTTTGTTTTACACGATCAAAAGAATTCTGGAGGAGATGAATGGTGGTGATGCTTATGTAGCAATGTAAATGTAGTTGATGCCACTAACTGTACACTTAAAAATAGTTCCGATGGTAACTTTTATGTTTAATGATTTTTGTCATGATTTATTCAATTACGAAAAGGAAAAAAAGCCCGTGAGTCACCTGTGATTCCCATATGTGTTCATTAATAAAATGAGATAACTGGAAGAGATTTTGAGAGGATGGAAATGAGATTCTCCAGTTAATCAATGTTAATGTGACTCTTAGAACTACTAGCTTGGTGACCCTCAAGTACCCGTTCGTTTGTCCCCCAGGTGATGGCTCAAGCACAGCTTCCACCATTGGACCCTCTACCATCTCCACCCTTCTACACCTTTGCCCAAGCAAGGTAGCGACCTCATTTCTTTCATGTTGGCTCTGTGTGAAAGCAAAGGAAATACAGGGGGGTCATGTTTGAAATTTAAAATAAAAGTCAACAATGTAACATTAGTTTCTTCAAGGCAATGATGTGACTTATAGCAATTTCCCATGCATTTCTGGATAACAGGAAGACATTATGATTTTATCATGACTCTGGAAGCTCTGTGTTGGATATCCTGCCCCTGATGGCTTCCCTATTAAACAGAAGCAAAAATAAGCAATGAATACTCTAGGAGTAAGTTGGCCAGAGATAACATCTCCAATCCTGTGCCATTAGGCAGTGCATAATGCAGCAGTCTCATCCTGGTATGTCCCAAGTTAAAAATGAAAACACAATAAGCCAAAGTAACAGCAGAATGGAAACCGATAAGAAAAATCCTGGGACTATTTCTTGAAGGTTGCTTTCTAGAGAGAGGCTACTGGCTTCCACCTTCATGCCTGTTGCTAACTCTACAGTACTGCTAAGATCTTTCCTGATAATCCATAAAAAAAGAGGGGAGGGATTGGAGGGCTATAGGTGGCCCCAGGAGCTGATGGTACAAGGACAGCATCCCATGAAACTAGAAATGCCTAGATTTGCAAGTAGCTAGATACATTCAAAGGGAGAGTAAGTTGAAACAGCATGTCAAGGATCTTAAAAATGTTGCGTAAAGGGCTGGAGGTGTAAAGCAGTGGTAGAATAAATGTTTTTCTAGCATATATGAGGTCTTAGGTCCTAGGCCCCCAGCGCCACAAAAAAGTTGTTTGTCGTGTGTGTGTGTGTGTGTGTGTGTGTGTGTGTGTGTGTGTGTGTGTGTTGTTTAATTCTCCCTGTGAGAATAATCATTCAAATCCAGGGTGTTTTTACAGCATTGCTTGTAATAGTGAAGAAAACAAGTTGTCAGTACTTACGTATTGTATTGACTAAATAAATGATGATGCTCTTATTCAATGGAATACTGTACTATGAAGCCACTGGATGGTGGAAATCTGTAATAGATAGATAGATAGATGAGAGAGAGAGAAAGAAAGAGAGAGAGAGACAGAGAGAGAGAGAGAGGAAGGGAGAGGCTTGCCAACATGTATCAGTGCTTCAGAGGAAGTATAACTCTTTCTTTTATAAGTTCAACCCCAGAAAACAATCAGAGCAGCCCAGGATGTTCAGTACAGCAGTGTTTACAGCAGCAAACACGACACAAAAGTCTAATAACTGAGATTACATATACCATGAAAAAAATAAAACCTAAAAGAACCACAAAGTACTCTAACTTGGGGTTTCGTTGCCTCTGGGGGGTATGTTTTTCTAGGAGACCAAGGGTGGTCAATCATGGCCAAGTATGTCTGCCACGGTCCACCTTGGAAGACTTAATCTGTTCTAGTGAGTTAAATTGCTTTTAAAATAAAATCTCAGTTTGTGCTCTCCCAAGTGTGGAAATGGGTTGAGAGTTCAGCTCTCCTGAAAGGAAATATATGGCTGCAGGTGGTGCCTTTGGAAGAATTTCTGGCTTATGGTTTTTCAGACAGCAAAGAAAGTGAACGTGTACCCCAGGGCTTTCTGTGGACATAAGATAGGGAGCCATCCTCGATCTGTACACTGTCAAGTTTCTTTTCTTTTTAAAATTTTCTTTATTTTATGAAAAAATAACACTTCATAATCAAATAATAAGAGAATAACAATTATTATATCTTGTATCATTATCTTCAAAGTAGTTACTCAGAGTATAAGACATAAGCCAGAAGGATTCTTACAAAACAGAAAGATAATAACACAAATCTTCCTTTTCAATAAACTAAGATAAACTAGTAGTATAAATGAAACTAATTAGCATGTATATATAAATATTTTTAAAAGATACAGTTTGTAATTTTGGGAAGTGTTTGAATGTTTCCCTATTTCCTAATTTATCTCTCTTCCATTTTTTTAGTTTAATTCCCGGGTTGACGCTTGTAGATTGCCTGTAGTGTGAGTTGATTTATTGCTAGTATTGAGAACCCTTAGGAAATGACTGCTTCTCTGAGGTGTCTTCAGGTGTAGCTGGTTTTGGGGTTTGAGTCTGTTGCAAGACCCTATCTCTTCAATTCGTTGGGGTGAGAAGTTGCTGCCTGCTTGGCCCAGCCCCTGGTTCTTTGTCACCGTGCCCCAGTATTTTCTGTGACCCTCTATCACTCCCAGTCTTGGAATACCAGGAAGAACAGCTGGTGAGAACAATTATGTGGAACCATCAGCAATAATAATATCATCAGACACTGCCTAGAAAATGACAAACTGAGGTAACCATTAATTTGCCACCTTTAACCGTATGAACTAGATTTGTGGTTATGTAACAAAGTCTACAACAAAGAAAATTATAGGCAGTAAATAAGTCCTCAGTATGTCAATTTCACCCTCAGGGGAGAAAATTTAAAAGGGGTTAGGTAAAACTAAAGAAGGAGAAGAAGAGGAAGAGATTAGAAGCAAGGCTGGAGGACAAAGGGGGGTTTGGGAAACTGGTTCAGAAGACAGGAGGAAAGGAGAGAAGGAAGAAATAAAAGGAAGAACAGAACAGAATAACAACCACGGAGGCTAGAAACCACGCTCACACTCATATAAAAACATCAAACAATGAAGGAAAAACAACAACAAAAAAACAGAGAGAGAGAGAAAAGAAAAAATAAAATAAAATTTTAAAAGAGAAAAAAGAAAGTCCACTTCCAGGTTTGTCTCTGCTGTCAGTGGTAGACAGTGTGTGGAGATTAAGTCCAGACCCAAGTTGATTGGTCCCAGCAAGCCAGCAGTAGCTGTGTGGTGGGGTAGTGGGTAATCTCAGCGAGCCTGCATCCTTGTTTCCCCTGAAGTTTAAGGTGGTTTCTGGCCGTGAGGCTGAGACCAGGTCTGTTCAGCCTGCAGCCGTCAGTGCACCTTCTGTGGGTTTGAACTCTGTGGGAGCCACTAGGTGGACCCAGAGGTTGTTCTGAGCTCAGGTGGCCCCTCTCCAGGATGGCTCCCGGCCAATCTCTCTCTCCCATGGGATGACAAAGCCCTTGGCACTGCCCCAGCTAGTACGGTGCGTCATGTCCACTGCTCCCTTCCACTGCTGCGTCTCTCCGTGAAGGCCTCTGGGGATTCCAGCAGTCACTGTGTGTCCACAGGTTTGAACCACTCCTCTGCGTAGTGAATCCCAGCTCGGGAAGCAGGCTCCCTCAGCTACCTCCTTCTTCTCTGTTGAAGTTTTTCTCTTCGCTCTTCCCATGGGCTTCAACACTCACTTCAGATCCTTCCTGGGTCCAGGGGACTCAAGCCCCTCTTTCTTGTCTGGACACTGTATTCCAGTGTCTGGATAGCAACTCTCAGAGAGGCTTTCTCAGGTGCTCCACTCTGTCATCTTCCCAGAAGTCTATTTTGTTTGAGAAACTATGCCATATTTGAGCTTGTGAGTATGACTTTTTTCACTTAACATTATGTTCTCAAGTTCTACCCATTTACTTAAGAATACCTCAAGTTTATCTGTTTTTATGGCAGCCTAGTATTCCATTGTGTGTAAATACCACATTTTCTGTACCCATGTATCTGTTGATGGATATGCTGTTTCCAAGATCCAGCTATTATAAACTGTCCAGGTATTATAAACTACCCAGCTGCTATACACATGCGTGAGGGTGTATAATGGCCTTTCTCCTTGATGCTTTCTATGAAAATACAGGATTGCATAACCTGTGAACAGCGGCGGGGAGGATTGGGATCTGATGTTCTACCTGCATGAATTTCTGGCTTTGTCACTTCTCTCTTCTATTCTAGTCACCTGACACACAGGTGCCCCAAGGTAACAGGTGGCTTCAGTCCCACCTACCTGAACTAGGCATATGTTTTTGGCCTTGGAAAGTTTACCTCAGTGTCTTATTCGTACATTCATGTCATGACTTGATTTTTCTATGCATTTATGCATGTTAAAGATCGGTTTATATATTTATTCTAGCATTTTCAGTATGAAGGTTTTAGGCTATCTCATCTATACTATATTTCTAGAAACCAAAGTCCTATTCCTTGGATTAAAATATATA
>NW_004955429.1:19074782-19099388 GCF_000276665.1 Chinchilla lanigera | reverse complement strand
ATACATAATTATACTACTAATTTCTTTTAGTTGATTGAAAAGATTGGTTTGTGCTTATATTGGTTGATTAATTTTTCATGGCTATATCTTGCAATCTGAGTAACTACTTTTTTTTTTTTTGGTACCAGGAATTGAACTCAGGACCTTGCTCTTGCCTGGCAGGTGCTTATGCCATTGAGCTATATCCCCGGCCCCTGAGCAACTACTTTGAAGACAGCAATACATAATATATTAACCATTGTTATTTCTTATCATTCCCTGTTCTGAAACTCTGTATCATTGTTTTTATTTCTTTTTTTTATCTTTCTCCTTAAAAAAGACTCTGATGTTTGCATGATTGTTGTGATGGATATGTGAGCATGCTGACCTAGAACCTGGGGAAATAAGCAAGTTGGCTTTGAATTAGTGGAGTCTAGCAGCAGTAGGTGGTTGGGGTAGCCAGGTAGAAGACACGTGTGTGTGTGTGTGTGTGTGTGTGTGTGTGTGTGTGTGTGTGTGTGTTATATACATACGCATTTATCACCTATATGAAGTGGGTGACCCTGTTGATGTCATAGTAAAGAGACCACACAGTGGATGTCAAGCTCAGAAGAGCTTCCCGGCAGTTGTTAATGTTCCTTAAAGGGCAACAGCTTGGCTGTAGAAATGCCTGGTGAGATGACATCACTTCTCAGGAGTGAAGCCCTTCGCAGGAGAAGAACCTCAAGAAGGTAACCTCAAGATGAGGAGACACCTGGTGAAGCCACCCTAGGGGGAGACACGGGAGGTGCCTAGGCAGGAACCTGAAAAACACACTGACTTGGACATAAGACAAGCTTTGGCTCTGTCACCAGGGAGCCCTTTGGCAAGTTGCTTGATCTCTTGGGACCACAGTTTTCCCATATGTCGAATGAAGGTTAACCAAAGTGTCCATGGGGTCCCTCAAACTTTAGTTTTCTGATTCTGTGCTTAGATATGGAAGAGACAAAAGGTGGATACAGACTTTTGGGGTGCAGGAGATTTTTCATCTGTAGAATTTATACATATAGAAATATATATAGGAGATGACATCAAGTATAGTAGAAATAGCCTATTTTAGATTCTAAAAATGCATTTTAATAGCATCCTGCCCTCCAAAGTGCATTACTTCATCTGAAGCTACTAATTCATTACTATTATTATTACTATTGTTATTATTTAAATAAGTGTGTGTGGAGGCTTGGTTACATGCCTGGACTTGTTCTAGTTGCTGAGGACAAGCTGTGAGCACCGTGTTGTCTTGGTGGGAGGGCACAGCCTTTGCAGGCTGCGTCAAATTGCCTAGCAGTTGTTCATGTGGTGTCCTCTCTTTCTGCCTTCCTCAGCTAAACTGAAAGTTTCTTAAAATTAGGAGCCAATGTTCACACTGCCAAACTTCATGCTGTGTGCACCGTGGTGGTAAGACACTGGTATTTGTCAGCACCAGGCTGGTGGAAATAGACACATTGCTTCATTTCTATGTCCCAACTGTTAGGTGAAAGAGGACAATTGTTAGCATCTTATTTCCTTATATATGGTAATGAGGGGCGACAGATAAGTACCCAGTGACGGACTGATCTCTTTTAGTGCTTTGTTATCTCTATAAGATTGGCTATATTGCACTTGAGATGTCAACAAGCAACTCTGGCTGCCAGGCAACCTACAGTGGTCATGAAACATGGGCTTTGCAGCTAGACAGATGTGGGTTCAAGTCGCACCATTCCTTAGCTAACTTACGTCTTGATAAAATGGGGTTAAGAGAATCCACTTTTCAGTTTCTAGTGAGTTAACTTGCTTTTTTTTAATTTTAAAGAGTAAAAGAATGATAACATAGTAATAGGGAGACTACCTACTGAATTACAGACAAAGTGGTAGGAAATTATCAATGGCTGTTATTTTACCTATTGGTATCTTCAAGATAGTTTCTCAGGAAAACAAATAGACAAATAATAGTGAGCTACAGACAAAAGTGGTAGGAAATTAACACATGGTTGTTGTACTATACTTTGGTATCTTCAATGTAGTTTCTAGAGAAAACAGAGCTATACATGCGTGATCAATTAAATAATCATTGACTATTCTCAATGGTTGTTGGAAAACACATAGTAATAAACATACATCCATTTATGAAATAGCATAATAACAATACAAACATTACAGAGTTATGGACAGATTTGGAGGAAATTATCACTGGCTGCTGTAATACATGTTGGTATTTTCAAAGTGTTAACCTGCTTTTAAAATAAAATCTCAGGATGTACTCTCCTGGGTTAGGGGGTCAGCTCTCCTGAACTGTGAACTAAAAATATAAATAAATAAATAAATACTGACTATGAATTAAAAAATAAAAGAGCTTCATGTTATTTTTCTTAACTTGATGGAAAGTCAGGAGACAATGATGAAAATCAGTTACTAGGAGTAGGGTGAAAGTTGGCTGAAAGATTATCGTCATCTGATTATATGTCCCCTTGGTCATTGCTTGTCCTTGGTATTTGCTCTGCACTCAGAAGTTTAATTGTACTACTAATTTCTATTTGTTCCTTGAAATGCACAGTTAATGCTTAATTTTTTTAGCCAATTTTATATGCTTATATCTGGTAATCTGAACAACTACTTTGAAGATAACAATATGCAATGTAATATCCATTGTTGATTTCCTATCACCTTGTTTTGAAATTCTCTATCATTTTTAGTGTTTTTTTTTCTAATTTTCATCTTATTTAAAATAAAAAAGAAAGTAAGTTTGGAACTACAAAAAAAAAAAAAAAAAAAAAGAAGTTAAACTGCTCTGTCTGATCTGGTTTATGACACCTCCTGATACTAAGAGGCTTGGGACCTATGTTGATATGCATCCTTTGTTAACTATTGATATTTTCTTTGTCCTTTACATTTTCATTGATCCTAGAACATCAGTTTTAGGTTTTAAATTCCAGCTGGACAGAGACAAGACATGTATCTTCAGTGGACTTTGTGTTTTTATTGTTGCTATTCTATCTCCTGCTTTAGGCTTTGTTTCTCAGTATTCCGGAGTCACAATCTCTTTAACCAGATTCTCTGCAAAAGTAGACACTTGTACTTTCTAATAAAAGGGAGGTTTGAAAATCATTCATTCATTCATTCACTTATTTGTTTGTTTTTTTGAGACAGGGTCCTGCTATGTAGTTCAGGCAGGCCTTGAACACAATGTAGCCCAGGCTGACCTCAGACTTGTGGTGAGTGCTGGGATTGCAGGTTGCACCACCACACCCAACTCATTCATTCATCTAAAGGGTAGTAACTGGAGTCTTACTAGGTCAGCCTGGGAAAAAGAAGACAGACTCCTTTCCTCAAGGGACTTGGTGTCAAGTGGAAGAAAAGGATAAAGGATATATAAAGAAAGCATCCTAACTGGATAAAACAGAAAGCATAAGGAGATAATCATGCTTAACTTCTGTCCTATCTGTGTTGAATCTTAGCATTGGTCAGTGCCACTGGATTCAATGCACCCTAATTAAACATATGCGTCTTGAAAGTCTACTCAATGAGTCCTTGGGGTGAGTAGCATGGCATTCCTGAGGGTTGCTGATGTGAGTCCGGTTCTGCCTGTGCAGCCATCCAAGCTGCCCCCCACTGGTAACTGGCAGGTACACATGGTCATTACGTTTTCCAGGTTTTACTTAGTCTCTTGAGAGTGCGTAAGATTCCTTTTTTATTATCCCATATTTTTCCTGTGTTGGTTTGGCATATTTAATAGCTAGGACCAGGTAATACTGGTCTCTTGGCTTATTTTCTAACTGGAATCCTCCTTGTATGATCATCTATAAAATGGAATATTTAACAGTTGATTGGCTTTGTGTCTTGATGAACAGTCATTGAGATAAATGTACATCTCTGAAATGGAAAATATTGTTTATGCTCTCTACTGCAATTGGCTGATAGTTGCAGGAGCTGCTGACATCCCTTGAAAGGATGCTTTTGTTTTGAATGCTTTGCCTAGGTAAGTCATCTTTATTTTCATTGGAAAGTCTCTCATAAGCAAAATTACTAGTTACTATTAGACTAATTTCTTATTCCAGTTGGCAGCTGCCACTCCTCTTTTGGCATCTAGAAAGAGCACAGGGTCACACTAGAGTTGTGGACCTCATGTCTGAAAAACTGTAGAATCCTGAACGTTCCTGCTGATGCATAGGAATTCAATGTGCTCCTCAAAACACTATTGTCATTACAAGAATGCCTTGTTATTTCCTGAAATAAAGCATGTGTTTTCCTCTTAAAGCAATACCTTACTCAAATTATCCCATTGAGTAATTTGACCACAAAATGTAATGTTGCTTTAGTTTCTTTTTTTTGTTTGTTTGTTTTTTTGTTTTCTTTCCCGGTACTGGGAATTGAACTCATGACGTCATGCTTGCCAGGCAGGCGCTGTGCCGCTCAGATAAATCCCCAGTCCCAGTTGCTTTAGTTTCATTGTAGTTGTTCAATATTTAGTTTAAGCTCTTTCTACATGAAATCAAAACAACGATTTTGATTCACTCAAATAGTAATTTGTAAATATAAAAGAGCAAATTTAAAAACACAAGCTAAAAATTAAAGTGTTGTTCTGACAATTAGACCATCATCCCTCCAAACTTGATTTCACGAAATTTTCACTTTCCAAACAGTACTAATTGTCCTGAATGGGACAGGGATCATGTTAAAGCTGTTAACTTGCACATATTGGAATTTCCCATTTTTCTCTTATTTGAAAAGGAGAAAGGGCTTCAGAATTGGTTGGATTCACTACCACATTTTTATTGTGTAGATGGCAGAGGGATGGGAGACATCTAAGCAAGTTTAAATTAAGATATATTAGAAAGTGCTTAGTGAGTCATTAAAGGTAAAATATTTTATAAAAAGGAGAATTTGGGGTAGCTTCCCATTTTTTATTTTGAGGGAAAGAGAGAAGGAAAGGCCATGATAGGAAGCTGCCTTGAGATGTGAAACATTAGGGAGAGAAAAATGGATTAAGAGGAATTTTAGAGGAAGTTTTTTTGGTGTGTGTGTGTGTGTGTGTATGTGTGTGTGTTTTGTACAATGTAATTTTTCCTTTGCTGCCTCCTCCTGAGACACTTATGAAGGACCTATCTTATCTTTCTAGTCTTTTAAAGGTTGTATATATTCCGTTTCATTTTGCTAACACCATCATCAAAATAGTCTCATTTAATCAGGTTTTAATTTTGGGGTCTTCGTTTGTGTTGGTTTTCTAGGACTGCAATAATGAAATATCATGGATTGGGTGGCTGAAGCAACAGAAAGTCATTTTCTGACAGTTCTGAAAGCCAGCAGTCCAAGGTCTCAGTGGTGGCAAGGTTGGGCTCCTCTGAGGCCTCTGCGAACCATGTCATCCTGCTGCTTCTGTGCACAGCTCACACGCATCCCTGTTATCTCGTTGTGCATCCTTTGTAAGGGTACCAGTCAGATTGGCTTGGGCTCAGGTGACAGCCTCATTTTTATTAATTCTCACTGTAAAGGCCCTATTTCCAACCACACTTATGTTTGAGGGGAACATAATTCAGTCTATATTGTAATCCACAGAATTATATATAATTTATAAAATCTAGGACTTGATATCTTTAATTCAAGAACATGGTCTATTAGAGGTAAGAAATCTTAAAGACTGTCTAATTCACTGTCACTATATCACTAATAAGTAGAAAGCAGTAAAAAGTTACTATTTGCCCAGGTTTACCTGTTACTCCTCTGTTTCCTTCAGAAAGATTTTGGATGCTGTACTTATTTCACTCTTTACAATTATGCTCAGCCATTTCTAGTTCCTACAGTTCTTTACCTGACCAACTCACATAGTTCTATTATTGCTCTCTGTCAAATCATGAACTTCTTTTAATCAAAATGGTTATATATTTATACTTACTTCTGTGTAGACTTCTCACAAGCTGAATAATTTTAGGTCCTATCTTCAGGAATTTCTAGATAATCTAATGAGTTCACTATAAATTTACTAAGCTTTTGTATTGTGCTAGAAAGAAAAAATGCTTCTGACTATATATCTTATTGTTTGAGAAACATGCTCATGCTCATGTAAATCTGATGCTGATTTACATAGAGTGGGGGATCAATTGTCTAGGAGGGAAATATGTGGAGGGACTATTCTCTGTCCCTTGAACAAGGAAGGGACTTCTCTGACATGCAATGTTGGAAGAAGGAACTGAGCATTAATAACTGAACTTTCTTTTTCTCTGGTTTATTTGCCCAAAGTTTGTTGAGCTCTGCCATGAGTAAATATATATGCTTGTTTCCCCCTTCCCCCACTATGATGTACCAGTAAGTGTTAGGCAGCAATTTCAAGAACAGTGCCTGCTCTGCAAATGAAAATCCACCCCCCACTGTCACCGGAGTGACATTTAGCCTCAGTGAACCTCAGGACCTTCAGGAGCCTCGGTCTGGAGGAACCCTGGTACCTGGCCCATACTCCTGCACTGTGGGCCAGGCAGCCAGTGCAGGAAGCACCCAGGACATGGCAACAGGCTTGTCTGGAGGAGCCCAGGGTAATCTACTCTAACAAGGGGAAGCACTTAGCATGCAAACTCATAATTTATGATTGGTTCTGTTATATAACTATAGGCTTTGCTCCTGTGGTCTAAAGTACAAAATCAATAGTTATCACATTTGGTCAGTTTCTAAGTTGTGCTTGTTGCTAATTGTACTACTGTAGCTTAGATGTTGTATCTGTTGTAATCAGTTGTTCTCCCTTGTGTAACTATATTGGGAAGCTTTGAGGCAATAACCACACCACAGCCTTATACCAAAAGACTAGGGACTGGCCAAACAAGCCAACATTCCACTCTCAATTAATTGGGAAGGTAGGATCTTGGGATAGACACAAACCAAGAATTTCCTACACACAGAAGATATCCCTGAAGTACAGACTATTTGTTGAGAGCCTTTGATACTAGTGATATAACTATCTACTACCAAATCTCAGAAGGATCACCACCAAAAAGAAAACAAAAATTGTTTTGAAATACAAAATGTCAAAATGAAGGAGCAAAATGCAATCTCAGACCTCCACCCCACCCAGAAGAAGTCCAGGAGACATTGATATAAAACTTGGAACTCACTCACCAGAAATTTCTGAAATGATAGCAAGTGACATAAAGAAAGAAGTCCATCAGGTTATAGAATACATCAGATTAGAAATAATCTCTCATGTAGAAAAAGAAATGACAATCATCATGAAAGAATTGCTCAGCACATCTATTATGTTCTTTTTTTTTTTTTTTTTTTTTTGGTTTTTTTTTTTCTCCGGTACCGGGAACCGAACTCATGACCTTGCACTTGCCAGGCAGGTGCTTTGCCGCTGAGCTAAATCCCAAGCCCGCTCAGCACATCTAAAGAAGACATAGATTAAAAAATAGAAGAGCATAGAAAAATGATGGAAACCTTGAATGAACAGTATAGGAAAGAAGTAAAATGCATGAAACAGACTCAAAGAGCTATCAAGGAAATAAAAAATTCCATTGAAAGCTGGCAAAACCACTTGAATGAAACTAAAAATAGACTTTTTTACTTCAAAGACAGCATTGCAGCTAGCGATTGCAAAGGAAAAATCTCTGAAAAATAACAAAGAACTGGGAAATAATTCAACAGCTGCAAGATGATGCAAAGAAAAACTATGTAAGACTGATAAGTGTCAACAAAAAGCAGGAATTAACATAGATGGCATATAAAAGCATTATTTGTAGAAGTAATAGCAGAAAATTTCCCAAGCATGGGAACAGAACCTGACATATAGTAAGTGAGGCATATAGAACTCCAATTAGCCACAACCAAAATAAATCTACACCCAGACATAATAATCAAGATCCCAGAAGTTTAGTACGAGAACAGAATATTAAAAGCTGATAGAGAAAAGAAACAGCTCACCTATAAAGGAAAGCCTAATGGAATCATGGCAGATTTCTCAACGCAAATCATCAAGTCATGAAGAGCTTGGAGTGAAGTATTTCAGGTCCTGAAAACAACCTCCAACCCAGATTGATGTGCCCTGAAAAACTATCTTTCAAACTTAATGGAGAAATAAGATACTTCCATGACAAACAGCAACTGAAGAAATTCATGACCACCAAGTCAACCTTACAAAGAATACTGAAAGATATTCTAGAAAGAGATCAAAATGACTGCAACTCTTAGAACGGCAACAGAAAAGAGCCACCAAGCAGAGCAAGAAGTTAAACAGAGAGGAAAAGTAGGGAACCAAAAGCAGGAAAATACCATGACAAAGATAAGGCAATACATATCAGTTATAACCATTAATGTAAAGGGCCTCAATTCACTAATCAAAAGAAACAGACTGGCAGAGGGGATCAAGAAACAAAATCCAACAATGTACTGTATACAAGAAACACATTTAACTCAAAAGGAAATTCATAGACTAAAAGTCAAAGCATAGGAAACAATACTGCATGTGACAGAAACCCAGAAAAAACAGGGGTGGCTATTCTGTTTGCAGACAATGTGATCTTCAAACCAAGAATGATCAAAAGAGATAAAGTTATGACATACTTGTTAGAGGAAAACTGTAAGAGGAAGAGATAATAATCATAAATATCTATGCACCAAATACAGGAGCATGCAACTATATGAGACAAATTTTAATAGACATGAAAAATCAAATAAGCAATAACACAGTTGTAACAGGGGATTTTAATGCATCATCATCACAAAGAAAAAGATCAACTACACAAATACTCAGCAGAGAAATAATAGAACTAAACAAAACTTATGAACAAACGGAGTTAGGCGTTTACAGAGTGTTCCAACTAACAACATCAGAATACACATTCTTCTGAGCTGCACATGGGATGTTCTCTGAAATAGACTATATACTAGCACATAGTACATGCTTAAGTAAATGCAAAGGGATTGAAATTATCCCATGTGTATTATGAGACCCTAGTGCAATGAAACTGGAAATTATGGACAAAAAAATTGCAAAAACTCCATAAACACATGGAAATTAAATAACACCCTCTTGAACAAATAATGGGTCATGGATGAAGAAATTAAGCAATATTTACGATCAAACGAAAATGCAGATACAACTTACCAGACCCTGTAGGATGCAATGAAAGCAGTCCTCAGAGGGAAATTTATAGCAGTGAATTCTCACATCAGGAAAAAAGCATAAACACAAATAACCTTACGTTGCACTTCAGGCTTCTAGAAAATGAAGAGCAAGTCAAGCCCAAAGCCCAAAGAAGGCAGGAAATTATAAAGATCAGAGCAGAAATTAGCACAATTGAGAATAAGAAAACAATACAAAGAATTAATGAATCAAAGAATTAGTGCTTTGAAAGAATAAATACATTTGATAAACCCCTAGCCATCCTTATCAAAAAAGGAAAGAAAAACCTCAAATCCCTGCAATAAGGATTGAAAAGGGTGAAATCACTACAGATCGTATAGAAATTCAGAAGATCATCAATACCTACTCCAAAAATCTGTACTCTCACAGGATGGAAAAAACAGAAGAAATATACAGATTCCTAGATATATATAAATTACCAAAGCTGAATTAAGAAGATATAAAAATCCTGAATAACCCAATATAAGCCAATGAAATTGAAAACATAATTAAAAACATACCAACAAAAAAACTCAGGTCTTGATGGATTCACAGCTGAATTCTACAAGAAATTTAGGTAAGATTTAATGTCAATTCTTCTTAAACTCTTTAATGAAATGAAAGGGAAGCAATTCTCCTAACTCATTCCTGGAGGTAAGTATTACTCTGGTACCAAAACCAGAGAAAGACCCAACCAAAAAAGAGAACTATAGGCCAATCTCCCTATGAACATAGATGTAAAATTCCTTGATAAAATGCTAGCAAACAGAATGTAGCAAATCATCAAAAAATTATATATCATGACCAAGTGGGATTCATCCTAGGAATGCAGAGATGGTTCAGTATATGCAAATCAATAAATATAACACACCATATCAATAGAGCCAAAGACAAGAATCACATGATCATCTCAATAGATGCAGAAAAGCTTTTGACAAAGTCCAACATTCATTCATGGTAAAAGCCCTACAAAAAATAAGAATAGATGGTCTTTACCTCAATCTGATAAAAGCTGTCTATGACAACCAACAGCCAACATCATACTGAATGGAAAAAACCTGAAAGCTTTCCCTTTAACATCAGGAACAAGACAAGGATATCCACTGTCACCACTCCTACTCAACATAGTCCTGGAAACATTAGCCAGAGCAATTATACAAGAGAGAGAAATAAAAGAAATAAGGATAGGAAAGGAAGAAGTGAAATATTATTTGCAGATGACATGATACTCTACTTAGAAGACCCCCAAAACTCAATCAAAGACCCCTAGAGTTAATAACCAAATTCAGTTGAGTAGCTGGATACAAAGTCAACACTCAGAAAGCAATAGCCTTCCTGTACACAAACAACAAAGGCACTGAGAGAGAAATTAGGGAAAACACACCTTTCACAATAATATCCAAAAAAATGAAATACTTAGGAATTAATCTAATAGAAGTAAAAGATCTACAGAGTGAAAATTACAGTATTCTGAAAAAAAGAGATCAAGGAGGATTTCAGAAAATGGAAAGGTATTCATTGCTCATGGATAGGAAGAATCAACATTGTAAAAATTGCCATACTCCCAAAATTATTGCACAAATTCAATGCAATCCCAATTAAAATATTATTAGTATACCTCACAGATCTGGAGAAAATATTCCTAAAATTCATCTGAAACCAGAAGAGGCCTAGAATAGCAAAAGCAATCTTGGGCAAAAAAAGGCAGAACAGGAGGCATCACAATCGCTGACTAGAAGTTATACTACAAAGCTACTGTGATAAAATCAGCATGGTACTGGCAAAAAAAACCCAAAAAACAGACCTGAGGATCAATAGAATAGATTAGAAGATGTAGACACAACTACAAACACACTCAGCCACCTTATCGTTGACAAAGGGGTCAAGCATGTTTACTGGAAGAAAGAGAGCCTCTTTAATAAATGGTCCTGAAAAAACTGGTTTTCCACATGCTAAAAACTAAAAGTAGACCCATGCCTATCACCATGCACTAAACTAAAGTCAAAATGTATCAAAGATCTAAATATTGAAACAGAAACACTGAATCTAATGGAAGAGAAAGTAGGTAGAAATCTTAAAGACATAGGGATAGGCAGAGAGTTCATGAATAAAACCCAAACTGCATGGGATAAACAACTGGGATCTCATCTTATTGAAAAGTTTTTGCACATCAAAAGAAATTATCAACAGGGTAAAAAGAAAACCCATGAATTGGGAAAAAATTTTCACCAACTGTCCCTCATACAAAGGACTTCTATCTAGAACATATAAAGAATTTTTAAAAATCAGGCCCCCCAAATTCAAAGACCCAATCCAAAAATGGGCATCTGAGATGGATACACACTTCTCAGATAAAGAAATACAAATGGCAAATAAATATATGCAAAACTGTTCAACATCACTGGTCATCGAGAAATGCAATTTAAAACAACACTGAGATTCCATCTCACCCCAGAAAGAATGGCTATCATCAAGAAATCAACCAATAACAAATGCTAGAGGGGCTGTGGGGAAAAAGGAACTCTTCTCCACTGTTGGTGGGGTTGTAGAGTGGTGCAACCACTGTGGAAATCATGCGGAAATTCCTCAGTAGACTAGGATTAGAGGTCCTGTTTGACCCAGCTATTCCGCTTCTGGGTATTTTCCCTCAAGAATTGAAAATATACCACAACGATATATGTGCACCCATGTTTATAGCAGCACAACTTGTCATAGCTAAATCATGAAAACAACCAAAATGCCCATCACCTGAGGAATAGATAAAAAAAGATGTGATAGTTTTACAATGCAGTATTACTCAGTTATAAAGAATGATAGGGGCTGGGGATTTAGCTCAGTGGCACAGCGCCTGCCTGGCAAGCATGAGGTCATAAGTTCGATTCCCGGTACTGGGGGAAAAAAAAAAAAAGATAAACTCGAGGCTTTTATAGGTAAATGGATGCAACTAAAAACTATACTCGTAAGTAAATACATCAGACCTACATGTGTAAACATCATATTGTCTCCCTAGTGTAAGAAACTGAAAGAGTAGATAAAATTCAAAAGGTACAATAGATATTGGGAAATGGGAAGAAAATGCTAGGGAAATGAGAAAAGAAAGAAAGAAGGGGAATATATATATATATATATGAGATAGCTAAGATAATTGTACTGCTAATTTCTATTGGTTTATTGAAAGGAACATTTCATGCTTAATTTTTTTGACCAATTTTACATGCTTATATCTGGTAATCTGAACAACTACTTTGAAGATAACAGTATGCAATATAATAACCATTGTTGATATCCTATCATCTTGTTTTGAAATTCTGTATCATTTTTAATGTTTTTTCTTATTTTTTTATTCTCTTTGAAATAAAAAAGAAGAAATCCTCCTTTGGGAAAGTTGTCCCAATGTCTAGACTCCTGGTGAAATATAAGAAAATTGTAATGTGAGACTGGCTTTTTTCTAAACCCAGCCTTATCAGAAATAAAGTTATTGTTTTGATTTTCATTTCCCTAATTACTACATGCATTGTTAATTTTTACCTGAACTCATACATGGGAAAATATTATATATCCCTATTAAAATGAGAACAATTTAAAAGAAAATAAAACAAATTTCTTTGATTCTATTGAGAAAAAACATCAGGCTCAAAAGGTCTCTTATTACCCCAGTCAGGATAAATACAAATGAAACTATACCTAGGCATGGTATAGGAAAACTGGAAGGAGAAAAGAAGAGAGGGAAAAGGAAAAAAAAAAAAAAATATATATATATAGTAGTTAAGATAGTTATACTACCAATTTCTCCTAGTTCATTGAAAAGAAAGAGTTTTCCTAATTTTGTTTGGGTGATTTTTTACGCCTATATCTTGTATTCTGAGTAACTACTTCAAAGATAACAATATGCAATGGGTTAACTATTGTTATTCTCCTGTTACCTTGTCTTGAAATTTTATTTTATTTTCTTCTCTTTAAAAAAAAAGCAAAAAAAAAAAAAAAAAAAAAAAAAAAAAAAAAAAAAAAGAACAGAAACAAAAACTAAAAGCAGCCAGGGGATGATAAAACATAATACCACCAAAGAACCATCAATAAGGTTGACAGCTGACCTCAAATCAGAGACAACGAAAGTTGCAATGCAATTCAGTAGCATCCTAATGATGAAATAACTGAAAACCTAGAATTCTGCACCAAGTAAAAATGTCATTTCAAGGCTCAGGGATTTAACTCAGTGGTAGAATGCTTTCCTAGCACATATGAGGTCTTAGGTCATCCACATTGGCAAAACATTCACTTAAGTTATGAAATAAGTGCTGCTTTCAGATAATTTATTACCTGAAAATATGGAAAAAATTAATCTCTGTGACAAGACAGGTTTAAAATTGAGAGGTCCAGAGATAAGATTCATAAGCTGCTTCAGGAATAATAAGGAAACATTGCCATAGATTTTATAGATATTATAGAACACGTTGAGAAAAAGTCATTATAATGGTGGATACATTGTGTCAACTTGAGAAATCTAGAAGTTTAACTAAGTAGGAGGCCAGGGTCCTTACTATGTAAACATCCTCATTTTGTGCAAGAGAAGGGCATAGAGATAGTGTGAGTGCTACATCTGCCCCGGGTGAGGGATAGCGGCTTACAATATAAGGCAGGAAAAGAGGCTTGCTCTCCCGCTTTTGCATTTGCTGCTTTTGCTGTCTTCTGCCACCTTGAACTGTTGCCCCTGTGCCATGCCACCCTGCCTTGGAGCCAGCTGATTGAAGACTGACACCTCCACAAACTATGAGCTAAATAAACCTTTACTTCCTTAATTTTGGGTGTTGGGTATTTTGTCTCAGGATTGAGAGAAAAGTAACTCTGTGAACAGTTTTCTACCAATGATTTAGACAAAGTAGAAGAAACAAATACCTTGAAACACACAGCTTATCCAAACTGACAGAATAAGAAATAGCCAAACAAAATAGTAATATATGTTAAATAATTATAATCTAATCACAATATTTTTGAAAAAAATTCAAGCTATAAGTTTTGTTAGTAAATTATTTAAAACAGTTAAGAAAGAGAGACTATCAATCTTAAACAAACCCTACCAAAGAATAGAAAAAGAGGAAATGGTTTTCAAAAAATTTTTATGACCAAAAAATCTGACAAAGAAGATTCAAAGAAATAGCAATTGCAATCCAATCTTTCCAATACACATAAAGCCAAAAATTCAAAACAAAATTCTAGAAATTGAATCAAATTATATAAGAAGGATAATTTATCTTGACCAAGTGAGGTTTATCCCTGGAATGTAAAACTAGCTTAAAATTTAAACGTCTTCTACAGTTTTTAGATTTATTCCTATGTATTTTTTAATTTTTGTCTTTATTAGTATATGTGCAGCATATAATAATTACATTCATTATGGGGAGTTGGTGTGTGTTCATTATACATCTTACTTCTTATGTCTCCTTCCCCTATATATTTCAAGTTTTTCTTATTGCAATAGTAAATTGTATTTTAAATTTTATTTTCTAATTGTTTATTGTTAATATGTAGAAATCCAGTGGCTATATCCTGAACTTGTTTCCAACAGCCATATGAAGTTCACATGTTAAGTCCAATAATTTGTATATACCCATTCTTTTAGATTTTCTACACACATGTAGTATATGAAAATGGCACCTTCCTTCTTCCTTTGTCTTTACACCATCTAGTGTTTTAAAAATACCTTCTATATCATGAATATGCATCTTATACACTTTTATGTCTTACTGCATTGCTGTGATATCTGCACTGAAAACCACGAAGTACTGGTGAGAGAAATTCAGGAAGATTTAAGGAGATGGAAGAATACAACACGTGAGTCCACTCCAAATTTATCCACGAATGAAATTCAATGTCAATTGCAGTATGAACAATGTTTATTTGCTTTTGGTAAACACTAACAAGCTGATTCTAAAGTTTATATGAAAATGCAAAGAACCTATGTCTGTAGCCAACCTAGTACTTTAAAAAAGGTTCAAAAATGAACAGGTCGTGTCACCAGACACCGATTTATTATTAAGTTATAGTACTAGAGGGTGGCATTGGTGTAGAGATAATCAACCCAATTACTAGAACGTAATTAGGAACACTTTTTTTTTTTTTCCAGTACCGGGAACCGAACTCACGACCTTGCACTTGCCAGGAAGGCGCTTTTGCCGCTGAGCTAAATCCCCAGCCCCTGTAATTAGGAACGTAATGCTACCTAATACATGAATCTCCACTGAGACTCAGTGGATAAGGACAGCTTTTGACCAAAAAATGCTGCTAATTAAGGAGGATAGTAGTATGGAGGACACATTCTTTTTTTTAAATTTTGTATTTTTTTGAGACAGGGTCTTGGTATGTAGTCCAGGCTGGCCTTGAATTTCATGCCAATCCTTCTGCCTCAGCCTTCTGAGTGCTGAGATTATAGGCATGTGCCTTTCGGTGTGTGTAGCATCTTCTGTACTATATTCCTTTCACTGTGTCTCGAAATTGATTCTAGGTAGATTGTATGTTAAAGGCCTGAAGACTGTAATATTAGGGTAATGTCTTCATGATCTTAGAATAAGAATTCCTAAACAGGAACTGAACTACATTAAAATTAAGAACTTTTGTTCACCAAAAGAAACCATTTGGAGGGCAAAAGGGCAACTCAAGAGCAGCACAAGATATTTATCACATATTTATAACTAGCAAGTGGCTTATTTATCAAGTATATAAAGAACTATAAATCCATAAAAAAGTACATTCACTCCCAGTAGAAAAATAGGTGAGAACAGATAGTTCAAAAAACAGTACATCTAACTAATCAATAAAAATGTCAGTGTGCTCATCTCATTTTTTTTGTGTGTGTTTGGGTACCAGGAATCAAACTCAGGACCTCATGCTTGCCAGGCAGGCACTGTGCCACTAAGCTATATCCCTGGCCCTCATCTCGTTATTAAACAAGCGAAGTAAAATGAAAACCACAGTGAATTCCCATTGTACTTATCCCAGGATACTAAAAATTAAGAAGACAAATGAGATGAAATGTAAGTGAGCAAGCCAATCAACTATGTCTTTTGTGCACCCTTGACGGGGATGGAAATCCAACAGTCATTCTAGGCAACAGCATCCTCTACCACAGAGCAGGCATAATCCCTCCAACTAGGTGACTAATAGCTTTGGTTTATGCATACTGCTATGGCTTATATCTGATGTTCCCCAAAGCCTCATGCACACATAGGTGGGGCTTCTTGGAGGTGTCTGGATCTAGAGTGTGTGATATTGCTACTATTAAGGGTGTGTGATAACTAAACTGGTTAACATAGTTCCGGGTGTGGATAACGGAAGGCCCGCCCTAGGTGTGGGTGGCACCAACCAATAGGTTTGCAGCCCTGATACAACATATAAATGGAAAGATGGAAGGCAGGCGGCTGCTGCGTGCTGCTTGCTGCCTCCTGCCTGCTCTGCCACGGACTGTTTCTCCTCTGTGTTGTCCCTCTGCTGTGCCACCGTGCCATGGAGGCAGCTGACTATGGCTTGAAGCCTCTACACACTGTGAGCCAAAGTAAACCTTTCCTGCTTTAACTTTTGGGTGCTGGGTACTTTGTTTCAGCACTGAGAAAGTAACCAAGACGCATACTCTCTTGGTGTGCTCACCTGTTTAGCATCTATCCTAGACTTGCTCATTTTTAAATAAAATGTTGTCAATTATACTTGCATTAAAATCAGCCAGGAAAGGTTTGGAGGTCTTCAGCAATTAGATTCTGTAACAGTCTTGTCTATCAGTGTGGAACACACGTGCAGTTTAAAGAGTCAATATTTAAGCCATTGTTAATTCTTCAGGGCAATCAGAGAGAGATAATGTTCCTTTCTTTCCCCAAATCTTTCAGTAATTGTTACATAACTAAAATTTCTGTTATGGATAGCATGGAAAGGGCTCTCTGGCTTCACACACACACACACACAGAAGATAGCTTCCTTTTACTCAAATTGTAATGAAACAAGTTTTTGACGCTGCTGCCCCTAGTGGCCACTTGGTAGAATAGCAGCGAATTGTACCGCAGTCTCTGCCGTGGCCGGCAGGAGCATGAAGCTAACCAGATGATATAATCAGTATGAGGTTGAGGTTAGGTGTACTTGAAATATGGGCAGAAGACATAGAGTGAGCCGTCTTGTTAAAGAACGAATCAAGAATAACTTAAATGGGGCTGGGGATTTAGCTCAGTGGCACAGCGCCTGCCTGGCAAGCTCAAGGTCATGAGTTCGATTCCCGGTACCGGAAAAAAAAAAACAACAACAAAAAAAGAAAAAGAATAATTTAAAGATTCTTGCTATGGTGGTTTTGGTGGTATAAATCTATAATTGTTCATTTTTAATCAGATATTTAGTAATTTTTATTTAATGAATTCTCCTGGGAGCAATGAACCAGAGTGGGTATAAGTGCACATTCAATAACAAAACTAGTAGCATGTTCCAGACTCTTAAGGAAGGTGATGATGAATATACTATCTTCACAAAACAAACGTGGGATCAGCTGTTCACCCTGAGCACACTTGTATGTCTGAACATGTCAAAACCAGAAGACCTAAATGGACTGAAGAAATATCTTCAGATAGTGGTAAGTGTGTTTAGAAGGTGAATTTATGTACAAATACAAATAAAAGTCACAAGATATGTTTAGCTTATGCTGAGATGGCTACAAGGGGTGATGAAAGAGTCCATTGATTGCATTTTCAAAAAAATTATTACAGTGAAAGACACATTGCCAATAATGAAAGAATTAGTGTGTACCACCGGGTGTGGTGGTGCACGCCTGTAATCCCAGCACTCAGGAGGCTGAGGCAGGAGGATCATTATGAGTTCGAGACCAGCCTGGGCTGCAAAGTGAGCTCAAGTTCAACCTGAACTGCATAGCGAGACCCTGTCTCAAACACACACACAAACACACACGAAAAGATTAGTGTGTATGAAGTGAATGGGAGTTCTGAGGAGATTAGTGGCCATGTATCTTTTATGGTAATAAAATTTAAAATCATTGTATTTTTGAACACCTGTCATTGATCAAACATCTGTGACAATTTCGGTCAAATAAAAACATTACACTGAGTCCTCATTTACATTTTCATTGGCTCTGGCACGGTGTGGCTTCTGGGTCTTCCCCAAAGCCAAAAGGTAAATGTTTTGAATTGTTTCAGAACATCAAAGCAGCCACAACAGCAAAACTAAAGACACTCATAAAAGAGCACTCCAGAAGGGCTGCAAAGGGGCCAGGGATTTAGCTCAGCAGCAAAGTGTCTGCCTGGCAAGCGCAAGGTCATGAGTTCGGTTCCTGGTACCGGAGAAAAACCAAAAAAAAAAAAAAAAAAAAAAAAAAGAACTGCTGCACAAGGCGATGAAACTTTGATCCCCGGTACCAAAACAAACAAACAAAAAAAGGAAGCAATGAGAACCATGGGATGTGTCTGAAGGGAGGGGGAGCATTTTGAAGGGGATTAATGACAAAGTGTCTTGTACTCTAATAATTTTTAAAAATTTTAACATTCAATGTATGTTTGATCACATCTTGCTTTATCAAAGGAAAAAGGGAATGAATAAGTGTTGGCAAGAATGGAAAAATTGAAATCTTCATATACTCTTTGTGGGAATAAATGATACAACTGCTGTGGAAAATAATACGTCAATTTCTCATAAAGTTCAACATAGAACTAACATAGGATTTAGAAATTCTACCTCTAAGTCTACATCCAAAAGAACTGAAAGCGGGAAATCAGATTCTGTGTATGAATATTAATAGCAGCATTGTTAACAATGGCAAAATATGGAAACAAACCAAATATCCAACAACAGATCAATGAATAAACAAAATGTGGTATAGAAATACAGTGGAACATTATTCAGCCTTAAAAAAGGAGTGACATTGAAGTAAGAATGAAGATATGCCATGTACAGGCACCTAATAAGCACAATAAATGTAAATTTTATATGTCATAAATATGAGCTAAGAGTAAAGAGAACAATAATAATGAAAAGGAGAAAAGAGGATGGAGAGATGGGTAGAGGGAGGTGGGTGGGAAGAAGGGGGTTAAAAAGAAGAGGCGGTGTCATGTACATGTACTTATTCCCCAAGGTGAATGTAAACTCCATATACAGCGAACATGCACTAATACGATGAAATTAAATAAAATAAAGGGCAAAAAGGAATGGAATTCTGACACATACCACAGCATTGGTGAATCTTGAAAATATGCTAAATGAAAAAAGCTTGATAAAAAGGACAAATACCAAATGACCATTTATATAAAGTATCTATAAAAAGCAAATTTATAGAGACAGAATAGAGCCTATCAGGCACTGGGTAAAGAGGAAATGGGGGTTATTATTGAATGGCTGTAGAGCTTCCCTTTAGGCTGATGAAAACTTTCTGGATATAGAAATGGGTAATAGTTACAGAATACTGTGAGTGCCCTTAATGCAACTGAATTACGTGGATAAATGGTACATTTTGGTACAGTAAAGTGTGCCGCTCTCCCAATCTAAATGAGGCCATATTTGTAAAAAATTTATACCCCCCCACCTTCCCAATGCATGACCTCTATTTATTGCTTATCATTAACTGTTTTTAAAATATTTGAACGTTTGAGAGCCGGGCATGTTGGTGCACACCTATAATCCCAGCACTCAGGAGGCTGAAGCAGGAGGATTGTTGCAAGTTTGAAGCCAGCCTGGGCTACAAAGTGAGCTCAAGGCCAGCCTGAACTATGTAGTGAGACCCTGTCTTAAAAAGACCAAAATAATAATAATAATAATAATAATAATAAAAATATTTGAACATTTGAATATTTATTTTATTAATAAACCTAACTCCTGCAACAGTAGCCTAATTCTTCCAACATGTAGAAAAAAATCCTCTAAAGTTTTGTTGAATTTGTTCAGAATCTATTGGAAATCTTTATGGATGCAACTAGAGACCATACTCATAAGTAAAATAAATTGGGCCCACATGTGTAAACATCATATTGTCTCCCTGGTGAAGAACATGAAAAAGTAAATAAAAGCCAAAATGTACACTAGGTAAGAAAGGGAAAGAAATTGCTCAAGGGAAGGAACAACTGGGATGGGGAAAGAAGAAAAAGAAAGTACTAAGGCATTTTATATGTTATGGATTGGTGGCATAACGGTACTGTTGGTGTCTGATGGTTTGTTGAGGGGAACAGTTAATGTTTAAAAGTTTTTTTTTTTTTAAGTATTTTGACCAATTTTGCATGTTTGTATCTGGTAATCTGAGCAATTTATGTGACGACAACAATTTGCAGTGTAATATCCATTGGTGAATTCCTACAATCCTGCCTAGTGACACTATGTATTGTCTCTAATGTTCTTTTAAATTATTATTTTCTTATTCCCTTTAATGATTTGATCACTATTCTCACATCTGGTAATCTGAGCAACTTCTTTGAAGATAGCAATATGTAATTTAACAACCACTGTTAACCTCTATAGTTTGATTTGAAACCCTGTATCATTTTTAATGTCCTTGCTTTGTGTTGTCTGTATTTTGCTATTGTTCTTTTTTTGTACTATTTTCTTTAAAATAAAAAAAAGTTTAAAAAAATTCAAAAGCTAAGCAGCTTTTGAAATTTAGCAAACTGCAATTATTGAAAATCAAGCTTGTACTCAGAAAGGCATCGAATTTTATCCCTACAAAAACAGTGGAGTTCAGGGTGTGTCAGGAAGGATGACCGAGCAAGATAAATCAGGAGCTCAGCTGCTGCACAAGCTTTGACTTTGAGATTTTGAAATGATGCTTGGAACTGTGTGACATGTTTGACAAAGTGCTCATTTTTAAGTGGATATATTTATATTTTATATCAGAAATCAATGGAATTGAGAAGGCCTAGAATGTTGCTGCAAATACATGCAGAAGAAAACCAAAAGAATTATAGACAGTTTATTTTGTAAGTTTTATTAATACTAAATTGTTGAAGAAAAGTATTCTGAATAGAGACAAAAAGACACAATGGAGAATGTCAGCATAAGTACTGTGCTTATCCATTTCCATGTGACGAAAACTAGAATAGAGATTATCCATCATTTAGCAAACCTTGTTCTGAGTTTAGTAGGTAGCTATTGAGAGCATTTTCTTTTCTTTTCTTTTCTTTTTTTTTTTCGTCTTTTTGAGACAAGGTCTTGCTATGCAGTTCAGGCAGGCCTTGAGCTCACTTTGTAGCCCCAGCTGGCCTCAAACTCTCAACGATCCTCCTGCCTCAGCCTCCTGAGTGCTGGGATCACAGGTGTGTGCCACCATACCTGGCTGGAGAGAATTTTCTGAATTAAAAATATCTTCTAACATGTCAAAGGTGTCAACAACCAAATTAAGTTAAAATGCAACTTTGGTAACATTTTGTTAGCAATTTTACAAAAAATATTAAGATCATATAAAAATATACAGTCTTCAGAAAAAAAACTAAATGTGCTTAAAAAACTTAATTTATGTATGTCAATACATGCCAAGAAGTTATTCTGTTTTTTGCAAAAATCTCATAACTTCAATGTAAATATTTTAAAAGTATTGACTTTAATGTGCATGGATATATACTATTTTAATATTTTAGGCAGGATTTTATCAGTGTTAAATCAAAATCTTTTTGCCTACCAAATTATTAAATCAATTTGATGGTCAATAAATAAATATTAATTCATTTTTAATATTACCCTTCACTCTCAGAAGTGTCCCAGTTTGGATGACTAAAATATGATTGCTCTATCTGTCGCTCAGCAGTTCTACATACAGGCCCAGTGAAAATATGTTCATGCAGGCAACAGAAGACAGACAGGAATGCTTGCAGCAAATTATTTGTAGTAACTCCAAACTTCAAACTAGCAGCTAATCATAAAAAAAATAGGACAGACAAGTAGACTATGGTCTTACCAGTGGCTACACATCAGGATTACCTTGAAGGCCTTCAGATCACATTTCCCAGGGTTCCGTCTGCAGACTCTGAGGCAGGGGCCGACATCTTTCTCTGGAGTTAACGACAATCCTGTAATTAACTGTAATCCAGCCTTGTCTTCCTTCTGTTACAACAGTGCGCGGCAGAGTCAGATGGATTTGGCCCACACAGTCACTGCTGTGCTCCCCTTCTTTCCCAGGCCCTTTTTTCCATGGGGAGGAGCTGAGCCAGAGGAGAGCCATGTGAGCAAGTCGCTGGGACTAGAGCAAAGCGGTCCAGCAGGAGTCCGGCCTTGGTGCTCCTGCCTGGTGACTACAGCACAGGCAGCTCTGAGAATGTTTCACCTTCAGTGTTCTCAGCGAAACACTGAGATCGTACCCTTTTGTCTCTGTTGCATGCTTCCCCGCTTTTACTGTGTATAAATAGAGACACAGACCATGCTGGGTTGTCGCTGCCTCTGCTTCAGAGAAGTCAAATCCCTCCCAGTCCCAGCTTTCCTTTATGTATGTGTCTAGTTTTTTCTTAATGTCCCTTCACCCTCTCTCAGGACCCTGCTGGCTGTGTGGGTCGAGGCATCAACTGCAGATGCATCTTCTGACGGACATGGGGTCAGGTCAGATTCCACGGTGGTCCTTTGAGGCCTGGGACTGGGCCTTCATCGTTCTGCTGTCCATACTCATGGGCTCAGGGAGTAGGATGAGGGAAGTCTTGCAAGGGAGAGCTTAACTTCTTCTAAGCAAATGACTGTAATTCTCTTTCCAACTCTGGACCTGGTTCCCTCACAGCTATTAATAACACAATCAGCATCACTGGCCTCAGTCATTGGGCTCCCTGGCCAGACCAGGAAGGCATTTCCAGACTTGGCTCAGGCACAGCAGGGAGGGGCTGCTGGGAAACTACCCCTGCACTTAAGTATTAGTGAGCGTTCTCAGGGCTTTAGGCAAGAGCCTGGGCTCCAGGGATCTGAGAAGAGCTGTCTAGCATACTCACTCCATGACACCAGTCAAGAGCAATAACAGGAGTGAAGGGCAGGACAGGAGCTGGGATCAACATGGCCATGCTGGGGTGCACAAAGGACAGCAAGATCTGACCTTGAGGGCCTGACCAGAGCTTTGGGGTTTTACAGAAAGGGAGAACAAAGGGGTTGAGGGTTTGCAGGTCTGGCTCTCTGAGGTTCTGGGAGAGCCACCATTGCCCAAGGCGGCAATTCTGTTCTCACCAAGAGCTGATGACTTTTGCTTAGTGGGGGAGTCTCAGTTCCTGCCACAGGGTAATTTTTTTCTGCCTTGGGGGTGACCTCATCTTGGGCTGGTCTGCGAGACTGCTTTTCTTGTAATCTCAGGGGGTTGCAGCCTTAGGATACTGAGTTGAGATGTCCAGGGTTCTTTCCAGGGTGCATGGAACTTAAAATTGTAAAAGCTGGCCGTTAGATGTCCTTTCAAACCCTGCAAATTATTTTAATCACTCTTACCTTGTGCCCTCAGTTTGAAGGAGGATGAGATCAGTTAGCTAAATGTCACTAACCTTTAATACACCTTAAGTGAGTGCTATGTCTCCATGAGGCGTCAAGCAGGGATCTGAGCCCACATTTTAAGTAATAAGGGAGACATAAAATGAAAGCAGAGATGCCAAGATTTACCTGGCTTTTAGTTACCCACTGGCACCTGTAGGTCCCTCCTCTGAATCCCTGCTACGTTGTTATTTACCAAGTAAATTTTTTTTCTATCCTTGGAATTATGTAATCTAAGCTGAAAATATTTAAACAAGGACATACCATCCTTTTCAGAGATGAAATGTTAATGTTTGGAGAGAGGAAGAGAGTTACTATGTTAGTCTTCACTCAGGGAACTAGAAGGACCAAGTAGTGAGCTGGAATCTAAGTCCTCGTGGCCACATTCCCCGTGCCCAGTGGCTCCGTGCTCCCGGTGGCCATGTTGAAATTGCCCACTGAGTTGTGGAATCATTTAACCATGAAAGAGGCAAGTGCCACAGGACAGGGCTCCTTCTCCAAGAAAACTCACTAAGCATTTTCTGGAGGCTCCTGTCTACAACTTTAAATCTCAGTGTCACAGTATTTTGAAGGAAAAGATATTTTTAAGTGTCTCTCTGAGTGGTAGTAGAGTAGCACAGTAATTTATAGTAGTTTATTTTTTTAAAATAGCCACAAATTGTCTTGTAGATTAGAACACAATTGTGGCCCGGAAGGAGGGGCCCCAGCGCATGGGGAGCCACAGGTGGGGAGCGCCGGTCTTCCCACTGGCTGGCTCCCTGCCTTGTAGGCGCCCGGAAAGAGGGCCCCCAGCCCAGGGGAAGCCACGCGGCAGCGAGTGCTGTTGCACTCCGGCCCTCAGGCTGGCCGCAGCCGCTCAATTGAGAACAACCATGACACAGAGAAACAATGACACAATTGGCCCACCATGCACTGGCTGCAGATGCCCACCCACGGACCTGTGTGAATCATTCAAATATGGGGAAACCCCTGGGAATATATGCCATGCAACGGGTCACTCTTGCTCCTGCCATTGAGAACCAGAAACGTCCAGAATCAGCAGAGGAGCAGCTGCTGAACAAGGA
>NW_004955429.1:19017990-19073554 GCF_000276665.1 Chinchilla lanigera | reverse complement strand
AGAGACATAGACTTTGTGTTTGGTGCTAGGAATTGAATCCAGGGCCTTGCACTGGTAGGTAAGTACTTCACCACTCAGCTATAACCCCAGCAGAGGAGATAGATTTTGTGGAGATGAGAGAGGAATTCAGAAATAGGGGAAGACAGGAGTGGGAGGAGAGGAAAAAAGGATCAAGATGTGATGTTTATGTACCAATTTCCCATGATGAATATATTCATTATGTAGTGAAAACACATACTAAGAAAAATTCTTTTTGAAACCAAATTTCTAGACGGGTGTGGTGGCACATGCCTATAATCCCAGCACTCAGCTAAGCAGGAGGATTGCTGTGCGTTCAAGGGTGCCTTGGGCTGCATAGGGAGTTTGAGGACAATTTGAACTACAGAACAACATCACGTCTTAAAAAAATCAGACCGAACTAAAACAAACCAAACCAAACCAAACCAGAGACCCAAATTTCTGTGTAGAATTACCCAGGGCTCAGTAGATGGTGCTGCTGCACTGTCTTTTTTGGTCAAATTTCAGAATTTTCGCTTACTGTAGTAGAAGTTTGGGAATGACAAATCTAGTTCACTTAACCAGGTTCTAGGCAGATTATAACTAGGATTCTGTCTCATTTTTTTCCTACTCTTAGCTTCTGTAGGGAAGTAAATACAGACATCTTTAAAGCAGAGTAATGCTCACAGGGCATTTATCTTTACTACTTATTTATTTTTATGTTGACAGCCTTGCTTTTTAAAAATTTAATATTTATTGGTTAATTTAAAAATACAGAGCTTTGCAATCTGTATCAATAGACACCACCTTTAACAAAGTTTTCAGCAAGAAAGATACTGAAAGGTATAACATCAGATATCTTTAATCTCCCTCATCTGAGAATCTGAAGATGTTCTGCAAATACACTCTCTCCAGGCCTTTTAATTTATTTATTTATATTTTTTTTGAGACAGAATCTTGCTATGTAATCTAGGCTGGTCTTGAACTCACTATGTAGCCCAAACTGGCCTTGAGTTTGTGAGAACCCTCCTGCCTCAGCCTCTAGAGTGCTGGGATTATAAGCATTGTGCCACACGCCCAGTAGGCTTTCTACTTTAAATGGGTCAGTAATTCCTGCCATAATCCTCCATTTTTTAATACATTAAACACTAAATTCTAGAGAGGTGTGTTTCTCTTAAAATTGAAATTTTACACCCCAAAAGCTCTCTTTAAGAATAATCATGGATACTCTAAAAATAAACTCCACTTGGTGAGTGAATGTGCGGTGGACTGGCTGAAGCAGCATCTTTCTTCTCATTCCCAAGTCATTCTTGGCACTGGCCAGCAGGCTCCAGCTTGTCCATTTCATCTTTTATTTTGTTTTACTGTAAGTATATACAAAGTAGGACGGAAAATAACAGTTCAAAAACACACACACCCACCGCTCAAGAAAAAGCAAGGTGGACACTTTAACATCTTGTGTGTTAGTCCCACTTGTATTCACTGACCCCTTTCTTCAATAAAGTACACTTTTTCATCTGTGTCTTTATTATCTTTTATACTGAATTTTATAACTTCCTTTTTTATTCAGCATTATGTGTTAGAAAATTATTCATGTTGACACCTCGTTTACACATTTTTACATTTGCACAATACAGTTGTGTCTTGATACCCATGAGATATTAATCCAGGACCCTCACAGGCTTCAGACTCCAAAATCTGTGGAGGCCAAGTCACCCATAAAAAGTGGTGGAGCCTTTGTATAGAACTTACATGCATTTACACTTTAAATCATCACTAGATTGCTCCTACATAATACAATGTAAATTGTTATTCTGCATTGTCTGGGGAAGAATGGCAAGAAAAAAAGTCAGTATGTTCAGTATAGATTCAAAAAAGTATTTTCAAGCCAGGGTTGGTTGAATATATAGATATGGAGGGATGGCCGTGTTCCAGTGAGCAAATATTTCAAGCTTTGCGTAAATTCTTCAGTTGATGCATATTTATGTGGCTTTCAATTTTCTACTATAACATAGAGCTCACATTCTTGTTTGTGTGTGAGATAACCCTATGAGCCTACAGAATTTATGAGCCTTAACTATTTCGTATCAACAACAAAACCAATCATTACAACCAGTTTATCTTCATATTGCTTAATTAAATGTGGTTTTTCTTATGTGTTATAGGAGCCAATGTTTTAAAGAATAATAGGCAGTAGACAAGGACTCTAACAAGTCATTTCAAAGGTAAATCAGCCTCTCAAAAATTCAGTTTTCTAAAAATCGACAGGTGGAATAGTACACTCATAGGAATACACATATTCTGCTCTCCTTCTAGATGCTAAATAGCTCTTCACAGTAGTAACAGTTCCTACTCATACTAGCTGTGTATGAGAGCTCCAGTTGGTCATTTCCCAACCTTTAAAAAAACTTTTTCATACTATAAACAAAAAGAGAAAGATTAAAATAATGACTATTATGTTCCATAAAACTAAATAGAAACAGCTTCTTCAAAGATGAATGTGTTTGGAGGAGTGGCCTTTGTCATGGGAATCAGTGTGCCATGGTACCAGTGTGCATATTCAAGGAGACTGAGGCAAGGGGGATGTTCTGAAAGGCAAGATGAAGAGGATTATATAAAATATAAAACAATAATATTGGCTGCAAAGCTCAGTAAAGAGGGTGGTGTCAGTTCAAAAATAAAGACATCTGTTGGACAGACATCCTCACGGTATTTTGCTTAAAGTTATTGTGGTTTTGTGCAGGCTGGTGGTTTTGGCAGAGTTTCTTCAAATAGTTCTTCTTATCAAGGGTATGTGTCTGGGTCTCCTTCTGTATAATCTGGCTTTAATATTTAAGGGCTTGACAAAACTGACTTCATTTTGATTCTGACAACTTTCACAGTTCCCATCGCTGAATTTTAACAATTATCAATTCATGACCTATCTTGAATCATGTATTCTTATTCCCCTTGCTGATACAGGGCCTCCAAATGATATAAGGGAAATAGTATAACTCTCAACCTGTTAGATGGCTGATACGGTGTGTTTGTGTTCTCCAGAATCAAAGAATGAATTCCAAGAAACAACAGAGGTTAAAAGTAGGAAATTTTATTGAGGAAAAGACAGCTCTTGCCTAAGAAAGATAGAGGAGACCTGGAAAGTGCCCATCCGCCTACTTTCTCAAAGCAAGTTTTATACAGCAAAATCATGAGGCGGGTACAAGGTGGGACAAAAACTGTGATCAACCAGTAGCACTGCAAGTATAGTCACTTAGGTACATTGACTCAGTGGGGAAGGAAGTCACACAGCACATATGCATGGAAAGAACAAGAAAGGGACGAGTCAGGAAGCTTTGGTCCCCAACCCAGGTGACTGATGCCTATTTAGAATATTGATCAGTATTGTTTCTCCTTCCAGGAAGTCTGTAGGTGTGGTCATTCCATCTTTATCTTGAGGTCTGGCCTTCAATGAATGCATATCCAGCCAGAGTTGTGATGTATTCTTGTCTTCTGCACTGACTTCTTGGAGGGCTTAGATCTGTCTGACTGCCTATATTTTTACCTAATTAGCTGCTGATAATATTCCCCCCCACCAAGAGGTACCTGCTAACTGCTATGAGGAGGTAAGGGGCAATGACCATTCTGGCTACTTAAGGCTGAAGGGGGTTGTAGTTATGATCGGCAGTCAGAGATATTCCACAAAGGTTCCATCTCAAGGCTCTCATTAGGCACCAGGTGTTTGTGTCATGGGTTGGTGTGTAGCTTTAAGTCTGGAGGAGACAAAGCCAAGAAACTGTTAAGTATGCACAGCCCAAATAAAAAGATTAATAAGACTATAATGATATAATCAACAACTGTTTTTACCAGGAAGAGCCAGTGATAGCCTCTCACAAAGAGGGTAAGGAGAAGGACTAGGGAATTTGAGAATCTGACATGGCATTAACCTGTCATCTGCTGTCTTCAACAGCCATCAAGACATTAGCAGGAGAATCAAGAATGTACCCACAAAACTTGGCTTTTACAATGGCACAAGTACCCCCTTGTGCTGCTGTTAGAATGCCAAACATCCAGTTTTGGAGGATGGCTGGACTCATTAATTTTACTTCTTAATTTAGGAGAAAGAGACCAGTGGGGGTGTTGTTTAAAGCCCATTTAGTGTAGTTAGTCGAGGCCTCGATGTGTTGCATGACATTCTATAATCCTAGGGAAGGGATAAAGATAGAGACCAAATGATCAACCAGTGAAACACACTTCTAGACTATTGATGTCATAGGTGGGGTAAGTTTGAAGGTTTGTCTATACTTTTAATGCTCCAGCCTTGTAACCACACAAGCCCCACTGTGCATCTCCCTACCATCCAGGGGGTAGCCAGGACCACATATTGGTTCCCCAGGACCAATGAGTGCCATTGGGAGCTTCCCATCTAATTCCAGGGTGATTAAACCAGTTGGCTGGGAAGCAGTCTCTGACCTGTAAAGTTATGGTTTGTAGACACTGCTTGGGGGTGTCCTTTCCATATATTTAGTAGAGTTGGGCTGATTAGAATAGGAGTGATTTCTCTGTTTCCAACATAAGGAGGCCTTTCTACTAAGGTGTCTTGGTTACTTTTCTCTCATTGCTGAAGCAAAATACCCAACACCCAGAATTAAGGAAGGAAAGGTTTATGTAGCTCACAGTTTGTGGAGGTGTCAGTCTGTAATCAGCTGGCTCCAAGGCAGGGTGGCATGGCACAGGGCAACACTTCAAGGTGGCACAAGACGGCAAAAGCCGCAAGAGCAAAAAGGGAGGGAACAAGCCTCTTTTCCACCTTGTAAGCAGGTGTCTTGGTTACTTTTCTCTTGTTGCTGAGACAAATTACCCAATGCCCAAAATGAAGGAAGGAAAGGTTTATTTAGCTTACAGTTTGTGGAGGTTTCAGTCCATACTTGGCTGGCTCCGAGGCAGAAGATAGCAAAGCAACACGAGCAAAGGGGGGAATGGCAGCGGAACAGCAAAGCAGCCAGAGCAAAAGGGAGGAATGGCGGCAAGCAGCTTCTTTCTTGCCTTACTTTGTAAACAGGCTACCCCCACCTAAGGGGCGTGTAGCTCTCACATAATCTCCATGCCCTCCTCTTCCACAGGCTCAGGATGTATACAAAGTAAGCACCCTGGCTTCCTGCTGAGTCACTCAGCCAAACCTCTAGACTCCCCAAGTTGACACAATGTATCAACCATAACAGCAGGCTACCCCCATCCAGGGGCCATGTAATACTCACATAATCTCCGTGCCCTCCTCTTGCACAGACTCATGAGGAATACAGAGTAAGCACCCTGGCCCCCTGCCGAGTCACATAGTTAACCTTCTAAACTTCTCAGATTGACACAACAAACATCCCAGAGCCCTGAGGGCAAGTTCTTTTCACCCCAAGATGTAGAACTGCTGAGTCATTCAGCCAAGCCTCTAGACTCCTCAAATTGACACAATGTATCAACCATAACATAAGGTGTCCTATACTAAGGGTTAACCATATATAATCATCATCAGTATAAATATTGACCTTTTTTCCTTTGCTGAGTTGTAAGGCCCTGATCAGAGCTATGAGTTCTGCTAGCTGAGTACTGGTCCCAGGAGCAAGTGTGGAATATTCAAGTGTCATCAGACACTACATCAGTAGTCACTACTGCATACCCTGCCTTTCTTGCCCCATTTTCCTTGAAGGAACTGCTGTCATAGAAGAGGGTCAGATCAGGGTCAGGGTCAGGAAGCAGGTGTGTCTAACCAGTCTTCTCTGGCTGTGTAAGTATTGGAGAATTACCTGTTCACAGTCATGTCTTTCAATCTCAATTTCCTCCTTTTCTGGTAGAAAGAAGGCAGGGTTTAAGGAGGAACATACTTATATTTGAATGGCTGATTCTTCTAGAGTAGGGCCTGGTATTTAAGAAGTCAGTTGTCTGATAGCCATAGACTCCATTTGGAAGAAAGACGTCCTGCCACTTTGTGAAGTATATACACAGTGAGATCTTTGCCTAAAGTCAGCTTGGATGTCTCTGGTACTAGGAGAGCTATAGCAGTCACAGCTCTAAGGCATGAAAGCCATCTTTCCCTTGCTATATCATCTAATTCATGACTCAGATACCCTACAGGCTGTTGAGCAGGTCCTCTATCCTGCATAAGCACTCTCAAAGCCATGCTTGACTCCACAGCTCTTCTATTCTGCATGTGCCTAAAACCAATGCCCTGTGGATAATGCCAAGGTCTCACACCAGACAGAGCACTAGCCAGGCTTTCCTCTCTCTTGGCTGTAGGGGTCAAGTGCCTGGATCGCTGAGCACTCTGAATCCAATTCTGAGGAACAAATTCTCTAGGTTGCTGCCAATCTGGAACCTGGTGCTCTGTGGCTTTCTTCTCAAAGCAAAGTCTTTCACTTTTGCAATTTTGAGGCTGCAAAGGGTGGAGACTTGCTGCTTCCTGTGATGCCCTCAGACCATCTTTTCTATTCTGTTCCTTCTCAGCAATCAAGATCACCTCTGCTCTATCTTTGCAGTCCACAGCTTTATTGAAGGTTCCTTTCTGGCTAAAATTACATTTTAAATCATTCTGTTGGGATTTTTGCTCTTGATTCTCAGCGTAGATCTGGCTAAAAGCCCTCCACAGTAACCATGCCACTGCCTTAACACTAGACTGCCTTGAAATTTGTTCTGCCAGATTAGTCTGATGCCCTTAATCTCAATCTCAGGCAGTCTAAGGACATGAACAAAACACAAACATTTTGCCAACCCATAACACACATTATCTGGAGTCCAACAGCCAATGCAGTCCTTCTTCCCTGAAGAAACCTTCTGAGCCTAGTCTTTACTGGCAAGATTTCTATCAACTTTCTTATCTTCTAAGCTCTGATCAGAATCTCCCATCAATTACAGCAAGGTGTTCCACCTCCACTTTTTCAGCTGGCATCTCTGTAGTCATGATTACCTGGGGCTCCTCTGTGGAAGTGACAGTCCAGCCAGAAGGAGAAGGCAGAGAGTGCTCTGGGGCCCTTCAGTCTTGTTGGCCTAGCTGGGAAGATGGGTCTTAGCCCGAGGCCTCCACGGCAGAGGGCAGTCCAACTTTTGGGGAACAGCTCAGGGGCCTCTTACTGTGATCCAGCTTAAGGTGGCCTGGCTTTCTGAAGTAGTAGCAGATGAGTTTAGTCATTGAGCTCTTCTTGGAGCCCTGAGAATCAGACTTAGGGTCTAGCCCATTTAAGGCCTCAAGCAAGGCAGTCATTTTCTCTTGGTCTCTTTGTTTTCTCCCCTTGACCTTCTCTTGGTCCCACTTATAAAATACGGAGGAGGCAATTCTCATTACAGTATCAGTTGAACTGTCTGGAGCAAAGTCATCTTTTGTAGCTTTTTTGTAATATCTGAGGCTGACTGGGTGATAATCTTTAAGAATAAAGATCCTATCCTGTCAGGACCCAGAGAGGTATGTTTCATCAATGCCTCTTATAAATGATCTAAGAAGACAGAGGAGTTCTCATTTTTCTCCTGATGAATAGAATTGAAGGGCCTGGGGCTTTGGGGATTTTATGGGTCTTTGCTATTTTATTTTCTGCCTCCCTCAGAACAAGAGAAGGAGGGTTGGCCCTGGGGTGCTACCCAAACTCAAGTGGGTATAGGGGAGTAGTCTCCCAGCCCCCATTGTGCTACCTGTGCCACCCTGCACTCTTTCTTCTCCTGATTATTTGAAGCAAGTTCTGTCATTGCAGGACATTGCCTTAGAAGATAAAGACTCTTTCCTTTAAACATAACCACAAATCATAAGATTAAAAACAGCCAGCAGTCCTTGTAAGAAATAGAAACTTAAAGTGGTCTATTTTGAAGATAAAGTCTTTAACTCTGAGTGGAAAATACTACTAGACAAAAGTGCCTGCTTGCCTGCAGACCTGACTGGGATCAGGCACCTGAAAGAGGGAAGAGGTAGGTAGTCAATAAAGTATGGCTTCACTATGCCAGCTGGAAAAGTACTTGTCAGGAAGTTTCCCACCTATGATTTAACCATTTGTCTTTAAACTGACAAAATGTTTGCAGAGAGTAGGCCAAGGGTCTAGGCAGTGACTGGAAGGATTGTACATCCCATAGTATTTAGCCACTCATAAACTGGAGTAAGGGACCTGCATGCTGGGGTTAAATTGCTCACTGTAACCCCCCGGGTGTGCCTGCAGTTAGGCTGGCATCTGCTCTTGCAAGATAGAGAAATGAAATCTCACTTTTGCCGCACTCTCCCAGTCCTTGATCTGATCTGTCCACTGCACGTGCTCAAAGGTGTGGGGGGCTTGTTCCTCAGAGTCATCCCTTACAACACAAGGATTCAGTCAGGATTTGAAGTTTCATGATTGCTTCTCTGGTTTTATAGGGGATGGTGACTCAGCGTATCATTTTAAGATAAAATAATTCTAGTCTTAGTGCAAGCCTCAGAATGTGTCTTGAGAAACATCCCGGAGGGTTGTAAAATGTTAACTTTGCAGTCCTGACAGCCCTGGAATGCTTCTCCAAAGACAAAGAACACCAGGGCCTAGATAACCACCTATGACCCTGCCTGGGTTGTTTCATCCCTTCCTGGCCCTAGATAAACATTGTAATCACAAAGGACATGTATGGTTATCTAAAGGGGACATATAGAACAGAGTGCAGAAAGTATATATCATTGTGGTTGGGCTGATGACCGGAGCCTGATCCAGTTACATGGCACAAGGAAAACAGGCCAGGGCTACAACATTCCAACCTGTTACCATGGAAACCAAAAGTTTATATAAGGTGGGAACAAAGGCAGGCCCACGCCCATATTCCTGACCTGCAAGTAGGGGATGAGAGGTGACCAGTCTAAATTAATAAACTGTGTTGGTTCTAAATAGAGTCCTTTGGTCTTTTGTGGAATACAGCCCAATTTCTGCCATTACAGTTTGTTGGTTTGATACTTTTCCCATTGGTCTGTATTTGCTGAAAAACTTGAATGGTTGGTCCTATGGAATTTCTCATAGTCTGGATTTTGCTGGTTGTGTCCTACATTAACATGTTCTGAGAACTGGTGTCATATCCTGATGAGATATGTTTTCTCTGTAAACTCTGGAGAATTGACAATGGATGTAACAAATTGAATAAACCATAAAAGAGAAAAGAGAAGGCTTCTGATTTGATCTGATATAAAGATAGTAAACCGAGAAGGGGACATGGTATTTCCATGCTTTGTCTAAATACCGAGATGATGTTCAATTTTTTCCTGTCCTGTAATTTGGAAGTACAAAATCTTTTCAGGGCCTTTTTCTGTTAAGGACTTCTGCTTGTCTACTAAGATGAAGTTCATATTGCAGTGAGAGGCAACACTCCCAGTTTTGCATGACTTTTTACTTCTCTGTCTACCTATATTTGATGCTAATATTGGAGTGAGTCTTCAGACTCACTCTGTATTCCAGGCTGGCCTCAAACTCATAGCTAACCCGCTGCCTCAGCCTCCCAGGAATACAGTGTATGCCGCCACACCAGGCTGAAACCTAATTTCTTATTTATCCTGTTTTCTCTTTAGACTCTGGAGAATTGACAAGGGATGTAACAAATTGAATAAACCATAAAGGAGAAAAGAGGAGGCTTCTGGTTTAATCCAATATAAAGATAGTAAGCCAAGAATGGAACTCGGCATTTTCATGCTTTGTCTAAATGCCTAGATGATTTCAGATTGTTACTGAAAACATAAATAGAACGGTGATTCTCTATTTGTTTCTACACCTGGGGTTGGTGTTTAGGGAATAATAAGACCGTGAACTGCGGACTTCCTCTCCAGAACTGGGTGTGGTTCTGTAGAGAAGTATGTGTTAACATCAGCATCTTTCTTGCTTTCATGGCAAATTTTTCACATGTAATTTTTTTGGGGGAGGAAAAAGCATTATTTGAGTCATTGCTTATTATATATTTTTTATTTTTAAAGTTTCTGTTCATTTGTTTTGTTTTGTTTGGTACCAGGAATCAAACTCAGGACCTTGTGTATGCCAGGCAGGCACTGTGCCACTGAGCTATATCCCTGGCCCATATGTATATATATATATATATATATATATATATATATATATATACTTAAATAATCACTTCAATTGTCTTTGTTGTTTAAATTCAGTTCAACACAATATCCTTGGAAAAGAAAGATCTAAAGTAAATCCTTAGACGATGTATTGATTACAGATGACCTATTTGCATTTTGAGGCTGCTAAGCTAAGTATGGACACATAGAAAGCATTTTACAGGATGGAGATACTAAGTTTCTTTGTGACCGAACTTTGAGCTTTCTAAAGTTACAATAGCTGCATTACTGAAGAGCTTCATCGATAGTAATTACAAACCATTCTTGAACACAAGGCTCATTGCACACACCTGTGGGCAGGTAAGGAGCCAGTGCTATGGTATGTTTATGGTTACAGACTAGCACACAGATTTCAGCTATAAGGCTGCATTAAAATAACTTTTTTCAGTCTCTTTTAGTAGCACACATGAAGATGAGCAGCACTGTCAGCAGAATCATCTTTTAGGATGGAGACAAACAACATATCGCATGCACACACACACTACAACTCTGATCTTCTGCTCTGGGGGCTGCCGGAGGTGATTCTCTCTCCCTCTCCCTCTCCTCCTTCCTCTCCCCCCGCCTCCTGTTACCCACATATGGTGAGCATGACTGATTCTTTATTCCCCTGGAGGACGGCCTATTTCCCTGCCCCAGCCTTACCTCTCTCCTTCATCCACTCTGGCCTGGACTGTTCTCAGAGTGTGCTCTCTGTTCTGGATTCTAGTCTTCCACAGTGCTGCCAGGCACTTTCTTCTTTAGGATCCTTCAAGGACCAATCTCTTTCTACTAAGATTCAGTGGCATTTTGACATACTGCGGTCTTAGCCATCATTGCAGTGGCCATTATTTGTTTTGGTGCCTACCTTCTGTGCTAGCAGCTGCCGTTAGGATGGGGGCCTGGCCTCAATGTTTTTGAAAGCCTCAACTCCTAACAAGATACCTGCTGTAGCATGTTGTTGACTAGGTGAGCAATCACCGCTGGGGGAAGCTCCATGGATCCCTCCGCTACACTTTGACAAACATGAGTTCCTCACGTTCTTTGTATCACCTCCAATCCATACAGTAGGAAGCAAGAGCAGCCTCTATCAGCACACCTCTTGTTATGTCTACTTGAAGAGGCTGCTGGAGTTAACTGCTGCTTTAATCGTAGGTCTACGTATTTTAAAACTGAGCCCCTTAGCCAGGACTGGTTGACAGCTGACAGCAAGATGCAGATGGGGGTTTGGGACTGGAAGGCTAAGGGTGGGGCCTTGTGGAGAAGAAGTTAGGTATCCAAAGGAGTTGTTTTTTTTTTTTATAAATGCAATTTCTTTATTAAAAAGCTTCCACTGTGTGTGTGTGTGTGTGTGTGTGTGTGTGTGTACAATTTGCAAAAGTAATCTGACAGCAAAATACTTTGTACATGTCCACAAGTCTGCAAAGGTGCAAATTTAGAATATGGTAAATGCCTTACAAATTACTTTAAAAAAAAAAAAAAACAAAACCTACCTGCCATAACTGGGCCTTTATATTGTCATCTTTTTTAATCAAAATATTTTTGATGCCAGCCTTCCTTCCACAGCCCAAAACTATAAAGCATTTTTAATAAGTTGAAATCAAGAAGGACTATACCTACAGAAAAGGAAACAGTTCTAGGTGGCATCCCTGAGGATTCCAGGCTTCAGTGGACAATGAGTGCTTCAGCTGCACACCTCACTGAGCCATCCTGCCAGGCTGGCTTGATTGGGCATAACTCAAAAGAGAAAAGCTTATATTCATTCCATTCTTCTGGAGCTCAGTAGTAGCATTTAATAACACCCCAATGGGATCTCTCACAGTATTTCTTCAGTAATCACTAGCATATTAATTGCTCTATAATACTCATGCCCACTTTCTCTAGCTGTTCAGTGGATCTATGCACCTCCCCTTGGGTTCATCATAGTAACTATAATGAAACCTTTGATTCCAATGGCAGAATCAGAAGATACCACGAAGAGATGACTAGGACCAGGAGTTTCCCAAATTCTTGTTTTTCTGAGTCATGCAGAGCTCTGACCAGTACAGGAATGATGACACATGGATCCTCATGGCTTTCCATGCTGTAGATGCACATGCAAGTCCATATCAACGCTGGTGCATCTTCATCTGTTTGCAGAGACTTGTTAAGACATGCCTGTTCCACAGCTCTCCGCCAGTCTTTTGGTCACTGTGGAGGTCACCCACAGGTGTCCTATACATACCCACTCTGGCCTGTGTGCACGCAGAGAGGGGCAGGAGAGCAGAAGGCCCGAGGAGGAGGAGTCTCAGGAGACAGATGGATTCACTCCTTCGGAAGCATGTGCAGCACAAGACCCACAGCACATGTGCCCTGCACGGGGCACGGCAACTGCCTAGTGAGTCTCTGTAGCCTGTACTTGTGAGACAGCCCTCCAGCAATGCATTGGAAGAGGAGGCGCTGGCAGGGGCAAGAGATCCACTCACTGCCTAAGAGGGGGAAGAGGCAGTGGGGGCCAGGGTGGTGGCAGCAACAATCCCCATCACCACAAACCTGGTTGGCCACCCAGGAGCCCAGAAAACCCAACCTGGCCCCAGAGTTGCTGCTGCTCCCAGCTGGGCTGGGTTGTCTGAGCTGTTCTAAGGGAGGTTTCTGGTGAAAGACTTGGAGCTCGCACTCCAGGCAGTGCTGGCCTGTGGATCACCAGCAGCTATCATTGACCATTTTTGACATGCATTGTTTGGTGAACCCCTGAATGGGACAATTAAGATATGTGTTTGATTTTTAAAAGGTGTAGTTATTACTCACATGGTGGGGTACACCTGTAATCCCAGCTACTTAGGAGGCTGAAGCAGAAGGATCACAAGTTTGTGGCAACTTGATGAGATCCTGCCTCAGAATAAAAATGTGCTGGGGGCATGGCTGAGTGGTAGGGCACTTGCCTAGCATATGCAAGGCCTGTTCACATCCTCCACACTCCCCCACACACATTTAGCTTTTTTTTTAACCTGGTAACACATGCACATGGTCAAAAGAAAACTAAAACCGCACAAAAGGGTAAGCTATGATTTCAGAATGTCAAGCAAAACATCTTGTTTTAACTTGCCCATTTGATTTTGCTTTATTTTTCTGCTTCCTCATTTAAAATGCTCCACAAATCATAAAATGATTTCTCTTTAAAAAAGACTGCTCTAACTAAGTGGTTGCAGGATCCCAATGCACTGGGAGGTTGGAGAGAACACCTCTCTGCTTTCTTAGACAAGAGGCATTGATAAAGCATACTTCCCTGGATCCCAGGTCAGTAGAGGGACAAACTATTCTTAAAGATAAGTTTATTACCCTGTCAGCCCCAAATAGTAGAAAAAAGCCACAAAAAATGGCTTTTGCCTCAGATAGCTCACTTGAGATGTTAGTAAGAATTGCCTCCTTAATTTTTTATAGCCATGAGGAGGAGGAGGCCAAGGACAGAAAACAAACAGACTGAGAAAAAGCAGCTGCTTTTGCTGCAGCACTAAGAGAAACAGACCCTAAGTCTGATTCTCGGGGCCCCAAGAAGAACTTGACAACTACCTTCATCTGCTACCGCTGTCAAAAGCCAGGCCACCTCAAGAGGGACTGCCCTAAGAAGACCCCTGGGCCATGCCCTGACTGTAAAGGTGACCACTAGAGGTCCGACTGCCCTCTGAAGTGAAGGCCCCAGAGCTCAGACCCCTCCTACCACCTGGTCCAACAGGAATGAGGGAGCCCGGGGCATACTCTGCCTTCTCCCTCTGGCCAGACCATTATCTTCAAGGAAGAGCCCGGGATAATCATGACTATAGAGGAAAAAGTAAATAGCCTATTGCTGGACACTGTGCTAGTCTCTCGGTCCTTCTTGAAAATCCTGGCCTTCCTTCCAGCTGTCACACCTCAGTGAGGGGTGTCACTGGTGAGGTAATCTGCTATTTTTCACAACCCTTGGGCTGTAACTATTTGTTAGATCTTTCTTGCATATCTTTGTTTTCCTGAGAAACCACTTTGAAGATACCAACATGTATTGCAGCAGCCATTGATAATTTCCTATCAATTTGTCCATAACTCTGTAATGTTTTTACTGTTCCTATGCTATTTCATAAATGGATGTATGTTTATTACTATGTGTTTTCAACAACAACAACAAAAAAAGGACTGGTCTATGACCATCATAGTTTTAAAAACTTTACTGAACAGAGTTTTAAGGAGGTCACATCTAAAAAGTAGCTACGTAGTCATTCATATGCATACGTCCTCTCAGATCTGGGTAAACAGCTCATCAGCATGTTGTCAAAGTCAGCAGTGGGCAGCTGGTATCAAGGATGTGCTAAAAATTACTGAGGCAGGTAAAGCAGATGTCTGCTGTTGGAACCAATTGATTACAGAATCAAAGGTGGCTTGAGAATCTCAGAATGGTTGTCTATGCAAACTTATTTTTTTCACATTTTGCTAGAAACTGATATTCAGGGCAAAAAAGACGTGGGATAGAACAAGATGATTCCTTTGAGTGATGAATTTGTATTTATTTATTTATTTTTGGTACCAGGAATCAAACTCATGACCTTGTGCCACTAAGCTCTATCCCCAGCCCACAAAATGATTCCTTTGTTTGGCCAAACTTGGAAAATCTAGCCAGACTTTTAGACTTCAAAGAAAAGGTAAAAATTATATCTAAATAAGTCCCAGTTGTGAAAGCTCTCAAGACAAAAAATGTTCATGGAATGTTGATATTTCAAAGATGGGCTGTGAGGAGGCCTTTATATCTCGGCTTTGAATGAGTATTATTGTTTTGTATTTACTCCATTTTGAGATCATACATTTTTAAGGGGTGTTGATGATTTAAGTACTTCTTCATGTAGTCTCCACTGCATTATTTTAAAAAGCTGTTGAAATAGGAAAAGGAGTTCAGACTAGAGATACACTGAAACTTTGGGAGACAGTCCAGCATTTCAAAGACATGCAATAGTAATGAATACAAGGAAGGATAAGAGAGGGTGATATTCCATCCGTGTAATTAGATTAGGATGCAGGTAGGGATATTGATTCATGCAGCAACTTAGTCATTTCTTTCACCAGCAATGACTTGTACCTGTACGTAGGTTTAAACTTCATTAAACAGGCAAAATCCCATAACCATCCTGTGTGCTCCAACTTCCAATTCCTGACTTATCTGACCTTATCTGACTTTTGAAACCCCAGACCACTGCCCTCCTCTCCTTGCAGTATGGCTGCCCATTGACATTCCTTGTCTAGGTGTGGCTGGCAGCCCCGCTGCATCAGAGCACTGGTGCCTTCATCTGGAGCAAAATCACAGAAGGCAGAGCAGGGTAAGAAACGCTGGCCAGCTGGAATTTGGCTATATAAGGAAATCCAGTGCAAAAAGTTCTAAAGGAAGGAAGGTATGCTCTTCTGTTTGTCATTCTGAGCTCTCCTACAAAGAATTTTGCATGCTTGAAATTGATATAGGGAAAATGGGACAAGTTCGTGTTCTCTACAGCTGAAGAATGAATTTTAGAAACAATGGAGGGTAAGAGCAGAATATATTTATTGAGGGAAAGAAAGCTTCTGTCCAAAGAGGGACAGAAGGGGGCCTGAGTGGGTTGCCAAGGACCTTGCCCTTCCTAGGAAATTTTTACAGCAAAACCACGAGGTGAGGAGGGTCCAAGGTGGGGGAAAATGAGAAATGGCAAGGTGGGCATGAGGTGGGACAAAACTATGGTGCAGCTGCTCCTGGACAGAGTGGAGATAATCCATATGCAGAGAGGGTAAATGAGAATTGATGTCATTCCTAGAAAGAGCTAATTACAGATTGATGGGTTTCTGCCCATATAAATTTCTGCTAAGTCATCATGGCAGTGATCCGACATGTGGCCTAGGGCTGACCACATGTCTCTCCCAGACCAGTTTCCACCTCCCCGCCAAGGTTGATTACAACTTCCTGTTTCCTTTCATCTGTGGCAACCAATCAGCGTCCGTTATGTCACTCAGCCTGCCCCATAAACTCCACCCCCAACCTAGCCCAATATATATATATGTAATATATATATATGTATATTTTTTTCCTTTTTCCCCCAGCCACCCACTTCAGAAGGTCCTAGTGTCTCTCTCTCCCTCTCCCTCTCCTTCTCTCTCTCCAGCCTTCCCGTGCCTGGCAATAAAGGCTCCTTTTACTTTGTTTTGCCTCTTACTTATGCTAAACCTAACACAAATGCCAAGGTTTCAGGAGCTTTGTGAAAAGCCAGATCTTAGTGGAACTTGTTTAGCATGAGTGTTAATAATGAAGATAACAATGCAGTTTTGTATTTATTATTCTACTTCTTCAAATGCACATGGATAAAATCCTAAAAATAGAAAAAAACAAAGATATGTAATAAAATGAATTGAAATAAAATGTGTTGAGAGGTAAACTGTGAGAACCCAGTGTGTAAGGAGACTTTTGTAATAACTGAGACTTCCACAGCATGTGATTGGAACAGTCTGTGGTCCAAGAAGAAAGTATGTAGCATGCTGCTCAATAGTATCTTTTTTGACATTTGTCTTGGTGAACTGGTACATATATGTATTGCATCTTACTAGGACAAAATGTTTTCTTCAAGTATACAGGACTTTAAAGTGATGATTTGAGCACATAATTATTTCTTGCCCAAAATATTCCAAGTAGAAGTAAACTATGCTCATTGAAATTTATTTATGTAAAATGTTTAGTGATTCACATAAGCCTAGTAAAAGCATGTGCTCTTGATAATTATCTCGATTCGGTGTTGAATACTGACTGTGTTCTCTGAATGTTCCTACGTTCAGTGTTCTTGAAGAAACATCTTCAAGTTGGTTTCTTCCATCAGTATTCATCTAGGGTGCATCTAATTGCAGTCTGTACGGGAAAGTAATTCCTTGCTGTCATTTTGTTGTAGGCAGCTGAGTTAGACAGAAATATTGTAGGCAGTCAGACAGGGCTGGGCCCCTGAAAAAACCAGTACAGAAGACAAGATGCCTTCCGAACGTGGGAGCAACAGGCACTTTTGTTGTGGGCCAGACCTCAAGACAAAAGATTAAACAAATGCACCCACACAAGTCCCCGGGGATGGACATCAGGGATTGATGTTCTAAATAGGTATCTAGCACCTTGAAAAAGCCAGGAAGAGTCACTAACCCAACCCCCTACAGGAAAAGCCCCTGTTCTGTATTTATGCCCCCTTGCTACGTGACTTGCTTCTCTCTTTGATCCTGATTTAATCAATTTTACCTGAACAATTATACTTGTAATCTTGTTGGCTGACCATAGTTTTGTCCCACCTCATGCCCACCTTGCCATTTCTCATTTCCCCCCACCTTGGACCCTCCTCTCCTCGTGGTTTTGCTGTAAAAAATTCCTAGGAAGGGCAAGGTCCTTGGCAACCCACTCAGGCCCCCTTCTGTCCCCTTCTTGGACAGAAGCTTTCTTTCCCTCAATAAATATATTCTGCTCTTAACCTCCATTGTTTCTAAAATTCATTCTTCAACTGTAGAGAACACGAACTTGTCCCATTTTCCCTATATCAATTTCAAGCACGCAAATTTCTTTGTAGGAGAGCTCAGAATGACAAACAGAAGAGCATACCTTCCTTCCTTTAGAACTTTTTGCACTGGATTTCCTTATATAGCCAAATTCCAGCTGGCCAGCGTTTCTTACCCTGCTCTGCCTTCTGTGATTTTGCTCCAGATGAAGGCACCAGGAAGTTGACAGAGAGCTGCATTTTAAGTCAGCCCCGGGGCAAAGCAGGGGAGAGTCCCTATTCCCTCAAATCCTACGCAGGTTTGCTTTGGTTCCTTTCCCTTGGGTTTAGACTCTTTTGTGTCTTCTCCTCATCTCCCTGGTTAATCTTTAGACAAACTTCCCACTACAGCTGGACAGAGCATCAAGTGGAAGAGCTCACTGACGGTGCTGTGCTGCAGAAGGACCTGGCTCACTTTTGTAAGGAAGGGAAGCCAGTGGAGAGTTTAGTCAGCTGTACATGACATCACTGAGAATCAGTCCAGGCCAGAATTGACACACACACAGATATCTCTTCCCCTCCCACAGAGAGAAGCAAATCTGAGTGAGCCAGGGTATGATGAACTCCAGACAGAGTTTCGGTGCTGTTTTGCAGAACAGAACTTGTATTAGAGGTGGGAGAAAAAGAAGTGAAGTGGCGAGGACTTGAGTTTCCTTAGACAAAAGCAGGCCTTGTGGAGGTGGGGGTTGGGGGTTGGTCAACAATAATTTTACTTGCCCTTCAATTTCTTAATTAATTGGCAAGGTATTTCTTGAGTGGTGCCCTTTTGTGGCCAGATGGTGTCCTAGGAGCCAGCTATCACTGCAGCAGTGAAAGACCAAGGCCCTGCCATGATGGGGTTCATATACTACTTCCTATAATATGTATTATATCCCAGTAATGGAGAGACAGTAACCAAGTGAGGGAAGAGACTGTTTAACTGTACTAGTGATTAGTACTGGGAAGAAAAGTAAAGCAGAATCAGGGAATGATGTAGTGTGTGTGTTTTAGGTGAACAGTGAAGTCTTCAGTAAGGAGCCAACCTTCAAACAGTCAACCTGGCGTAAAGGGGGAACCAGCCGTGTGAACCAGTACAACCAGCGAGGGTCTGCCTCTTCCTTCAGCTTAGCTTGTACTGTGTGTTTTGTCCCCGGAGTGTGGGGCCTGGGCTCCACTTCCCAAACCACAGAGATCAGAGCAGCCTCTTCTACCGCCGCCGAGTGGGGAGGCCGCGGTTGAAGTTGGGACTGGGTGGGAGGGTTGAGTCTGAGATGGGGATGATGCAGATGAAAGAGGCGGCAAAGCCTTCAACCCACATGGAGCTGCTGCCCAGGCTGCCAGCTGGGGTGGGAGTAGAAGGGCATAGTCGGCTCTGGAGCTAGAAGGTTTGAATTCCAGCACTGCTGCCTATCAGCCCAGTGTCCTGGGCAAGTTATTCAGCCTCCTTGTGTATTAGCTTGTCTGGAGAACGCACTTAATAAGCTCACTCTGTCATGGATTTGTGTTAGGATTACCTGAGCTGATAAATTTAACAAGTCCTTAGAACAATGCCTAGAGCATAATAAAGGGTGTATGTGTTGGCCTCATTAACATATACACCACTGTAGAAACCCTGAACGCCTACTCAGTCCACATCCCTCTACCTGTTCCTCAGAAGGGAGGTTAAGGGCCTCTTACAGCACAGCCATTCTGCTGAGCTCTTCAAGCCAGCATCTTCAGGGCTTTCCCCAGGCCCCTGCAACTTTCCTACTGAAATCTAGGCACAAAGAGTTTCACCTCCAGGGCAATATGGATACAGGAAAATAAAATCTCCCAACATGAATGATATCTGGGATGAGTTCATGTTCTCTAAAATCAAAGAATGAATTTTAGGAACAATGGAGGTTAAGAGCAGAATATATTTATTGAGGGAAAGAAAGCTTCTGTCCAAGAGAGGGGCAGAAGGGGGGCCTCAGTAGGTTACCCAAGACTCTGTCTGTTCTAGGACCTTTAAAGAGCAAAATCACAAGGTGAGGTGGGTCCAAGGTAGGGGACAAATGGACAAAACTATGGTCAGCCAATAAGGATTGTTCAGGTAAATTGATTAAATTGGGATCCAATGGGGAGCTGAGTCACTTAGCAAGTGGGCATGAATACAGAACAGGGGCTTTTCCTGTAAGGGTTTGGGTCAAGGACTCTTCGAGGTGATCGCTACCTATTTAGAATGTCAGTCCCGGATGTCCATCCCTTGGGAGGTAAGAGGGTGTGTTTGTTTAGTCCTTTGTCTTGAGGTCTGGCCCACAGGTATCTCATCTTGTGTTTCATGTTGGCCCTTCAAGGGCCTGGCCCTGTCTGACTGCCTGTAATAATTCTATCTAACTCAGCTGCCTATAACAATATGGCACCCTTAAGGCAGACCGCACGGTGCCTCTTGATACCCTTTCCTGGCTCTCGTGGGGAGTCTCTTCTGTAGGTACCAGTGCAAATTCCTGGCCTGTGTTATAGAGCTGAGGCAAAACAATACACTTAGCCTTGCTTGAGAACTCTAGCCTAGTTAAGCACCTGTGTCCTTCAATCTTTACACCATGAATAGAATTTAATAGTATGCAGGAAAATACAAGAGAAGAGAACATGGTGATTGCTCTCAGTCAAATGCAGAGCTGCTCCAGTTGCTCCTCTGCCTGAGGCACTTGAATATTAAGAGTGGGCCCTGCCTTTCGGCTGAAGTTCACACTGACCGAAGGACACTGTCAATACTCTGCTCCTTCCTGCCTTTCTGGCTTCATCAGCCCGCACTGCCCCAGGCTCACCTGGCCCTTCCCATCTCGTGGAGCTTCCTTCTGTTCCTGCAGCCAGTCAAGCTCTAGCTGGCTCCGGTTTGGCCGTGTGCTATTTCTTCAGCCTGGAGCACCCTTCCGCCCTGGTTTCTGACCTTTGCCCACTGCTACTCGGCCAACTCTTTTGCACCCTTCAAGTCTTGGCTGAGTCATTCTTCCTCTATGGAGGCCCTCCCAGGTCTTCCAAGGCCGGTTTGGTGCCCTCTTAGCTACTGTATCCAAAGTAGAATCCAAAATGGCCTCCAGAGACTCAGGGTTGAAGGCTTTGTTGCCAGGATATGAGCTCTGGAAGCTGATTGGCTCAAGGGGGTTCAGCCTTCACCAAGTACACTGATTCACGGACGAGTTCATTAGCAGACTGGGCCTACTGAGGGGATATGGATTGTGCCCTGCCCTTGTTTCCCTGGTGCTCTTCTTCTGTCTTTGCCTCCTGTCTGTGACCAGGTGAACCACTTGGCTCCTCACAGGGTCCCTGGCATGGTGATCTGCTTCCCCATAGACCCAGAAACCAGGGAGCCAAGAAACCATGGACTAGAACCTCTGAATCTGTGAGCCAAGATCACTCTCTCCTCCTTCAAGCTGTTTTCTCAGGTATTTTGTCATAGCAACAGAAGCTGACGAATGCAGCAACTGTCATGTCCTCTGTGGCAGGCAGCGTCACAGCGTTCCCCAGGGAGGGCCAAGCACATCACCTCAGGGCGCCCAGAGTTTGTTGAGTGAAGCCACGTTCTTTACCTTTAGACTTTTACAATGCGTTTGATGAAAGAGCTGAAAATTACATCAGACACATGCAAAACTGCAGAGCAAGCAGCTCATTGAGTTTCTTCAGTGAGTGGATTTCTGTGAACATTTTGCCCAAATTCAGCTATAGCCTAAAGGACAGGCAGGCAGCGGAGAGAAATGAGGTGAGAGGCAGGCAGGGGCCACACCTAAAGGCCTTTGCAAGCATAATTAAAGAGTGCAGATGTCACTGGGGGACACTGAGGAGGCAAGGGAGAGTTTTGAACAGGGGAAACTGGCCGCTCTTACATCAACCATGACAAAATCATTACACCCATCTTCTCTGTCGCACCCAATCTTAACTAGCATCGATTCCTTCCAGGTATTAAGAAGCCTCAGACTTATTCGTCTCTGCCCTTTATCAGCTGTGTGACTGTGTAAGTTAGTTACACTATCCAAACATTTAGATCCACATTCCACTCATGGGAATAACAGGACCTTCCTTCCAGGCATCTGTGAGATTTAAAGGAGATCATATAAGTTCAGCAGCTGCTGCAGTGACCAGGACAGAAGGTAAAGTGCACTGGAATGGTAGTGAGCAGTAGCAGCAACATTAACAACAGCAGTAACATTAGGAATAACACCAGCAGTGACAGAGGTACTCCAAATGTAGTAGCCTGAAGGATCTCTCGTCACACTGGGCATATGGAAAATGCCACTCTTTGGCACCTATCATTCTTCAGGGCTGAACACCGCGAAGTCTCTCTTCCTTTGTTCCTCTTTCATTGCCAGCACTGAGCAGGGATATCCCTGAGCTGAAGGACGCGTAGGAAGCAGGATCTGGACACAATGAGGAAAGGGGAGGAAAGAACAAAGGGCTGGAGGAGAGCCAGGACAGACGCGGCCAAGAAGAGAGAGACGGCGTTTCCTGTGGTCAGCGGTGAGCCGTGTTTGTCCCTGACACACGCAGAGGCGTGTTTACATGCATGTGCACCTGTAGACACACTCCCACATGCCGGTGGAAAATCAAGGGTAGGGGGAGGTTTTGGGAGAGGGTAAAAGGCTCTTCTCACACCTTCCACCCCCTCTTGTAGGATTTATGTAACTGACACACAGTTCGAGTTTGGGCGAGTTTATGCTTTTTTCCTGGGCCCTATTTGAGTGTGAGCCCTTGAGCTCGTGTGGCACTCTTCCCTTCCTCTTCTGCACCTCTGCAGGAGTGTAGTGTCAGCCACATTACAGCTGCTGCTACCTTCATCAATTTGATACAAACGCAAGGTCTGTGTTGAAGCTATGAGAGCTCTGGATTTCCTTGGGTGATCAACATGTAAGCAAAAGATATAAAAAAATGGAGGCCAACCTGGGCCCAACCCTCCCTGAAAATGTTTTTTCTTATTTGAAACCAACTTTATTGAAAGAATTATGAAGAAAGGCAGTCATGCCGTATTTCAAGCTGCCCACGCCAAGGCTCTATCCCTTGCGCAGCCTCCTGCCCCAGCCCTATCCCCTACAAAGCCATCAGACTGTTATTTCTGCTATTTAGATTTGAATCTCATTTTGAAAGAAATTGGCAAAGAGAAAGATTATTGAAACTATTTCAGCTTTTCTCTCCTAGAAAGAACAGGTCATAGTGCTTCAGCTGCACTGCCCATTTTCAGCTTAGTGGGACTTCAAAACCTACTGCATTTGGGAGAAAACAAGTCCCTGCAAGACACCAGAAGAACCAGTGGCCTTGCCCTTGGCTTACAGAGACAAACCTCCCCTCTTTCCAAACTCAAACTCCAGTAATTTTCATGAGATGAACCATGAATGGGGCAGTAAATTAAATAGAAAATAGGGGGGCTGGGGATTTAGCTCAGCAGCAAAGTGTCTGCCTGGCAAGTGCAAGGTTGTAAGTTCGATTCCTGGTACCGGAAGAAAAGACAAAAAAACAAAAAACAAACAAACAAAAAAAAGAAAAAAGAAAATAGGGCAAAGCAGGGCCATACTGTTATTGTATGGCAAAAGAGGTGAAAATGCATGTGGGCCTCACATGAGGGCTTTGCCAGGCTACCTGCAGCACAGGTTGAGGGTAATGGTGACAAGATTTTAAAAGGTAAGGACTTTTAATAACAAAGGCAGAATATATCATTTTTTTTTTGAGGGAGAGTGAGTTCAAGGCCAGCCTAAACTACGTAGTGAGACCCTGTCTCAAGAAAAAAAAAAATTCAGCCCTTGAACAAATTACCTCAACACTTAAACTTATTTAGACAAAAATGTTTTCTGGATCTTCTGATTGCAGCTTTTATGTGACAACTATAGCAACAATTACTGTGGTCGCCTTAACTCATTTTATTTAAACTGCTCCAACGATGAATAGCTATTTCCAAAATATTACCTCTGAACTGCTGACTCAGATCAACACTGATTAAAAAACCTGACAGTGACTTGATGTCCTTAAGGCAACAGCTGGCTGGCTCAGCAAGCATCAACAAGCTCTTGGCACACACAGTCACCTGAGCTGTGATGCCGGTTACCACTCTATGTGATCACCTCTATCCCCTTCAACCACTCGGAGTCCTACGAGAAAGTCTAACACCTTCTTCGTGGTGCCTTTCACCCCCACCGGGTGGAGACATTACTAATCTCCAGGGCCAACTGCAACTCCCGCTTCGCAAATTACACATGGAAGCTCACATCACCTTAAACCATTTTAATGATGTCGCCTACTTTAAAATTGGATGTCTGGCCTCAGTCTCCACATTCAGATTCTTATTACTATTGGAATTACCTTTTTACTGTTTTTTCTTATCATTCTCATGGCCCTTTGTGTGCTGCTCCAGGGGATACTCCATGCTGGGGCCACGGGGACCTTCCTGTATGAAGCCCAATACCTGTCCACACTGTGCTTATCTCCTCCTCTCCACCCCTGATCCCATAGAAGAAAAAAAGGGAGGAAGATGGGGAACCTGGCTGAGGAGACTGGGTAAACTGCAGAGCAAAAGCACGCAGGCTCTGTGAGGAGGGAACGGTTAAACTGCAGGACAAAGCACAGTGAACGGTTAAACAAGAGGTTTAGATCAGTGAAGCATGTTGTGTCTGGTCATCATCTTTCCCCCTCCCCCAAGGAAACTATCTAGCCTTGAGACAGCTCCATGCCCAAACGGTTTTTCTTCTGCTTTTTGCACTTATGCTGATATTCTAAATAAACCTGGAGAGTTCTTGGATCTGAGGCTTCTCTTGGGAGTCTGCTCTTGGTTGAGATGATGACTCTGGACTCTGAGTGAGTGAGAAAGTACTCATCCTCAAGCAATCATTTGTCTTCGGTGCACTCAGGGTGATGAAAGAGGGCATGTCTGTGACAGTCCCGGGAACTGTCTGGTACTCAGAGGGCAGAGAAGATTAAGCTGTGGGTGAAGTACTTGGAGAGAGAGAGAGAGACAGAGACAGAGAGAGAGACAGAGAGAGACATCTAAAAGTGAAGGGGCAATGTAGTTAGGCAACACACAGACTGTTGTAGAATGAGTGATGACTTCCAGTTTAATATTACTTAGTAAATTACAAATGCACAAAACAGCCTTGCCCCTTGCTTTTCTACATAGGATTTATTATTGGTATGGAAGTAGAAAAGAAGCTTTGCTCCCGGTGGTCAGGAGCCCCCTGCCCTTCAGTAAGCCCTCATAAGTTTCTGTTTCCCCAGAATGATGTAACCCTCTTCCCACCATATGTACAATGGGTGAAACCAGGATGTAACCTCTTGACCAATCATGTACCTCCGGCTTGTCCCGCCACATACAAAGAAGGTGAAACTCAGTGTAACTTTCTGTCCAATCAACTAACAGTAAGCGCTCTGTCTCTGTATTTCCTGCTTGCTTGTAATCGCTATAAAAACCCTGCTCACTGACAAAGTGGGGCCTCTTTGGTGAGCAATCCCAGTCAGGCCCCCGACGGTAAATAAAGCTGTACCCTTGCCTCCGAACCCCAGGTGCCACCTGGTTTTTGGTCTGGGTTTGCTGCAACACCTGCCATGAGCTGTAACACCTGCGCTGAGCTGTAGCATTTGCTGTAACAGTATCATTAAAGATTGGTCAATTTTCAAACAACCTGAACTGAAAAGTATACCCGGGTTTGACAGAAGTCTGGTTGTCCCCTAACATTTCTTTTCTCCTTCTTCCGTACTGCTAAGATTACTCGAGTACAAGACCTCCTCGCTGCGTGGTCAGTGACCATGTGAAGTAGTGGTTACAAACAGAAGGTAGGTGTACGCATTTTAGTGTTGGACCTCTCCATCTTTCCCTCAAAATGCAAAGGCATCACCTTTTGTCATCATCCCCTTTCCCGCAAGCTAAAACGCAGGCATGAGGGGGCAGCCAGTTTAAACCATGAGACAGAACAGAACACAAAGAGCAACTTGTACGTTGGTGAGTATGCAGTCTCCATACCGGACCTGGGTCACCACCTCGATTTTTATGTGTGAGAGAAATAATCTAGTGGACTTTAAAGCTACAGTTGGCTTTGCTCTTTCTCTTATAGCAGCAAAAGGTACTATGACTCAAACACAGCTGAGGTTTAAAATGGTTTGAAACTGTGGTTATTCTTTTTGCTAAAGGAAAGATGATGTTCTTTTTGCTTTTATCTTGTAATACATACTCCCCATGTAGCTCGGTGTTAGTTTTGATACAAATAGATTTTGTCATTTTATTCTCTCAGTGTTACTTGATTCTGCAGTGTCTAAGTAGTCAGCCACTGATTTAGGTGACGCTGTTTCTATCCCTCTATGATGAATTAAATGAGTAAGAAGATGTGGCTTTATTTCAGATATTCAACAAGTCTGTGCTCCAAACTGCCTGATACTTGGATTTACTGGACATGCAAAAACAGAACGGAGTATGCACAGAGCATATGCCATTTTGTGTGGTGGTACTTTAGCTAATTGAGGGGGGTGGTTTCTAGGAGGAAAGGACACACTGAGTTTCTTTTTTTATTTTAGAGAGAAAAAAATAAAAACAATGATACAGAGTTTCAAAACAGGATAATAGGAAATTAGCAATAGTTACTATATTGCATATTGTTATCTTCAAAATAGTTGCTCATACTATAAGACATAGGCATACAAAACTGATCAAACAATCTAAGCACAAACTGATCCTTTCAATTTACTAAAAGAAATTAGTAATATGATTATCTTAGCTATCTTGTATATATATATATATATATTTTTTTTTTTCTTTTCCCTTCTTTTCTCCTTTCCCCCATGCCAGGTGTTCTTTGCTTTTGAGCAGTTTCTTCCCCTTTCACAATATCTATTGTAGATTTTGGATCTTATTTACTCTTTCAGTTTCCTGTACTAGGGAGACAAGATGATGTTTACACCTATGCACCTGGTTTATTTCACTTATGAGTATGGTCTCAAGTTGCATCCATTTACCTATAAAAGCCTTGAGTTTATCCTTCCTTATAGCTGAGTAGTACTCCATTGTATAAAAAGACCATATGTTTTTATCCATTTTTCGGTTGATGGGTATTTGAGTTGCTTCCAAGATTTAACTATTACCATTTTATATTGCTGTGGTATGATGTTTTTAATTCTTCTGGGAAAATATCCTTTTTTCTTTTATTTCTCTCTCTTGTCTAATTGCTCTGACTAATATTTCCAGAACCATATTGAATAGGAGAAGTGATAGTGGATATCTTTGTCTTGTTCCTCATTTTAGAGTGAAAGCTTTCAGCTTTTGTCCATTCAGTGTGATGTTGGTTGTTGGTGTGTAATAGATGGCTTTTATCAGATTGAGGTAAAGACCATTTTTCTGATTTTCTGTAGGGTTTTTTATTATGAATGAGTGTTGGACTTTGTCGAAAGCTTTTTCTGCATCTATTAAGATGATTATTATATTTTTTTGTCTTTTTCCCTGTGTTATGTTTATTGATTTGTGTATGTTCAGCCATCCTTGTATTCCTGGGACGAATCCCATTTGATCATGTTGTATAATCTTCTTGATGATTTGTTGTATTCTCTTTGCTAATATTTTATTGAGGATTTTTGCATCTATATTCATTAGGGAGAGTGGCCTGTAGTTCTCTTTTTTGGTTTGGTCTTTCTCTGGTTTTGGTATCAGAGTAATACTTGCATCCAGGAATGAATTAGGAGAATTGCTTCCCTTTCAATAACATGAAAGAGTTTGAGCAGTATTGGCATTAAATCTTCCCTAAATTTCTTGTAGAATTCAGCTATGAATTCATCAGAACTTGGGCTTTTCTTTTTTGGTACTTTTTTTATTACATTTTCAATTTCATTAAGTGATATTGGGTTATTCAGAATTTTTATATCTTCTTGCTTTAGCTTTGGTAATTCATACGTTTCTAGGAATTGGTCCATTTCTTCTGTGTTTTCCATCCTACAAGAATGAAGATTTTTGAAGTATATACTGATGGTCTTTTGAATTCCACAGGGTCTACAGTGACTTCATGCTTTTCATTCCTTATTTCATGAATTTGAGGGGTTTTTGGATAAGGTTGGCTAAGGGTTTATCAGTTTTATTTATTCTTTCCAAAACAACTCTTTGATTCATTAATTCTTTGTATTGTTTTCTTATTCTCAATTGTATTAATTTCTGCTCTGGTCTTTATAAATTCCTCCCTTGCATGGGCTTTGGGCTTGACTCACTCTTCTTTTTCTAGAAGCTTGAGGTGCAGCATTAGGTTGTTTATTTGTGCGCTTTCTGTTTTCCAGATGTGAGAATTCACCACTATAAATTTCTCTCTGAGGACTGCTTTCATGGTGTTCCACAGGTTACAGGAAGCTGTAGTTGCATTTTCATTTGATTGTAGACATTGTTTAATTTCTTCTTTAATTTCATCTGTGACCCATTGGTTGTTCAAGAGGGTGTTACTTAATTTCCATGACTTTTCATCAAAATTTAATTCTTTTCCAATTTCTTGAGTGATCATTTTATAACTTAGCTTACTGTAGAATAGGCAAGAAGGCAGTGACCCCCCCAGAGGAATGTCTCACCCAGAATTTCAGCTTCATAGGAACCATTAGAAAAATGGTGTTATAGTTTAGAGTTAAAATATTCCCGAATTCTCGTGTGTGGGAGGTGACTGGGTCACGGGGTGCTGTCCTCATCAGTGCTGAGTTCAGTAGCTGAATTCTCTGTAAGGAGGTGCAGCCGGCTGGAGGTGGATCACTGGGCGTGTGGCCAGGCGACGGGCATTCTTGTTTCTGTTTCTTCCCTCTTCTCTCTGCTTCATGTACTGCATGGGATGAGCACTTGTCCTTTGCACTGGCTCTTCCACTGTGAGGTTTGCAGCCCGCTCACCATGGAGTTAATCCACGAGCCAAAACAAACCTCTTCTCCTTTAAACTGTGGGTGTCAGCTTTCTTTTCCCAGCAATGAGAAAGTGGCAACACAAATAGCTATCATTTTCTGAGCATTTGAGTGTGCAGAATGATGCCAGGCCTTCATGTGCATTATGTTATATAACTCTCACAGCACAAGATGGGTAGCACTACTGTTGCCTACACTGCTTACAGAGGCTTAGTGATCGGCCAAGTTGACACTGTAGTGGCACAGTCAAGATTTGCATCCTGAGCTGACTTCTAGACACCAAACTCTCAAGTGGGTTCTATACTGAATAGTCACATGAACGCTTAAAACGGATTTTTTGTGTGATGTTCCTCATAGCTTCATTTCCTAGTCCAGCTATAATTATGCGGTTTCTACCTAACACTTGTAAATATCCTGATAAAGTAAAGAAGTCCATAAGCCAGCAGTTGGAAAAGTACTAATACTAGAATGATCGATACTAGATTGATATTGTCAGTATGCAGAGATATTTAACTTGGGTGTGGCTGTAACAGTGGGGGATGGTTGTAGCAGTGAGAGGGTTTAATAGCAATTAGCTTCTTAAAATAACTAAATAACGTCTTAATATAGCAATGGAGTTATTTTTCCTAAACAAGTGTATTCACAAAATAATGGCATATCCTATGACCCATATGCCAAAAGTGTCCCATGATCAGTCACCTTTGGAAGATTCTCACTTCAGATTAGCTTTCAAAGTTTATGCTAATCAAAAAAAAAAAAAGTTCATGCTAATCAGACATCCTTACTGGGTCAATTTTGGCCCTCCACAGGTATCTTTTTGGCAAAATGTCATTCAGAAACAAGACTAACAAATAAAGTTAGTACACAAAACTAGAGAATTCTATTTGATTCCTTATATGAAATCTAGGTATAACATAATTAAACTACCTTTTTATGTGTGAATGGCTCTGAGAACACAATTCTGAAAGTATTTTAAGCCTGAGAATAATATTGGCATCATTGTAATTTTCTGATTACCACTTTAAAGGAACTGTCACCCAAGAGTTCAAGATTTCCTCTGAGATGAAGAACCTACATCAGTGATGGTGAACCTTTTAGAAATGAATGTGCAGGGGCTGGGGATTTAGCTCAGTGGCACAGCGCCTGCCTGGCAAGCGCAAGGTCATGAGTTTGATTCCTGGTACCGGAAAAAAAAAAAAAAAAGAAAAAAAAAGAAACGAATGTGTAAACCACAACTCCAAACCTACTCATTTACTGCGAAGTGCCAATACCAATTAAACCTGAATATCCAGGGCTCGGCTGCTGTGGCAGCTTGGCTTGCACGCTGACAGAGAGGGCTCTGTGTTCCTGCTGTGCACACAGCAGTAGGTTCAGTGCCACCGACCTGGACTTACACTGCCTGTAGAATTAAGTTACAGGGTCACCGATGCCCACCACACACACACACACAAAACAGTTTTCAGGCTACATCAGTAAGAGGCATAAAGGAAATTTTAAGCAGATATTTGAAAGTACACACTCAAAGAAATAAAGTTCAGGCCCTCAAGAGAGAGAGGCACCTTTTGAGCTGGAGCTATGGGATCTTGATGGTGTCATTAAGCTGGGTGGTCTGGGACGTGCATTCCTGCTATCGGGTTAGACAGACAGAGTGCAAACCACTTACCCGTGTGCGAAGATGAGATCTTCTGCCCAATAACAATCCCCGCTTCCTTGAGAATGGAGGTTCGTGGGAGGAAGCACAATTTATAGGCAAAAAGCCCAGGGCCAGACACCAGTTTACAGGCTTCTTAAGCCTGTAAGACCTTGAAGATATTTTTTTTTTTACTCAGTTTCCCAAAAAGGAAAAAGATGTAACTTGTGTGTTCTAAAGCTACAGTGCTTTTTAAAGAACAATTTCAAAATATTGACTTCCTTGTCTCCTTTTTACCTATATTCCCTTCTTCTACCCTACTTCACTTCTGGACACTTTTATCCCTTATTCTTTTTTCTCTTTTTCAGTTTTTAATTTTTATTACTACACGGTTGCACTGCATTGTGGGTTACGTTTGCTGTGGGGAGTCGGTACTTGTACGTAACAGATCCCAATTCTTTTTTTCATCCCTGTCCCTCTTCTCTATTCTCCCTCTCTCCATCTTTTTGATTCCTTTCCCCTTTGAAAAAGGTCTCCTTAGTTCCTATTACCATTTAGTTTACTCTTTACTTATATTTTGGGTTTCTCATATAAGAGAAACCATAATTTATTTCACTTACTATTAAGGCCTTAAAGTGCATCCATTTACATGGAAATGGATCAAGCTTATCCTTCTTCATGGCAGAGTAGTACTCCGTTCTATATAAATACAACCTTTTCTTTATCCATTCATCTATGGGCAGGCATATAGGCTGTTTCCAAGAGTTAGCTATTATGAATTGTGCTGTTATAAACATAGGTATGCATGGGTCACTGTAACAGGACGTCTTAAAATCTTTTGGGAAAGTCTTTAGAAGAAATAGCTAAGTCAAAGGGAATTTCTAGTTTTAGCTTTTAGAAGACTCTCCAGGAGGACCACCAAGATGTCAGAGTATTGAGCAGCAGAGAAAGAGCTTCTCTACGAGTTGCCATCGAGATGCTGGAATATGGCAATGCAAGGAAGACAAGAAGGAGGGAAGTGGGTCCCGTGGGCCCAGGAAGGATCTCAAGTGAGAACTGAAGTCCACAGAGGGAGCGAAGAGAGAAATTTCAGAGAAGCAGGAGGCAGCTGGCTGAGGCTTCTCCCTGAGTCCTGAACACGTGTAAAAGAAAAACACCCTCCTGAACAAACCAAGGGGTTACAGAAGAAATTAGACAGTTTTTACAATTAAATGATAATGACAGTACAACATACTGGAAGTTATAGAACACAATGGAAGCAGTCCTAAGAGGGAAATTTATAGCAGTGAATAACCATATCAGGAAAACAGCAAGCACAAATAAAAACTTTAATGCGAACCTCAAACTTAAGGGGCTGGGGATTTAGCTCAGTGGCACAGTGCCTGCCTGGCAAGCGTGAGGTCGTGAGTTTGATTCTCTGTACCAAAAAAAAAAAAAAAAAAAGAATTGGCCTTTGAGGGCTGGGATATAGTTCAGTGGCATAAGTGCCTGCCTGGCAAGTGCAAGGTTCTGAGTTCAATTCCCGGTACCAAAAAAAAAAAAAAAAAAGAATTGTACTGAACCTCAAACTTATAGAAAATGAAGAGCAGGCAAGCCCAAAGCTCATATGAGGGAAGAAATAATAAAGATCAGAGCAGAAATCAATGCAATAGAGACTACAGAAACAATAGAATCAATGAATTGAAGAGTTGGTTCTTTGAAAGATTAAATAAAATTGACAATCCCTTAGCCAACTTTATCCAAAAAAAGAAAGGAAAGGTTCAATTCCATGCAATTAGGAATGAAAAAGAGTGAAATCACAATGGACCCTGCAGAAACTCAGATCATCTATACCTACTCTGAGTACTTGTATTCTAATAGAGTGGAAAATGCAGAAGAAACGGACATATTCCTAGATATAGATGAATTACTAAAGCTGAATACAAAGATACAAAAATCCTAAATAAACTAATATCAATCAATGAAATCAAAGTTGTAATTTAAAACCCACCAACAAAGAAAAATCCAGGCCCCACTGAATTTTACAAGAAATTTAATACCAATACTTTTCAAACTCTTTAATGAAATTGAAAGGGAAGCAATACTCCAAAATTCATTCTTAGAAGCAAGCATTACCCTGACACCAAAACCAGAGAAAGAACCAACTAAGCAAGAGAACTACAGGCCAGTCTCCCTAATGAACACAGATGCAAATAAGATACTGGCAAACAGAATGCAGCAAATTATCAAGGAGATTATACACCATGACCAAGTTGGATTCATCCCAGGAATGCAAGGATGGTTCAGTGTATGTAAATCAAGAAATGTAAATTAACAGAGTCAAGGACAAGGACCATGTGACCATCTCAATAGAGGCAGAAAAAGCTTTTTGACAAAGTCTAGCACCCATCACGATAAAAACCCTACATAAAACTGGAATAGTTGGTCTTTATCACAATCTGATAAAAGCCATCTGCAACAAACTTACAGCCAACATCATACTAAATGAACAAAAACTCATAGCTTTCACTCTAAAATCAGGAACAAGGCAAGAATGTCCTGTGTCTCTACTATTATTCAACAGAGTCCTGGAAACTTTACCCAGAGCAATTAGACAAGAGAAAGAAGTAAAAGGAATAATGATAGGAAGGGAAGACGTTAAATTATCATTATTTGTGGATGACATGATGCTCTACATAAAAGATCCCAAAAACTCCACCAAAAGACTGCTAGATTCAATAAGCAAATTCAGTAGTGTAGCTGGGTACAAAGACAACACTCAAAAATTCATAGTCTTCCTGTACATGAATAAAAAACTCACTGAGAGAAAAATTAGGGAAACGACATGTTTCATAATAGCATGAAATACCTAAGAATTTTTTCAAAAAAAGAAGTACCTAAGAATCAATCTGATGAAGGATGTGAAAGACTCCTACACTGAAAACTATAGTGCTCTCAAAAAGAAGGTTATAGAGGATATCAGAAAATGGAAAGATATCCCTTGCTTTTGGGTAGGAAGTACCATTAAAGTGAAAATGACCATACTTCCAAAACTGCTATACAGATTTAATGTAATTTTGATCAAAATTCCAATAATGTATCTCACAGAATTGAGAAAATAATCCTAAAATTCATTTGGAACTGGAAGAAACCTAGAATAGCAAAGGCATTCCTGGGAAACAAAGACAAGACAGGGGGAATCACAATCCCCAACTTGAAATTATACTATGAAGCTACTGTGATTAAAAAAAAAAAAAAAAAAAAACACACAGCATAGTAGCCAGGTGCCGTGGTACACTCCTGTAATCCCAGCACTTGGGAGGCTGAGGCAGTAGGATCACTGCGAGTTTGAGGCCAGCCTGGGCTTCATAGTGAGTTCAAGGCCAGCCTGCACTGCATAGTGTGACCTGGTCTCAAAAAATACAAAACAAAGCAAAACAAAACATGGTGCTGGCAAACAAAACAAAATAGACCTGAGGATCAGTGGAACAGATGAGAAGCTGCAGAAACAACTGCAGACACACTCAGCCACCTTATCTTTGAAAAAAGTGCCAAACACATTCACTGGAAGAAAGATGGCCTCTTTAATAAATGGTGCTGGAAAAACTGGCTCTGCACATGCTGAAGATTAAAAGTGGACCCATATCTTTCACCATGCACTAAACTAGATTTGAAATGGATCAAAGATCCAAATATTAAAACAGAAACATTAAATTTGCTAGAAGATAGAATAGCTAAAACTCTTGAAGACATTGGTGCAGGCAAAGACTTTATCAACAAAACTCCAATCACACAGGAAGTACCACAAAGAAGCAACAACTGAGATCTCATCTTGTTAAAAAGCTTTTTTCACAGCAAAAGAAACCACCAACAGAGTATAGCGAAGACCTGCTATGTGGAAAAAATGTTTTCCAGCTGTTCCTCAGACAAAGGATTACTATCAAGAACATACAAAGAGGGGGCTGGGGATTTAGCTCAGTGGCACAGTGCCTGCCTGGCAAGCACAAGGTCATGAGTTTGATTCCCGGTACCAGGCAAAAAAAAAAAAAACATACAAAGAACTAAAAACACTCAGACCTCCCAAATTTAAAGACCCAATCCAAAAAAATGGGCACCTGAGATGAATGCACACTTCTCATATGAAGGAATACAAACAGCGAATAAATATATGAAAGAAAGCTCAACATCACTATTCATTTGAGAGATACAAATTAAAATAACACTGAGATTCCACCTCACCCTGGAAAGAATGGCTATCATCAAGAAATCAACCAGTAACAAGTGATGGAAGGGCTGTGGGAAAAAGGGACTCTTCTCCAGTGCTGGTGGGAGTGTAGACCTGGTGTAACCATTGTGGAAATCAGTGTGGAGATTCCTCAGAAAACTAGAATTAGAAGTGCCATTTGACTCTGCAATTCCCCTTCTGGGTATCTTCCCAGAAGAACTGAAAACATCACAGCACAGTGATATATGTGCACCCATGTTTATAGCAGCACAATTTGTAATAGCTAGATCTTAGTAACAACCCAAATGCCCTTCAGCTGAGGAATGGATACAAAAGATGTGGTCTTTTTATACAACGGAGTACTACTCAGCCATAAAGAAGGATAAACTTGAGACTTTTATAGGTAAATGGATGAGACCATACTCATAAGTGAAATAAGTCAGACTCACATGTGTAAATACTATATTGTCTCCCTAGCATGAGAAGATGAAAGAGCAAATAAAATCCAAAATCTACAATAGATATTGTGAAATAGGAAGAAACTGTTTAAAAGGAAAGAGAAACTGCGATGGGGGAAAGGAGAAAAAAAGGAAGAGAAAATATATATATATATATTTATATATGATATTTATGGTATTATTTGGATGATTAAACGTCCATACCTTGTACTCTGAGTAACTAATTTAATGGTAACAATACACAATGTATTAACCATTGCTACTCTATTATCTTGTTTTGAAATTTTTTTTACTTTTTCTCTTTAAAATAAAATTAAAAAAGAAGACTCTCCGTGCTGATTTCTATGGTGATTGTACTAGTTTATGTTCCCATCAACAAGTTATAAGGGTTCTTTCCTCCCCAGAGATTCAGCAGCCTTTGCTGTGTGATTTCCTGATGGTAGCCATTCTTTCTAGAATAAGAAGGGATCTCAGTATTGTTTTAACTTGCATTTTTCTAATGGACAGTGTTGAGCATTTGTACTTCTTCAGGGAAGTGTCTATGCAATTCAATGACTCATTCTTTGATTGGGTCTTCTATCTGTGGTTTAATCTTTCTTGAGTTCTTTATATATTCTAGATGTTAGTTGTCTGTCCACAGAATAGCTGGAAAATTCTTTCTCCTATTCTTTAGGTTGTCTCTTCACTATGTTGGTTGCTTCCTTTGATACCCAGAAGCTACTAAATTTAATATAATGCCCCTTTGTTGATTCTTGACATTATTCTTGTTAGTTTAGTTTAGTTTAGTTTTGTCTTGAGATGAGTTCTCGCTATGCAGTTCAGGCTGGACTTGAGCTCACTTTGTAGCCCAGGCTGATCTCGAACTCCCAACAATCCTCCTGCATCAGCCTTTGAGTGCTGGGATTACAGGTGTGCACCACCACGCCTGGCTTGATTCTTGACATTGTTCTTGTACCACCGAGATTCTGTTAAAAAAAGTCCTTGCCTATGTCTTCAAGAGTTTCACCTATGTTAACTTCCACAAGATTAGGTGTTTCTGTTTTAACATTTAGATCTTTGATCCATTTAGATTTTGTTTAGTACATGCTGGGATATATGGGTCTAAACTGCATGGGTCTTCAGCATGTGGCTATCCAATTTTCCCAGTACCATTTATTAAAGAGGCTATCTTTCTCCCAGTAGATGCTTTTGGTCACTTTATCAGAGTTCAAATAGCTGAATGTGTTTGGGGTTCTATCTGCATCCTGTATTTTGCTTCCTTGATCCACATATCTGTTTTTCTACTAGTACCATGCTGCTTTTGGTAGAGTAGCTTTTTAATATAACTTCAACTCAGGGATTGTGACCCAGGATTGTTTTTGTTATTCTGGGTCTCTTCTGGTTCCCTGTGAATTTTGGGGATTGTTTTCTGTACATCTGTGGAGAATGCTGTTGGTATTTTGATTGGGATTGCAATAAATCTGTGTATCAGTTTGAGAAGTATGGCCATTTTGACTATTTTGGTTCTGCCTATCCAGGCACAGGGAATACCTTTCCATTTGCTAATGTCCTCTTCAACCTCTTTTTTTTAAAAGAGTGCTGTAGTTTTCATTTTATAGGTCTTTCACTTCCTTGGCAAGGTTAATTTCTAAGTAATATTTTCTTGTTGCTCTTGTGAATGATATTGTTTTCTAATTCCTTTCTCAATGAGCTCATTATTAGTGTACAGGAATTGGTCTGTGTTGATTTTGTGTACTCCAACATTGCTAAATTTGGTGATTAATTCTAGAAGTCTTTTGGTAGAATTTTTGCATCTTCTGTGTGGACAATGATATTCATGTCTTGTGTTACTTTGGCTCAGATAGCTTTTTATTAGTATATTCTGTAGACTCACTGATCATTTTGCTTATTAGGATTATTACCTCATTAATTATATATTCTTTCAACTCACCAAGCACCTTATTCATCTTTTAAAAATTCTGCTGTTATCCCTTCAAATAATTTGTCCTGTACCTTTTGATTTCCCCTTATTCATGCCCATGCATCAGCTTTAGTAGAATTTGGAGGGTCTTTTTTTTTTTTTAGAAAATACCTTATTAGTGTCTGTAGTCAAACCCATGTAGATAAGATCTTACATATTTAATACAGTGCATCACCCCTGTACAAATGGAAAAAATTAATGTTTCTAAACTAATCTGCCTGTTAATTTCTGTACAATGCCAACTCAGTATGGTAAACTGGGATAACTTTTTCCAAAGTTGACAGCACAGTGAATGTTTCCAAAAATTCCAATTATATATACGTATATAGGTATATGTATATTTATACAAAAAGACCAATAATAACAGTATGTTATGTGTCAGTAGCAGCAACAGCTTTTCCAGGTTTTGTAGTCACCTGAACAAAATTATAGAGACATCCAGCACATGCCATTAAAAAAAAGAAAAGAAAAGTACCTAGAAAATGGCAAAGTTCTGTTTCTGTTGCTGGTACATCTTTTTTTATTAGCTTCATACTCATCGTCTGTAAAGAAAACACTCTAGAGTAACATCATTAAAAACAGCTCTAGTAAAGCACAATCACTACTACGTATCATAAAGCAGGTACAAGACACGTTGCATTCATGGAGGTATCATATGGTACTGTCCTACATCTATAATACTAGAGGATACAATTTGAAAAGCATTATTTTGGACTTGATTCTCCTTTTCCAGCACAAGGGCCAAAGCATGGTATGACACAGCTCTGTAAAGAAATGCACTTTCTTGGATAGGACTTCCTTTTGCTAATGGCACAGCTTAAGTACTCATTCTCTTCATGAACATCAGCTAAAAGCAGTTTTTTTTAAAACCTGGGGTAAAAATAAAATAACAGGAAAAAAGATTCATATGAAGATGATTGAGTGAAGGCAAGCAAGAATGAACGTAACTCATCCAGAGGGCCCCGGCAGGCCTGTGAGATCTCTGGCGACCCCTCTCTCCATCCAGCAGGCTGGAGGGATCACAGGTGATTCGTCCTTCCATCCAGTGGGCGGGGTGGGGGTGAGGCTGGTGAGATGGCCAGTGACACAGTAGGGTCCTGCCTGGGGCGCACACGATGGGAAGGTGGGACTAGCGGCCTGGAAAATTCTGAGGCAGCAGTAATGATCTGAGCCAGCATTGGTAAGTTAGGTGAACCAGCGTCGTGCTTGGACACAAAGACACTCGGAATAGAAGCAGGTGGGCAGGGCCTCCCTCTTGTTGTTGTCGTTGTTTTGTTTCTGTTTTTGTTGCTCTGGTTCTATTTTATCCTATTTTGCTTTTTCTTTCTATATGTTTTGTCTGTTTGTTCATTTTTTTCTGTGTGTGTGATTATTTTTGTTTTCTGGCTTTTTCTTTCTTTCCAATCTCTTTCATGACTTAGATCTCTAACCTTTCTTTTGGCTTACTCTTACTCTTTCTCTTCCTCCCTTCTGTCAATTACCTCGCTTCATGTTATGATGCTTTCATGTGAGTAAACCTTGTCTCTTCTCCTTGAGGTTCACATCAATGCTCCTAGGCTTTCTGCTCCAATGATTCCCTCCTGTGGCCTACAATTACCCAAAATTTGGATGATCATCCTTTACCTTCCAGCCTTGCTCCTCCTATATTTAACCTCATTCATCTCTCCACCCTACCTCCTCTCCCTCTTAACTCTCTGCCACACAACAGGGTAAAATCACTCTAGTAAGGGGAAAATCACTGCATACAAGTTCCTGGTACAAGTTGGATTATAGTGTATAAGTGTAGAACTTGCTCCTATGGTTAAAGGTGTCAGGCTAATAGTTAACACAATTTGTCCATAGCCAGACTGTGCTTGAGTCTAATGTTATTGCTAACTGCAATACTTTAACAAAGATGTCATATATGTTATAACCAGCACTGCAAATGTAAGGGTTCATAACCATCACCATAGTCTAGTACTAAAGGAATGGGCCCTGAGTCTGATAGCAACTTCATACACTTAATACATGGGGAAGGTAGGCTCTTGGGATAGACATAAAGGCCAAGAATTACCTACATCTCGACAACATCTTGGAACAGACATTTCCTAGGGAAACCTTGATACCAGGGGTGAAGCTTATCTAACATAAGAAATCTATGAGCATCAATGCAGAAAACAAAATAAAATAAAAAATAAAAAGATGATAAGACAAAGAAGCAAAATGCAACCCCAAATGCCCAGCCCACACAGGACAAGTCCAGAGCACAAAGAGATAGAGGAAATCAGAAGCCAACCACTGGAACTTTCTGAAATGATAGCAGCAGAAGTCAAAAAACAAAGGGAAGAGGCTATAGAAAAAATAATCTCTAAAGTCCAAAAAGATATATGATCAAAATGAAAGGCATTAAAGCAGACACAGAAAAAAAAAGAAAAAACTCAGGAAAACAATGGAAACTCTGAATGCCCAACATAAAAAAGAAATAAAATCATTGAAGCAGATCCAAACAGAAATCCTGGAGATTAAAAACTCCACTGAAACTATATGAAACAGGTTGAATAAAAATGAGGATAGAATATCAGATCTAGAAGAGAGCATGTGACTAGTGCCCAGGAAAAGAAAGATATGTTAAAAAGAGCAAGGGACTATGAAAACATCAATTCAACAGCTACAGGATGAAGCAAAGAAGAAAAACATAAGATTGATTGGAGTGAGTGAGAAAGCTGGAGACAGTGCAAAAGCCATTAAAAATCGCTTCACAGAAATAATGGCAGAAAACTTCCCAAACATGCATCAATAATTTTATATACAAATTAATATAGCATATAGAACTCCAAATACTCACGACCAAAATAAATCTACACCAAGGTATATGACAATCAATAGTCCAGAAATTCAGCACAACAACAAAATTCAGCTAGACAGAAGAAACAAATCACCTATAAAGAAAAGCCCATCAGAATCACAGCAGACTTCTCAACACAAACCCTCAAATCAAGGAGATCTTGGAGTGAGGTATTTCAAGCTCTAAAAGTAAACAATCTTGAACCCATGTACTCCATAGAACTACCCTTCAAAATAAATAGAAAAATAAGATATTTGCATGACAAAGAACAATTGAAGAAATTCATGACCATCAAACCTGTTCTCCAGAATGCCCTGAAGGATATATTAGGAAGAGAAAATAAAGATCACAACCACAAAAACAACTATAGAAAGAAGTTACCAGGCAGAGCAAGCAGTTTAACAGAGGAGAAAGATAGGAAATTAAGAACAGGAAAATACCATGAAAAAGAAAAGCCAATACATACTAGTTATAACCATCAATGTAAATGGTCTCAATTCACCCATCAAATGAAACAGACTGGCAGAATGGATCAAGAAACAGATCCAACAAGATACTACATTCCAGAAACACATTTAACCCAAAAAGAAATTCATAGACTAAAAGTCAAAGAACGGAAAATAATATTCCATGGCACAGGAACCCAGAAAAAAGCAGGGGTAGCTATTCTATTTGCAGACAATGTAAACTTTAAGCCAAAACTGATCAAAAGAGACAAAGAAAGTCACTACATACTTGTCAGAGGAAACTACAAGAGGAAGAGATAAGAATCATAAATATATATGCACCAAACACTGGTGCACACAGCTACATAAACAAATATTAATAGGCATGAAAAATTAAATAAGCACTAACACAATCATAGTGGGGGAATCTCAGTTCCCCACTTTCACAAATAGATCAACTAGACAAAAAATCCACAAAGAAATATCAGAATTAAATCAAGCCTGGGAACAAAAGGACTTGATAGTTTTCTACGAAGTGTTCCACCCCTAAACATCAGAATACATTCTCCTCAGCTGTATATGGGGCATTCTCCAAAACAGACCACATACTAGCCCAAAAAGCATATTTAATTAAGTGTAGAAGAATTGAAATCATCCCATGTATACTGTCTGACCATAGCACAATGACACTGGAAATTAATGGCAAAAGAAATCACAAGAAGTACATAAACACATGGAAATTAAATAACACACTTCTGACCAACTAATGAGTCACAGAGATAATTAAAGACAATTTAAATAGTATCTATAATTAAATGATAATGCCAATGCAACATACTGAAATTATGGGATGCAGTGAAAACGGTCCTATGAGGGAAATTTATAGCGATGAACTCTCACATCAGGAAAACAGAATGAGTGCAAATAAACAATCTAATGTTGAACCTCACACTTCTAGAAAAAGAACAAATCAAGCTCAAAGCTCATACAAGGGAGGAAATTATAAAGATAAGAGCAGAAATTAATGCAATTGAGACTAGGAAAACAATACAAAACTCAATGTATCAAAAAGTTGGTTCTTGGAAATAATAAATAGAGTTGATAAACCATTAGCCAACCTCATCAAAAAGAGGAAAGAAAAAACACAAACTCAAGGAATTAGGAATGAAAAGGGGGAAATCACAATACATCCTGCAGAAATTCACAAAATCATCAATACCAGCTATGAGAATCTATATCATAATAAGATGGAAAACACAGAAGAAGTGGACAGAATCTTAGACATAATTGAATTGCCAAAACTAAATCAAGAAGATATAAAAATTCTACATAACCTGATATCAGCCAATGAAATTAAAAATGTAATTAACATTTACCAACAAAGAAAAACCCAGATCCTGATGGATTCACTGTTGAATTCTATGAGAAATTTAGAAAAGAACTAATGCCACTAATGCCAAAACTCTTTAATGAAACTGAAAGGGAAGCAGTACTTCCAAAATCATTCCTGGAAGCAAGTATTGGCCTGATTCCAAAACCAGAGAAGAATCTAACCAAAAAAGAGAACTACAGGCCAAACTTCCTAATGAATATAGATGCAAAAATCCTCAATAAGACACTGGCAAACAGAATGCAGCAAATCATCAGGTAGATTATACATATTTACATTGACTGTAGTAAATTTTTTTTTTAACCATTCTGGATAATGAGGATGCTTATAAGGGAATCCACATGTAAGACCATAAAATAAATTTATTAGTCATGGACTATTGGGTTAATAATATTCCTTAGTTATTGCGGGCTGATCAGATCCTCAGTCTCCTAAACAAGGGTACAGCAAATGCTAAATAAAAAGAGGCAAATGGAATGATTTCAGGTCTTCAGGAGGATCAAAACATTCTCACAGAATTTGAGATTCTCTCAGGACTAAGACCAAGACCTTCTCTGGGTGTCCTATATTTATTTGGTTATCAGAAGAAGGGAGGGGAATACTCAAGAAGGGCACAATCACTGAAGGACTTCTCCAAGTAAAGTATTAAATTAATCCCCGATAAAGATTAAGTTAATCCACCCAGGAGTGAGATGCCTGAGGAGATAGTCTTTATCTAGTTGAGATCGGATCCAAGTGTCCTTGCCTTTGATCTTGTCTCGTGCTTTGAGGCTTTCCCAGCTTCATCCACCATTGCAGGTTTTAGTGGGGATTAGTGACTCACAGAGGTTCACTTACTATGAGTCCATAGCCCACTTCCAGACAAGTGGCCAAGGCTTTGGACAGATTCATAAGTAAATATAAAAAGCCAATTGGTTAATTTAAGTCCTGCTCAGGACTGCTTGACAGTGGTCTCCATCAGTGGACATTTAAAATTATAAAACTCAGAAGATCTAGAAAGATCTAAGGACTGCAGGGACAGATATTTATCCCATATCAGTGCCTGGTGGTGTCACCTTTCTGGAGTTGCAGAAGTTATTAGCCATGTAAATGTGGACCCTTTCAGGAAATTAGAAAGAAGTACAATTACAAATGGCTAAATTAGATAAAAATTAATAAGCAGTCAGAGATAGATCAGACCCTTGAGTGTGTCAGTGTAGAAAATGAGACGCAAGAAGACTGTGGCTGGAGATAAATCTGAAGAGAGGCAGGCCTCAAGAGGGAGCAGCAACAGCCAGGCCTGAGAACCTCCCTAGAGATTAAACAGCAGTTTGAGATTATCCTGTAATTAGAACCACCTGATCCAGTGAGCCCAGTCAGGAGTCAGATGCATAGGCGGGTGAGCAGAGCACCTGGACCTATGCTTCCAGCACTTTCCAGGAATCCTTTGTTCTTTCTACCATTAGAAGTTATAGATAAACTAAAGTTAATGATGTTCATCACACACCCTTTGCTCATGCCTCATGTTCCTATTGGACTAGTAATAGCTCAGCAATTATACTTGTAATTCTGTATGTTCCTTGTAGTTTGAGCCATATTTATTCAAGTTGTGCTTTTGTTATATAAAATGTCCTTGACAAAGAGCCTTGGCCTCTACCCAGGCAAGACCCCTCCTGGGACTCCAAGAGCTATTCTTATTTCCAATTAATCTTTCCTAGCCACCTCCCTTGATTTGTGACTGCCTTCCTCCCTGTTGCAATAGCATGAGCTTGACATGTATGGTAAGGGTACAGCATGGGTGGACAGTGTTTACTCAGACACGAGTTAATGGATAAGCCCAAAAGCTCAAACTTTCTATTGCTTCACATAGACTCAGGAAGAAAACTCTCAAATGGACTTCTACTGATAACATTTAATACAGACTTTTTAGTTACTCCCACTTCTCTACTGCAGCTAAATACTGAGAATTCCCATTAATCTAACTAAACTTCTGCTTAGCAGAATAACCAGCTAGAAGCTGCCAGTCTCTGTAAACCACTTTTGCTTAAGAAAGCAGTTCTGAGAACATTTAGGAATAAACCCACCCTGAAGCCAAGGCAGTTCTGATGCAGAGGCCACCAAAGGGATGGGACACAGGAAGACCTGGGTCTTTACCTACTATTCACTAAAAAGCAAGATTTGCATTTTTTCCCAGCAGGTTCTAAAAGCAACTTTTGTTGCTATAAACCATAAGCTTTTTAACCAGGTTCTAGCAAAAGATTGCCTCTTAGGACCTTTTCTACCAATACTGATGTTGTGTTCGCCAGGCTTGTAGTTCAGCAAATGCTGAGGAATGAAGTTGTAGCAGAGGAGGTTAGAGGAGTTTTTAATTGGAAAAAATGGGGAGAAGATTAGCTTCAGGAATTTTAGGAGGGGGTCTGGATGGGGTAGCCCTATGGCCTCTCAATTTAGAATTACTGTACTTATAGGCTAGTAGGGAACAGGAATTGCTTAGTTGTTTAGTGATCACCTATCACAGGTTGCTCTGTGGATTTAAAATGACCAATTGGAAATGAAGCCCTTTAACTGAGTTCTTTCATATAGTATTTGCGGTAAACTGGATCTTAGAAAGAACCAGTTATTTTACATTGTAATAACCTCAAAGATCTTAAGGAGGGGTGGGGTACATTTCACGTTAAAAGAAGTTCATTGTATTTTAAATTCCTCAAAATTCAGGAGTTCAGTAGGTGGTGGCATTTCTCTTTAAGAGGGAGGGGCTGAATTCCAGGTTGCCTAAAGAACTGTCTTGGTTACTCCTCTCTCGTTGCTGAGACAGAATACCTGACACCCAGAATTAAGGAAGGAAAGGTTTATTTAGCTCACTGTTTGTGGAGGTTTCAGTCCATACTCGGCTGGCTCCAACGGAAAACAGCACATGGCAGAGGGTAACTGTTCTTGGTGGTGGAAAACAGCAAAAGCCACAAGAGCAAAAAGGGAGGAGCGGCGGCAAGAAGTCTCTTTCCTTCCCTTACATTGTACGCAAACTATCCGCCCCAGGGCGGGTGTAGCACTCACACCCATTGTCCTAACATTGGACCATGAATCAATCATAAACTATAGTGGCTTGCCCCATGACTGCATGAGCTTTGACGGGAGGGGGACATCCAGACACAAACCATAACAGGAATATTCATTCCTGGTCAAAGTCCTAGTTCACTGTTTATTCTTAATTTTTATCAGTATTGCTGGTCACCCCACTTTGTCTCAGGCCCTTCCACTAACTAACTGCCTTCTCATAAGCTAACTGTTTTCTACAATACTAAAAGCAACCTTCACACTGATTGCTACATAGCATGTCTGTGAAGCTAAACAGTTTAATCTTTTAAATGAGAGAATGCCCAACCAGTGCTGTATAAGTCACCTTCTATTAATGTTCAGCCAACTCTAATTCCCAAGAGCCTTTAAGATTCTAACAAGCTGGAAAATTTTAATTACATTCCCTTTATGCTTTTCCATCTCTTTTATAACCTTTGTGAAACAGCAAATACAACTGCAAAAGGCAAACAACTAAAATATAATTTTGATTAACTAATAGAGGCAGAGTGCAGTTTTGAGGTTATATTTTTAAAACATTTCCTTAAGCCATTTAAATGCAAAGGCATTTGGGTTTATGCCATCTTAATTACTGAGTGCTCATATTTTTACATTAATTTGGTACCATCTAAACAATATGCAAACACAAGCACACACATAGAGATAGAATAATACATTCAGGCCAACACACATAAAGTTATTATCCACCAGCTTTTAGAAAGTTACACTTTTGGCATGGTTTTTCTTTTTATACTCAGTCCTAAACTGGTATATCTGAAGTTAGAATTCCTGTTTTTCCCAAGGTAAGAGGAAGAATTCCTGTTTCTCCCAAGGTACATTTCTAAGGGAATTACTTGCCTGGTTAATCTGAGTTTGAATTTCCTGAAGAGCCCTTTTTTTTCTACCTTAACTTATTATAGGGTTTTGTATCAGTCAGTGTTTCCTAGAGAAATAGATATAATACAAGGTATACAAGTATATATAAGAATTGACAAGATTGGCTTCAAATGGTTGCCCACACTCAGATGTGGAAGAATGCAGATGGTCTGACTGCATGCTGGAGGTCTGAAGGATCCAGGCAAAGGTCGGAGCTCACTGCAGTGTCCAGACCAAATCTGTATCATGAGGCCCATGAATCTGCACTAGAAGGCTGAAGGATCTGCACCGGAAACCAGCGTCTGTGCTGGAAGGTGACTTCCAAGGAGAAGGCGAAGACTGGAGCTCCTCCAAAGGAACAGAAACAGATCTGTGCTTCTTCATTTCCCCTTCACACCATCTGGTCAACTAACCACCCGGGGGTTGGTTTTCTATACCCTCGGGTGTTGAGTTCTGAGCCAGTTTAGTTGGATTTCTCTTACATTGACACAATCCATTAACCATCACAGGCTTACTCAGTTTAAAAGCTCTTGCCCCAGGTTTTAAGACATTTCTCATTATTGCAATTTAGACATAGCAGGTCAGAAGTACACACATCTGATCCTGCACTCTTGCTCAAGGCCTCTAGTATGAAGAAAGAAACCAGTTTAGGAACAATAGTTCCCACCAAGAAACCCACAAAGGCAGGCCATCTGTACTCAAACTTCTCCATTATTTTTCTAGTTATGAAATGGAGGTGGCTGAAAACAAAAGTCAGTTTTCAGCAAACAACTTTTGACAGATATTTTGCAACATAGCCACTTTACTGTGAGTCAAGGACTATTACCCAGACTAGTACATTAGAAAAAAAGACACTAAGTCACTGCCTTGCGTTTATCAAAGTGTAAACACCTCACCACTCTAATGATTACCCATGCTTCCATAACCCTGAAACAGGAAGGTTGTGTGAGGCAACTCCTCTCTCTCTCCATTCAACCGTAAATGGAACTCCACCACCCTAGTGATTACTCAGGTTTAGACTTAGGTGGTCGTGCAGATTTTCAACATCAAGAGAGACAGTGGGGGGCACGTAGGACCAGGGAAAGTAAGTCTGACCCTATAAATGGTGAAGCCCACTTTTCCCCTCTGCCTATTCCAGCTGCTGCCTGTGAGCTTCAATAAACTTACTACGTATTACAAGGTGTCCACTTGGCAATCATTTCCTTGTCCACAAGAACCTGGGCCATTTTGTCCCACACAAGTGTATCAAGGCTGAGAGAAAATTTAAACTCCAGTAAGAAACTTACCAACATTAGCCGAGTAGTTACCATGGTCAGTGGCACAGAAGGCCCTTGCTTGTACTTGCCATTCTTCCAGAAAGGAGCAATGAAGTCACCCATTGTTACCAGATTTAGGGGTGCTAGATTTTCTTTCTAGAGATTAATTATAGTTTCTTTCTGTCCTGAGCAAGGACTTGGCCAGGAAAAGCACAAGTGGTAGCAAAGTTTTATTAAAGGTAAGAAAAGAAACAGGTTCTGCAGAGCAAATTTGGCCAAGCAAAAGTAGGAAAAAAAGTAGACCCTACAGCATGAGGATGGACCACCATCCAGAAGAGAAGTGAGCGGCAAAAAAACCCAGTGTGGACTGTCTTTTTTTGTGTTACCTACTCCTCAGGTTGATGTCAGGTCAAGGACATCCTATCAAAAACCTCAAGTTCTCATCAGAAGTTTACAGCCAGGCCTTTAGGAACTGTTCTGTGCATGTGTCCTAGGATTTTGTGATTAACAGGTCACATCTGCTTCTCCAGCTAGTTTTGCTACATCCTAATCTCCTTTCTTACTATGGATTTTATCATGGTCAAAGTAGTACCCATATATCTTCTAAAGGACATTCCCATGAAATCACAGTGTGCTTTCAATTATACAGGCCAAGTTGTATCACAATAAAATAAATTCTTTTCTAAAACTTTATAGTAGTTGCTGCATAGTAGTACAAACACTTATTTCTGAGCAGCTTACGACAGACCACAATGTCCTCAAACATACCATCAATGCCTCTATTGTGCTAAAAATCTCTTAACCCAAACTTTTTTGTTGACAAATAGTTCAAGACTGTTGAGCTCTATATTTGATCACTAAGAAACCTTAGAACAACGTGAAGCACCAAATGGGTTACATAATTCTAGCTGGTACTGAAACCTTCCTGCCTATCCTAGAATAAAGAAGGTTATTATAAAGAAGGATGCAGTGAGGCAGAGACCACTCAACAGTCTTTTGTGAAAACAACAAGGTCTACAGTTTAATACCTAGCTACAGGCAGATCGAGGGTGAAAAGGCCAACTGTAGGGAACAAAGAGAAATGGGTCCCTTTTTATAGGCATTGAAAGAAGGCAAGAGACATTAGGTGGGAAGATGCTAATAAACATCTGTGGTTAGTTTTCTGGTTGGCTTGTACCTCGGTGGACAAAGTCCTTGAGCCACCCATTGTAAAATTTTGAGTGTCTCCAGATATCTGGGGACCTACAAGTTTCCTTGTCCTATCTTATCTCTTTTATAACATCCTGTGCTTGCCAACAACAACCTCAGTTTTGAGCTGGATTCTGAGTCCCTGCTAAGAACAATGTCTATCTGACAAACCAGGTTGGGTGCTGGGAGAGTCACGTCTGATTTGAGACTTACAATTATAAGAAGAGAAAGATAGCCACTCCCCCATACAGGACTGGCAGCCAGTGTGGGTAATACCTAGGACTCTGCAACCAGCTCCACTGGAGGAATTCAGGTGCCTGGCTCCTCCCCCTGCAACACAGGACTGGCAGCCAGCACTGGAAACACTGGAGAATTGGCAACTGGCACTATTAGAAGAACCCAGGTGACTGGCCCCTACCCCTACATCCCAGGACCCACAGTCAGCAGGGGAAACACCCAGGACTTTGCAACCAACTCCACAGGAAGAATTCAGATGCCTGGCCCATCCCCCTACACTGCAGGACCAGGATAGCGGGGGACCAGCAACCACACAGTAGGACCCAGATTAGGATGTACATGATGGACAGGTGAGAATAGTGAGATGGAAAAGTCCAAAATCTGAGGTGACAGGTGGTCAGTTAGGTGAACCAGCAATGGGCTCAGAGACAAAGGCACACGACATCTTTGTTTTTATCTTTCTTTTCATTTTCTTTTTTCTCAACTTTTTTCTTTTTTTCTCTTGTTCTAATCCCATCCTCCAAACTCAGAGATCAAGTTCAGATAATCCCTCAAATACTCCTTCATTCTTTCTGAACTACCCCCTGCTGTAGTTTCCCAAACCTTGTGTGACCATCCTTTGTCTTCCAGCCTTGCTTCTACTTTCATTCCAGTTACCTTTATCTTACACACCATCCTCCCTAAATTTCTCCACCACAGGGTAAATCCACTCTAACAAGGGGAAACACTTTGCATACAAACTCCTAATTTACCATGGGTTCTGTTACATAACTATAGACTTTGCTCCTATGGTCTAAAGTACAAAATCAATAGTTTCCAGTTTGTGAGTTTCTAAATTGTGCTTGATGCTATTGTTATTGCTAATTGTACTACTTTAGCTAGAATGTCATGTCTGTTGTAATCAGTTGTTCTCCCTTCTGTAACAATACTGGGAAGTTCTGGGGTAATAACTTCACCACAACCCTACATGAAAAGACTGGGGATGGAGCCAAACACATAGCAATATCCCACTCTAATCTAATTAGGAAGGTAGGATCTTGGCACAGACACAAACCAAGAATCTCCTACACACAGAAGCCATCCCTGAAGGACAGACTTTTCCTAGAGAGGCCTTGATACTAGTGAAATAGCCCACCTACTACTGAAACTCAAAAAGATCATCACAGAAAAGAAATTAAAACAATTTTTGAAATAGAAAATGACCAGACAAAGAAGCAAAATGCAATCTCAAGCCTCTAACCCACTGAGCACAAGTTCAGGAGATATCAACATAGAAGAAACTGGAAGTCACACACCTGAAATTTCTGAAATGATAGCAACTAAAGTAAAGAAACAATTCTATGGGGCTATATAGGAAATCAGATCAGAAATAATCTCTTGGGTAAAAAACAAGAAATGACAACCATAATGAAAGAATTGCTCAGCATATCTAAAAAAGATATAGATTTTAAAAATAGAAGAGCATAGGAAAATGATGGAAACCTTGCATGAACAATATGGGAAAGAATTAGAATGCATGAAACAGATTCAAAGAAATATTCAGGAAATTAAAAATTCAATCAAAAGCTGGCAAAACCACTAAACAAAATTGAAGGTAGACTTTCAGGCCTTGAAGACAGGATTGTGGCTAGTGATCATGAAAGGAAAATCTCTTAAAAATAACAAGGAACCAGGAAATAACAATACAATAGCTGCAAGATGATAAAAAAATATGTCTTATAGGTGTCAATGAAAATGAGGAGTCAATACAAATGACATAAAAAAATATTTGCAGAAGTAATAGGGAAATTTCCCAAGCATGGGAACAGAATTGGACATACAGAAAAGTGAGGCAAATGGAACTCAAAACATCCATGACAAAAATAAATTGACACCCAGACATAGAATAATGTAGATCCCAGATATTCAGTACAAAAACAGAATATTAAAAGCTGTTGGAGAAAAAAAAAAAACACCTAAAAAGGAAAGCCCATCAGAATCACAGCAGATTTCTCGACACAAACCATCAAGTCAAGAAGAGCTTAGAGTGAAGTATTTCACATCGTGAAAGAAAACAACTTTCAACCCAGACTGATGTACCCTATAAAACTATCTTTCAAAATTAACAGAGAAATAAAATACTTCCATGACAAAACAACTGAAGAAATTCATGACCACCAAACCAACACTACAAAGAGTACTGAAAGATATTTCAGAAAGAGATAAAAATGACAGTTCTAAGAACAACATCAGAAAGAAACCACCAGGCAGGGCAAGCAATTAAACAGGGGGAAAGCAGGAAGCCAACAGCAGGAAAATATCATGACACAGATAAACCAGTACATACCAGTTATAACTATGAATGTAAATGGCCTCAATTCACCAATCAAAAGAAACAGATTGGCGGAATGGATCGAGAAACAAGATTCAACAATATACTGTTTACAAGAAACACATTTAACACAAAAAGAAACTCATGACTAAAAGTCCAAGGATGGAAAACAATACTCCATGCAACAGGAACCCAGAAAAAAACAGGGGTAGGTATACTCTTTGCAGACAATGTGAAATTCAAAGCAAGAATGATCAAAAGAGAGAAAGAAGGTCACTATGTGTTTGTTAGGGGAAAACTTCAAGAAGCAGAGGTAACTATCATAAATATATATGCACCAAATACAGGAGCACTCAACTGTATGAGACAATTATTAATAGTCATGAAAAATCAAATAAGCAATAACACAATTGTAACAGGAGACCTCAATACCCCGTGATCACAAAAACAGCAATTAGACAAAATATTAGCAAAGAAGTGACAGACCTGACCCAAACCTGTGAACAAATGGACTTAGTAGATATTTACAGAGTGTTCCACCCAACAACATAATGCAAATGGCATATTCCCAAAATTGTTGCACAGATTTACGTAATCCCAATCAAAATACCATTAATATATGTCTCAGATCTAGAGAAAACATTCCTAAAATTCATCTGGAAGCAGAAGAGACCTAGAATAGCAAAGGCAATCCTGAGGAACAAAGGCAAGGCAGGAGGCACCACAACCCCTGACTTGAAATTATACTACAAAGCTACTATGATAAAATCAGCATGGTATTGGCAAAACAAAAACAAAAACAGAGCTGAGGATCAATGGAACAGATTAGAAGATGCAAACACAACTACAAACACACTCAGCCATCTTATCTTCGACAAAGGTGCCAAACATTTTAACTGGAAGAAAGAGAGCCTCTTTAATAAATGGTGCTGAAAAAACTGGCTTTCCACATGCTAAAGGCTAAAAGTAGAAACATGCCTATCACCAGGCACTAAACTAAAGCCAAAATGTATGAAATATCTAAATATTAAAACAGAAACACTGAATCTACTGGCAGAGAAAGCAGGTAGAAATCCTGAAGACATAGGGATAGGCAGAGAGTTCATGAACAAAAACCAAACTGCACGGGAGATATTTCAAAGAATGAACAACTGGGATTTCATCTTATTGAAAAATTTTTGCACGTCAAAATAAATCATCAGCAGGGTAAAAAGAAAACCCATAAATTTGGAAAAAATTTTAGCCAACTGTCCCTCAGACGAAGGACTTCTATCTAGAACATATAAAGAATTTTAAAAATCAGGCCCCTCAGATTCAAAAACTCAATAAATAAATGGGCATGTGAGATGAATACATACTTCTCAGATGAAGAAATACACATGGCAAATCAATATATGAAAAAATGTTCAATATCATTGGTCATTCAAGAAATGCAATTTAAAACAACACTGAGATTCCATTTCACCCCAGAAAGAATGGCTATCATCAAGAAATCAACCAATAACAAATGCTGGAGGGGCTATGGGGAAAAAGGAACACTTCTCCACTGCTGGTGGAAGTATAGACTGGGAAAACCACTGTAGAAATCAGTGTTCAGATTCCTCACAAAACTAAGATTAGAGGTCCCACTTAACCCACCTATTCTCCTTCTGGGTATTTTTCCAGAAAAACTGAAAATATCATACCACAGCAATATATGTGCACCCATGTTTATAGCAGCATGATTTGTCATAGCTAAATCTTGGAAACAACTTAAATGTTTATCAACGGAGGAATGGGTAAAAAGATGTGGTATTTTTATACAATGAAGTATTACTCAGCTATAAAAAAAGAAAAACTTGAGGCTTTTATAGGTGAATAGATGCAACTAGAGACCATACTCATAAGTGAAATAAATCAGACTCACATGTGGAAACACTGTATTGTTTCCCTAGTGTAAGAACCTGAATAAATAAAATCCAAAAGGTACAATAGATATTGTGAAAGAGAAAGAAATTGCTCAAAGGGAAGAAATAACTGGGATGAGGGAAAGGAGAAAAGAAAGAAGGAAGGGGAAATACATACATATATGTATATACAACGATAGCTGGGAGAATTGTACTGCTGATGTCTACTGGTTTATTGAAAGGAACAGTTAATGCTTAAACATTTTTATCTTGACCAATTTTGCATGCTTATATCTGGTAATCTGAACAACTAATTTTAAGATAACAATGTGCAATATACGAACCATTGTTGAATTCCTACCATCTTGTTTAGTGAAGCTCTGTATCATTTCTAATGTTTTCGTTATTACTTTTTATTCTCTTTAATGGTTTGATCAATCTTACATTCTTACATCTGGTAATCTGAGCAACTTCTCTGAAGATAACCATATGTAATATAAGAACCACTGTTAATTCTTATCATCTTGTTCTGAAATCCTGTATCATTTTTATTGCTTTTGTGTTGCTTTTTTTTGTCTTTGTTAGGGCTGGGAATATAGCTCAGTGAGTGGCATAAGCACCTGCCTGGCAAGCGCAAGGTCCTGAGTTCAGTTCCTGGTACCAAAAAGAGATCAGCTGTTTTGTCTTTGTTGTTGTTATTTTGTCATTGCTTTTTTCTCTTTAAAATAAGTTCAGCCAGACTAGCCACCCACTTCCTCTAAAAACTCACACTTCTCCCTCCAGAGAGCGCTTCCACAAGCTGCAGGTGATTCCCGCTATGACAGCCATGGTGAAGAAGGGAATCTTTGGCAGTGAAAATGAAACTGATGATCATGTAGCCTGAATAACTGCTTTCCAACTTTTTGAAAGACTGGTGGGGGCGGGAATCAAAGGATAGGTTGGAAGTGCTCCAACTATAGTGTTTAGGGCTTATTTTCTAATTTTATTTTGAGCCTCTGAATTGAGACATTTTAAAATCCCAGTCAGTGGAAGAGATCTACCACCTTTGCAAGATAGACAGAGGCTTGTAAAGGCCCAGGAAAAGACCTGCCGTTGGGCCCTAGGGCACAGAAGTCTCTGGGACAGTTTTGCGCTACCTGCCCAAACACCCAGGTTCCTCTCTGTAGCGAGACAAGGCTGGGAATTACTCAAAATCTACTCTGAAGGCTTGTGCTCACTGCCCAGCAAACAGAACTGACACATTAGCAAAAGTGTGTACAACAACACACCTTCCCCCTATACGCATAAATGATGAAAATAAGACCTAAGAGAGGGCAGAGCCCGGAGGCTGAGGCCTCTCTTTGAGAGTGTGAGGGACTGGAAGAGCAACAGAGAAACCACTGACCTCTCTTTTGGTTCAAGGCTACAGACTGTACCATGTCTGGCGGGTGGTGTCTGCTCTCCCCTGATCTGCCAGGTGAATCTATGCAGCTTGGGACACGATCCCAGGCACCCAAAAAGCGAAGCCGTGACACCGGGCAGACTGAGTTTGTGCCCTTTGATTTAGAAAGGGAGATTTAAAGAGCAGTTCAGAAATCCTTCCATGAGTTGCAGTGTTTCGGTCCCACAGATCCGTGTTTTGAAGATAGCTCCCTCTGGTGTCTCCCAGAGGTTGGTTTCCTTTACTGGGTCTCAGGTTTTTAGGTTTCCCATGCCAGCTGCACGCGGGACATAGGCATCACCCTTAGGCTGTGTCCCCGGGGAGATTCTTGAAGTCTAATCTGCCCCGGATGTCGGGGTATGTGTTCCTCATTTAAGACAGTTTTCCTGTCATCGCATTCTTATAGACCAACACTCATTTTCTGACAGCTCAAGTTGAGAATTTTTAGTCACTGGACAGGAGAAAAATCTGAAACGGATTGGGACCAAAACCTTTTCAGTCAGTCTCTCTCTCTCTCTCTCTCTCTCTCTCTCTCTCTCTCTCTCTCTCTCTCTCTCCAGTACAAACATGTCTCAAAAGAAACTACCAAGTGACAGAAAGACATTGGAAAAATGATCAGTGGAAAGAGTTTTCTCCTCCTACACTCGCGGAGAGTCAAGGAGACAGTGCACTCAGCGATCGTCGCCCTCAGCCTGGGGGGGTGGGGTGGGGAATCTCAAGGACTAAGGTCGCCTCGTCACGGTGGAGGATCGTACTGGAAAGGAAACTGAGGCAGAGCAGGCTCAACATTCCCCTCCATGAGGGTGGAGTGGGGGATCAGGCCAGGGTGCGCCAGAGGAGTCTGTCCTCCCAGAAGGGAGGGTAACAGCCAAGCTAATCACTTTTGGTTGGCTGAGGGCATCGTGTGACTCATGTAAGGCACTTTTTTTTTTATATATATAAGCTAGATTCTATCTAAAATTTACCCTGGAGATTTGATATAGAACATTTCCATGAAAAATAAGGTCCACTAGGGGGAGCTCCAACTTTACTTTTCCCCGGCTCATCCTCCTTCCTGGCTGGTCCTCCACTTCAAGCCCTTCCAAGTGGGATCTGTCCTCCTCCGGAAATGTTGTGCCAGCCCTCTGCCACTCCCAGCTCCAGACCTGAGGCCAACTCTGGGGTGAGGGACAGATGGGGTCACAGGCCTCCATTTTAGGACAGGAACCACTGGGCACTGCCCCTCACCATCCACAGAGGACAGAGGCCAACTTACAGAAGGAAGGAGGTCCAGAGAGGGGAAGGGCTGCCCCAAGATCACACCCCAGGGGCAGGACAGCCAGGACCCAAGCCCAGCCCGTAGCACCCTCTCAGCACCCCAGCGCCCACAGCCTCCCTCAGCTAAGGAAACGAAGCTGCCCCTCTCCAGAGCACCCAGGGGGCTGGGAAAGGATGAGGGAAGGAAGTTAAGCCCCCTGAAGAGCTGAACATAGAAATTCATGTGACAAGAGGTAGAATTATTTCCCTTGGAAAAAAATTAATAAAAAGCCCTCCCTTACCAGACCCCCAGGGTATTTGGCTGTAAGCTGATGTAATCGAGAGGAGAGGCCAAGGGGGGAAAGCCCCTACCCCACCCCAGCAAGCCTACTGCCAGGAGCACAACAGGCGGACTGCAGCTGGAGCTGGGGGTGGGGACGAGCCAGTGGGACTGGAGCCTGGGACAGAGAGCAGAAAGCTGTGAAATGGCAACATGGGGCAGCACTCCCTTGGGCCCTAGGGCAGGCCTGGCACAGCACATGAGACGCATCGCTCAGGCTGTGTCCACTGGCAAAACCTGCTGCATATGAAGCCAAGAAGGAGGCAGAAAGCAGGGGGCAGGGCTGGGGGACCCTCAGGAAGTCAGGACACAGCTTGGACTCCACAGGCAGATTCTTGCGGTCTTCCAAGGAGGAGGGGAATGGGACCGGAAGAGCATGGCTCAAGGAAAGGTGGGCAGGGCCAGGGCCCAGCCTCCTCTAGATTCCTCTCCCTCAGTTGCTGCAGTTCTCACGAAGCTGAAGC
>NW_004955429.1:18976393-19017500 GCF_000276665.1 Chinchilla lanigera | reverse complement strand
AGGGCGTCCCCATGTGCAGCACGGTGCACATACTGCTGCTGTGTGATTTCACACTAAAGATCCTGTGTCACCTGTCGCTCCAGGCAGTGTTGAGGAGACATGCATACCCAGAACTGGCTCTCAAGGGCCATATGCGCCCCTCCGGCACTCGTGTGACTACACAGGCAAAAGTAGATTCTCTGCTTTTCTTAGTTACTCCAGATCTTTCCGACCACTTTCATAGCTTGCACCCGCACTCTGATTTTGCTGGTTGACTTACCTTAACGCCGTCTGCTCCGTCTTGACCTTCCTGACAGCAGGGATTCGGTTGTCCTGGTCACACCGCTAACTCCCTCGCACTGGGCACTGGGCCTGGTGTGTGGGACAATTATACATAAAGGACGGATTGATGCAACTTGCTTCTGAGATTATTAATGAGCTGCTTCACCGTAGGTTAGGAAAAGAAGCAGCATTAGCCAGGAGCAGTAAGCCTGAAACAACCTGCAGGAGACGGCCGCTGAGTACCTAGTGCTGCAGTGAAGGTTTGTGTCAGGCACGTTTTCTATGTTATGCGTCCCCTCCCAACAGCCCTTCGAGCTGTGCGCTGACAGATCTCCACAGGAGAGAGGGCAGCGGCTCCTGGAGGTGAGACGATGCGGAATCCCCGTCACTGAGAGCGGGCGAGGCCCCCTGTCACGGTCGCCGTCGCTGTGCTGTGTCTGCAGTCCGGGACGCAGACTCTTCCGAACAAGCACACAGGGAGAAGGAAATAAGCTCTGCTTTTTTCTTTTACTTTTCTGAGAAGTATCTGAGTTATAATTTTTTGTTCCGAGAATTATAAAACTTGCATCGATCTCCGCACTCCGACATCAGCCGTCACAGAAGAACCGACCTTTTAGAGTGGTTCAGCAGCCTGCTGGTCTCCTCGTCACAGAGGAAACAATACTGTCCGTGCTGTAGTCAAAGGAGAGTGCGTGAAGCGTGTGTGGGCCATGCGCGTGGGACAAGCCACGTGAGGGCCGCGTGTGACTGAGCACCTTCTTTACTGTGTGTCTGCCTGGGGAGGAGCCCGGCCGAGGGGTGGTGGGGCGGGGATGGGGTGATGCTGGGCAGCAGGCATTTTATGCCCGTGTTGTTGTTTATGTCTCCACACCCACACTCCTGAGGCCCACACAGTCGGCAGTGGCAGTGTTTCAAAAGCATTTCCACGGAAGCGTCCTCACAGTTGAGCGCTCCTCTCCCAAGTACGCACGCCAAGGCCAAATGAGCCACCCCAGGGACCAGGCCCTGGGTGCCTCCCGCTCCACCCACCTGCTCCAGCCTCCCAGGAGGAAGAAATCCAGGCAAGGGGGCTTTCTGAAGGCCCTGGGCCTGCAGCTCTGTTCTCGGTACAGCGAGTGTGAGGGGAGAAGCAGGCACACGGCACGGGGTGGCTTCTGCATCAGGGACAACAGCACAGGTTCAAGTCTGAGCCACCCCCGTCTAGGGCATGAAATGATTCTGTCCTGGAGCCATGCATCAGGGCGAGCAAGGGAGACGCCCAGGCTACCTGGGAGAAGTGGGGGTGCAGATGCCATAGGGGTTCAGCAAGGAGAAGGCGGCACAGCCAGGCCCTTCAGAGCCTGGGCAGGGTGATGCGCACCCTGGGAGGCGGTCCTGGAGGGGAGGGTGGGGCCCCAGGTCAAAAACATCACAGGGCGGCAGCAGGCAGGGAGGGCAGGAGACGGCACAGGGACAGACCCGCTGGAAGCATCCATGTAGAGAAGTCTGGTTTCTCAATGTTAGAAAAGAATCAGATATGGAAAAGGAGAAAACCCTGTGGCTTTGGGTTAGAAGTACAGGCACTGGGGGAGTTCAGACTGGACAGTATGTGCATAGCGAGACAGAAGTAGGTGCTGTGTGAATGTGTTCTCTCTCTCTCTCTCTCTCACACACACACACACACACACACACACACATGCACACACACACAGTCTGCTGGAGCCATCAACACCTTAACACCAAGGAGCACACTTCGTCCACTCAATGGAGTTGGGGAAACGGCCGATTCCAAAAGGCAGGGCACAAGGTGAGCCTTAGAAAGTCTGCACTAGAAGCGTGCAAAAGTGAAAGATGCGTGCCGAAAGGACTCCCAGTGACCCAGTAACCGGTGACAACAGGTAATCCATTAAGGAAGAAGTAGGAGTGCCTAGTGATATTAGTTAGTAAACAATTAACTAAAGGAAGGATGGGCTAATAGAGGGATGATGGAGACAGAGAGAGACAGAGATGGAAAGAGAGAAGAAATATACTGAGGAATGGAAGGCTTACATGGCTTCCGATGACCTCCCCTGAGAATCTTACTAATCGTGAGGTAAACAGAGCAACTCGGCAACAAAGAAGCTGCAGCCAGCGTCTTCACCAAGTGACAAAAGCAACAGCTCTCAGGGGTAGGACACAAATCACACGGGAAGATGACACAGTGTCCTGCCTCTCGTGTTTCTGCCCGCGGTGTGTCGGTGAAGCACCCCGTGAGGACACACAAGTGACCCATCTGAGGGGAGGGGCCCGGGTGCAGCTGAAGGAAGTCTGAGGGTGCCGCTGGAGGGCGCTAGTCATGCGCTCGGTGACAGAATGAGCCCTGTCGTTCTGAGCAGGACTCTTACTGCGGACGACCTTACTGCAACAATGGGCAGAAACACGAATGGAGCCTGAATATCAGGTGCTGGCAACGTATTCATGTTAAACCCCTGATTTTAGTGGCTGTATTGTGGGCTTGTAGGAAAGCATGCTTGTTTGTTGGAAGTATTCATCAATATATTCAGGGACAGTAGGCGCCATGCCAGCAACTTACCCTCAAGTGGGCCAAGGGAAAAAAAACTTTCTTTTTAAAGCTTTTTTCCTTTGTGGCACTGGGGGTTGAGTCCAAGGTCTTCGCAGTGAGCTACATCCCCAGCTATTCTTGAAGACAGAGTCTTGCCAAGTTGCCAAGTGGCCCAGGGTGGCCTTGCACTTGTGATCTTCCTGCTGGGTTACAGGCAGGCGCCACCACACCCACCTTGCACCTTTTCTGCGATCTTAGGTTCCTCAACAGTTAAAAGAAGGAAAAGAAAAAGCAAGTGGGGGGAAATGCCAAGAGTTTGAGGGGAGGGGAAGGAGGCCCTGGAGGGGCCCCAGGGGGTAAGGAGGCCGGCAGTCCAGGCAGACCTGCCCAAAATGAAGGTCTGGGTGCTGCTGGCGCCTGGTTACACCGGGCCCGGCCCTGCAGGCCTTTGCTTGGAACAGCTCCAACCCGAGGCACTGGGCAGCACCTGCTCCGGGCTAGAGGAGTGCCAGGGAGGCGGGGGCACCCGCAAGAAGACGGACAGATGAGGATTGGAGCCTTCGTAGAGCCGCAGAGGTCAGGAACCCAATGGGGAAGACCTCTGGGGTTCGGGCGGGCCTTGCTAGTGAACCCCAGTGGAAAGCTGATTCTGTATCTGTCTGCGCTCACTGCCCTTCTGAGAGCCTTGTTTCAGGACTGTAAGGCACACACAGCTCCTCATGGATAGAAACACACTTTGGGAAGGGAGCGGGAACAAGAGCCAGGACCGAATGTTCTGGGCACAACTCAGCCATCCATCGCTGCTGGCCTCAGTTTGCTTGCCTGTGAAATGGGGGAGGCCACACAGAACTGGGGAGGAGACCCAGCTGATGCAGACGCAGAGCTGTGAATGGCCGTGTCATGCGTGCACAGAGAAGAATCAACCTGCTTTTGTTTCACACTTTTAGAAGGAGACAGTGGGGTTGCTCCACATCAAGCACTTTTCCGAGAAGCACACAGAAGACACTCCTGCCCCCATGAGCCAAAGGATGCTGGACTCCAAGCCAGAAGATCGGGGATCTGAGCAACACGGTCCCTCTCAGGCATTTAGAAGGCGGTGACACTCACAGCCACTGCAGACGCTGCCCGCCGGTGCCCCGCCAGCCAGCCCTCACCCCCTCGCCTTCCGGGTTCCTCCCCTCCCCAGCCTGCAGCCCGCCGTGCTCTGAATGTGGCTCATGGCTTAGAGGCTCAGGGCCCGGGTGCGGCCGCTGTGAGGTCATGGAGCTTCGAGGGGAGCGCTGCGGGGCTCCTCAGTCCCCGGGGGCGCTCGGTGGCCTCTGCAGTGCGCCTGAGTTCTTGCAAGATGGTCGTTGCGCAGGGATCAGGTGAGCTCCCCCGCCCCTCTGCTCCCTGGCTGGACATGCGACCTTGACACGTGCTCCACACAGCCCGGGTGACCACGGAGCTGCACCACACTGCGGACTTCAAACCTTGAACGCTGGGAGCTGTATAAACCTCTTTTCTACGCAGCTTGTATTATAGGAAGGAAAAGCTAACATGGATTCTGTGGTCTGTTATTGATACCGGTTTCCCACCAAAGCCCCAACTCAGGCGGCCTCCGCTCCGCCGCACTCAAGCTGCTGAGGTTGCTCAAGACGAGCTCTGCGGCCACAAGGGCTGGAGCCAGCCCAGAGCAGCCTCCGCTCCTCTGGGAGGCGGCCTCGGACCTCAGCAAGCCTGAACGCTCTCCCTCCCTCCTCCCAACGCCATCCCAGTCCCCAGTCCCTTCCCTTGCTTCTCTGCCAACATCTGGCTATTCTTCACAGGGCAGCGAGCAGCACACCAGCGCCTGCGGGCCTGCACATGCCTGCGTCTGGACTTCCCACGCTGCTCTCATGCCATACCTATGTGCTCCTCTCAAGGACCATCCTCAGCTGGCTTTTCCTGCATCTGCAACTTGTCTGTCTCTCCCTTGACCTCCCCCCTCCGCAGCTACTGCTCTGTTTTTCCTTTCCCCTTCACAGCAGGAAAACGTATTTATGGTCCGTGCTTCAGGGCCAGCCTTTAAGGCACTCTAACTGGACTTCTGCCCCCACCCCTACACTGAGCTGGCTCTTGGTAGAGCCCCAGAACCTCCAGGCAGCCAGATTCAAAGGCCCTGCTCTGGTCGGTCCGTCTTCACCTTCTTTCCTCTAGCTGCACGTCCTCCCCGGGGCTTTAAATAGTGCGCACACAGGACTGGCGCCCTGCACAGGCCCTGGGCTCTGAGCCTTCCAGAAATCCAGACGCAGCCCCGACACGTCTCCCTGCTGCCCACGGGCTTCTCCGACCCAGCATACCCTAAAGAAACTCTTGGTTTCTTCTTTTCTGTAGTAATTCGAGTGCGTGAGAAAATGTTCAGCAGTAACCAAATTTATGCAGACAAAGTGAAAATAAATGCCATTTTCAAATGTCAGCTTTGCACCTGTTGGGGTAATTTGAAATGAAATATGCTTTGAACTGCTAGTACCTCCCAGTCAGCACACATCTGAAGTGCGGTTGACCGTGAATGTCTGTCTGATTCCCCACATTTGCGGCACTCCGTTAATCCCCGTCCCACAAGCTGCTGTCCACGCACAGCTGTCCTCTCCTCCGCCCTCACACCTGCGGCAGCTCCTGACCCGCCTCACGTTCCTGCCACCCCAGCCAGGCTCCCTCCAGCCGGCTGCTCAAGCCAGAAAGGATTGGCCACTTCTCCACTCCTTGACTTCATTTCCACAGCCAGTCTGCTCAAGGCAGGTCTTCTCACCTGCCTCCCACTACCCACGGAGACCACTGCTCCCCACCCACTGCCAGGGCCCTGGCCCATGGCACAGCCCCTGTCACGGACCAACAGCCTCTCAGACCTGCGTCTCCAAGCACCTCGTTGCCTACAACCCTTTCCAACCCATTCTCCGAGACACCTCACTTGCTTGAAATCCTCCCGAAGACTTCCTCTCCAGAGAAGAAGACCCAGCCTATGTGATCTATGTGAACCTATGTGATCCTGCTCCTTCCCACCCCTGTGATCTCCGAGTGCTGCCCACAAACCCTTCTTTCTGTTCCCCGGGGCCTGCTGAGTTCACGCCCATCCAGAGCCCCAGCCGTAACTTCAGCTAGGATTCTCTTCCTCTGACTGGTGCTATGGTTTTGGTTCCACCAAATCGTGTGTTGGAGCCTGGGTTTCTGCGTGCAGTGGTGCTGGGAGGTGTGGCCTGGGGAAGGTGCTCGGCCCCAGGGTGGAGCCTCTTGGATGCACAGATCCCTTCTGGGTGGAGGGGTGTTCGTCGCTGTGAGAGCAGGCTGCTGCTCCCTGCTTTCTCTGGCTTCCTGTCCCACCACATGGCCTCTTTTGTGCTTGTCCATGTGCTCTTCCACCTGCCAGCAAGGTTCTCATAGATCCATCAGTCCAGTATTGGGCTTCCTGGCCTCCAGAACCTTGAGTCAAGTTAAAACTTTCCTCTGTATGTTATCTGACCTCAGGTATTCTGTTGTAGCAACAGAAAATGGACTAAGATACTTAATCACCCCACTTCTTCACCTAATTCAAATCAGAATTCCAATATGATCCACTCAGAGAAGATCCAACCTGATGCAACCACATGATCCCTTTGGGTCTTATCACCCTGCTTCAATGATCAGAAAAAGGCTGACCACCACCTGGACTGTTCTTGACTGTCTCCTGCTTTATTTGGTGTCTGTAATTCCACTCCCCTCTAGGACATGGCTTGCATGAAGTCAGTTCTCGCCTCTATCCCAGAGCCTGGCTCCCAGGAGCACACATAGAAGGTTGCTGACTGAATACTCTTCCTGTCCTTCCAAACAGGATAGGCAGCAGGGCTGAGATCAGCAGCAGCAGGCGTGCGGCAGTGTGTAGAAGCAGGGACCGCCGAGGTGGTGCTCAGTGCAGACCCACAGAGCATCCGGCAGCAGGCTCCCCATGGCAGCAGGGAGCGTGGCCAGGGTTCAGACATGGAGCTGAGGTCTTAGCTCCTGGGGGAAAGAATGCCAACTCCTTGTGCCTGGGGCTCACAAAGGAGGCTTGTGTGACCTTAGTGCTCAGCTCCTTCAGGAGTAACCACAGACCAGATTCCTTGCTTCCTTCTCTGGTCTCTTCTTCCGGTCCCTCTGTTCCCCTGCCCAAGCCTGCTGACTGGCCCTCCCTCCTAGGCCTCTTCGAGAATATCGCTCCCTCCCAGCCTCATTCTTTCCACCCAGTGGAACTCTGCCCTGCCGCTCTTTCTGTACCTGCACTTCCCAGGCCCATTAGCCTCCGGCCCCTTCCATCCCTATCTCTCCTATATCTCACTCCCTGGACTGCGGCTCCTGTTCCACCTGCCTCTCTCCCAGCTCCACACTGAGCTCCTGGCTGCGTGGTACCCTGGGCCCAGGGCGATGTCCCTACCCTCCCAGCACTGAGCATAAAGCCTCAGGTGAAGAAAGCTATGAGGAGGTCGCTGGATCAGGGACCTTGCAGGCCTGAGTGTATTCAAGATAGGTCCCAGAGAGATAGTAAACACAGCACACTTCTGGATGTGCACCTTCTGGAAGATGCCAGGTCAGGGCCTAATCTTAAGGTCTGCCCCACCCTGCACACTCAGGTTAGATTTCAACACTTGCTAGGCTTTGGATGTGTGTTCCCCAAGTACCATGCGTTGGAGGCTTGGTCCCCAGCCGATGGTGCCAGTGGAAGGTGGTGGAAGCATTAGTGAGAGATCTTCCAGTCACTAGGAATACACCTTGCAGGAGGTATTGCGATGCCAGCTTCTGCCTCTTCTTTCACTTTTGGCCATGACATCACGTCTTTCTTCACCATGATGCACTGCCTTGCCACAGACTCCAAAGCTAAAGAGCCACCTGCCCATGGACTGAAACCTCTGAAGCTATGAAAGAGAACAAACCTTCCCTCTCTTTAAATTACCTCAGGCATTTTGTTACAGTCACGGAAAACTGACTAGCATAACTCTTCTAGACTCTGTCTTAGGAAGAATTTATTCCTTTTAATCTGGCAGTCTTGCTAGGTCTTCAAATCTCCTAAGCAAAAGGCCAAAGTATTTGAGAGACTAGCAAGCATCATCTGAGAGCAAGACCTCACAGATGTGGTTGGAGGCCACCCGAGGCTGGGGTTAGAGGCCCAGACGTGCTGCCAAAGGGTGCTGGGAACAGAGGGGCACCTGCTGAGAACTGTCACCACTTTCATAGCTGGCCTGTTCAGAGAGGCTGGCCCCACCTCAGATGGCCCCAGCACCTCTGAAAATGACTGTTCCCTTCAGAGGTCATAGCAGAAGGGCACTGAGGAGGCTGCTGAAAATCTCCACCAGTGCCCACCTTTGGGGCTGAAAAGGGTCAGGTCACTGTTAGAGTGACATGATGGGCAGACTCTGGCCAGGGCTCAGCACCAGAGGACCTGCCCTCCCCTGGCTCCCAGGCCTGTGTGATGATGATGATGATGATGATGGTGATATCAATGGTGACAATGATGGTGATGTGACTGCCCTGAGCATCAGGAGTCCCCTCCCCTCTATGAACATCTCAGTTGTGATGGTGTTGATGACGATGATAGTGATGATGACGATGGTGATGAAGGTGATGTGGTCTATGGGAATGGGGTAGTCCTTCTGCTCTACAAGTGACTCAGCTGTGGTGGTGGTGTTGGAGATGATGATGATGGTGGTGATGGTGGTGGTGATGATGGTGATAATGGTGATGATGATGGTGAAGGTGATGATGATAATGATGGTAGTGATAGAGATGTTGATGGTCATGATGATGGTGATGGTGATGATAATGGTAGTGATAGAGATGATGATATTGGTAATGGTGGTGATGGTGATGATGATGGTGATAGAGGTGATGATGGTGATAGAGATGATGATAATGGTAATGGTGGTGATGGTGATGATGATGGTGACAGAGATGATGATGGTGATGGTTGGTGATGATGGTGATAGAGGTGATGATGATGGTGGTGACAGAGATGATGATAATGGTAATGGTGGTGATGGTGATGGTGATAGAGATGATGATGATGGTCATGATGATAATGATGGTGATGATGATGGTGATTATGGTGATGGTGGTGCTGGTGATGATGATGGTGATAGAGATGGTGATGGTGATGGTTGGTGATGATGGTGATAGAGATGATGATGGTGATGGTGGTGATAATGGTAGTGATAGAGATGATGATAATGGTAATGGTGGTGATGGTGATGATGATGGTGATGGTGGTGATGATGTGACAGAGATGATGATGATGGTGATGGTGTGTGTAGATTACTGCCTCTGGGAAATGAGGAGACTTCCCACTTTAGCAACATCAGACTCCAAGTTGGCAAGCACCTGGGCTGGCTGGCAGAGAGGTAGTGGGGCCACCTCACTAGTATGCAGCTGGTGTGCCCACCTCAGCTTCCTGAATGCTGGTCACAGCCTCTGAGAGGCTAAAATGGACTGTGTCGCTTGCACACTCCCGTGCAGGCTACAGAGTCACCTCTAGCTGCAGAAGTCTCTGCGTGTGCAGCTGACCGCAGTACTGACTCCGTTTAAATATACTAGGAGGGAAAACCTCCGAGCTGGCCCAGGCGCTCTGCACAGTGGAGGTCACGGGGCCTCCTGCACCCCGAGCTGTCCTTCAGCTCTGACTCCTACTTCCCTTTTATGTAGCTCCTGGGGTTCCTTTCCCCAACAGCCAATTTACAGAGCATCTACCATGTACCACCAGTGGCATGCGGCTAGAAGATGAATGGATTTGGAGTAGGGGGGGCACTGACTTCAAAACCCACAGATCATGGGACAAAGAGGTGACTGTGGGCACCAGCCTAGATTAGTTTCCTGCAGAGCGATACTTATTCCACCTGTGGGCTGATAGAAGCACCCTCTTCCAGAAGGCTGTGAGGAGTTGAGAAGTAGCAGAGGCCTCTGACCGCGGCATTCAGCTGCCTGGTCCCCTGCTGTTAATTCCACAAACACCTACTGAGCGCCCGCCAAAGTGGGGCACTGTGCAGAAGAAACAGACATGTGGAGCTGTGCTCTCCAGCGGTTGCTGTGCGGGCTCTGATGCCCTTAAAGGCCCTGCTAGAAGCTGGAGTAAGGTGTGTAGTACTCTACAGAGGAAGTTCAAGGAGCTTGTAGGCGGATGCAAGAGAGAGAGATTTCATTTCAGCTGGGAGAGTCAGGAGATCCCGCGACTGCTGGCAGCAGGGGGGTGGGGGAGACTTGAGAACGGCTTTTGGAAGGGGAAGATGATGGGAGGGAATTCGAAGAGCAGGAGATGAGTTCAGCAGAGAGGTGAAGGGGTGGGAAAGAGTGAGCTTGGCTGTGATGGTGGGGGATTCTGCTGAAAGGAAATTACGGTCGGCCTAAGAGGTGATAATTAAATACCAAGACGATAAGGACCTGCTGCCCTTGGTATCCAGAGTGTTCTGTGCTTGAGCTCTGCTTTCAGAAGGTGAATGCCACAGCAGCGTGCAGGACGGGGCACGGAGGAAAAGGAGTGGAGGCACTAGGACTAGGGAGGCCAGGAACGAATGTAAGAGGCTATTTTCAAAGTCCGGTCCAAAAGTAATGAGAATGCAAACTCCCAGAGCATTGGAAGGGTGGCTTGACAGAGAAATGCGGAGATAGACTTTGTAGGAGTCGGCAGCTGATGGGATGCGGGGGAAGAGGGAAAAGTGGGAATCAAGGATGACTTCCGCTTTTCTAGCCTGTGTGAGTAGGAAAATAGTGGTGACATTCACAGAAATAAACAAGTCGGTGGGAACATCCAGTTGCTGGGGGGGAGAATGGATTTCAGTGCGGATATGTGGAGTTGGAAATGTCACTGAGTCATATGAGAAAAGATGCCTGGCAAGCAGATATTAAAGTGGTTCCAGTCAATACAGATCATAAACAAAATGGGGAGGCAAATGGCGAATGGCGAAGTATCTCCTGACGCACACGGCAGGCGTGCAGGGAGCCCTTAGGAGCCAAGAACAAAGAGATGAGCACCCCGATATAACCAGGGCCAAGCGTCCTCATCTGTTCGCTTAAGGACTAATACAAAGGAGAAATTAACATGCAGCAAAAATGCTTAACCCCACTAGAAATCAGGTAAAATCAAAAAGAAAAACTTACCGTCTCCCCCCCAAACTACCTTATGAACCTCTGTGTCTGTGAGGTTTTCAGAAGCACGGGTGCTTGTGTAAGCTTCTTGTGGAAATGTAAACAGGTTAAAAGTTTTCGGGAGGAAGTTTGATGAAATGCTGTATAAGTGTTAAAAAGCACAAATTATTCAATCCATGATTGCAGTTTTTAATTTCTCACCAAGAGAGAATTGGAGACCCTCATAAACGGGTAGCTAAAGAATTCCATGATAGTGCTGATCATGGTGGGAAAAACAAGAGTCACCTTCAGTGCTCCAGGAAACAAAACCGATACAATCGACTGCGGTGCGCCCACACGGTGGAGTACTATCCAGCCATTACAAATCTTCTGTAGAGAGTATTTAATAACACAGATATGCAAGTACTGTGAAGTGTTGGAGGAGGACAAGCAGGAAAACATGCACAGCGCAACTGTGCTTTAAAAATTACAGCGTATTCATGCTCTGCTGTCACAGGTACTCCGTAGGTGTTCATGGAGCGAAGGGCAGCACGCCACGGGGATGAGTGTCCGGGAATAAAGGCCCCTGCGATCTCCCGCCCACTCCCTGAAGGCTGCAAGAAAGGAGACCCAGGAAGCACGGGCAGTGATTGTCACAGGGTGTTGGGTCATGAATGGTTAATTCTTCCTTTCCTTGTGCTTGTTTATATTTTCAAAAATATACGCCATTGACACACATCATTTTTGTAAATAGTGAAAGATAACGATATTGAAAAAGCCAAGGAAATGCAATCCCAGAGCTCTGGAGACAAATGCAGGCTGGTGCTCTGACTGGAACACCTGCAGGTTCAGGGACTTCAAGGCTCCAGGCTCCGGAGGAACACGCCCCAGGGGAGGAGCGGTGAGGGTGGCAGGGAGAGGCACCAAGGCCCCGAAAAGAGAGGATTCGGAACAGGAAGAGCAACCGTGACGTGGGCAGACGTGCCCCTCCTCCTCCAGGACTGTGACTGGGCCTCCTCTGAGGACGCGTGGCCACACACTGCACTCCAGGGGCTAAGAAAAGGCTGAGGCAGGGGCAGCTCCTGGAGGCAGGGCGCAGACAGCAGCGTGGTCACCCAGGAAGTCTGCTGACTCCAGCGGTGACCCCACTGAAGTATACTTTTAAAGTTGTATTTCACTAGTATATGTGCGCAATAAATAGTGAACACATTCGTCATGGGAAGCTGGTACACATACATGTCACACCTTAGTCCTTTTTGTTTCCTCTAAGTACATGAAGGAGAGGAAAAACTGGCTGGTCTAGGAATTGTGCACAGCCAAGGTCACACGGCCTCTATCACGCCCTTCTCTGGCACTCACCTCAGGCCCCAAGGTCCCTTTTCCATGGGGCTCCCCGAGTCTCTTTCCCCAGCTGCTCATTTATAAGACACCTGCCATGTGCCACACGCCCCATAGCGCCAAGTGATGGGTTGATCTGCGGGGAGAGGAACTGACTTCAGTAGCCACAGTTATGGGGGACAGAGAGGCAACTGTGGGCCAGTTCCTGCCACCCCAGCTCGGCGTCCTGTGGGCAGACAAATGAGCCCTCTCTCAGGAGACACGAGGTGCCTGAGAGAGGGCAGGATCCCCCGAGCCCAGGGCATTCGGCTACCCGGTGTGATGCCTGTGGACACACCTGCCACAGAGGCGCTGTGCTAGGTCATTGTCAACACCCTCTTGTGAAATCTTCACACCAGCTCGAGGAGGTGCTGGAATTTCCAGCCGAGAAAACTAACGCTTCAAAACACTAGTTATTTGGCAGAGCCCAGAGCTAGCAAGTAGCAGAGCCAGGATGTAAACCGGTATCTGTTTGACAACAAGCCCCTGCTCTTAGCATCGATGCTACAGAGAGCTCAGTTCAGTCCAGCCAAGCCTAACCAAGCTCCTGCCACGAACCAGGCCCTGTGCTCACACATGGTGGCAAAGCCGGCCTGGACTTCCAAGAAGCCCAGTCCTGGGGCAGGGGGAGGGCCGTGGTCACGATTAACCAGAAGAAACCGTTCCAGTGGAGCTAGGCACAGGCAGGTGCCTCCGAGGTGTCTGAGTACAAAGGGGGCAGACATGCACCCCAGGCTTCAGAAGGAGAAACTGAGGCCGCACAAGGAAAGGCTCACAGGAGCCAGCCAGTGGGGGCTCTGAGCTGAAACCCTCTGAGAAAGCAGGAGAGGTCGTGCGGGAGGGGAGGCTTCGAGGAAGAACACAGAGAGGTGGGCACGGAGTGGGGGGCTGCAGAGGGTCGAGAGGAGCTGGCTTTCTACACCAGGCAGCAGGCTCGAACCCAAGCCCTTTGGCTATAAGTGGCTTCTACTGGCACCAGCCCGAGCTTTGAAGCATTTTTCCTGAGAACAAGAGGATCCACCAGAGGAGCCAAATCCTGCTCTGCTCTCTAAATGCCAAGAAGGCTTTCCCTGACCTGAGTCATCCATCCGCGGCAGCGGCTGCCTGGCTCGGAGGGCCCACAGTGGAAGGACAGAGGGCTTCAGCGGCTGATGGCCAGGGGGCGTCTCCGCCCCGACCCTGCCCCGTCTTCTCCGCTGCTGCCTCTGCCTCCCCACCTCGCCCAGCCTCACACCCAGCCTCTCCACAGCGTCCCCCAGGCCCCGGCCGCACCCTCTCAGGGAGACCCGGGCTGTGGCCCTGCGCCGATGGTACACGCCGTCAGCTCCTCCAGCAGCTTCTGCCTGTCTTCGGGTGGGACCAGAGTTTTACGGAGGGAGGACATGCCAGCCGGGGAACGTCAGGCAGGGCTGCTCTGGGCGGCGGGGCTCTCCTCTGGCTACGATCACGCCTCCAGTATGTGGCTTGCATGTCCACCTTCAGGCACGGATGGCCCAAGTCCCACCCTCCTCTTCGGCACCCAGGTCTCCTGTTATCTCAGCTGAGGACGGTCCCTCCAAAGCAATCTTGAAGTGCCTCCCAAGGAGGACGCAGCCCTCGCTCATGGCCTCATTCTGGGGTCCAGAGCCCGAGGAATCTTGGGCGAGGCATGGGCGTGTCCAGATGCTGCAGGTCCTGCAAGTCGCTGCGGTCTTCTTGCACTGGGCCTCTAGCACCCTGGCCTGCCTCGGCACGGTCACCCACTGCTGTTCTCATGGCCCCGCCAGGGGGCGCCTCCGAGGCACAGACGCTCTCTGAATCCCTCCCCTGTCCCCAAGTGGAGGGGCCCGGCAACCCCTGCAGCTGCCACAGCCTGCTGCTGTCACCCGTGGGCCTCCCTGGCAGTCAGTTGTAGCTACTGTCTTATGACACCCCTCAGGGCTGTGCTCCCAGAGGCCGCCCGGCACACCCACACCACACTCTCCCCGCCCCCTCCGTGTGCTGCGCCAGGGTGCTGCAGGGAGGGTGGAGCCAGGGCTCGCAGAGGCCTCAAAGGGAGGGTTTCTCCAAGTGTGCTTTCTGGACTGCCAGCTGCAGCGTGCCAAAGCAGCCAGAGCCTGGCAGCCTGTGCTCAGCAAGCCTCCTGGGGGGCCTCGAGCAAGAGCTGGCATGGTCCTGGCGGGCACTTCCCACTCTGCACCCACAGACTGGGCATTCTGGAGAAGGCACCCAGAGCCAGGTGTGTCCTGGCAGGTAAGCTGGAGACTCTTCCCCGTAACACCCTTGGGCCTTTAATTTACTGAGACGACTGGTGACTGTCCAAGAAGGACTGGGGGTGTCCGAGCCGCTGCAAGGATGGCTGTGGCTCTCTTCCCGGGAGATCTATCCACATGCCTAGAGACTACTGCTCTGGAAGAAACCATCTGGGCCCTGATTTGGAGCCGTTTCGATATTCCAATCTGTGTCAACCAACATGCGGTTGACATCATCAGACCCATCCCAGACCCTGGGATCAGACCCACTGGGGTGAGAACCCAAAGTCTGCACATTCAACAAGCTCCGTGGGCTGGGGATTTAGCTCAGTGGCAAAGCGCCTGCCTGGCAAGTGCAAGGTCGTGAGTTCGGTTCCCGGTACCGGAGAAAAACTAAACAAACAAAACAAAAAACAAGCTCCGTGGTTGACGCCCATGGACACTGGTCCTAAGGTCACCTGCCCGCTCCACTGCCGCAGAAGCATGAGCTCCAACAGCCCTCCCTCAGGTGCCAGCCGCGCAGGATCAGAACCGGCCACAGACGCTGGCAGAGGGGCAGCTGAAGCCTCTCAGCGGCAGAAGACGGAAGCAGGGATTGGTGCGCGTTCTGCCACCGTCAGGCTTGGCCACCTTGGCTGGTCCCTGACTCACAGTCATTACCGGGTCCCCGAGTGGCTCAGCTCAAGGCAGACCTTGGCGAGGGGGGCATGTGGTATCCCAGTGCCTGCCTCTGGCAGCGTATGGTTTTTTTGTTTGTTTGTTTGTTGTCTTTTTGAGACAGGGTCTCATTATGCAGTTCAGGCTGGTCTTGAGCTCGCTTTGTAGCCCAGGCTGGTCTTGCACTCGCAATGATCCTCCTGCCTCAGCCTCCCGAGTGCTGGGATTACAATCGTGCGCCACCACGCCCGGCGACTGGCAACAGCAGAGCCTGCCCCAAATCAAAACGGCCCTGCTCCCACACAGTGCGCCCTCTGTCTCCTACACTAGGAACTGCAGGAAAGGGGTCTTGGAATTTCTCCTTCTGACCTATTTTTTAAATAACCTGGGGCTGTTTTCCACTATTAGTCACCTTTCTCCCAAACCTCTACATAATAAATTCCCTTCTTATATCCACAGATATCTGGGCTGCAAGAGAGGTCAGGTTAACTGGATGCTTGGCTCCTGGCTCTTCTTCAGTGGGTTTAAAAAGCAGACTTCCCATGTACCCCCTCCTTTTCCTTCCTCTTCCCTTCCAAGGGAGCAGGATCCGCTTTTACCCTCTGACTGGAAGGAGTTCCGGAGAGCTTGGCTCACACTCTGTTCCCTTTACGGGCAAAGGCGCAGAAGGACAGTTTCTGCTAATACCCTTACCTTGCTGGGGTGGGGCTGTGGTTTAGCTCCAGATTAGGGTCACCTCATCTCGTGGGATCCAGCTTGGCCTCCTGATTCTCAGCCCCTGCTCTGGGGACGTCAGCAGAGAGGTTTCTCCTGCTCCCCACTCGCGGTTATACACGCAGAATGCCTGTGGGTTGGCTCACGGGTCTCTGCTCTCTTCACATCACTATGCAAAACCACTGACCCCCTCTGAGCCACAGTTTCCATTTCTATCAAATGGCAATAGCTGTGTGTCCTGCCTCTCACACAGAGCTACTGTGATAGCTGAAATACACGGAGGGGGTGAAATACTGGGAGCTAACCCTGAAGTGTGACATGGGAGCACGAGGAGCTCACTATCCTCATCTGATTCTATACAGTGATGCCCTTTGGGCCTGTTATGGCAAAAATTAATATTCAGCGAGATAAGCACTCACAAGAGACAAAATATAGGAAAAACAAAGCTTTACTGAGCTGGTGACTGACATGCCCAGCAAGAAGCCAGGGCAGGTGTCGGTATGGGTAGGACTTTGCTTCCAGTTTAAGTATCTTTTAGGTTTCATAGCAACCATCCAACCACATTACCTCATTTTCAGGAATTTTACAAGAATGTCACATAATTGTCACAAAGTTTACACTTCCCAGAAGTTGCTGGTCATGTGCTGGTCAGGTGGACCTTGGGCAGACGTTGTGGTTTAACGTTCAGCCTACTTCTCAATTTGTTCTATTGGTTCCTTATTTTATAGCTCTGTTTTCTTTTAGTGGGTTTTATGGCTAGCTATAGGGGAGGGGGAGAAGGAGTGAGTTCAACTACAGTTTACGTGAACTGAGATGACCTTTAAAATGGAGTTAAAAAAGAAAATGGAGTCACAAAAAGAAAATGGAGTCTCAAAAAGAAAATGGAGTCTCTCTTGCCCTATCAGGCTTTTCACAGGCACCAGACACAGCAGCTCTGGCTACATTTAGAGCTCTGTTCTGATGATTGCTTGGCCTTGGCCCTGCCCCCGCCATGTTGTCCACTCTCTACCCTGCAGCTTTGTTCTCTTCCTCCAAGTTCCCTGAGTGTGAAGGGGCTGGTTTCTTTCAGAAGGGCCATCACCAGCACTCAATCATGTACTCCAGCACCCTTCACCCTAGTCTCTCCTGCTCTTCTGACCCCTGTAGCACCTGCAGGTAAAAAGCTGTTGGTTATCATGTTTGGTTTTGTGGGAAAATGGTCTCAGGTAAATTATCTCACAATGGTAAGCGTCACTCCTATAGCAAGAGTGAATTCCTTCAGACTTGTAGCCAGAGTTTAGATGTCTTTGTTTCCCCTCAATACTTGGCACAAAGCCAGGTACTCAATAAAGATGTATTGGTTACAGCATCCTCACACTTTGCCTGGGTTGTCACTGCCCTTCATAAACATATTATGAAGAAGAGCGAAGGAGGTGCCTTCCCATCAGGCAATCGACCGCTTTCAGTGAGAGGGTAGAGAAGTGGCAGGGAGAAGGACAAGATGGAGGAGCACAATCATCAGGATCCCAGTAATGCTCAACACGCTTTGGAGGGGTCAGCAGCACTCCAAATGTCCTCACCAAGAAGCATCTTATCCCTGGGGATTGCTAGAAGGAATTGCCTTGCAAATACAGACTGCATTTACTAAGACTCCTAATTCCAGCCCTGTAGACCACAAGTGGCTTCAAGTGCAGGCTCTAGTGTGTTTGTTAGACATTTTCCCAGCAGCCTCTCCACACCCAAGTGGTGAGAGGCCTTGGGGCAGTACTGAAACCATAGCTCAGAGCTGCAGGCCAATGGATCCAGCTCTTGCGGCATAGCTGGTGAGGAGGACCAGGAGCTGACCCTTCACAGCTCCCTGTCTCCACCAAACTGGCCATGAAATTGATGCCTAAAGGGGAAGAAAATAGCCATAAAATCATGCTGTAAGATAGAAAGAAAATTACAAGTTGTTGGCCAAGATTGTGCCATACCAACTTAATTTAGATTCTCATGAGGTTTTGTGGATTCCTCCAGACACTTTCCTCCTAATTCTAGCAAAACCCACTTACTTCAAATAAATATATTTCCACCAAGATTCCTAGGAGAACTGATTGACTCCTTTAACATAGATTTTGATGCAAAACATTCACTGAAAAATGGTGCTATTCCAGCTAAAAGAAATAATGTCAGCCATTGGGTAATATCCAGGTCTATTCCAAACTAACCAACACAGATTCCAGGACTGATTGCTTTAAAATACTCCAGTGCTGTTCCAACAGTCATTAAAAAGCCATAACAATATAGGAAACAGGCAACACTGGGCAACAGAAGGCTGTGATCTCTGAGAAGCAAGAAGGTGTGCCGCCTATGATTGTCCCTGCTTGTGTCCGCAGGGAATGCACAGCACAGCGCAGACTGGGGACCCAGGCAGAGCCCAGCAATCTCTGTCGGTGGAAGACTCAGAAGCAGGGGTTGGGGCAACATGACAGCTTGATTTTACACAGGTCTGGGCAGCAGAATATTGTTGAGAGAGGGGCCTTAGGAGTTCTGCAAAGGGACCCGCAAGTCTTCAGTTCAAACTAATCAAATAATGCTCGGAATAATTACCTGAGGCCAGGAGAAGAATCCTGCAAGGGTAGAGTGACTAACCTGCAGTGGTCACAGGGCCAGCAATCTTGTTGCCCCAAGTGAAAAAATTATGAATGAAAACATCTCATAATTGGTGAAAACACAGAAGAGGTGTTGTGCTGTTGTTGTTAATTTGCCCCTGAATAGTGGAAAATTAGCCCTAGACTAAAACAGCCTAAAAGCAAGACCCAGAAAAGACTGAAGTGTACAAGTCATTTAACTGCACCCCAAATCTCAGAAGTCCAAAGTGTCTGAAAGCATCCCACACCCAACAAAGCAAGATTCACAATGTCTAGCACCCAGTCAAAAATTGCCAGGCTGCCAAAGAAACCTATAATAAAGACTAAACACCATGCATATATGTAGCACTATAATACTATTTGAAGGTAGATTATAAGTTCAGTGTATATAGCAGAAACTCTAAAATGGTCATGTTTTAAAAGCATGTGTGAAAAGAATAATATATACATTATCATAGAAAAAGAGGTAATAAAGAGCAGTGATACAGAGACAAATAAAATGACAGTAGTTTTAAACTGACAGCATCAATAACCTAAATGGTTGAAATACTTCAATTAGAAGGTAAAGGCTGCCACATTAGATTTTTTTTTTTTGGTTTTTTCCAGTACCAGGAATTGAACTCATGATGTCACGCTTGCCAGGCAGGTGCTGTGCCGCTGAGCTAAATCCCCAGCCCCCTAGATCTTTAAAAATAACCATGTTCCCCTTATTATCATCTGGACCTGAAATACCAGTAAAGTCTAAGTTCATGAGACCAAATTATAGGTCCTCCCCTCCCCCACCACAACCTGACCCACCCACTCCAGTCCTGCTCAGGCTTAGCCCCTCCCAAAGTGCTACCTGGGTCCCACTGCCTTGCACTGGGCATCCTGAGTGCCCTGAAGGGCCCCTGACCTTCGTGTGTGTTGCTCCTCTGCCTAGGACCACCAGCTCCTCCCTCTCTACTGCCCGCCCACCCCTGCCCATCACACAGGGCCAACTCCGCCAAGTCCAGCTGACACTCACTCCCCTTGGCAGGTCTCCTCTGGTCACTTCCCCCCACCCATTCAAGCACCCTTAGGGGTAAACTGGCCACAGAACACGTGACCTGCTACCTAGAGAAGGTAAATCACGACAGAATGGCAAGCTCTTAGTGTCTTACCAGACGCTTTCCAAGCGCAGCCTCTGCTAGTCAGAGGCTCCCAGGGTTTCTTATCAGCAACCGTGGGATCTCCCCTTGTGTGTGTGTCACTGTCCCTCCTCCGCTGGAGTGCCAAGAAGGCCTCTCTCTCAGCTGAGCACAGACTCCTCAGAGGCAGGGTTTCTACCTCTGCATGACAGAGGCCTGTGGTTTTGCTGTGCTACAAGGAACTGCGACAGAGTGGAGGGAGCAGGAGTCTGCAGCCTGCAGGGTGAGCCCTTCCTGCTCCTCCGCCTGCACCGCACGCGGTTCTTAGCAAGTGCCGAAGCCTGGTTTTTAAGTTCCAAGTCCTGTCTTTTTCCCTCAGAAGCTCCCTCTGTGGGGCCTCCCTTGGCACCCCTCCTGCAGTCTTCCCAACACCCCTGTAAGTGTGGGTATCCATGTCTGACCCCTAGGATCGCAAACACTCCTCAAAAGTGCAATCTTTATCTTGATTGCACCCGGGGCTCAGTGTCATGGCTGGCACACAGAACATTCTCAGGAGATGTTGGTTGAAAGAGCAACCAGTTGAAGGGATGGGTGGACAGGCGGACAAGCAACCCTGCAGAAGATTGCGAGATCAGAGTTTAAGCAGCTTCTGCTCTTGTCCCGGAAGTCAGTAACTGACGGAGCTCCTGGCTTCCAAGCTCCAGGTGGCCCTCGGCAGGATGTTGCATTGTTAATCTTTGCTCGGAGCCCGGCTTCCCCCCAGTTCCCCAACCCCTTCCCAGATGACAGGACTTGTACATTTCTCTGTTTCCTTTGGGCCTAGCTGCAACTTGCAACACAGATCTGCTGTTCTTCCTTTATCCGAGAGGTAAACATCCCACCATCTTAATCCATAGTCACAGCCACAAACAAGATGGCAGCCACCGTCTGTTGACCAGGATCTAGGCTGAGTGCCTTTCTGATTTTATTTCTTAGGTCTTCACAGTTATCTTTTGAAGAAAGACTGGATGACTCCTGTTTTATGAATAAGGGAAAATGAGAGCTAGAGAAAGTAAGTAACTGGTTCCAGGTCATAGAGTTTGGAATCGGAAGAACCTGGCCTTCAGCCTGAGGAAACTGCCTCCTGTATTTTGACATGGATTCTTGAGGCCCAAGGTCAAGATCCTGAGGTGTACGCAGCAGAAAATGAATCAAGGCCCAGAACATTTTCTGACCAAGTCATCCCTTCCAGCCCCACGATGTAGTGTTCTGAACTGTTTTCGAAGTACTCTCCATTCCAATAATTGAACACAAAAGTTTGACTTTGTTCATGGGTCGCTCCACCCTGGAACTCACCTCTAGCAACCCTGCGAGAGCCTTTCTGTAGCTGGACTGACGAATGGTCTCGAGGAGGGCTGCAGCTCCTGGGCAGTTTGTAGAAACCCAGGTGCACAGAGCAAAGTCCAGTCTTGGATCAGGAGCTCTCACTTTGAGTCCCAGCTTTTCCACTAACTCACCGTGTGTCCTTGAGCCAACCTTCATCTTCCCTGGCTCAGATTTCTGTCTGTGGGAAGAGACAGGGCTGGTTAGAGTCCATGGAGCCACAGACAGAAAAGCAGGAGCTGTGAGCTGGCGCAGGGGCAGGGGTAGGTGACGGCCCCAACTTGGGTGAGCAGGGGCTGCAGCAGATGCAGAATGGGGTCTTCTCCAAGGGGCACCCATGCTCCATGCTGTTCTCTTACAACCAGACCCTTGATTTATAAACACTGGCGTCTCTGTGGCCGAATGGAACAAGACTATGGTAGGCACGGCCTTGCCCTCCCAAGGCTGATCGCCACTAGGAAGTGGAGGCCGAGGAAAAGGACCAGGTCGGTGAAGACAGGGGCAGGGCATAAGGCGCACAGCTCTGAGAAACCAACCATGTGGACGGCCTGGGCCCCTGGTTGACTACAACCACCGGGGAACCAAAACAGAAGCTGCCAAAACTGAAGGCGACGCGTGAGCTCTTAAGTGAGCTCACACCCCGGGGCCAGCTGGAGAGTGAGGTCGCCCTTCTCAGGGCGTCAGAGCCCTGACGGCTGGAAGGAGGCAGCGGGCGCTGACTTTCACAAGGCCCGGGTGCATGTTCAGTGTCCTGTGCTGCCCCCAGCAAGCGGCCTTTGGGATCACTGGGGAACGCGGCGCTGCCCCACACCCACAGCTGCTGATTCAGGACGTCTGGGATGGAGAGGGAAGGGGGCTTCTGCATAAGGCTCTGGAGATGCTGATGTGACTGGGCGGGAACCATACAGGGAACCAAGAAGACTTTCGGCTCTGGACGTGACCACTTCCACTGAAGACCAGCTGCGTGACCTTGGGACTTTGAGAAACTGGTCACCTGACTGTGTCTCAGTTTCCTATTCATTCATAAATCCAGGATATTATGAGTATCTACTCAGAGAATCAAGATTTAAATGCGATAACCCAGGTCGGGAGCCGGGAAAGGTGCTTGAGCATGCTGCAGTAGCCTAGGAGGAGTGACAGGGCTGCTCCCTGGCGACCCCAGGTGTAAGAGGCCAGAGGGGAGAAGCTGCTGGAACCAGAGCTGGTAGGGCTCGGTGGAGAGCGCTACAAGGAAGCTTCATTTCAGGGACAAAGCCAGTCAATAGTGACCCCATAGGGAAGGAACAAAGGGTAAAATCCAGACCACACTCTCCCCCCTCCTCTGGCCTCCTGCTGATGCCCCCTAGAGGTAGAACTCAGCCAGCCAGAGGCCTGGAAGGTGCTGGGAAGCAGGCAGGTGGGCTCCACAGGGAAAGCCCTGCTGTCCAGGTGGTGAAGGACAGTGCAGTGGAGAGGCATATCCAAGGTCACAGGCTCTGGCAACAGAGCCTCCACAACAGGGCGTGGTGACCTCAGCCTGTAAGCCCAGCGCTCTGGGAGGCTGAGGCAGGAGGATCACAGGCTTGAGCCCAGCCTGGACAACTTAGACGGTGCCTCAAAGTGAAAAGTGCTGGGGATGTAGCTCAGCGCAAGGGCCCTGGGTTCAAAATCGAGTGCTAAGGGAGGGAGGGAGGAAAAAAAGAGGGAATGAAGGGAGGACGGTGGGAAGGGAAGAAAGGGGCTCCTCCACATGTCATTTGGCCTACTTTGGGGTGACCAACCCCTAACTCAGCCTACACAAGGGATCTGCAGTAAGAGGGAGGGGGTTTCAGAAAGGCCCCATGGATTGGGTTGAGCAGCTCCTCTCCAAAACACACCCTGCAGCCCCAAACGCCAGCCACACGCAGCAGCAGTGTTGTCCCTGGCTTTCCTGGCAAGGTGAGCCAGATGGTCCTGGGGCCAGAGGCAGCCGGTTCTGATTCCGAGCCAGCCAGGCACCAACCTCAGAGGAAAGGGAAACGCTTGGCGTTCTATAGGGCACCAGGGACTACCTTACAGGGAGCAGAAAAGGCAGGATGAGTTCAGCACATAATGGAAAAGACACAAAGCCACCTGACACAGCCCTGAAGCCAGCTCTCTGCCCTGGACAAAGTAACCTCCGTTCAGAGCTTCCTCTCCAAAGGACAGGTCCCTCCCTACAGATCCTCCTTGTGCCTCAGCATTCCGCAGCTGGAGAAGGATTTCAAGGTACACTAAGTCACCTTAGGCTCCTTAGAGGACATTACGAGTGCAATGCCTGGCTGAACTGTTAATATTCATTATCTAAAATCGGACAGGTTAAAGCATCACAAAATAATACACTGAGGGGATGGAGCTGCAGAGGCCACGAACAGGACTGAAATAGTTGCCACTGCACGTGAGTGCGCTGCTGGTGAATGAGATGCTCTTTTTGGTCCCACTCTGGCTCCAGAACTCTTGAAAGTGACTGCTGGTGGGAAGAGTGACATGGAAGAGGCACACAGGCTTTCCAGAAAGATCCGGGTATGATGAAGTCCCGAAGTTAAGATGGAGTTCCCCGTGGGAAGAGGTTGTGCTGTCAGAATGCAGTTGTGTTCACTAAAAACTGCGACTGGAAGAGCAGAGTTAACGGAGGAAAAGCAACCAGGGCCCCGGTGAGTGGCGTGGCCCTGTCCCTGCCTCAGGTAAGGTGTTATTAAGCGACCCAAAGAGTCTACAGCGGGAGCCCCCAGCCTTGTGCCGCCAAGGGAAATGCCACAGTTTTCCCAGGGAATGGCGTGGGGAGAGGGGAGGTTTGGGATGATTCAAAGGAGCTTGCAGCTTAGCCCTCTCCAACTGTCAGTTCACGTAGGGCTCCTGCTCCCATGAGGATCTAATGCCACCACTGATCTGGCAGGAAGCAGAGCTCAGGCAGTAATGTAAGTGGCTGTGAATACAGATGAAGCTTCGCTGGCTGTGGGCTGCGGATCCCTGGTCTACAGGACCGACCAGTGGTCACCCAGTCAGCTCCCACTGCAGCCAAGGAAACTGCAGTAGGTGCGATCTGCTCAGCAGGTACAGCCTATATTTGGCTCAGGTGTCAGAACGCTGCAAAGAGGCTTCCAGCTCCCTGCCTCCTAGGTGCCCAGAAGAAGGGGCCCCAGCGCACAGGGAGCCACAGGTGGGGAGTGCCGGTCTTCCAGCCTGCTCTCTCCTTGCCTCATAGGTGCCCAGAAGGAGGGCCTCCGATGCAGGGGGAGCCATGCAGCAGAGAGTGCTGTTGCGTGCCGGCCCTCAGGCTGGCCACCGCTGCAGCTCAATTGAGAACGACCATGGCACAGAAAAACAATGACACAATTGGCCCACCATGCACCGGCTGCAGATGCCCACCCACGGACGTGTGTGAATCATTCAAACATGGAGAAACCCTTGGGAATACATGCCACACAATGGGTCAGTCTTACTCCTGTCATTGAGAACCAGAAAGGTCCAGAGTCAGTGGAGGAGCAGCTGCTGAACAAGGACTCAGAGAACAAGAGAACGCAGACTAAGCCCGAGGAGTCAGAGATCCTGTGGACTGGGGTCATGAGAGCCGCTCGGAAGCTGTAAACCAGGAGGACCTTGCACAATACCTGCGGAGACTCCCTGGAAGCCATTCTTCCCCTGACAGTACAGGCTGTGGTAGAGCTCCGGAGAAGTCTGAAGCAGGATTCCTTCTGCCTGTGCTGACAGTTGGGGAGAGGACACGAACTGGTTGTGGGGTCCCAATGCAATGGGAGGCTGGAGAGAAAACGCTACAAAATATGTGGCTTTTGCCCCAAATGGCTCACTTGATTTTTGACAACCCTTAGGCTGTAACTACTTGTTAGATCCTTCTTGTGTATCTCTGTCTTCCTGAGAAACCACTTTGAAAATACCACCATGTATTACAGCAGCCATTGATATTTTCCTACTAATCTATCCATAACTCTGTGATGTTTGTACTGTTCCTATCCTGTTTCGTAAATGGATGCATGTCTATTATTATGTGTTTCCTACAACAACCATTGAGAAAAGTTAATGATTATTCAATAAGTCACTCATGTATAGTTCTATTTATTTTCTTTAGAAGCCACTTTGAAGATACCAAAGTATAGTACAACTATGGATAATCTCCTACCTCTTTTGTCTGTAACTCACTATTATTTGTCTATTTGTGTTCCTGAGAAACTATCTTGTAGATAACAATATGTAAAACAATAACCATTGATAATTGCCTACCACTTTGTCTATAATTTGGTAAAACCCTCCTATTATTATGTTATCCTTCTTTTACTCTTTAAAAGTAAAAAATAAAAAAAAAAAAAACAACAAAGAGGCTTCCAGAATGTCCAAGACAAGGCCCACTTAGTCATGAGGAAAAGAGGGACTGGGCCAGGGACATAGCTCAGTGGCACAGCGCCTACCTGGCAAGCACAAGGTCATGAGTTCGATTCCTGGTACCAAAAAAAAAAAAAAAAAAAAAGGAAAAGAGGGACAAAGAAGGTGTAGGGGCCCACAGGGGAATTTTCTAGGAGGATTGTGTGATTCTGGGAGGACTGAAAAATATTTCACACAAGAAAATTTTCACACAAGAAAAATATTTCACACAAATACCTCCTTATGGACTCAACTACTTCTCCAGGTTCACTCTTCATTTTAATCTTCGTCCTTCACCCTCCCCGGGAGGGTGTTGCATGGTGAAGGCAGAGTAACTGAGAACCAGGCAGAAGTCTCAGAAAGACCTGCCACAGAGGACTCGAACCCTGGCCCCGTAAATCCCATGAACCTAAAATTACTCAATGCCCAGTAAGGCCCAGTGAGATGGAGAATGGTGATCCCTGATAGTGACACATGATGCCAGCTAACTGTAGGTCCACCACGGCCTCTGAGCAGGCAACCTCTACCCACATCACTCATACGTCCATCCATCCCTCCGTCATCCATCCTTACATCCATCCTTGCATCTCATCAGCAACTCCTGTGCCCATGGAATCAGGGCATTCATTGTAGAACAGTGTGGAGAACGTGCTGCAAAGAGCAAGAGCAGTGTCAAAAAGCCTGTTGCACACCCTAGCAAGACAGCGTGTGCCAAGGGAAGGAGATGGAAGCAGAACACGCTTGCCTAACAGATGTGAGGGACTGTGTCTGATCCCCAGCACTGCGAAGTACAAAGAGGAGTCAGTGGGGTTTTGTTATAACTAGCTGCAATTGGAGGAGGAAAGCTGAGAGTGAGGGAGGCCTCCGATCTAATTCTGATTTCTGGCCAGGATGAAGGAGAGAAAGTCAGTGTCCCTCGGGGAGATGGGCATAGGATGATGAAGGCAGCTGAGCAAACTGAGAGCAGAACGAGGGCCCTGCTGGGGTCCCATTAAGTCAGAAGGGCCTTCAGAGCCCTGATCAAGACAAATCCAGCCACAGCAGAGGTCTGCATCTCCCAAGACCTGGAAGAGGATGAGGCCATCCAGGACAGCAAGCTGCAGCCAGCACTTTCAACAAGGAAGAAAAATCTACATGAAGATTTAATAGAGAACAGCCAGGGAGGCAGGATCATGTTAGTCACCTTTCTGTTACTGTGACAAAACATCCGAGATTAATGGCTTAGAAGAAAGAAAGGTTTGTTCTGGATCGCAGCTTCAGAGGTTTCATTCCGTGGTGGCTTGGCCTTTTAGCTTTATGTGTGTGCAGCAGCGCATGAGAGCAGCAAGCATAGGACAGGTGTGCTCACCTTGTGGTAGAGAAGGGAAAAGGGAGAGGAAGGGGTTCGGGTCCCAATATCTCCCTTAAGATCATGTCCCCAGACACCTAATCCCCTTCCACTATCTATGGGTTGCACTGTCGTCCAACAGCACCACCATGCAGGGTTCAAGCCCTTACACATGAGCCTTTCAGGGGACATTTAGCATCCATATGAAAGAGGCAGGAGAAGCAGGGGTTAGCAGCCCACAGAGCAGAGGAGATCAAATAAAATGCAACAACCAATGGCATCTGATGCTCTTGATGGAGCAGGTTGAGATGAGACAAGGGGAACTCACTTCAGGGAGTCACAAGGGGTTGCCCAGTGCCAGGGGCAAGAGCCGCATCCCAGATGGCTAACTGCAGGGACAGCTGCAGTCTCACCACTCCCAAGGCCCCAGTAGGGAGCTTGGCTGTTGGCAGGGTCATGGCATCCAAAGGAATAGAGCATCCTGGCTCGGCCCTGGATCCTGGGGGATAAGCCAGGCTCCGGTACTTCAGCAACAATGGTCCAGCCCTGCCCATGGAGGGCTGCAGAGAAGAAAAGCTTTAACAGATCTGAAACTCAAAGATTCCTGCAGCCCTTATCCTTTTCACATTCGGAACAGGCAAGATCCTTGACACCGAGCGAGGTTATATATCAATTGCCCAGCCAAGCAGGTAGGCAAGGAACGGCCACCTGAAACTGGATGTTCTCCAGTGCTAGGCCCACAGAGCCCAGGGTGCAGGAGCTGGGGCTGCCACTTGGAGAGCGAATCTCTGTTAGTCTCTCTAACCTGAGAAAATAAAACACTATTGCTCTGAGCAGCCTAGAGGCCCATGCCTGGGAACACTGGGGGAACAGGAGGGGAAGAAAAAGCCAGCAGGTAGAGAGCACCAAAGAAAGCAGAGGTTTCCTCCCCAGACAAATAACGCTCTGCAGGCTGCCTGCCCTCTGTCTTCGGTCTGAGTCAGGGCCCCTGAGGAGTCCTGCTCTCCACGGAGCTGAGCCCCAGATTGACAGCACCTCTGCACTTCCCCCAGACCTCCACTTTCTATGGCATTTTCCACTGAGTGGGAAAACACCGCTCTACACTCAGCATCACAAATCTAGCAGATGTGGGCATTCCAGAGACGAGCTCATCTCCAGCTCGCCGACCACTCAGCAAAGGGAGAAGACGGAACTGCCCAGCGGGGGGCATGGGGACATGGACCAAAATGGCGACTGAAGAACAAGTTGAATTTGCTCAGCATTTCCCACCTTTCAAGATGTCCTGGTGCCTGCCTGAGAGGCAGCCCCACACGGGGAGGTAGGTGAGGATGGCCCAGCCCCGCTTGGATGGTGACTGCCTGTGGGCCCTGCTGTTGGCCTGTGACACCTGAGTCGGGAGCATGGGTTCTGGTGCTTGGTCCTCTGAGGTCAGCTAAGAACCAGAGGCGCTGGGGTGAAGGACCAAGGACAGCTGAGGCAGTTCCTTCTTAGGGCTCGGGGTAGGTCCCTGACATCCTCATGGGTCTTGTGGTATATGCCCTACTGGTGGGGATATGGACCAGAGGGGCACTACAGATTTGGGTCTCCAAGGCAGAGAAAGAAAGGGGTGGCTTGAGCTTGGCAGAACCTCCAAGAAAAGCCACCCGAGCTGGACAAAAGCTCAGGGCTCTGCAGGCAGCCCATGGCGTTGTTCTGGTTTTCTTTACATCCTGAAGTAGGGAGCAGCTTATCTTTAACCTCGTAGGTAGAAGGTTACAGGGCAGTGCTGGACCAAGAGCAAGTGTAAGCAGAAGAGGCCAAGGCTCTGCTGAGAGCAGGAGGCAAGGCCACTCTGCGGCCCAGGGCCCGAGCCCTAGCGCCTGTGGAGAAGAGCCAGAGCCTCAGTGAGGTTCAGACCGCTGCTCCGGGACGTCTCCCTCTGCAAGCAGCCAGGGACAGCGCGTCAGCCAAGTGGGAAAAACACACCAGCTGTCCCAGACCCTAAACCCCTGTTCCAAGCCAGGTTTCAGGGCAGCCTCTGGGACCGTGGTCCCTAACCTTTTGACACCAGGGACCAGGTTTTGTAGAAGAAAATTTGTCCATGGATGGGGGTGAAGGGAGAGGTAGGATTTGGGGTGATTGAAAGAACATGTAACCCAGACCCCTCACACACTCAGTTCAGGGTAGGGCTTGGCTCCTTTGAGAATCCAGTGCTTCTGCTGAGCTGAGTGGAGACAGCTCAGGGGGTAAAGCCAGCCAGGGAGCAGCTGCAAATGCAGACGAAGCTTCGCTCCCTCACTGGCCGTGGACAGGCGGGTTCTGGTCTGTGGCCCAGGCACTGGGGAGCCCTGCGGAGGCTCTGCCAAAGTGCGAGGGAGTCTCATTTGCCCCCGGCAAAGCTCCAGTGAAACTTCCATCCTTACAACTTAGAAGTTTCCCTTATCCATCCAAAAATCTTTTACAGCTTAGGTTGACCATGCACCTTCAGGAGATGACAGCTGTGACCCTGGAGAGTTACTCTATTAGGATCCTATGTGACTGATACAAGCAGGGTATCAACTGGAAATAAATAGATGTTCATTTAATTATTGTCATCCACAGCTTGTTTCCCACACAGGACACCTGCAGGTGGTGACAGCCATTCACTGGACAAGCTTTCTAGACTGGAGCTGTGCAGTCCCTGTGGCCGGTGCTGGGAATTCAGTGATGAATCACACAGACAGTGCCCACTCTAACGAAGTTTGTGATTGACTCTCAGACCATGAAACAGGGAAATAGAGACCAGTGTGGTACGTGCCCAGTACTACAGAGCAATATCAGAGGGAGAACTAAGCCAGACCAGGTAAGAGGTGGTGGTAGAGAAGGCTTCCTGGAGAAAGAAGCAACTTCTAAGCTGGGATCTAAAGGAAAAGAGAACTTCCTCAGGATGTGAGGAGACAGAAGCAGGTGTGCGTGTGGTGGGAGCAGAAATGAAGACAGAAAGATCTCTAGAGGATGATCTCTGCAGCACCCACGGCAAGGAGGGGGCCCAGCATCCTGAAAACTATGGAAAAGCCATGTGTGGTAGATTGACAACTGGTGGTCAACTTGTAACACCCAGCTGAACTGAATCAGCGTGGTGCTGGGTGTGGGGAGCCCCCCTGAGGATTGCTGCCGGCAGCATAAGAGGAATAACTGCAGAAGCTGTTGGAGGCTGTTGGGAGCTGAGAAGCTGTTAGAAGCTGTAAGGAGCTGTTGGTTCTCCTGGAGGAGCTTGTCATGCTGGCTTTCCTGATGAACTCGTCTGTTCTCATTGTCCGAGGAGCTCAGGACCTTGTTGTCACTGAGAATGGCTGCAGTTCACTTTTGGGGAGCTCTTGTCCTCACTTTGAGCATTGCTTCCTGGCTCCGGAGGGGAAGATGGTGCACTGCTCAGTCTCCTGGAGAAGCTTGTCACAGTGGCTTTCCTGATGGGAACTCGGCTTTCCTCATTGTCCGATGAACTCAGGACCTCACAGTTGCTGAGGACGGCTGTGGTACTTTTCAGGAGAGCTCTGGTTCTTACTTTGTCACTTCCTGGCTCCAGTGCAAATCCTCAGCCTGCTGGCACACATCCTTCATCCTGCTGGCACAGACTTTCTAGCTTCCACTGCTGACCTTTGGGCCTTCCTAGAGCAGATCCATGAAACAGACCTGCATGAAACACTGTCTTGGGCTCTTGGCCTCCAGACCTCCAGATGGACTCGTGGGAGGCATTGTTATGGGCTCTAGGTCTTCAGCTGAACTCAGGACATTATTGTGGGATCCAGGCCCTCAGCTGGATTCTTTGGTCTTTAGTGTGTGGACAGATTTCCTGCAATCTCTTCTGTATGATTCCTTGGGTGACTATTATAAATAATCTTATAAAATATAAAATAATTTCCTTTATTATGTTGTTCCCTCTGAAAAACCCCAAACTACAGCTCATGAAAGGGGCTCAAGAAGGGGAGAAATACGATTAGATTTCCACCTTGGAACGCATATCCACGCCACTGTGAGAGCAGGCCACGCAAGGAAAGGCAGGCGCAGGGAGCATATCTGGAAGACACCCAGGCTTGAGAGGAAGAGCCCTGAGCCAGGCCTGGGACACAGAGAACAGGCTGAGAACAACAGGAGAAATAGACGCTTAAGGCGCCGTCACCAGGTCTTGTGGCGGGGGAAGGAGAGAGAAGAGTCTGGTTGTGCAGCTTTGGTGGCTCAACACCGAGCAAGACGAGGATGGCAGAAGGTGGGCTCGGCTGGAGAGAGAAAGGGAGGGCCGGAGGGGAGACGCTGAAAAGTCTGCAGCCCCAGTGCGCTGTAGTCAGCTTTCCGCTGCTAGAATGAGGAGAGGCTTACTCAGACCACAGCTTTGGAAGATCAGCGTCCAAATCCAGGCTGTGCACCGGCTCAGCCTCTGGCGAGGACACGGGGTAGTACCTGGGGCGGAAGCAGTCACAGCGAGGAAGCAGAGCCCCTCAGTGTCTTCTGTGGACAGGCCCCAGGGACCTCACCCCGTCTGACCTCTGAGAGGCCTGCACCAGCTTCCAGTGCCCCCCATCTGGGGACCAAGCTCCCAATACATGAGCTTCTTGCGGGACATAAAACTCATTCAATCCACGGCGGAAGCTGAGAGAGATTATCTGGAAGGAGCACATAGGTAAGAGGGAACCATCTAGAACCCAGCCTGAGGGGAAGGGGAGGGGATTAACAATGGGAGACCATCAGCTACATGGTCAGGGCAGCTTAGCCTTGCTGGTCCCGAAACTCAGACCCGTCCCCGCAAGTCTCTTCCTCGGCTCTCCCCACAGCCAGAGTCACCCTAACCTGAGTCCCACATGCGACACACTGCCGGTGCTGAGACCCAAGAGCCTGTGACTAGAGCAGAAGTCATGGGTCGGGGATCAACAGGGCGCCCTGTGCATTACATTAGGAATCGCACAACACCCTTGACATGCACTGAACACACACACTACTGCACGGGGGACCTAGAAGCTCAGATGCCTGGATACAACCCCGCACCTACACGTGCCCATCCCTCCGCAGTCTGCCTGAATTAGCTCGTTTGTATCCACTCTGAGCTATAGACTCCCTCCTAAAAGCAAAACTGAACAAACTTACAGTGCTGGAAGCACTTGTCACCTTTTTGCCCAGGGCTGGAGACGGCGTCCAGAGCTGTGCGTAGCTCTGTCACTTAGCACGCTCCCAGCCCTGTCATACTTCTTGCTGTCTCATTCCTCTAGTGAAACTGAGTCCTCATGGCTAACCTCAAAATGGATTTTATAACCACAGGGCTGAAAATGAGACTGGAGCTCAGGTCTGACTCCAAAACTCTCCCCTACACCCTATAAGGCTCACAGTGTTCACCGCCCACCCCACTCCAGTACTGGGGTTCAAACCCAGGACCTTCACATGGAGCTATCTGCAGCAGCCCCCACCCCACCTGAGACAGGATCTCAGTAAGTCACTTACTTGCCCAGGCTAGGCTCAAACTTGCCGTCCTACTGCCCCAGCCTCCTAGAATGAGGGCCCACAGTTTTAACTGAAGGAAACGGCTCCTAACAAAAGGGAGATCCTAACAAAAAGAAATTAGTGTGGCTACAGTACACAAGTCTGTTTTCTTTCTTCATTCATTAAACAGTGCCCGATTTCCTACTACCTACCCATAGGCAGAAGTTGAATTAACGCATGTTAACAGAGAACGTGCCTTAATTAGGGTCCCATGTACACTTCTGACGGGCTGTACTCACTCGTGGAATTCTGACTGAGACTCTCTGGAGAATTGCTGTCATACTTGCTTATCCTCCAGAGACCAAGTCCTTGGATTTAATGTGTCTGTGGGAATTGCAGCCTTTCCTTTTCTGTGAGGCGCTGCTTAAAAGGCCTCCACTGCACTTGGCTAACAGGAGTTAGCACTTGGCTAATCTTTCACAGTAGAGTGACAAAAGGGGCCCTACTTGGTGACTTTGCTAATAGCCATTTCCTTTGTGGTGACATTAGCCCGAATTGGCCTTAGCTGGACCCACCGTCTCAGGTGGGGCCACACACACACACCTGTTTTCCAGGGTTTATGCAATTAACTTAGTAATTAATCATCCGGCCTGTCCTGTGAGGGTTAGGGTTTGTCTCCTTCTCCACTGCCTCCGTTTCTCTCTGTAGCAGTGTGGGGGAAATCTCCTGTCCAGGCAATAATGAACAACTAGGAAGTGTGCGGTCTCTAGGCGGTACGCTCGGGAGGGACGCAAGGCTTCTAGATATTAAGCATCCCTCAGAATGTCTTTAATCTGGCAGGCTGACACTCCAGCCCCCGCTTCCCTCACATTTCTCAGGATACGCTGAGGTTTCACGTTGATTCTGTAGACGAGACCAGATACCCACGCTGGAGACAGCAGACCTGAGCATGAGCTTGGTGTGTGATAGGACACGACAGACCGCGGATCGCGGAGAAGCCCTCATCCCCTGCAGGTGGGGTCTTCACAGGGGCACGGGCGGAGCCCTGGCAGGGGGCCACAGAACCCTGTCTCCCACTGGGTTCCTGGCCTTGACCTGCTGATGTGAGGACAAACAATCTGAATCGGAGAGGCCTTTCCTCAACTGCTTGGCTCCCAGCTCTCCCAGCCAGCATCGCCAAGAGAGACTCTTTACTGGGTCTGCTCTCCCTTGGGACACCACTGGGTAAGCCCAGATGACCAAGGACAGCTGATCTTTCTTGAGCACTTACTATGTTTCAGACCTGCGTCTGACCTTGAATAACTCCCAAAATGCTCACAATGACCCTCTGGGATAAGAGGGTACAATCCTAGTACAATCCTATCACCGATGGTGAAACCGGGCACAGATAAATGTAGTAACCTGCAAGCTAGGAAGCTGCAGCGCCAAGATCTGCGTCCAGGCGGAGGAGCCAGCACTCAACCTCCACACAATGCCAAGAAATCAGCAGCTTCGGGTTTAACTTTTTAGACGGTGCCAAGGGACTCGTTGTCCCTCTTGCCCTCCAGAATAGCTCGTCAGATAAGCTATTACTAGACCCACTAAAATAATTCTTCTGGCTACTACAAAACACATAAGCTAGGAGGGTGCAGACATTGAGCCCACGGGAGCCTATTCCAGGCACACAGCCTCCCATCAGTCTTAGCTCCTTTCCATGTCTGGAAATGTATCAGTTCTGCCTGAATGTCCACGCAGGTAAAGGCGGGCCAGTGTGGGCCAAAGAGGGAGACAAGCTTGAGGCAGGAGAGAGGAAGAGGCGCAGGTCGGCAGGGAGCACAGGGCAGCTCTGAGAGCATTCCGTTCCGCTTCCTGCTAGCTCTGTCATCTTGGCCAATGAACCATGCAGGTTTGTCTTCTCACTGGCAAAGTGCAATCATGAAGAGTTGGCTTTGTATTGCTGTTGTAAAAATTCAATAAGACAATGCTTATAAAGCACTTAATTTGCACCCAACACATAACATGGACATTAAATGGGTAGTTCTAGGGGCTGGGGATTTAGCTCAGCGGCAAAGCGCCTGCCTGGCCAGCGCAAGGTCGTGAGTTCGGTTCCCGGTACCGGAGAAAAACAAAATAAATAAATAAATAAATAAATAAATGGGTAGTTCTTGTTAAAATTATTGCTGCTGCTCAAAGAAAATGCCATGAAAGCGCATGGGAAGCCAGAGGGCAATGCGGATGGGGTGGGGACTACCTCCACTCACTAATCAGTTATTCATCATACATTCACCAACTTATACTGGGCTTATCATGTGTTGAGTAATGTTGTAAGTTGAATTATAGCCTCCTAAAAGATGCTTTAGATTCCTAACCCCCAGTACCTGTGTTTGTGACCTCACTGAGAATAAAGCCTTTGTAAATGTGATCAAGCTAAAATGAAGGGGGGTAGCTAGTCCAATATGACTGGCATCCGTAAGAGGAGAATGGCTGCACACTCATACATGGCAGAACACATGTGAAGATGGAAGCAGAGATGGGAATGATGCCGCTACAAGCCAAGGAATGCCCAGCGTAATTGGTGATTACCCGAAGCTAGGAGAAAGACAAGACACAGATTTTCCATCAGAACCTCCAGAAGGAACCAACTCTACTGACACCTGGATTGCAGAACTGTGAGAGAATAAATTTCTACAGTTTTAAGCCACTCAGTTTGTGGTACTTTGTTAGAGCAACCCTAGGAAACTAATACAGGTGGTAAAACTACAAAAATAAACGTAAAGACACAGCTCCTGTCCTTCTTGCTTGAGTATTCATTTCGTCCACATAAAGGATCTGGACAGTGTCCAGATGCTGATGGTGCAGGTCCAGTTTCCATGCTATGGAAATGCCTAGATGGGTGCTCTTTCTCCTGATCTGTCACAAGGGCTGCGGCCATGGGGCTGAGTGCGTGAGTAGGGGAGTGAGGGGATGGCTGTCCCTACCGTGAGTCATGTCATGGCCCTGTCACTCAGGGCACCGCACTGACGACTGTGCAAGCGAGGGTAGCAGCAGGAAAAGAAGGGCTGGGAAGAGGAGAGTGGGGCTGGGGCCCCCTCCTGGACTTCCCCTGCACTGAGCACGCCCTGCTGCTCCTGTTGATTTCACCACCATTTCTCTTCAGATTTTCAGTTTCTGCTCCAGTCCATCTCACACCTTTACAGACCAGTGGATGGGAAATGGGTGTGTCTTACTAGCTTTGGGATCCTGGGCAGCAAGTAACACTAACTTTCTACGCCTCCGCTTCTTCATCTGCAGAATGGGGACCGTATGTGTGGGCCCAGTAGTTCTAAGTGATGGAACACAAAACATGAGCATTTTAAAGGCTATATGGAGGGGAAGGAGTTATTGTACACAACTCCTAGGGCTTCTGTGGAGAAACATGGAGTTTTAGACAGTAGGATAGGATGTGGCAAAAAGTCAGTTTGTGTGTGCATGCACATGTGTGTGTACATGGATAAATCAGATGCTCCAGACAAAGAACAGATAAGCAGCACTGCCCCAGAAGTGAAGGAGGTGTCACCATCAAGGCCAAGAGCTCTGTAACACTGAATAAGAGTTCTCATCGCTTTAATTAAATGATCTGAGTCTCCTAGAGCTCTAAGATTCTGTGATATAATGCAAGTGTGCATATTCATTGTTCGCTCTTGTAGAACCACACTTTGAGATCTTTACTTGTAGGAAACCCATTACAGGTGGTTCAGTGTAACAACACACCTGCCAAACCCAGAGCTGGATTTCAAACCAGACAGCCCGACTCTAGAGCCTGCAGTTAGCTTGTTCGGGTGGTGGACCTGCATAGTACCTCTTCTTCACCCTCTTCCTAGGCTCCCTGAACTTGTGTAATGGGACCACACACTTCAGCTGAAAATGAAGGATAAATCAGCCGAAGCACCAAGACACACCATGCCAGAAGTCAGTTCAGTTACCCCCATAACTCAGGCAGCACTCAGTGGTACTCTTAAGCCAGTGGTCAGGTTGTAGGATTTTTCTTGACCCATTATTATTCTCTTTTCCTGGGCCAATAAGTCAACAGAACATTCACAAAACAGTCTCCAAAATGAGTTGTTTTTTTTTTTTGCACCCCTGGAGGCTGTCCTTTGTGGTGATGAAACCTCAATCAGGTAGTAGTCATTACCATAAAAAACGCACCTGCCTCTCACCAAGAATCAGTAAGGCACAGGCAGCTCACCGGGCCCATTATCCGGTATGGTTCACAGGTGGGCATTGTGATGAATGCATTTGCCTGCTGTTCAGAGGAACGCCCCATAGTAGGAGTCAGTAATTACTGAATGGCAAGTGGGTACGTGAAAACCAAGATGTACTCATGCACCGAGTTGCTGCAACACCTTGATTCCCAGAGTCTTTATCCATTGTGGTTTTTACAGGTCCACAATAACAAGTACGGCAGAGGTGTGGGAGAGAGAAACCCCAATTCTCAGAAAGCCAGAAGGCTCAAAGGGCTTGTTCCAAATCACATGAATCAGTTCAGTCCACATCTACTATTTACTGTGTGTCAGACAGTGCTAAGGACATGATGTACAAAAAAGTTCCTTATCCAACTGGAGGAATAAACACAGAAGGCCAATTATCTTGCAATCAGAAAAGTGAGGGGCAGGAAGGCTGCCCAGAGGAAGTGACACTGGGGGTGGGTCTTGTAGGTGAGGAGGGTTTTTTTCCCAGAAGGAAGAAGGAAGACAGAACAGCACAGGTTGGGGAAAGAATGTACAACACACTCAGATCTGGCATCAGTGATCCTTTCAGAGAACTGCAGGGCAGATACTAAAGACCTTATCTGCTGTTTGAAGGAAATTAAATGGGCTTTCTCCCAGAGCCTGTAGGGAACAGGGCAACATCCTAAATTTTTGAAGTGTCTGGTCACGAGTAGATCTATGCTTCCGAAAGCCAACCAAGGAGGGATGGCAAGGCTGGACTGGACAGGCCAGCAGCTCAGGGGCCAGAGCCTTAGTGAAGGCAGAAGTGGGCAACTCCCCTCAAGCAGTGGCTGCGAAGGGGCAGGACTGGAGGCTCTGCAGGTATCTCAGAAGGCCGCCGGAGCAGGCTGTTGATGAGAGAGGGAAGCAGAGGCTGCCAGAGGGTAGGGACGCCCTTAGCTGAGGAAGAGGAGCATCTGGAGGGATCCAGCAAGTGGAACTGACACAACTGCCTGTTTGCCACATGCAGGGCTGTCTTGCTGTCTCCTCAGCTCCCACACCGACCTCATGGTGCTGCCATAAGCAGAATCAGCTCAGGATAACGAGGAATAAAACTGAGGTCAAAATAGCCACAGACGCTCTCTTGGCCACCCAGGACCATCCCTCCCCTGCAAGTCTGTGCCCCAGAGGGTCCCACGCCAAATCCACCCTTCAGTGCATGCAGGGGACTGCAGCCACACCACACGTAACTTTAGTCCTCACTCGCCCTCCGGCCCAAAGCCTGGGGCATCTTCCTTGTGCTTCCCTTGTGAGAGAACTCTGTCCTCTTTGCCTCCCCATCACTCATGGCACCCCGCTTCCAAAGTACTCCTCTCCTCAGACTCCTCCTCCACTCCCATTCACACAAGGGGTCTTGTTAGAAATGGCAAGACCGGGGCAAATGGCAAGGAATCAGAAGTGGGTGCAACCTGCACACCAAGGCTGGCTCAGCCACGGGAGACTTGCCTGACCTCAGCCTCAGGGGAAAGAGCTGCATGTTAACCTTTGCATAGCTTGGAGGATTATTGTTGAGAATGAGAGAGAGAGAGAGAGAGAGAGAAACTTCAAACAACACCAGCAGACAGCAGATAGGGGTGATTAACCAGCACAGCTGTCCACTGGACAGTGAGTTCTTGAGGACAGGGACAGATGGGTTGGATCTCGGGTGCCTACTCATTCCTGGTGCGGAGTGAACATTTGACAGCAGAGGTTGAATCACCAACCAAGACCATGAGCACCACGACCCTCAGCACACACAGACGCAGGGCTGCTCCCCGCTACCTCCCCCAGTGCCCCACACATGCAAGCGAATCCACAATACCCCACTTTGGGAAGCCTTACTTTCCTTGTGGGTTATTCCAAAGACAGCCAGTTCCTGTAGGAGAACCAAGCGAGTCACGCTGCCTGGACGCCTCTATTGGGCGCGTTGGACCAAGTCTGGGTCCGTCCCCTTCTCCCAGGAAGTTGCTGAGAGCTGAGCCTCTGCCTGCCCCTCCTTGTCGCCTACCCAAGGAGCCCCAGCTGGGCTGCTGCTGCCCTGGCAGGCTTTGTGCCTCGTGCATGGTGTGCTTTTTGCTTTTGTTTTTGCCCACCAGGGCTCTGCTGCCTCTCCTTCTGCTTCAATGAGCAGAGCTGGCATTGTGGCTGCAGAGAAGAGGAGCGCGGAGTGGCGCGAAAAGCAAGTAAAAGCAGCCTGGCGAGCGGCCCGCTCCGGACACCTTTCACCCTCGCCGAGGCGGGAGCAAGCGGCCCCCCAGTGCACACGGCGGGAGTGGCCGGGCGGGGTCGGCACCAGGCCCCGCTCAAAGGTGGGTCAGCGGAGCCCGGGACACGCAAAAACTTTCATTGTCTTTTTTTAAGCAAATGAGCGAGGGGTGAGGTGGGACGAGGAGGCAGTGGGGAGCCCTCATGGTGCCACCGGCTGCGGGGACGAGGACGCGGGCTGGCGCAGCGGTTGGGGCAGCTCGGCCTCGAGTCGCAGCTGTCTTTAGAAACGTCTTCTGCGGGTGGGGGAGCAGAGGGCGGAGGGGGCCGGGAAAGGCTGGCTGCGTCCTCGAGGCTGGGCGCCGCGCCGCGCACACGTTCCCAGCGTCTGCTCTCTGGGGTGGGGCCGGGGATGCGGCCGGGGCCTCGCGCACGCTGGCTCTGCCCCCCACTCGAGGGGGGGCCCCGCGCGCTGCAGGTGCGCGCTGCCGTCGGTCCGGAGGGAGGGAGGGTTCTGAGAGCTGCTGGGTGGGGTTGGAGCTAGCTGTGAACTCGAGCAGGGAAGGTCGGGAAGGGTCTCGGCGCCCTTCTGCCTTCCGGCAAGACGCAGGGCCCGGCCCCGCCCCACGCCGCACGCGGGGCGCCACTCGTGAAGGTGCCGCAGCCCCACAGACGCGCGGCTGTTACTAGCGACCAGGAGTTTGTCCCTGGGCCTTTCTCCCGCCGCCGGGAAGGGCCGAGCGCACGTGCCCCCCCCTCGGGGCACCTCTCCGGGAGGGAACGGGGCTGCCCACGCCGATGCCCTCCGTGGCCACAGGTGCCCGGGGAGCGAGACGCGCGAAGGCACAGCCGGAGTCTCGGGACGGAAGGCCCGCGGGACTGCGGCTCGGGCCCGGGAGAGGAGCGGAAGGGCGGCTCCGGACCAGCACCCCCACCCCGCCGGGCCCCGCGGCCGCTGTCCCGGGTGCTGAAGCCTCCGAGCCCCGGGGACCTCGCGCCTCTCCCTGCCCAGACCCGGCACTGACCGGACACGGACCCCAAAGCTGCCCGGGGCGCAGCGCAGGACGCGGGGCAGGGGCAGGGGCAGCGGGTGGCAGGGGAGCGTGTCGGGGCAAGAGCGGCTCTTGCATTTTCAAGAGGGAGGGGCCCGCGACCTGCACGGTGACCCCAACACGTACACGCGCGCACGCGCCCGGCCGGCGGCAGCCAGCGGGATGGAGCCGGGAAGCTTGGCCGGGGGCGCGGGGCGGGGCGGGGCGGAGGCCGCAGAGGACGGTCCCGTTGATACAGGAAAATAAAAACTCCCACCGTGAACGACATCTGGGGCGAGTTCGTGTTCTCTAAAGTCGAAGAATGAATTTTAGGAACAACGGAGGTTAAGAGCAGAATGTATTTATTGAGAGAAAGAGAGCTTCTGTCCAAGAGAGGGGCAGAAGGGGGCCCGAGTGGGTTGCCAATTACCCTGCCCCTCCCAAGGACTTTATAGAGCAAAACCCCGAGGTGAGGCGGGTCCAAGATAGGGGGGGAAATGGGAAATTACAAGGTGGGCATGAGGTGGGACAAAACTGTGGTCAGCCAATAAGATTGCAAGTGTAATTGTTCAGGTAAAACTGATTAAATTGGAAATTAAATTGGAATCAAATGAACTGAGTCACGTAGCAAGTGGGTATGAATACAGAAGAGGGGCTTTTCCTGTAGGGGGTTGGGCTAGTGACTCTTTCTGGCTTTTTGAAGGTGGTTGCTACTTATTTAGAATATCAGTCCCTGATGTTCACACCTAGGGAGGTGTGCGGGTGCATTTGTTTAGTCCTTTGTCTTGAGGTCTGGCCCACAGGTATCTTATCTTGTCTTTCATGTTGGCCCCTTGGAGGGCCTGGCCCTGTCTGACTGCCTATAATAATATTTCTAACTCCGCTGCCTATAACACCATTGTTAGATAGAAATATTAGAGGCAGTCAGACAGGGCCAGGCCCTCCAAGGGCCAATATGGAAAACAAGATGCCTTGCGAATGGAATGGAGACGTATTTGCTGCAGGCCGGACCTAAGACAAAAGACTAAACAAATGCACCCACACACCTCCCTAGGGATGGACATCAAGGACTGATATTCTAAATAGGTAGGCATCACCTTGAAAAGTCACTGACCCAACCCCTTACAGGAAGAGCCCCTGTTCTGTGTTCATGCCCGCTTGCTATGTGACTCGCTTCCCCACTTGATCCCGATTCAATCAATTTTACCTGAACAGTTCTTATAGGCTGACCTAGTTTTGTCCCACCTCATGCCCGCCTTGCGATCTCCCATTTTCCCCTATCTTGGACCCGCCTCACCTCGGGGTTTTGCTCTATAAAACTCCCTAGAAAAGACAGCGTCTTGGGCAACCCACTTGGGCCCCCTTCTGTCCCTCTCTTGGACAGAAGCTCTCTTTCCTCAATAAATATATTCTGTTCTTAACCTCCGTTGTTCCTAAAATTCATTCTCCGATTTCAGAGAACACGAACTCGTCCCCGAGACGGTCAGGTTGGGAGTTTCTTTCCCCCGTACCACCGTGCCCGCAGCGCCAGCCAGGCCTCGGCGATACAGAGACAGCAGAGAGAGCCAGGGAAAGCGGGGAATGGGCGAGTGGGAAGAAAAGAAAGAGAGAAAGCAAA
>NW_004955429.1:18948978-18975913 GCF_000276665.1 Chinchilla lanigera | reverse complement strand
GGCCCTGTGTCTCGACTGCACCCCGCTAGACCCCCACCTCTCCCGCTGCTCCGACGATTCCTGGATCTTCTCCAGGTAAACGATGGTTTGGGGGCGAAGGCGCGGGTGTCTGGGTGGGGCAGGGTCCCTAATTCCTTCAACTCTGGGGCGAAGTGTGGAGTCGTTACTTAGCCCTTTCTCCACGGCCCCTGCCCCGGGCTTTGAGGGCTCCAAGGCTCCCCGCGGGCTGACAGGTGGGGGAAGGTAACAGCTCTAGCTCGGCAAAGAAGGTGTTGGAGAGTCAGATGCGGGCGCCCGATGTCTTCTCTCCCACCCACCCCATCCTCCTTGCGGGTTCCCTGCCCCCTCCCCGCCCCTCCTCCACTACCACAATTTGAAGTCCCTTTATGGGGGAGAGAGGGGATGCCACGCACCTATTCGCATTCTCCTGATCCTTTCTTAAGGGAGTTTGGGCGGTAGGGATGTGAATTTTTATACAGTGCATCCTGTCTTCACTTCGAGAGCTTCTTTTTCTCTTACGGGCCGTCTGTCAGGCGGCGGGACATAGAACAGTGAGGGAGGGACCTCTACCCTTCCTCTCGCTGCCTCAGGATCCCCGGCCTGACTCTTTAAAAGGCAGCCCACGGTCAAAGACGGGACCTCAAAGAGATGCCCGAGTCCCGCGGTCGCGTCCTCGCGGAGAGATCTGCTCTGAGTGCCGTGTTTACTGCTATCCTCACCTTTGACAGCCAGGAAGTGTGAACTGGGTGCCCTCAGCTAACTCAGAGTCCACTGAAGAAAAGGACCAGGACCAGGCTGGGCCTCAGGCAGAGAGAACTGGCGGTGAGTAGAGGCAGAAGCACGGGGTGGGGAAAGGAGAAGACAAGAATGAGGAAGATGAAGAAAGCTCAGCCAAAGACTTGAGTTCAGTGAGTGAGAGTGTGTGTGTGTGAGTGTGTGTGTGTGAGTGTGTGTGTGTGTGTGTGTGTGTGTGTGTGTGTGTGTGTCTTGGGAAGAGTAAATTCAAATGAGAGGATGACCTTAACCTCTTCAACTTTTTCCTTTCTCTGACTACAGATCTGGATCAGAGTTGGGGGTGAGTGACCAAAGATCCCAGCAGCACCTGACGGTTCCCCTCCCTTCCACCTCATGCACAATGTGGAAGGAAAGTGACGTTTACTCACTTGAACTGCTTTTCTCTGAGCACCCTCTTGGAGATAAAGGACTCTGAGAGACCCCTGGTCCCCTACCAAAGTATTCTCAGTACTTGTACCATCAAAGAATATGAACAGAAATGCTCCCCACTGCTCACTGGTCGTCTTCTTGGTCTACAGAGAAGGACCCTGAGATCAGCGAGGAGGACATCCGTCTGTGGTCCTTCAGCAAGCAGGGAGAGTGTCCGAGGCCAGCTTCCCAGCCTCCCCATCCTCAGTCCAACGCTCTTCTCTCTCCCCTCTCTCCTTCTGCTTGTGCCTTCCGTCCTGTGATGAACCGAGGAGAGGGGAGCTGAAGCAGGCTGCTGCCTGTGCATGACTATGTTGTTATGAGAACCCCAGTGTGTGCGTTTCCTCCCTTCTCTGTTGAAACCTTTGCTTGGCTTGGCTTCTCCCCAAGCACGGATACAGCTCCCTTTGGAGTGGCGAGTGGAGAGGCTGAGATGGAGGGCTCTATTCTCATGGCAAGAGTTCTCTATTCCAACCCATCTAACCCAGAACCAGCCTGGGTCCGAGAGCCTAGGCCGCTGGGGTGGTGCTGTTAGGGCAGACTTGTGGAACAGCAGACCTGTAGGCATATTATAACAGAAGTCAGGGAGCAATTCGGAGAGGACTGTGACTATGCTCCTGCTGCCTGTCATGTAGCTAGCTGCATTCCTTTAGCCTTGACTGTCTAGGCCCAGATGGTCCCCCTTAACAATGTGTGGGGCCAAACTGACTGTGTCTGGCCTGTGTTTTAAAAATACACTGTGATTCCAACTTGCTTCAAGGGCTTCAGGGCCGTCATGTCTGGCAGAAGACTGGTGTAGTCAAGGACACTTTCAGCTCTACCTGCTCTTCTCAGACCCCCTCCTTCCCAGAACGTTCTTGTATAAACCTGCCTGACAACATATGACGTAATTCTTGTATTCTGTGTAACCAATCAGGTAATAACCTGCTATCAGCTTTGTACTTTCCACTTGCAAACTGTATTTAAACTGAACTCAACCTGACTCTGGGCTGGTGATTTGAGCCTCTATGTTCCCCAGCCAGCTAGAGTAACAAAAGTTGCCTTTTAACTCCTTGGTGCAAAGTCTTCCACTTGGTTTGATGTTGGTTTTTCTGCTACAGTGCCACAGTGGCTGGAGGAGGACACGAGGGAAACGTACTGAAAGTGGGCACTCGAGCCCCTTGTTGAGCTTTCTTGGGGCAGAGAGGTACTCCCCCTGCTCTGCAGCCTCCTACCTACAAATTTACAAGCAAAATAACCATTGCTTTAAGAGACCGAGTTTGTCCTACAGCTGGAGATTGCTTGAACACCCACATCCTAGGGTTGTGAAAATGTGTGATGTGTGAAAGGCACCCGGCACACAGTAAGCACTTTGTAGTACTGTCTTCTCATCACCTCCACCATTCTGGTTCATTCAGTCTTGTTCTGTCTCCGTTGCATCAGTCAGTTCACACATTCTTTCACCTGGTTTAATTGGTTCAATCGCTTGGCATAGAACTGACTGGGCATCTCTTATATGCCTAACTTCGGCTTGACAAGAGGCAGCAAAAGCACTGGGCTGGCCAGTGATGGGTTTGTGTGTTAGTCATCTGGGGTGCATTCAAATGTGCCAACTTTTATAGAGCTTGTAAAGACCTACAGGGTGACAGAGGTACCAGGGTGTGAGTTAAGTGTCTAATGTGGGGCACTAGATCCTACCAAACAAGTCTAAGTCACAACTTGCTTACATTATTATGCTTAAACTAGACCTTCAACAAAATAAAACACATTAAACATACATGGAACATGCTTTGAATAATGCTTGTTGATGGCATGTTAACATTTGCTAGGCTGTAGCCTAGGCATGTGAATTAAACTTCGTGGAGAACATTTGAAGATCATAGATTCTTTTAGACTTACACGCATTTCCATCTAGTCCTTTTGGCAACTCTTCAAGGTAGGTACGGTTCCTGTTCCCGTGTAACAAATCAAAAAAACAGGAGCCTGGCGAATGGCCCACAGGGTAGATTCAAGAATCAAGATTGAAATCTGGGATGTCTGATTGCATAACATGACCCTCAAGACGTTACCCAGCTTCAGGGAACAAGACAGTCCTGGTTTCCAGCTTTGGTTGCACAGAGGAATCATCCAGGAAACTAAAAATACCAGTGTTTTGATTCCATCCTTAGTGATCGATTTAGTGAGGTTTGGGCATCTGGACTCTAGTGACTGTAATTCTAATGGATGGTCACGGCTGAGGACAAATGGATAAAGATATCCAGAGGTCAAAAGAACTGCAGAAGTTCCATAAACCACAGGGAGAGCACTCTAAGTCTCCAGGAACTCTCACACCATAGAAAGGTTTGCATCTGACAAGGAGGTAGCTCCTGGGAGCCACAGAGTGGAATGGGGTGGGTTGGCCGGGGAAGGTTGGAGTGAGACCATTGCAAAGGGCTGAACTGGAAGTTATCCAGCTTTTTGAGATGCCACAGAAGAAGCGAGTTTGCAGGTACTCACAGGGTTCAGTTAGAATACTTGGCTAAGAGGTAAACATCAGAGGCTGGAACAAGACCTCTCAGTTTCCACCTGCGTCCTGCTGGACGCCTAGGAATGAAGGCTGCAGCAGCTCAGCTCCAGGGTCCGGCAAGCCCTTTCTTTGTTTCTTGTCCAAATTTAGAGACCTAGAAGCAAGATGCAGCTTCTCTAGGCTGAGGACCATGCTCCCTGGAAGAACTAGGACTCCAGCTTATTCCAATGTGATTGCTGCAACACAGGGAGATATATAAGACATTTCCTGTGGCGTCCTCCCCACCCCTGCACACATGGCCAGGGCTCACATAAGGCCATGGCACACTGCAGTGAATCCGTGCCTCCTAAGAAGCAGGCCACAGCCATTGTGCATCACCACCTTATGGCCGCTGACCCAGGCGTGCGGAGTGTCTTCCGGGCCAGATGGGAACCCAGCCAAGGCTGTGGCAGGCACTTACCTGGCTGAGCAGCTACGCAACCCCACACCTGGGCAGTTCTGCACAAAAGCCTCTGCAGCTCTATTTCTCCCAAGGCCAAGTATGTCTTAACCTGCATTCCAAAGGACAACTCGAAAGACTGCCACAAGTGTCTGCAAAGTGGTTTGAATTTCATCCTGTTCTTTTTTGTTTTTGCCATTAAAACTAGAATGTCATTTCATCCTTGCTTTGATGATATTTGGTTAATTCACTGAGGGCTCCAATTGTACATGGTGCTAATTGGTTTGTTTATTTAACAATGTCTAGGAAGCATTTTGTAAATTCTGCACTAACAGTTTAATCCTTGGTGTCTTGTGAGTCTAAAAAGTCAAATTCTCTTTTTCTCAGATGAGAAGGACCCAAAAGACACCCAGATATATTTTTTCCAGTGGCTCTGATGGGGTCCAGACCTCTTTAGAGAAAGGGGAAATACAGAAACAGCCCTTAAGGTAGTGAAATATATAAAATGTTGTCATAACAGAATTAGTTTTTTCTGCTTAGTGGGGGTTGTACACTCATTTCTTCCTTTTAAGAAGGAAGGGCTCATCTTCTGTGGATAATCTCTCTTGAATCCCCCAGCACCATTCACTTCCTGTTCAGTCAGTCCAGTGCAATAACTCAATGCAGATTTGTTCTACGATCCTTTATATAGCAATGAAGATAGTTAAGCACGTGTTAGGCATTCCAGACCAAAAGACAAAAAATGCACCTCTGCCCTCAGAGACACTCACTTTTTTAAAAAAACCAACTCTAATGCAATAAGCGCTCTAATAGACTCAGAGACCATCAGGGGTCTTATGGGTTGGTTCTTTTAGCTAAATACAGCTTTCATCAATAGTTTATAGCCAGGTAAGCTCTGCAAGAAAGATCTATCGATATGGCCAAGAGCCCCTGCAGGCTGTAGGTGCTACCCCAGCACCATGGTAGCCTCCATTCAAGTATGGCTGGGACACAGTCTTTAGCCAGATACCAAGGTTCATGTGCACTTGTGAACCATTTACAGGTGAGAGGTTTTGCAGCCCTGATACTCCAGTGTACCATATCCTGACACAGCTTGGGGCACAGCTCACCGCTACTGAAGGGCTGACCTTTGGTGTTTTGAGGGTAGCCCCCCTGAAAATACACTGTGGACAGAGGCAGCTGTGATTTGATTCATTTCCTGTCTGGAGTATTTAACCACCTTCTGCTCTTTCTTCTCTTACCAGAGAATTTTTTAAAAATTTAAACTTTGTCAGTTTTTTTAATATAAAAATTTGTTTGTGCATATATATAAGTTGTGTGTGTACCTGTGTGTGTGGTTAGTACATGTTGTATAGAAATGGAATCATACTCAGAAGGGGGAGAGGAAGAGGAAGTAAAAATGATTAAGATGCAATATGTAGAGGTAGCAGCTCCCCAAGATGAATGTAATTATTATAAACATATACTAATTTTTAAAAAGAAACTAAGAAAGGAACTTGCTTTCCTCACTAAACAATGCATTATAAGCCTCCTTCCAGGTTATTATATGTAGCCCCAAGTTGTTGTTGTTGTTATTATTATTATTATTTTGTCTTTTTGAGACAGGGTCTCACTATGCAGTTCAGGCTGGCCTTGAGCTCACTTTGTAGCCCAGGCTGGCCTTGAACTCGCAGTGTTTCTCCTGCCTCAGCCTCCCGAGTGCTGGTATTGCAGGTGTGCGCCACCACGCCCGGCCTTATTATTTTTATTAAGCTGTGTAACTCACTGAGGGGAGAAACCTCACTTTTTTAAACCACCCCCCTATTGATGGACTTTCAAGTTGCTCTTGCCTTCCTGTCATTCTAAACAATATTACAACAAATGTTCCTTTATGTACACTTACAAATGGACGCTTTTATTTCCATGACAGTTTCCTAAAAGTGGCACGATCGTAACGTATGCTGCCAATTTCTCGCCAAGTTGAGCTCTAGAACAGGAGCCTGAACACTCAGAAGGCACAGACCCGACCTCCCTTCCTTTACCTATGCCAACACCAAGTGCAGAGATGTCTCCTGGATTTGGCTGTTGAGGAGGAAGATCAGTGAAAGACAAGATGCAGTCCTGTCTGGAAGGCCTACCAGTGCCTACCAGGAGTCCCCTTGATCTGGAAGCCGCACTCTTCACTTCCCAGAATGGCTCCTTACCCTCCTTTTAGAGCAATGCTAGAGCTGTCCGTAATGTGACCTACTGTTATCCCTCAAGTAAGGAAAGCTTGCCATGTAAAACCTGCCGTTTTAGTCTACCAATGTGACATGGGATAAAAAGAAATAAAAATATGTAGCGAGGAGACAAAGGCAATCCCAATTTTGAAACTACTTTTGAGAAGACTGAAACTTCAGGACACAATCAAACTTACCCGGGACTGTCCACATCTGAACTCCCTAGACTTGCTGACACTTTTCAGGCTGATCGCACCCAAAACCCGTTAAAGGTACATTAAGACCACAGAATAGCTTAGTTGATAAAGGGCAGAAACACAAATTCCAAAGCTTTGAAGAATGTTTTCAAGCAAAACTTCTCAGATCACCTATCTATAAAAAAGATACAGTACACTGGGTCCCTGCCTTTGCCCTGTAAAATGGGCCATCCTTTCATTTATAAAATGAGACATTTTTGTTCTACCTGTGCGTGGACCATCACTTTTCTCCTGTCAGCCACACCCAAACTTTCTATAGACTTGCAAAGTTCACAGATTTCCTCCACCACCAAAAACCTATAAATATTCCCAGCTCCAGACCACACTGTGCCTCTCTCTTCAGAGCTCACACTCTATCTGTTTGTGTACTTTAAAAATTCTGCCTGAAAATACCTCTAGGCTTCTTACTAATGCGTCTGTCTTGAAAATTCTTTCTCTGTGGCGGAAGCCAGCGAAGCTGCAGCCTGCCCCGTGGATGGGGTGAGTTCAGGTTCCCCGTCTCTGCTTTGAGGGATCTCCTTGGGTCCTGTCTGGGGACAAAATGGTGTTCCAGAGTGGGAGGGAGGTCAAGGGAGGAGACATTCAGCAGCACCTGGAAGAAAGGGTGAGCTAATCTCTCGTCTGTGTGTAAATGCCTCACTGGTGGTCACTGTGAGGACAAGCCCAGCAGATGTGGAAGTGTCCAGCACAGTCCTGGGGCACAGGATTCTAAGACAGTGCAGTTTCCTTCCCACATGGCTGCACTGATGTGAGACAGTGCTTTTGCAGTTTTATGGTGTGAATTATGATTCTGACCCTGTGTTGGTTTGGGGCTTATTTTGCAAGGGGAACAACACAATACAGGACACATACTTCATATGATTATTTATATAGTCACCCAAGAACAGTATACAAAAGAGTGCAGGGCACACACCAAGACCAAGGAATCCAGTTGAGGGCCTGGATCCCACAACAATGCCCTACATGAGTTGAGCTGAATACCCAGAGCTCACAACAATGCCTCCCGTGAATCCAACCAGAGGCCCAGAGCCCACGACAACGTCTCATGCAGGCCTATTTCACAGAACTCCTGGGAAGGCCCAAAGGTCAGTAGTGGAATCCACAAAGTCTGTGCCAGCAGGAAGAAGGACCTGCGCTAGCAGGCTGAGGGATCTGCACTGGAGCCGGGAAGTGATGCTCAGAAGAACCACAGCTCCCCCAAAGGGCACCACGGCCATCCTCGGCAACAGTGAGGTCCCGAGCTTCTCTGACGATCAGGACGGCCGAGCTCCCACCAGGGAAACCAACGCAGCAAGCTTTTCCAGGAGGCCAGCAGTGCACCATCTTCCCCTCCGGAACCAGGAAGGGATGCTCAAAGTGAGGACCAGAGCTCTCCAAAGTGAACCGAAGCCATTCTCAGCGCCAGCGAGGTCCCAAGCTCCTCAGTGGATGAAAACAGCCAAGTTCATCAGGAAAGCCAGCTCCCCACAGCCTCTCTCAGTTCCCAACAGCCCGCCTCTTCTTCTCCAGGTCTGCCTCTTATGCTGCTGGCAACAGTCCTCAGGTGGGCCTCCCACACCCAGCACCACTCACTCAGTTCAGCTGGGGGTTACAAGTTGACCACCAGTTATCAATCCACTACAGACCCCATCCAAATCACAACAAAGTTTGCTCCAAAGCATCTTGCAGCAAAACTCACATGTGGGGACCAAAGCAAGCGCTGGACAGCTGAGGACCCTCTCTGTCTCGTGTCTCCGAGAGCAATGGAAGGGAAAGTTCCACTGGGTCTGAGGTTGCAATGGCGGCCACAGGAGTCGTGCTGACCACAGTGGTCACCCAGGACTGGGCCACTGTTTGGCCTCAGTGGTCAAAAGATATGTCAAGGGGTTTTTTGTTTTGTTTTGTTTTTGGATTTTTTAAGAGAATCTTTGACTCTAGCAGCCTCAAAGACAGAACCAGGAACCGTTAGAGGCAGTCATCACTTGATCTCGCTGGTCCAGGGCAGAGCTCCCTAGCGGAATCAATGAATTCCTCCACATACACGCCTCTGCAAAATAGGTCAGCGTAACCCCATCAGCTCACCAGCTCCCAGTGACCCCAGGCAAATCAGCAGACTGTCCAAAAATTACTTCTCTTTGATTCAGTTTATGTATTTAGACAGATACAAAGAGAATTTCTACCTATTATGTGATTCTTGACTTCAGAAGATTCAAATTAATGTGCTGCCCCAAGGTACGCAAGGAGAGTTACAGGTGACAGCCGCAAAGCCTCCAGCAGGCTGCTGGAGAACCAGCCAGTGTGTCATCTTTCCTGGAAGTAGCCCGCCCTGTGGCGAATCTACCTACAAAGAAACAAAAGTCAATTACCATCTTTGCCAAGCTCTCAACCAAAAGTCTAAGTAATGACTGCTGAGCGCTGGATTTTCTGGGCTTTGTTCCTCTGCTGTGAGGCTCTTGTGTGGTGTTTACCCACAGAGGCTCCGGTCCCCTGACCCCCAGCTGTGTACTGCAGGTCAAGAAGCCAAGTTAGCATCTGTTTGTCCAGGACCGCCCTGGTTATGTAAGCACATCACTTGGACTGGTTCAAGTTATTCCACAGGAAAAACTAAATAGTGATTAGGTGACATTGTAAAAATCAGCAAAAGAAGAGGGGCTCTTGCTGCTTGGCTCTGCCTGGTATCCATTTAATTCTAGCGCAGCGGTGGCTGTCAGCAGCTGGGTCTTCCCTCTGCTGGGATGGAGGGACACCAGCAAATGCAGAGGGCTGACTCCCTACCAACACAGTTCTTCTTCCCAGCCACCCAAGAGCCAGACAGGGCCTCCATCCTCAGCATGTGCACTGCAGGCCCAGGGCCCTCCATGGGTAGGCGTGTGCCAAGTGATCTCACGGGCACAGCCCACTCAACCCTTGCACCAATTTCAGGCGTCAATGGGTTCTTGTGCCCACTTTATAGAATAGGAAAGGGTGGTTCACAGAGCAAAAGAACCTGGTGACAAAGGGTTAGAGCCAGGTCATGCACTGAGGAGAGGACTGGACTTCTCTTAAATGCATGTCTCCTAGACACCATAAGGAAAAGACCCAGACCTTGGAGCCCACGGGCCTGGTTTAAATCTGGACTCTGACATTTACATAACTGTGACCTGGGACACATTGCTTAACTTCCTTGAGCCCTCAAATTGCCATCTGCAAAAAAAGGTGGTCCTGGTCAAAACTTTCTGTTTAAGGCTGTTATAAAGTGCTTAACCTAGAACCAGGCTCATGTGAGTGAATTTACTCAGCAAAACTGTATCTGCTGTTCTTCTCTCAGGTACAAAGACAAGTGCAAAAAGTACACCCCAACCCTAGAGGTCCAGTTGCTGTCAAGCCAGCAATGGCTCTTGACAGGGCACCTCCTTCTAAACGACACCTATCAACTTACATTCTCAGTGCAGTGATGTGTGTCACACCTGCTTAGCAACAGCTTCTCTCAGTGGTGTCACTTTGGGTTGCACAATGTATTTGCAGGTATAGAAGACATTGCTTTTCTTGTTTTGTTTTTGACTTCAGGAGGATTTCAGCTTATACAGTGCCCAATGCTAACCATCTACATCAAGCTTAGTTAATGCATCCTGAGCAAATCTGGGGTTAGTTATGGAAAGGAAGTGAAGACCTAGCACTTTCACAAGAGGATGATGGAGGGAAAGGAGGATAATGATATTAGAGTAACTCTGCAGACATGCTCTCTTCTCCAATGTGCAGGGGAGATCTGGTTTTGTCTCTCCTTCCTTCCTTCCTCCCTCCCTTCCTTCCTTCCTTCCTTCCTTCCTTCCTTCCTTCCTTCCTTCCTCTCATCCTCCTAACCAATCTATTATCATCCCATGCAACAGGATAGTCTCTTGCACAGTGAGATTGATTAAATATCTGGGGTGCTTTTGTTTTTCTTTTCTTGCAGTGTCAGGGGTGGAACCCAGGGCCTCAAGCACGCTAGGCAAGTGCTCTACCACTGAGCTATACCCCTCAGCCCTTTTTGTCTTATTTTGAGACAAGACCCCACTAACTTGCCTAGGCTGATCTAGAACTTGCAACCTGCCTGCCTCAGCTTCCTGAGAGGCTGAGATTACAGGCACGTTCCACTCTGTCGCACCTAGCTTGGGTCTTTTCACCCAGTCCAATAAACAGGTCCTGGAAGGTTCAAGTCAGGGTTTCTGCCCAGACACTCAGAGCACACTCGCTCCCTGCTTTCTGCCGCATTTCATCTCAGGTCACCTAAGGTGAAGACTGGATTTCCCCCTCCCTGCTCCGAACTGGGCCGCAAAGTTCCCAGCATGAAGTTCTGAAACCGTTCCTGCCACCAACTTTTTCCAGACAGGATTGGAAACAGACTTCCGGTCCTGTAGAACTATAGTCTAAACTAGGGTAGATAAGAAGGAAAGAGATTGGATCAATGAAATACTGGACCATTTTTGTCTCAGCAGGGACCTAAAGATCTAAAGGGAACCCAGGTGTCACCAGGCCACTACAGCCTGTGTCGCACTGAGTGGTATTTGTTCAAAGTTCCTTTTCTTGACCCCTTTTGCAACACAATCCTTTATTTACCACTACTCCCCCTGCAAAGACTTCCCAAATGTTTCCAGGAGGCCTTGCAGGACCTCGTCCTGTCTACTCACATGGAGTCATCTTCTCTTCATCTCCATCCCCTTGGTTCATGTCTTAGTCACTTTCTGTCCAGACAAAATACCTACACCTGTAATTTACAGGAGGAGAGGTTTACTCTGGGTTGTGGTTTTAGTCCTTCGTCAGCTGGCTCCCAGGCAGAACCACCAGGGTGGAAGAAAGTGGCCGAAGAAAACTGCTTACCTCATGGCAGCCAGGATCCGAGAGAGAAGGGAGGCGTCAGGAACAGGAACACAGCCTTCCAGGATGAATCCACCAATGAGTATAGCGCGCCGTGATCCAGTCACCTTCCATGCACGTGAGTCTTTCAGGGACGTTTTACATCTGAATCCCAACAGTCACCGCCCAGTGTCTTGGAGGTTTCCTTTCTCTTGCCCGGGTTGACAATGAGGACACGGTGCTGAAGCATGAACGGGTCTGACGAGCCCCCAGGCCCACGCCTGTGTTCAGAGCTCCATCAGGGCACCTGGAGAAGCAACCTGTTCCACTTCTGGCCTCAACACTTCCATTCCTCTCTAAGGGCACAAACTCCAGTGTCAGAGTAGCATAAAAGGGACACATCGTCCCCTCTTCATCTTGGTCTCTTTCTCCGTCCTTCACTCGTAGGATAATAATACAAACTCCCCTTCTTTAGCCAGAGGCAAAAGTATCAGCGCTGATCAACTTGTTACTGGAAGACTTTGGGGTAAGCAAGGGACTGGTTCTCACAGGGTCTTGATGCCTACTATGCAGAAAACCCTGGGCCAAATGTCATCTGAAAGCACAGGAGCGTGAGCAGTACTATCTTTTCCTCTGCCTTCCTGAACACTTGCTCAGTCTTTGAAGAGAGCTTCCCAGTCACATTCTGTCTCACATTCCTAGTCCAGCAGCTGGTAGCATTTATTGAACGCCTACCACAGGGTGAGAACCCGTTCTTGCATGGGCCCCAAATCCATCCTTATTGTAATGCATTCCAAAGTGATGCCCTGTCCCGGCATCACCAGGGTTGGGAATCACCTGTTCTGGAGAAGCAGCTCTTGCAGTCTGTTAGCTATCGCCTGTTGGTGGATCTGCACCACATGAGGAAATTCTGGAAGAATACCCAAACTCCCCCTTACAAAAGAATGAATCTCTAATGGTGGAAGGTCAAGCAACAGTTACAGTCTGGTGCCACCGTGATCTTGGTGTCACCTTGTACTCTTTAAATTCGTATTATACTGGCACACAGTTACAGTCATGTCATTATTCTTCTGCCTGCTGCTAAGTTATGACCTGGCCTGTAGGCTTAGGGAAAGCAAGAACATACAGAAAGAAAGAAAGAAAAAAACACTGAATCGGAATCAAGACAGTGCAGTCTCAGTTCTGCTGAAGACCCTCGAGGTGGGGATCCAGACAGAGACCCCTGAGAAGTGGAGGCAAGATATCCTCCATGTTCCTGGGTTTCCTTTCTTCCTTTGCAGTGGGAGGCACGCAGGCAAGCTGAACCTGTGAGTGCCACTCAACTCTTCCATTTTATTATTGTGAGCCCTGCAGCTGTCGTGAAGAGAAACCATGCCCAGCTCTCTGAGTGAGTAACGGGAAGTGATATAGCACTGAAAAATCTTCAGCTCTGTGGACTCAGGTACTTGGGCCTCAGTACTAACCAACTTTGGCTTTCAGGTCAGTTTTCTTGGGCAGGGGGTGCAGAAACAGCTCTAAATACCACCTCTTGGCCTTAAGATGACTCAAATGCTCACAGTCTTGTGGTAGGAATCACGTCTTTAAATCTTGTGTTCAAGCCAGGTTTGCAAAAAGTCCTCTGTAGCTGCAGGTTTATGGAGAAATATGCCTACTGGGGTGGCCTGATATCCATACATGTGGGAGAATGTGCCCTTGGGAGATGCATCTTTGGACCAATGCTGCTGGGTGTCTGTTTTCGTAAGGAAGCCCTAAACAAAAGCCTGCTTCCCTCCCAGCCCACCTGGGTCTCACTTCTGGTCTCTTTGCCATAGTTTCCTCTGCTTGTGCCCTGAGGATTTTTAACAAGTGTATAGTGCCTGGAATATGAATGAATGAATGAATGAATGAATGAAATGAAATGAATGAAAAATCTGAAGGCTGATCCCAACTTGCACATGTAACATCTAAAAACTATAGCAGGTTCAAGAACCAAGAGGTTTTCTTTTTCCCGGGAAAGCTGGCAGGAGGGCACATGCATATGATGCTCTTCAAGAATTTGGAGAACCCTGACCGCCGGCCCTTTCCCTAAATCTTGCTCAAGATTTGCAACAAGTGAATCTTTCTTGACCAATAGCAGGAAATGCAGGAAGCCTTCCCAAGAGACATTGTTGTAGCCACTTCTTTGGTTTTTTTTTTTTTTTCTTTAATAAAAAAGCCAAGAGGATGTTTATCTGAGGAAACTGCTTTAATTTGGTCCTGCCTAGATCCAGGGGACAGGGCATTGTAGCTTTGAGGGCCTCCTTTAGATTGCAGTCTATGATTATAATAAAAGGACTAAAAACTATTAGCAAGGTTCATGTGGTTCTTTGAACACAGCCTCTGGTCTCTTTCAGAGATGAGAGGAGGGACAGATACCCATCTGAGAGAATGGAGGGTTGGCCAGGGCTCTGCTCCACATGGACTACAGTGAGCTAAGAACTGGAGAAGCCACCGGGGATACACAAACTCATACTGGGAACACTGGCCTCACTTTTTTCTCCTAAACATGAGGGTGGGCAGAGGATAGAAATCCAAGGGGGAAGAATCACCTCAACTTTTAGAGAGCTTCCAACACTCCTCTGTGGAGAGACCTTGCAGGGCATGCAAAGACAACCTATTGGACACTGTTTTGGACTCTGGTGGCCTGTAGCCTCCTTTGTCACTGCTACCTAGGAGGATTACCAAACCAGAGTTCTGTGTACTCGTGCTTGGGCTCCTGGGATACACAGCCCAGCTTCTCTTTCCTTCCTGAGATAGTCAGGCCCTCTCCCTGCCTGGTCTTGCCCCTCTATCCAGCAGGGCAGGCAGTGTCCTAAGATGCCACTAGGCCGAGCTCCCAGAGGTCCAGGCCTTGCTTCCCTCTGCTCAGTGGGGAAGACAGCACTTGTTCTGAGCAATCAAAGTCTGCCATGTAAGATTTCTAAATAGAAAATGTCTCTGAGGTGAGCTTACTGCAAACCATAATATCAGTCTGTGCAGAGGCATAATCATCCCAGCCTCTTTTTGACCACTCATGGATTTGAGAATATGAGGGATGCCGAACACCTATTTAGAAGAATGGTGAGCCCAACCAGGTGGCCATACCGCTCTAGGTGCCAGAGGGACAAGCCAGAGCTTGGTGCCAATGCCCCCTGACAAACACATTTCCATACTGGGAACCCTCAAGAGCAGCTAAGAATGAAGAGACCTTCTGCACAGGTGCTTGCTTGCTCCTGTCCAGCCATTTGTCTTGGGGAAATGACAGGTCAGTTCACTTTCCCTCACCCAGGAGTGAGCTAATCAAGACAGACTGCCTTGCTGTGGTCTCTTTTGGGAAGAAGTGTGTGTCAGTAGCGAAAAGGAGGCACTTGATGCCCACTTCTTTTGCTTTAGGTTGCTTTTTGATGACTGCTGGTAACTTTCTTGGTGAGAGCCAGTGGATAGGAAACTGAATCCGTGATGTCCACAGTGACTCTTTTTTCCCCATGGGTTTGGGTGATAGTTTTGCTGGGCGTATAATTGCAGGTCCAATATTCTCCCCATCCCCACAGCCTTGTGCTTGCAGCCCCATTGCCCTTTTGCATTTAGCACTGTCAGTGAGAAATCAATTGTTACTCTCACTCTTGTTCCTTTGTACACAATCTTCCCTTTTTCTCTGGAAATTTTGTTCCCTCATCTGTGGTAGTTTTGCTTCATCTTTAGAATCAGGACATCTGGCTATTGGTCTTTTCTCATCCACCCTACTTTGTACTTGACCATACTACTTAATTTTTTGCCCTCTTTTTTTTCTAATTTCTGGCACATTTTCTTACACTAGCTCTCTGCTATTTTCTTTTTCTCCGTTCTATCAATTTCTGTGAAACTCCTTATACGTAGGTGCTGAAATATCTGGATATTTTCTCCATATTTCAACATTTTTCTTTTTATGTCTCCATCTCATGATGCCATGAGATCACATACTCAAAAGAGAATTCCTATTTTGTCTTCCAGTTCACTAACTTATTCTTCAGTTACATCCACTCTGCTAATCCAGCCCATCTGTCAGCTTTAAATTTTTGCTGTGAATGATCTAGTTCTCGAGATCTCTTTATGGATCTAATAGTTACCATTTCAAAGTCCTATTTTGCTTACATTACTAATATTTCCTTTGATGTGAAACCTGTTTGCTGAAATTAGTGCTTTCTCAATGTTGCTTCTCCATATATTTTTGGAAGCTCCTTGAAGCACTCTTGTTTGTTTGGTTTTTTTGTGTGCCAGGAATCAAATTCAGGACTTGCACTTGCCAGGCAGGGGCTTGTGCCTCTGAGCTATATCCCCGGCCAATCTTGTTTTTATATTGGGAAATCTCTGCTAACCTGGCAGTGGGGTGGCAGCGGGTAGAAAGACTAGGATGAACTCCAGTTATTACTTCAGGCTGCTCAGAGCAAGCAAAGGAAGGTACCTGCTGTTGGTAGAGCAGACCAGTAGGAACTGCAGAATTGAGACTCCCTTTTTGGTTTGTATTTGCTGCCTGAGTAATGCTCTGCCCTTATGACCTAAGCATCCAAACATCTCTACTGCTCACTACAGTACCTGCCCAAAGGGGTCAAACACGTAGCCATGGAAGAATCCTCCTGCCTGTATGATCTTCCTGGTGACCCCACCACTTTCCTGGTCATATACTTTGGCCTTCCTTCTGTCAGCTATCTTCTTCAGTGGTTCTTCTATGGGAACATTTGAGGCAGTACTTTCTTTATCAATCTGATTTTGTCTACTTTTCAGCTCTCAGGGATTTCTCCTGGTTTTGATATGTCACAAACAGCCTATGTTTTCTAGTATCTAGCACTGTTTATATTTTGAAAGCATTAAGCTCTGTCATTCTTAGGGATTTAGGATGGAAGGGTGAGATTGTCAGTTTTGCTTAGTCACCCTGAGCCAAAAGACATGATATGTTCTCAATAAATATTTGTTGAATGAGTGGATGGATTCAATGTTTCTTTGTAACTTTTATTTAAAAATTTTTCACACTTGAAAAGTAGACACTGAACCACTGACTTAGTAGGTGATTTCAAGATGCCTCCTCCAACCCTTTGAAGTGGGTGCAGAACTTGGTAGGATTTTAGGTGCTGGATGGGCAGCTTTTCCTTGCTCCCTCTGTTGTTCCAGATTTCCCCAGGATTGATGATTTGAGAAAAAAATCCTAATATTTTCCACTTATAACAAAGGCTCACACCAGCTACCCCCCACTCCTGATTTCAAATCCAACTTTGTACATCTTCCAAACTACAGAAAGCTTGGATTCTAAAGTGTAGGATGGGGCTCTGCCAGCTCATTAAGGGTGTGAAATCCATCTTTGTCATCACCTTTGAAGAACACATAGAAGAGCAGCACAGCAAGACTGTCTGCTCCTCTGTCATCTGAGTAAAAGCCAAGGTGCAGGTTTCTCCGCCATTCCCCCTGGCTGTCCAGGAAGCAGTCAGGGCAGCAGGCGTGCTACCACTTCCTGGAGAACGTGGACAGGCCCGAGCCAGGGTTCTGTAGAATGAAGCCCTGAATGGCTGGCGAGGTGGATGATATGATAGTATCATATATAACCGCCTAAAGACACAGGTACCCATATATATCATCCCATGAAGTTGCCATCTGGTTCCACTGGACAATCCTTTCTCAATAATGTGGCCATTTCTTCCCTCAGCTTGCCCAGGGGCCCGCCTGTCCCCAAAGCCCAGTTAGGTTTCATTTCCATAAAACCTCTCCTGGGCTCTCTTGGCCCATGAGGACTCTTTCTGATCTTTACACCCTCGCAGCATTAGAGACAGAGCTATTCACTTTACTGCCTCACTTTATAGTTACATTCAACAGCACAGAGTAGGAGGAGGGAAGGTAAACACACTCAGGAAGGTACGGAGACGCAGTGTCACACTATCCACGTAACACTCAACTCCAAACTACAGCTTCTTAACCTGAAGTTAGACATAAAGTTAAAAATGTCTTCATTAAAGAAAAGCAATTCTCTTATTCCCACAAGGCAATCCTGAGTTCTTAATGGCTCTATTCAACCGGGTAAGAGGCAGTGAGAACCTTACACAATGAGAAATGACAGCCCGTGCTTTGGAAGCAGAAAGCACAAGCCACTAGAAAAAGTTGAGAAGCAGCCACGGAAGGGTGGAGTTAGGATCAAAGAGGAAGAAGAACTTGTGTCCTGCAAGTTTTGTCTCCTAGGGCAGAGGAAGCATCTTTTAAAGGTCTTCGTTACTAGTGTCCAAAGGAACCATCTCAGAACTTACAGGGAATTATGAGTGTCTGTTGCTGGAAATCCAGCCCCAGGGCACCTCATGTTCAAACCAAGACAAATACAGAGAAGTCCAGCCACTTCCCCCTCGCATGAGGACACAGCCATGCTTTCTGCTTCACTTGTCTCTCGATGCCTGGTCAGAGTGGTGAGCCCATCTGGCAGGTACTGACACACGCTAGTACCTACACAGGTGCACGAATGTGTGCATGGAGGAATGAGTGCATTTCAATTCCTATTGCTTCCTCTAATTTTGTGAGCCTGCTGCCTTTCGTTAGAGACATCTTCAGCTAGGAAGCCCTATAAACAAGCCACAGTTTTGAGCATCAGTCTGAGGATTCCACCATCCTCATAGACCCCTTGACACCCCCACTGGAAGGTAATCAGTTCCTCCCTGGAGTCAATCACGTCCCAGGTAGTTCCTGAACAAAACCATGCAGGGCAGTGATTCTCTTTCAAATGCTGCTCACGGTCTCCAAGGCCTGAACCTTGCAAGCCCAGCTCTTGCGGGGTCTTCCTCCCTCTATCCCCACCCAAAGGATGGACCCCTGCTGGATGCTTTTCTGGGGAGAATGGAGAAGCAGTTCAGGGGGCTGCTTGGCCCCAGGGTGCCCAGGAATGCAGCCTTGGGAGAGGACTCTACTGGAGAAGGTGGTGCTTTGGCGAGGACTCATCCAATCCTCCTCATTTCACAATCTCCCAGCGCGGTCCTGACCTCCACTCCTACTCTGAGAGGGACAGCAAGGGGGAGGGGATATCTGTGTGCTAATGAGGCAGGGAGAAAGAAGGCGCTTGTCCAAGGGCCTGCAGCACCCACACACCTTCCACCGCAGTGAGACCTGCTTGTGGGCACTTCCCTGGTTCACTGTTTATGTCCCTGCCGATAACAAAGCAGATTCCAGGAAAGAATCAGCCTCCTTGACAGAAACAGTCGGCTGGCTCAGGCTCCCGGTGTCCAGCAAGCCCAGGGGTCAGGCACCCTACATGGATGAGAGCCCCCCAGAGGAAAAGCCCCAGCCTTTCATACTCCGGATACCCTGACTCCTCCGCAAGATATGCTGACGTGTATCCAGCCCAGGACCATCCCCATCAAGAGCTGGAGTTCCTTCCAGAGGCCTGGCTCCCCCTGGGCTGAAAAATGAGTCTCTGCCCTGGAAATCCAGTAGTGCTGGGAAGGACAACAAGGCTGGTCTTCTGACCAGGGACCAAAATGAGACCTTCCCTCTAGATCCTAAGTGCTGCTGAGCGTCCAGCTGGACCCCATTTCTTAGCAAATTGAAAGAGAGAATTTTAAAAGCCTTACATGGAAAAAAGGTGTCTAAAAGGGGACTTGAGACACAAAAGTCACGACTTCAGCCCCTCGCCCTGCATGAACCTCATATACTCACAGCGTATAGAAGATGAAGAACAGTACAAAAGAATGTTCTGGGGACACCCGGCCAGGTGGCCTGCTTGCTGCCTCCCCAGGAGCAGCAGCTTGCCTTACCACGCAGCTAGGACTACCCAGCCTCTTACGGGACAACACACAGGGAAGACCACTACCTATCTCCACTTCCCCTAGACCCAAAGCGGTGCAAACCTCGGTGCATCCACCAGTTCTGGAGAGGGTTGCGTTGTACAGATGTAAGAGCTCACAGAGCAGAGGCTGATAAACAGGCCCAAAGCAGACGCATCCCCAAGGATCCCTCCAGCTGCAGACACGCAGGGTGGCTGGTAAACTAATGGGAAGTGACACTCAGAGATGCTCTGTCTGAAAACTAGTTTAAAAACAAAATCTAAACCCAGCTGAGTGGCAAAGCCCTTGCCTGACAGTCCCTGAGGCAAGTGTGTACAATCCTACCGCTCAGCCCAAGCAAGAGAGGGTGTGGACAGCTTCCCTCCCCGACCCTCTCTGCTTCCTGTCCTGTCTCCCCCCTCTCATGACCACCTCCAGGCTCAGGACCACTGGGTTAGACTGGGGCAGAAGTGAGATGAGGATCGCGGTCTGTGTTAATTTGGCAGTCAGTGATAAAATACAAGTGCCCAGTCCTACAGGATTTAGAACATTAGAAGAGGCTTTGTGGTGGTCTAGGAATGAACCATGGGACAGACTGAAAACCAGATACCAAGATATCATTCCATATAAGGTAAAATGGTTTTCATTAGTTTCCTATTTATATTTGGGAAAGCATTAAAAAAAGAAAAAAGGGATTGCATGGCTTTCTGATGAGACATTCTGACCTGTGACCACCGCACTAGCAGCTCACAGCGGTTGGCCTCTGCCTTGTACAGTAGATGCTAGAATGTAAGGGTCCAGTCCTCTGGTCTTGGTACTTTTTCCCAGCCACTGCCTCAGAGTTATTTGCAACAGTACTTCAACCTTGCTGTGACACGTCACTCCTCCTCAGACCATGAACCATTCAAAACAAAGTTCAGTAGTCTGCGTACCTGCCACGTTCGGTGTGCTGCTCCTGATCACCTTCCCTGGCCATTTTGCTTAGTCACACAAATGTACTGGGGTTATTTGTATTCTTTGACCCGGATAGGAAAGCTATCCGTCTGCCCCCCTCTCCATAGGAGGCTGCCTTTTGGTTGTCTTCAAACAGCCCTACTATTGCTTCCCTGTGTTGGGTGGAGGGTATTCACATGCCCTGTGCACCCCCAGCCCACCTAATTCCCCACAGGAAGTACACATCTAGCTCAGCCATCCAAAGAGCAGAAACAAAAATGGAATTTTAATCTTAGGCAGGTCCCAAAGAACTGTGAAGCGAGCGTCCTTTTCACCTTGTAGTCACAGAAAGGAGACTCAGAGAAGTCAAGCAACCTTTCCTTGTGTCACATAGCTTGCAAGTAGCTGAGCCAAGGTTCAAGCCAGGCCTGTCTACTACCAAAGCCAAGTACTGTGGGTTCTCCTCTTCCTCCTGCCTCAAAGGACTGAGGGCATCTTTGCAATTTCCATCCATCCATCCATCCATCCATCCATCCATCCATCCACCCATCCATCCATCCACCCGTCTGTCCGTCCATCCGTCCATCCGTCTGTCCGTCAATCCATTCATCTACCAAACGTGGAAGCATTTATTTGTCTCCCAAAACTGCCTCAAGATTTAGAGTGGCTGTATTTATCGTAAACAGAGAAAGGCCCAGACGAGCTGAGGCATGCAGCAGATGGGGATGCAGGGGGACCTATGTCTTATGCAATCTGCGGATTGCCTGCTACAGCCAGAGGGACCCCACAGACCTTTCCAGTCTCTTCCTTTTGTTCTCATTTACAGAACCACAGAGGAATGGGGCTGGCCAGGAGGTGACTCCTTCCACACCAGCTCCCGGCTGCGGCCTAAAGAATGGTCCTAGGGGCTCCCTGTACACTGCACACTGCGGAGGCCTTTGGGGGCCTTTTCAAGGCACTGCCAAGAATATTTCATGTACTTCACTGCTGGGACAAAAATTCAGTTGGGCCACGTATCAAGACACTTACTGTGCTTTTGTTCTGCCGCCTCATCCCAACACCCACTGGGCTTCATCGCCATCACCAGTCCCGCCCACACAGGAAGTACAGCTGCCCTGTTCCATCCTCTCCCGAGCAGACGGGGCCGCCATGCAAGCAGCTACTAACACGGGCCGTGGGGTCATGGGTCTTGTTGAACCCTCTCAAGAAGTTTGAGTGTGACAGCAAAGGCTGCTGCTAAGTGTGACTAGAAGGTAAAGACACACATGAGCGAGTAGAGGTGATACAGGCAAGCCAAGGCCATGAAGAAGCTGAAGTGAGGGTCCTAGAGCCCTGCGGAACTAGAAAGCCTGGCTGGGTGACAGAAGGGCTCCATTTTGCTGGGAGCTGTGGAGAGGGCCAGAGCACTCCTAGCCACTGCAGAGCCAGGTCCTGATCCAGGTCCTGACCTCAGTTATCTCCTGCGCCTGGGTCTCAGGGCCCCACGATTTTCAGACACATCCATCCGTATAACAAATCTTCATGAGTTAAGGTAACTGTAAAGGTCTCTGTGCACTGAAAGGAAGACAAACAGGGCAGGGGTCTTTACACGGTTCAGTGTTTGTAGGGGGAGGATGGCAGGGAGCCTGACTCACCCACACCCCACTAGCATTCTGGTTCCTGTTTGCTCTGCCCTGCTCTTCCCTTTCCTGCCAGGAGTCCAGCATCAGCCTGGGCAAGCGCCCAGGTGAAGGCTCTCCACGCATCTCTTGAAGTACAGCTGCCCCCACCGCTCCTTGTTGCTTTACCATGAAGAGACAAGCACCCCTTCTGCTTCCCTGACTCCCACTCAACTTGATCAGTCTCCCAGGGCTCAAGACGCACGTCACCCCTTCTTCACGGACCCACCAGGTGTAGGCCCCATGGAAAGCCACTGCACCTGGGCGTCCTCTCTTCCATTTAGGTTTTCAAGTGCAAGTTTAACTGGAAAAGACCGGGAGGGAGATTCCATCGTGGTGGTCTAGGGGAAAAGAGTTCTTGGAGGCCCAAAAACATCTGCCCAGGTTAAGACCCCAGAATCAGGACAGTCCCTGCCCCTCCGCAATGCCTGGGAGCTGAATGTGCCAGGAGCTGGGCAGCAGGAAGCTGGAGCAGGAGCACAGCATGGTGTGGTGATTACCCATCACCAGCAAAAGGTCTAAAATGCTCAACGAAATCCCGCCATTAAAGCCATCCTGCCCAGCAGGTACTCTGGAGACATGAGATACCACAGTGACACAGAGGAAAAACAGTATGAGATTAAAAACTAATCCTTCTCTCAGTGAGAAGGGGCTTCTGCAAGGTCCAAAGAAGTAACCTTGCCATATTGCAGCTCTGACTTACCACTTCACTTACAATACGTGTTCCCAGAAGATTAAGCAAGAGTGAGAGTCCCAAGAAAATGCATTCCTGAGATATCTACTCTGACTGAGACACTTTCTCATGTCTTCAATCCCAGGTAAAAACCCCAACCTCTCACCCCAACAGTGTGATTCCTACTCAGCTGTCCCACTTGACAGTGTCCTCTGACTCAAATGCTTGTCTTTTCTTATTCTGATACTGGTAATTCTTTTCACCACCCGGTCGCACACTTGCCACCCCATGAACTTATCCTGTATGCTCAGGATAGCTGTGAGATCGTCAGATCTTTCCGCTTACTGCCCCTCCACTGGACCCCAGATCCCCAAAAGGGAGACTGAGAAACCTCCAGAAGAGGCAACTCAGAGTACTGTACTTGAAAGACTCTTTCATGCTTAATCTGGAAGCTATAATTTCCATGTAGACAACAACACAAGTGCAAATGTAGCCCGACCTACACCAGACACCACTGCCATTGTGGGACCCTAATAAATCATTTTACACATTAAAATTTTACATTTTAAATCATTAGTCAGCGTCAGTTAATCGTGGATGACCACACAGCCCTTTAATTTCTCCTTGAATCCTTCAAAAGAAATTTATGTTACTGCAAGCATTTCTTGCTGTCTGCCTGTCAGTACTACAGGGTATGTGTGTGAATCAGTAAATGTAAAAGCCACCTGACCCTCAGAAGCAGGGCCAGGTGGGTTCTGAGACATATTTCCATTGTCTGGGTTTGATAATCTAGGTCTCTTGTCATAGGGACCAGAGGGGCTTTCTTCTGTTTCTGATGACCGCCTGTGTTGCAGTTGGTTGACATATGCCTTCCAAGGTCTTTAAGGCAACTGTACAGTCATTGTCAAGCCAGAGAAGTTAAAAACTCCCCTGCAACAAAAGAGCCACAGAGCTGGCATTGTGGTATAACTCCACACTGTACACGCTCCTGACCAGAACAAGTTTAGCAGGGGTCAAGAGTGGACTGGTGAAGAACAATGTCCTGCACATCTTCACTGTGCCTCCTTTGGCCAAAAGCAGCGGTCTTTGGAAAGAGTAGACACAGTCGTGCATTATTTATTTTATAAAAGGAAACAGAGGTTCAGAGAGATTATGTGACTTGCTTTAGTTCACGTTGGTAACCCACAGGAGGGCCCGGGCTGGAATTTGGACTCCAGATCTGGTCAGGACTCTGAGCATAGTGAAAGGTGCTGTGTTGTCTCTGTCACTGCCACTGAAGGGAGGAGAAACTTGTGGATCACAGATCTTCCGTGACAGAGCTCCTAGCAATCCCACTCAGGCCTACAAGTCAGATCTGAAGGTAACTGTAGAGACCGTCCAGTCTAACTTCTCAGTTTACAGATAAGGAGACTTAAGCCCACAGAAGAAAAAGGATTTTTCCAAGGTCACACAGCCAATTAATGGCAATTCCCAAACTTGACCATGATTGCCAGAGTTTGGTGCACGCCAGTGTTGCACCCATCCTTGACAGCAGATGTTCATCCCTGGTTACGAGAACATATTGTAGTTTTCTGTTTCCATGTCCTTCCTCTGGGCTGGGATGGCTAGTGCCTCCCTTGAGCCATAGAAGATTTATTTCCTTCTCAGCATTTTAGTATGAGGGTGTAGACTTCTCAAGGATCTGAGCTTCATCTCCTGCGTATACATGCTTAGCTGTCCATGCTAAATGGAGTGAGCTTAGGGAGCAGCACATATAGTACCGGGAGCGCAAGCCAAAACTGCAGGTCCCCTTTTGGTTCTCTCAAGATATCCTTAAATTCAATCATTGAATTTTCTTCTAACTTCATCCTCAACAGTGAGATTCCATGTTTCAGGATCCATCGATAGCCACGGATAGTATTCTCCTCCCTGAGAAACTTTGATTGCTCCCTATACTTCAAAATAAAGGCATACGTCCCCAACCCATCACCGAGGCCATCTGTGATGCGGTTTTACCTCCCTTCTAGTAGTAGTGCCCATTATTTCTTTTGCAAGCACCCTGGCTAAGCCCAGAAGAGCAGCTTTTCCAGAACAACTGCTCTTTCTTCTGGCCCCCAAACCTGTTATCTCCCTCTTGACAAATCCCTGCCTACCCAAATGCAGATCCTGGGGTGGATGTCTTTTCTCCGGTTAAAGGCAGAGTCTCTGATTTATTTTTGTTCTCCACATCTAGAAGAGAGCTCAGTACACGAGCTTTGAGTAAATAATGAATAAATGAACAAGTATGCCCTTGGAAGAATTACACTCACCCTCCTCTACTCCATGGGGAGAAAAAGGCCCACTGCTACAGATTAGAAAATAGATGGTATCTTGGAATGTTCTCCACTGAACACAAACATCAAGCTAAAATGAGATAGCAGATTGAAGAAGATGTGGCGCTGCTTTATTTTTAGGATTTTCTTTCTTTAAGCACATCAAAGAATAAGAAACACGTCACATTAGGAGAAGAAAGTATCAAGTGTCTTTACGGTTTGGCACATTTTATAACCAGGATTTTTGGTTGGGGAAACAAACAAACAAAAACCTTTTTTGCTTATATAATTTTGCTCTAGTTATTGCTTCAAACAGGTGGGATGTGGTTTACATCTTTCCCTGCTAATGATGTTTGCTTTGTGTTCCTGCCCCAAAATAACTAGCTGTTCATTCTGCTCTCAAAAGTTGCGAAAGATCCCTTTTCCCCTTACCCATTCCACTCATTCATAGCCAAGAACTTCAGTGCAGCTGAGGGAGGGCTCCTCAGCTCCACCTGCCTAGTTACGTTACACATCAAGCTGATTGATTAGCTCCCAGTAACCCCTAGGAGAACCCCAAAATGAAAGGATTATATTGCACCTACAATTTCTCTAGGTAAGAATGGGCAAAACTGGCCATCCCAGGGGTAAAAAAGAAGCATCACTGTTACAAACAAGATGATGACAGCTCTTCACAGTGTGCATCTCTTGATCCTGGTTGTTTTCCTTGTAACCACTAGAATGAGTCTTGTGACAGAGGTGCTGCAATGTTAAGTGGCTTGTCTTGGAGCACACCGGTCGGCAGGACTACAGAGACATTTAAGAACAGTGTTTTTCTTCAGTGCTGCCGGAAACCTTCACTAGAATTATATGGAAGTCCAACATGTTGGCGATGGGGAGAAAAGGCAACTATAACCTTCTTTGATATACAATTGGGGGGTACTGGGACTGGAACTGAGGACCTCATGCTAGCCAGGCAGGTGTTATGCTGCTGAGCTATATCCCCGGCCCTATAAACTTCCTTGATAATTTAATCTACCTAACAATCTTTAGCCGGAGAAAATCTTCCAAAAGTCTGTGACAAATAGGTTCACAAGCCTGCCTGTGAGTGTAGGCATTCATTGGCATTCATTGGCATTCATTGGACATACATCACCTTCAGTCTAGAGCCAGCAACTAGAACAAAATTCTCTGGGTCGTGTCATCCCTGCAATCATGAATACTCCCTTCCAGAGCCGCTCAGGATTTGGATTTATGGCACCATCCTCCCAGATGGCTCTCATCTTACCATAACCAAGCCCTGAATCTTAGGGCTTTGCTTCTGCTAAGTTCACTGTTTCTATAGACATTTCCCCAGGCTTGTCCCCTTCCCCGCCTTCCACGAGGGACACAGGTCCCTAACCCTGTGCAGTGATTAATGCTTTCCATATCTTCTCCATCTGCCACAGATGTGAGGGCGGGAGTAGCGGGTCTGTCTAATAAACACATTTATCCGATTTAAACCTGCTTCTGCCACTTTCAGCCCAAAGTCACAGCACCAGGCAGGGCACTGCTGACCTTCTGAAAGAGTATAATCTTCCTGCCCACCCTCGTTGGCTTCTGTCTGCTCCTGCCGGCTGCTCTTCCAAGAGGCAGTTCAGTTACTCATGTTAGAAACAGGAGGCTTTCTGACGGGGATCCATGAACAGCCCCAACTCCTACTCTGCTGATGCTTGGCCTCCTCATGAGAGGCTTCCTTACTCTATCTCAGCAGAAAGGGGAGCTCGTGTCTGTTAACAACATAGTTCTATCCCATGAAGTTAGAAGAGGGCTGTTGGGAGCTTCTGTTAATTCCGTTGAGGCAGTTAAGCGGCACTCGGCAGTTGTGAGGCTGAGCTGAAGATGCTGGGATGAGCTTTTACGTGGATAGTTGGTCCTTACATTATAAGTCAGTCACCTTCTTGTCACTGCAACAAAATACCTGACACCCTCAATGTAAGGAGAAGAGGTTTGTTTTGGCTTATAGTTTTCAGAGGACTCAGTCCATGGTTTATTGGCTCCAAGGCAGAAGGACATGGTGGAGGAGCACTCCTTATCCTGTGACAGCCAGGAAGCCCAGAGAGAGGGGAGAGGCTGGGGACAAGAATAGACCTTTCCAGGTTACAGTTTCAGGGACCACCTTCAATGGGGCCTTATTTCCTAGCAGCACATTCAGCTAAGAACAACTCCATGGTCTATCACCTTCTAAATGCAGAACATGAGGTTCTGGGTGAGATATTTTATTTT
>NW_004955429.1:18943054-18948878 GCF_000276665.1 Chinchilla lanigera | reverse complement strand
AACTCACGACCTTGCGCTTGCCAGGCAGGCGCTTTTGCTGCTGAGCTAAATCCCCAGCCCCGTGGGTGAGATATTTTAGATCTAAACCATAATACAACATGAGCCAAAATTAGTACCAAGAAATGGAATATTAAGGATAAGAGATATTTGCAAATAATGCCAAAACATCTTGTTAGTCTTTGGCTTCCATATCCTTCTCAAAAATATTAGCACAAGTGCTAAGCAGTCCAGCTGTTCCCCATCCCCTCCCCATTTCTCTGTGGGAGTTTTCTGTTGGTAAAGTAATAGCTGAGAAATGGAAGGATGAAGAATCACAAAAACTGACCTGGATCACCTAGAGAAACTTTTGTTGGAGTTAGGTGGCAGATGTCTGAATCTGAGCTGTTCTTGGGTCCATGACCCACGCTTCGTCACTGACATCAAGGGCTCCCTCACTGGCAGGGAGTATCTAAGAAATGCTTGTTATAAGGATAAATAAACAGCTAAAACACATGAGCTTGAAAATCCCTTCAGCAGCACAAAAGCAAAGCCCTAGACCCTTCAGGCCACACCAGTCTGTATGCTCCAGTTAAAAAAGGGCAAGATGGACCAAGCCCTGACCAAGACTGGCTATGTCCTTCCCCCGTTTCTTACTTTCTCCTCAAAATGGTGCTCAAAATCTCATCAAGACCAGTTTGCAAACATTAAAATACAAGAGACTCATTCTTTGCTGTAGCCCGTTAGAAACTCGCTGGGAACCTGGCTTTCCCCTCATACCTTTGACTCACGAGCACGGAGGAGAAAATTTAGGCTGAAATCAGAAAGCCCTATGTGTGAATCCTGGATCCTCTTACTAGACATTAAGACTGGGAAGATTACTTAACCTCTCTCTCAACCTCAGTTTTCTTAATCTATAAAATGGGGATAACAGTAGGTAAAATACTAAGCACACTGTCAGGAATACACTCAGAGCTCAATATATGTTTGCCTCAATCACTCCCACACCCCATCCTGTCATTCTCTTCTCTCTCTTCTTTCCCATAATCCCTAGCTGCAGCATTGCCTATCAGAGGATAGAGTGATCACAAAACCTAGGCAGGCAGCACCAGATGGCCCGAAGTCTACTTACAAGTCTGAGATGAGACGACAGCCAGACCAACTGCCTGGTCTTTGAAACGCACAGTTAGAAGCTGATGCTGTCAATAACCCACATAATTTCTTAGGAATGATGGGGCGTGCAGGGGAGATATTCATAAACTCTCAATCTTTAAAAACAATTTATTTTGCTACCAGGAGATCTCAAATAGGACCTGGACTGCAGAGGGTCTGATGCCACCGACTGACACCACCTGGAGCAGTGCTGTTGCTGACGGGAGGGTCTGGTCTGGGAACGAAGCTGAGCCACTTCTTAGTGTCACGGTCACCTCACGGGTGGAATGAAGGGGTTGGACCAGACGACTGCTAAAAATCTTCGCATTTTAAGACTTTAAATGGCTCTATGATGGTCAAAGAGTGATCACAGCAGAGTAAAATTCACAAAGCTTAACCTGGCAGGGGGACAATTGAAGTGTTCTAATTTGAAGTTAGCTATAAAGTGGTACAGCTTGATGTAAATGTAGTAGGTAGGTAGGGGTAGGTCCGAGGGCTTGGGGACCCTCTCAAACTCATCCTCAGCACTCGACGTGGCATCTGGCTCGGCTCAGCTCCCTCCTCCGTCCAACTCTGACGCTACCTCTGTAGTGAGAAAGTGACAGGGGCCCCGACCCTCTCCCCGCCACTGGCTCCTTCCAAGCTGGACAGAGGGTGGGAAGAAGCCTGAGGATCATTCATCATTCCTGCAGACCCCCTAACCCTGTCCTCTTCTCCGTCCTCTGCTTTACGCTCACCTATCTCCTCATACACAGCGTTCTTCTGCTGGGTATTAGGTGCCTTGCATGCCACTGCAAAGGTCTTCCTTTGCCAGTTCTCCTCACACGTTTTTGCGCATTGTTTGCATCAGTTTGCAGGTGCAATTGAAGAGGCCTGGACTCGGTTACGTAACAGAAAAACACAATGACCGCATTTGCCGTTACAAAGGCTTTTGGAGGCCCCGTGTGATTGGCTACAGTGTGCGGGGCAGGTGCATGAATGTGTTAGGCTGGGACAGTTGCCATCCAGGAAACCCCAGCCTCTTCCATGCTGCCTTAAAATCATACCTAACACACAGGAAATAGCTTTTCGGCCGGTGGGCAGAGGGGGCATGGGGAAGAGCGCGTTCTCATTCATCCCTGACTCAGCATAGAACAACAGTGACTTGCCCCTCTCGGGGGCTCTTCCCTCACTTCCTGTTTGGCAACTTCACCCAGGAGTTCCTAGTTAATCCCACTGAGTTTCTAGTTAATCCCACTAAGCTCTGATTTCCAAAATAAGGCGTAATCCAGAAAAGGTATCTGGCTGGAAGATGGAGTTGGAAATTATAGCTCCTGCTACCAGCTCTCAAGCCACCCTTGAGAAATAAACTATTCTGCCCATTTATGCTATGACGGCACTATGTAAGGGAAGAAAAACCAACTTAGAAAAGCAAGTGGATGTGCGTTCAACCAGATGAGGGGGGGCAATTTTGAGTGGAGACCTCTGAGCAAGCTGGTAAGGAAAGTCAGTCTGAACTTTCCCCAAGAAGCCCGGAGAACCCTCCCCTGAAACCCAGACAGGGAAAGGGGTTCAAGCACAGTGGGCACCTGGAAACGCAGCCACTAGGCACTGACCGTGGGGATGAGTGGCGGGGAGCCCTGCCATGGGGCAAGCAATAAAGGCCCCCCAAGCAGCCCTTAGTGGACACTGGCTTTATTACTTGTCAAGCGAGGGAGAGGGACAGCTCTCTGAACTGGAGGTGAATGCAACACATTGTGTGGAAAAGAAGCACGTTTTGCCCAAATTTTTATGGGCTCAAAAAGCAAATTTTAAAGTCCTTTGGAACTGGTTGCCATTCTGATTTTTGATCACAGAAGCACGAGTATAATTCTCAGAGAGAGCCTCGATTGGTCTGGGAGCCTCGTGTGAGTATCTCCTCCTGTTAAAGTGAAATTTTTGTTGACATTCACCCTAGTTAGGGATCAGGAGCCAGGAATTCTGTCCCCACCAGCGCTTGGTTCATTCCCCATTTCTCCTGTTCCACTGCTGGGGTGAAGGATGGAGGATTAGAATCTGTCTTGGCCAAAGAAAAGAGACAATCACGCAAAGCAGTGCGCAGTTCTGTTATTAGGCGGCGATGCTATTTTCCAAACAGGAAAGCTGAGAAACAGAGCCCCAGCCAGTGGAAGCATACATTATCAAAACGCTGCTGAACAGTGGTGGGGGGCAGGGGGGACAAGCTAGAAAGAAGCAACCGAACGTCAACAATACCTAAATCTGGGGGCGGGAGGTTGTCGGTAATTTTTATTTTTTCTTTTCTGTGTTGGTTTTCTATATTATTCCTTCGTCTCCTGATGCTCTATATTCTCCAGATTTTTGATGGGAGGTTTTAATATTTTAAATATTTTAAAATATTTTTCTGATGCAGCAAAAATGAGATCAAGGCCAAGGCAGTTACAGAGCCAAAGTGTGCTTAGGAAAGTCAGGACACCGTCCCGCTACCAGGGCTGAGAACTCGGAGGTTGACTCGATTTGTCTGCCCCATGCTAGCCAGGCCCCAGGGCTCCCTCAAAGTCGCTGATGACTGTCTCTCCTCTCCCCAGCTCCAGGCAGTTGATGGTGCTCAGGGACCCCAAGACTGCCCCACAAAGCCCCCTCCCATGCTGGAGGACCATTTGATCACCACAAGACATTTTACCAAAAAAGAGAAGGGCACGGGAGTCTCCTTGGCGTCCTGAGACCAGCGGCAGCACAGGCCTGCAGGGGCTCTTTCTCTAGCCTCAGTTTGCTGTGGCAGATGGGGTGCCTGCTCCCACCAGCAGGCCCTTGCCTCACCAAGGCCTTGGAAACAGACTGCCTTAGCAGACCCCGCAGCTTCCCTTTCTGATGTTCGCCTACTTCCCTGCCATAGGGTTTTCTTTCTGTCTGATGACCTTTGCCTACTTGTTCTCCTTGGACAGTTAGTCAAGGAGGAAGGAAGACTGCGGGGCTTTGGCCCTTTCTCAGCTACTGTTTGCTGCCCTCTCCCCTCACGGCCACACTGGCTCCCTCTGCCGCCTCTTACCGGGTGGATCTAGGTCAGCCCAGCCGCCTAGTGAGGGAAGACGGACTGCGAGCGGGAATAATGTGGCTCCACACATCACTCTCAAGGCTAGCGTGTCCTGACGTCGCCTCTGCTCAAGGCATGTCTCTCAGAGTTTCCAGGTCTCTTGAAATTCTACGGAGAACAGCATGGTGACAAATACACAAGTGTTAATTTTCTTCTTGGGAAGGAGATGTCTAGCTTCTGTTATCTCCGAAAGAGATCTGGGGTCCAGAGCATCTCCTCGAATGGCTCTGTCCCCTGAGTTATCACCAGGGGATCCGTAATCAGAGCCACAGAGGACAGCGAGGCCAGAGGAAAGGCAGTTGAGGAAAGTGACTTTTCCCCCTGGGGGCTGTGTTGTGACAGTGTTGGCATTTGTGAGTAGGGGCGGAGGGGAACGTGGCTTGAAGGCAGCCGCTCTGGCTGAGCACCCAGCTCGTGCCAGGTGGTGGGCTAAAGGCTCAGATGCATTCTCTGGCCGTGGCTTCACAGCTCCCCTATGCAGCGGGTCTCCTGATCCTCACTTTGCAGGGGCGTAAACAGGCTGAAGTGTTGTCATATGTCACGTAGCCAGCAAGAACAGACCTAGACTTGGAACTTTGTAGCCCTGCCCACCTCTTATGCCACAGATGGCGGACAGTGAGGCAGACGTGTCTCACACGCCCCTGGAGATTCGTGTTCTTGTATCTTCAAAGAACAAATGCTGCCTGCCCTCTTCCCTTCTACCTCCCTGGTGAGTTGTCCGAGCAGACAGAAGGATGCAGGCCATCTTCAGATTAGTGGACTCCACTCCACCGAGCCCCAAGACCCTTCAGGGAGAGGGGTCGGAGCCCAAGGCCGTTGGCCAGATAGGCCCCCAGAATGAGCCTGGAAGGCGAGCTGTGTGTCACGTCCCCTGTGGAGCTGCTGGGAGGGCAGAACAGGCACAAGGTGGGCCGGAGGAAAGCAGGACTGCCCTGAGCTGCCCTCTCACAGCCACGCGACTTGTCGGGGTGACAAGGGGATGAGTCAGTGAGTTTGGGGTGGCAGGGAGCTGGGGCAGAGGGCAGCCAGTCCTAGAGCCGGCTCACCGGCCCTGCTCCTCCCTCTGCCTGAGGGCACACTCCAGGCTAGAGGCGGCCTTCGCCTTTCTTCTCACTCCCACTTCCCTCCTGCCTTGCTTTGGTGAGGAGGGGGACCGGAAGACCCTCTCCTTCCCCTCAGTGCCTAGCACCTCGCTCTCCCTGCCTCCCTCCTTCCCTCCCACACTAAGCAGGGAGTTACTGTCCTTTATGTCTGGCTTTCCTACCCCTCTATTCCCTTCCTCTGAAAAGCTTTCACAGAATGTGGTCTTTGATTAACATCGGTGGTCCACTTTCCGTCGAACTTTAAATATTCCACTCTGAAAGGAGTAACTGTGACTCTGAAGGAAGCCTTCTGGCTGCTGCTGCTGCCTTCTCCGTGTAAGGCTGAACACCTGGGGAACGGGAGCCAGGCCAGACCAGGCCTTTGGCCGCTCAGCATGAGGCAGGGTGAGGGTGACCCCGTCCCTTTCCATTCTGAGTGTGAGGAGTTCCTCCTGAGCCTTAGACAGGCACCTGTGAACATCAAGAAGCCTTTCCACACGCAGGCATCCAAAGAAGTGTGTGGGACACAGCTGAGGGCCCGGGG
>NW_004955429.1:18895788-18942919 GCF_000276665.1 Chinchilla lanigera | reverse complement strand
CCGCCTCTCAGGCACATACTCCAGTCTGAAGTTAGCAGCCACAGGCTGTTCCTCTGACAGCGGTGACCATGCGTTGTACCCTGTGACACCACCATCCCGGCTACAGGTGTCTGGATGTCACCCGGACACTACACAGCAGAGCAGCCTGGGAGGTGGCTTTGCTAGGTGCAGGGCTCTGGGGCTGATCATGTCCTCCTTAGAAAAAGAAACGACAGGGTAGACACAAGCAGAGCCAGGGGAGCCCTCCAGTGGGCACAGGGCACTTGCTGGAAGCCGAGAAGGAAGGCACAGTCACGGCCCCTCTGTGCCCCTGGACAGAGGGCTGCCTGGCTCCCCTACTCCTGCCTGGGCTCTTGACATGAGCGCTTGACCCACCAAGATGACCTGAGTTTGTCACTAACACTTGATACCTGAAGGGGTGGCCTGTCGCAAGAAGCACATGAAACTACCAGTTCCACAAGAGGCCACGGTGACATTAAGTCACAGGAGCAAGGCAGATGCCAAAAGCCCTGGCGGGGGGGACAAGCCTATGTGGGCATCCGCCCCTGGGCCACCTCAGGACAACACGGGCTGATATACAGATGTGGGTGGGACAGACAGGGAGACACAGCTAGAGTGTCAAAGCCTTGGCATCCAGCAGAAAGTCAGGGTCTGTACTAGGGCTGTCAGAACAAGGCCCAGTGCACCCTGAGTGAGCTGGTGGAGGCCCAGTTTTCCCTGGCTGCAGAAAGGTGAGTGCAGAGGTGTGAGCCATCTCCTAAGCATGGTCCTTGGCCCTGTGCTCACTAGCTCTTGGCCTACACACATCATTCCCAGCCGACTTCAGGGTCCCCTTGGCACGTGGAATGGAGCATATGGAGTCCGTCAGCAGAAATCAAGGCCTCTGAGCTCAGAAACCACATCCTAAGCCCCTCAGAGCAGTGGCCTCCAAGTGACCTGTTTGGCCTTGGTGAGGATTGGCCCTGGAATCTGTATTTCCCACAAATTCCCTCAGCTGCCAACTCTGATACTCCGACAGCCTTAACAAAGCAGCGCCCTTGGGATCTGCCACTGGACTCCACAGATGTCCGCTGAGGCATGATCAGGACTCAGGAGACTGCTGATCATATCAGGCTTTGAGAGGGCGAGGGGTAAAGGGAGAGAAGGAATTGCGATTTCCCCTTCCTTTCAGCAGCTCCTCCTCTCCTGATGAGCTTTACAGTCAGGGGTTGCCCTCCAGGAGCGATGCCCTGGTTCATAGCCTCCAGCTTCTGGCCATATGTGTCCCTTCTGCCCTCACTTATTCTGTCATATTTTAAAGACCCTCCCAAGCGTTCTAACTCTTCTGCCCTGTAAGGTTGGTAGCTCTGAACAGCAGGTATTATTTTCTTTTCTTCTAAAGGTCAACCAAAGCACCATTCCACCTCCTGGTCTTGCAGAGCTATCCTTCGATTGGCCTTCCTTTGTGCCCCTTTAGAGACGTCAGCCCACCAGGTTTTTAGGTATTTCCCCAGTCACCTCCTGGAGAGCCAGGGCCTCCTCAGAGCTACCACTGTGCTACACCTCCTAACATTAACCAGTTCTTCAGTCCAAGTCTTTTCCACCTTGGAAGACCTGACCCAGAAAAGCCAGCCCGGTATGACAGAAGTCCTGGACAGCTGACCCAGTTCCAGGACCTGGGGGTTCTGGGGCACTGTGTAAGGAAGAGCTGTGGCAGGACTGTCTGACCAGCAAGGTGCTCCCAGGCACAGAGCTACCCTCTATGTCACCATCCTAAGATGCATGGCCCTTGGTTATCAGTGGACAATGCAGGGTGCTGGAACTGAGCAGAAGAGGCCTAGTCCAGCATCTGTACCTGGACAGGTCCCCAGCCCAAGGCAGTTTCTAAGGAGGACACTGAGATATTAACTTTGAATCTGTCTTGTGGTACAATTGCAAGCAAAACGTGGCTAGAAAGCATTCTCATGGTCATCTCACACTTGGACAATTTCCTCTGCCCTCACAGGCGGCCAATAAGCCATCTTGTGGTGGTGTTTTGTGGCAACTAAGAGGAAAGGGTCTCATTTTCTCAGTTCAGCTCCGCTGTCTGGAAGCCAAGCAGGCCTGGCACGTGCTTCCTGGAGAAAATTACAGGTCACTGGTTTGTGCCTCTCATCCTCACTGGCATTAATAATCTTGACTCGGTGTTCTTCTGCTTATTTATGCGGAGAAGCCATATCTATCTTTCTCTACTCCCCACCTGCCAGACAGAAAAACGGCCAGAGTTTTCTTCTGGAAAGCACAGGGCACAGTGGGCCAAAGCTAGAAAATTAGTGATGTCAAGGTGACCCACGGAAGGCAGTCGCCCTGGAAAAGGCTTCCTTTAGGCGCGGAAATATGCAGATGGAAGGCGGGTTCCTTAGGTCAGCATAAGGAGTAATACGGCCCGATTAAGTGGAAAAATTCACCTGGTTCTCTTGACAAATCAGCTCTATGGGAGGCCCAAGTGGCGGGGCACCAAGATACAGCTAAATACAGTTACCCATTAGAATAACCGTAGGTCAGGCAACTGGAGAAAATAGCCCTCTGAATGTTAGCCAGACAAATAGACTTAGAAACCAACGGTGACCTTAGTTTAATAACAAAACACTGTTCTTGCTGAGTTAACAAGGACATTTGTGCATGCGGAGTTGTGTTAGACACCACGCAGGGTACTTGAGAATAACAGGGTAGAAAGGCCACTGGACTGAGGATCAGAAGACCTGGGTTCTAGGACTGTCCTGCTGCACCTAGCTGTGTGGTTTGGGTGGGTTACCCACTCTCTCTGGGCTAGCTAACTGGTCTGAAAACCGAAGGGGTGAGGCTTAGATGAGGTCAGCATTCATTCCCTTCCAGGCTGAGAGTTTGAAGCCATGAATATTTCTGGGCCATTCATAAGCCAGTCGCATAGATGGAGCTCTTCCTGGTCCACAGGGTTGGGCCAGTGATGTGTTCTGTGCACTCTTGGGACCTTCTGGAGATCAGTACGGTCAATACCATTTTCATAATAAAGCTAAGATGCTGTTTACTTTGTCACTGGATCACCGCTTGCGCTGACATCACAAAAACAATGGTGGGCACTGTTGCGTTGCCTTGGCACCAGTCAAGGCAGAATTAATCTAGCCATTGCTATAATCTACACAGCTGGGAGCTCACGGAAGCAGGGGGAAGCTGGGTCTACTTAGGAATGACCTTGATAAAGCAGTGAACACTTTTGATTTTATGAAATCCCAACTCTTCAGCCCACTACAAGATTCTTTGAGAATAAGAGAAGTGCGCGTACCACCCTTGAATCCCTTATCAAAGAGCAGCAGTTATTTCAAGGACAAGCTCTGTGCAACTGTCTGAATGCCAGGCTGATCTAGCAAGCCACTTTTTACATGAAATATTGTGACTTTTACTTTAAAGAACAACTTACAGTCTCTGAGAGTGCATACCCGGGTGTTTGGCAAGGATTTTCTCAAAACAAAGTGAGCAGGTCACTTCAAGCAAAATGAGTGATTTTTTTTTTTGCCAGTGATAAAATCTGAACTTTCAAAAGTAAACTGAAATTTTGGAAAATTCGCATCTGCTGTTCTGATCTTGACAGCGCCCTAGTACTTAAATTATTTTCCTAATAAGATTTTTAGTATCATTTAGTGACATGTGTCAAAATTTAAGACCTGTCTAAATGTTTCCCAAATGCTTAATGTGTGGTGTTATGAAGCCTCCCATAGATGAAGATCCAATAAAATTTCAAGATAAGCCAGTATATTGTAAATGGCATAGCAGAGCAGGAAAAGCTTATTGATAATGTTTTCATATTTCACTTTGCCACTGACCTTTAAGAAACCACCACTGGCCAAGTTTTGGTGTAGTATCAGAGAGGAACAATTGCAACTGTCTGAAATGGTTATGAAAGTACTTCCCTTTTCTTGACTCTGTACAGTGTATGTGTAAGGCTGAAATTCCACGCTATGCTTTAATCAAAATAACAGATCGCAAGAGACTGAGGGGAGAAGCAGACTTAAGAATCTCATGTCTTCTATTAATGGAGACATTAAAAAGATTTGCAAAGTAATCAAATAGTGGTTCTCACCTGCAGTGGTATTGTTCTCTCTCTCCCCTTGCACAGGGGACACTGGGCACCTGTCTGGATGACAGCTGGGAGGAGGCGATGCTCCCAACATCCCGGGCAGTAGCCAGAGATGCTGTGGAACATCCACAGTGTGCCGGGGAGAACACTGCAGAAAGGAGCGGGTCTAACCCTTCACTGTGCCAAGAGTGAGAAGCCTGGTGTAAAAAACCGCTACTCTTCACACTAGACTCTTGTTTTAAAAACATTTATGTGAGCCTGTAATGGGTTTATTGTTATCTTTAAATGATTTAATAGTTTTTATAACTTCACCATTTAGTTTGTAACACAATAACTACCAATAGATGTAGCCACATAAACAAAAGACAGCTCTTTGACGTCCCCGATAATTTTTAAGATTATAAAGGGTTCCTGAGACCAAAATGTTTTAGGAACTCCTGATGCAGATGAGAGTGGAGAGATTACAGAACAGCCAGAGACATCGGCCTCTGTAAAAATAAGGAACTGTCATAGCAGACATGCCGGGGACACATGATTTCTTCTCAAGGCGGGAGAGCCTTGAGAAGACTGCGCTAGCACAGAGGTTGGTGTGAGGCAAAGGAAGCCAGTAGAAGCACCTCCAGGGTGTGAGGATTTGTTCACTGCAGGGAAAGTGGCCCTGACTTGAGCTCATCTGTTATTCCCCAAAAACTTACTGTCTAGAAGCGAAGAGGGACATAGCTGACATTTTCAGTAGAGGAAGATGGGAAATATATGAAGTCAGTGGAGAGGAGGCTTCGGCAGGTGCAGGGTAGGGTGGAGGAGACAAGAATCATCTGGGCTGAGTCTCAAAGGATGAATAGGAATTTGGTCCCCCGAGAGTGAGAGAGGTACTGTGGGAGTGGGCTGTGTCCCCACAGACCCTCGGGGTGGCCCAGGCAAAGGCTCTGAGTGGTAAAATAGCAGGGCATGTCCAGGGCAGACACCAGAGGGTGAAGGGAAAGTGAAAACCGGACTAGATATACGCGCGCGCCCCCTCGCAATAAAACAAATGCAATGCCCTCAGTGCAATCAAAGTGTCTTAAAAATCAAGACATAGCAACTCTGCTAACATTCAGTATTCTACTTTTAGAAGAGAAGAACAGGCTGGTTTACAATATATGTGTACTTGCTCAAAGTACCTATTTTGGATACCAAAAACCACTCAGCGTTCCCTTCTCCAGGCAGGATGAAAAGAACCTCCCTCCTCTTCCCCTGTAAACACCTCTTCATATTGAGAATTGGTTCTGGAATGTGGCCAAGGGCTCCTGCCTTTGAGGGGAGGAGGGAGGGACAAGCCCCAAGGAGCACACCCAGAATTTGTCAGAAAGGGTCCTGTGGTTAGTTCAGCTGGTTTGCACCGCAGCGGGTGGTGCTGATCTTTCCAGTCAGAGCAGTTGGCCAAGATGGTTAGTTGCAGAAGCAAGATATCGTAACTGCCATTGCTATGTGTAACTATGCTACACCAAAGCAACTAGGCAGGAGGAAATGAAAGAGAGGGAAGAGAAAGAGGAGATCTGCTGATAGTACACAATGCTAGCCATCTTAATAACAGCTGAACTGATCTGAGATACTCTGGCATTTGTTGACCCAGGCTAGCAAGGGACAGCCTGTGCTTCCTACAGCTTCCCTGACACACAGCTGGGACTCTGCTTCCAATAGAAGTCTAATCGAAACCCCCTGAATTCCAGAGCTCCCAGGACCTTCACACTGTGCTATATCCCCAGACCTTCTTTTTATTTTTTATTCTGAGACCAGGTCTTACTAAGTTGCTAAATTATACAGGCTGGGCTTGAACTTCCAATCTTCCTGTCTCAGCCTCCTGAGTACTGGGATGACAGACGTGCACCGCCACACTTGACTTGGGCTTTTTGTTGAGCCTGCTGCTGACCATCAGCCTTGCCTGTCTTCTCCCTCTGGGTCCTCTACAGGGGAGCTGCTGCATCCCACACAGCTCCCAATGTTCCTGGGGAAAAACAGCCAGGGGATGAAGAAATAAGGACAAGAAACAAAAGCTGGAGTCAGATGGGGTCCTCTCTCTCCTGATGGGAGGAAAAGGAACTAAACAACCAGCTAGGGGTGTTTATTTATACATTTGATAAAGTTAATATCATGATATACAGGGTTGCCTAGTGACTAATGACTGGAATTGTCTCAGGCCAGTAGCTTGATTGCTTTAGGCACTCCAGCCTGGCCTTGCCCCCACACATGTGACCAAGCTTGGTTCAGCAGCTTCCTACAGGGAGTGTCCCTGTGCCTGCTTCCAAGACATTACCAACCTGCTGAGGGTTCTTGCTGAAATAACAAGTTGACAAAGTATAGCTTCTTTAGCGTTTTCAGTCCAAGGTTTTCAATGCCAGCTGTTACCAGCTGTTTGTGTTTAGTGGCTCTCCTTGGCACTCAGAGCAAGCAGATTCCAACAGGCATCAGGAACTCTTCCCACCACGAGAGATGGCAGGTCCAGTGATTCTCCATCACTCTTGGTTGTTCTCTGATGGTACCCACTTTCAGTGCTGTTGCCCCTGGCCACTGGTCACTTTTGGCATCAGTGACCTTTATTGTTACCAGCTCTTGGTGTACTAGCTCAGCATGCTCTACTTAAGAAAGAAATAACAAATGGACACAAACACATCATGCAGCATGAAGGGGAACAGCACACAGGCTGACCCAGGAAGGATATGGGGAGGTTGCTTATAAAGGAGAAAAGGCAGGCTGGCCCACGTTCAGTGTCAGATGTGCTCTTTGGTCAACGGTAGCAAGGGGCCATTAGGAGTCCTGCGAGGTGCGCGGAGAAGCAGAATCATCCAGAATTGCTGCAGCTGGAGTCATGTGGGAGAGTCTGTGGGGAGCTGGAGGTCAGCAAACTCCTTGAGACTAGAGCAAGGCCAGTTACATGGGTGTCCAGCCTTGGTGTTCCACTCTGTTAACTACGACATAGATAACTCTAAGAATATTTCACTTTTAGTGTTCTCAACAAAACACCGAGCCCTTACATTTTGACCCCTTTGTGCCCTTCCTCCCTTTTCACTTTGTGCCCTCCCACCCCCTTTCTGTATAAATGAAGATACAGACTGTGCTAAGTTGCCACTGCCTCTCCATCAGGGAGGTCAGTTCCCACCCAGTCCCAGTTTTCCTTTTATTATGTGTCTAGTTTTTTCTTAATCTCTCATTGACCCTGCTGGTTGTATACGGGGCGTAGCAGAGTCTGTGACCAAAGCTTCTTCAGCTGAAGAAAATATCTCCCAGAGTGGCCATGGGGAACTTGATGTAGCCAGTCTGACTCCAAGACATTTAGGGCAGCTGCAAAAGAAAAATCAAAAGTGCCTCTTGGGGAGCTTCAGTCCTCCTCTCCTGTCTCAAGGCCTAGACAGGTGTTTGCCCAGAACAGGGGCAGTCGAAGCAGAGAACTGCCTGCTTAGAGACCTGGGCTCACCCTCCTCTCACCGCAATCCTAGTGGCTAGTGTGGAGGCCTGTAGGTGTAGCGTGGCCACATGTCCCCACAGGGCCTTGGCATTCCCTTTCCATACTGTCCAGGAAATGGGCCTGACGGGGAAGGCTCACCAGTCAGCTTCTAACCCAAATGGAGCACTTGCGGCCTCCATCAACAGGACTGGAGGCAAGTACCTTGGAAATGGCTCTACTAAGCAGTCCAGAGGCCTCACCCTGGACCCTGATGCAAAGAGCCGGTTCCCATTTTACCAAGACAGGTGCAGGTTGCTGGCACCACGCAATAGACGCATGTGTACTTGGGGCCGTGAGAGAGGATTTCACTTATAAAAGACACCAGTGTCAGATATTCGAGCAGGACAAACAGCTGCACATAGGAGCTCAACCTCACCCTTTTCTCTCTCCCACCTATAGGCAGACAGGAGGTGGCAGTCAGCACAGCCCTGACCCTCAAGTCGCCTCGAGGCTCTCTGGTTCCCAGGCCACCAGCAGCCAGCAGCGGCAGCACCACCGCTGCAGTAATCATCACAGTCACTCTTAGAGAAGTAGCTGGCAGCGCCACTTCATATTCTGAGCTCTTCACAGTGACTCATTTCACTAGAAGTAGCCGATAAGGTATTTAATAAGCAACTTTATAAAGCAACTTACCTGTGTTTTGTGACTAATAACGAAACAAAAGGTCGTGGCATCCACTCAGTCCTCCTGGGACACCAAGCAGACCAACCCTCCTGGAGGAGGCAGTGACTGAGGCACAGCTGCCCACACGTCCTGCCCAGGCCGGGAGTGCTGCCCCCTCCTGCTCATTTTGTCTAGGCAGGGATGGGGAGGGCACGTGAGGCAAACTGGATGGAAACTGGGTGCTGTTCACACTCTTGTTCTGATTGAGAGTAGGGGTCCCCGTACTTAGTGTGTCCATCCAAACACACCTTTTAGGACTCTCTACGAATCTCCCCTTCCTAACAACCGTATCCCGCCACCACTGTGTGAGAAAAAGGCAAACCTATCACCGAGGTACCTGGACGTCCTCCTGGCTCTGCTCTCTTGTCCCACCCTGTCTAGGGACCCATGCAATTCCTCTTGAGTGTTCCAGACTCTCTCCTTCGGTAGAAATTGGCCTCCCTAGCCTGTGACTTGACTCCTATCCCTTCCTCTCTCAGCTAGATTTCACCTCTGGATTTTCTCTCTCCACAGCTTTCACTCAGCATGGACTGCCACAAAATACATCAAGGGCTAACTACAAATTCAAAGTAGGATTTTACAAAGACAGTGAGAAGGGGTGACTTTTATGTCCCTGGGATTTTCTCCATGTAAGGCTAGTTCCAGGGCTGCTGATGACAGGGCTCCCAAGACTGTCATCTGGGCCAAGTGTCCATCCCTCTTTACCTGTCCCCTAAGTGCCCTACAGGCCAAGACAGCCCAGAAAACAAGATGGTAGGACGTGGACAGAGACGATGCCAGGCCAGAAGTACATGGGCTGGGACAGCCTTGCTCCCGGGATAAGATGCTCCCTGGACACCCGGGAAGAGGGCATTCTTTGATCCACAAGTCTGAAGAAAAGCTGCATAGCACATCTGATAAGGAAGGATATTAACCCAAATCTTTGTCTGGGCTCTCAGGGAAGCGAGAATAGGACAACAAGGCTCTCACTACCAGCCATGTCTATGCATGCGTGGAAACACATGAAGACTGTCCAGTGACCTTGTATCTGATCTATCAGGGGGATGCAATGGAGAGAATGGTGGGGGGGACCTTGCACTGGGCCAAAGAGACGATGGATATTTAAGCTGAAGTCAGACAATGACAAGAAACCCACCATCTTCAGCTGGAGGGGAGCACTGCTGTGGGAGAGGAAGCTAATGCCAGTCTCTGGCAAACTGCAGCCAGACGGAAACCCAGGTGGCAGAAGCCTGCTGGGGGAGGAGTCTGGGTCTTACTACAGATCTGTGGAGCCCCGGGAAACTTTTCACCTGGACTGGGAGCTGATGAGTCCTTGTCAGAAAGTAAGGAACATCTGAGGGAGAAAGAACAGACTGTGGAGATCCTGGAGGAGGTGATGGCAGTGGCCCAGACAAGACATGAAGGTGGCTTTGGCCAGGGAGGGGGAGGTGTCAGGAGCAATTTGGGCACTTGTGGAGAGGTCATCTCGACCAGCCCTTCTGTTGGATGGAAGCTGAGCTGGACTGGAGAAGGGACTGGAGGGTGGACTCCCAGGGGATCATAGGGATGGTAGGACCATTGCACTAAATGGGGAAAAGAAGCCAAGCAATTTTGCAGTTGGTCATTGGTAACCTGCTTTGGGACATGGTCAGTTTCATATTAATAACATAAAATATGAAGCTACTGTACCTCCCAAGAACTGTGGCTTTTGCCCTGGGGTTTTAAGCTCTATGGGAAAACCCATCAGCAGAATTCACAGAGCTACATGTTATTTTCAAAGACTGGCCACCCATCCATCCATTCAATCCACAAACACACCCTTGGGCATCTCAGGAGGCCTCCCTCAGCCTTCACAACAACCAACATGTTGAGGACCCTCCATTCATAATCTGTCATCTTTTTTCTTAAAATTATCTTTTGTAGTAGAGACGGGCACAGAAAAGCACGAAAGAGACCAAAACATGGCCTCCCACCACCCAGTTCAGGAAATGTCCCAGAAGGTGGTCCCAGTCAGGTTACCAAATCTCCTCCCAATCCAGGCCCAGCCCTGGTATTCCCACCACCTTTGGGATGGATGGGAATTTTAAATTTCCTGTACAGGAAAAGCAGGAAGCCACACCAGGAAGACTGGGCTGTTCATATGGGGTGGGGGTGACGTCACACCCAGGGTGACAGCCCAGGGCAGGGACCCGGCAGTGCCACCGTCTGCTCCCTTTCTCCCCGGCTTGAGTCTGGAAAGCAGGCTCTGAATTGTTCTTTTTCTTTATGTCTTTGGTTTCCTATTTTTGTCATTTATGACTTATTCCTCTGCTTCTTCTGTCTAAAAGAAAAAAATAATAGCCACCCTATAATCAGCCCTGGACTACGTCACTGCTAGGTCACCACTGAGTTCTAAAGCTCCTTGTTTCAGGATTATTTCCATTGCTCTGCTTTGCTGGTCCTGTCCTGCCCATTTTCAGCTTTCTAAACTGGATGCCCAATTAACTGTCCGACCCACTTCCACATTTTCATCTTTAGCCTTAAGTATTAAATGCTGCAAACCCTCTACAAACACTAGCTCCATTCTGCAGATGACGACGTGGAATTTTTTTTGCTTGTAATTTTCAAGTAATTGCTCGAGCTGGACTTTAGGGTTTCACTGAAGTAGATAGTCAAGGCTGACTGAATTTAGCAAGCTAGCTACATGACAAGCAGCAGGAGCCTGTGGTCACAGGCCTCTACCTGATTCCTAACTTTTGCTATGATATGCCTACAGGTCTGCTGTTCTATACGTGTGCCCTCACTCTAGGTTTAACTTCCATTCTTGTTTCTAATTTCTAAATTTACTGAAATGTGATTGAAGAAAATGGTGCCCACAAGAGAATTTTGTTTCCCACACAATTTTGGGGTCTCTAATCCATGGGGCAAAGTTTGAGGAATGACGCACAAGGTCACGCAATGTGAAATATTTGTCAAGAGTTTCGGTTTTCCTACACGTGTGTTCTCTACGCCCAGGGGTTGCTGTCTCCTAGTGGGACCTTCGGCAGAGCTGCCTGCACAGCTAAAGTGTGACTTTCCTCCTTTCATTCCCTCCTCTGCGCATCTGCTCGTTCATCCCACAGGCGGGTGGGGAGGACTAAGCTCCTGCTCAGGCTTGAGCCCTCCCCTGGTGCTGGGACTTCCTGGGCACAGTGGACGTGTGCTCATCGCATGGGCAGTGAGAGGAAGCTGTCCAGGGAGGTGGAAGAGCGGAGGGCAAGGGGTCCGCTCCCCACCTTGAGGGCCCGTGAGTCCTGCTTACTCTGTCTTCCCCGCCTTGCAGCACATCCTGCTCTAGCTGTCCAGAGCGAGTGTTCCGGGAGGAGCCCTTCTGAGCAGTTAGCGAGCTTCTTGTGACCCTAGCCGGCCCCCGTGGCTCAGGGTGCTCTTCTTCCGGCTATGAATTGGTAGGAACTGTTGTAGACACTAGAGAGCTTCACAGAAGTATCTGGCGGTGGGATCTGGTCTTGCTTTCCTCTCTGGATATCAGTGGCAGGTGGTTGCCATTAGCAGTTTCCTGGATTTCAGGTAGAGCTTGGCTGTTGTGGAAAGCAAGACTTTCTGTATGGGGAGATGAACGCAGCAGCTCAGCGCTAACCAGCTGTAGTAAGAGACAAAGCTGTCCTCACATGACACTGCGGTGGAAAAGACTGAAGCCCGACAGTGCCCATGATTGTACATCTAGTGAGAGTCAAGGGGTAGAATTTGTACCATTTTTTAAAAAACCTTGGAATTATACTTTGAGGTGTAGCAACGCAAATATTGTGCTTCTGAAGCATCAATTCAAAAGGTCCCTTTACTTTCACGCATCTTTTAATGACTTGTCAGAGTGGAAAAAGAACTCACAAAGCCCAGTAGGTACACCACACAGACTGTGCTGCTGACAGGAAGTGTATTTATTTTATTTATTTATTTATTTATTTATTTTCAGTACTGGAGAATTAAATCCAGTACCTTCTCACTAAGGTACAGTGCCGACCTTTTATCTTCTATTTTGGGACAAGATTTTACTAAACTGCTAAGTCGCCTAGGTGGGTTTGAACTTGTGATCCTCCTGCCACAGCTTCCAAGAGTGGTCAGCTTATAAGCGTGAAATCTCACCCCCTGTTAGTCTTGTTTCTCATCTTTTTTGTAATTATTGTTATCTTCAACCCACTTGCTTCTTTGCAGTAATCTTTTAAGTCACTCACCCATTTTATGAAGGTTAGTTTGATTCCAACAGATGCTACATTTTACTGGAGCGTGGGTAAATTACAAACTGTTGCAACGTGCTGAAACCTAATGAGCTTGTCAGGAGCAGGACCCACCATCAACGAGTGTGTGCCTTACACACCTCTAAAGTAACTGCCCGATACAGGGCGCCAGTCACTGTCCAGATCAATTCTTTCAAAGATAAAATATCATCAACAGAAGGTCTAGTATCTTCAAGCCTCAGTGGTCTGCATGCCCCACCACCACGTGGAGATCAACCCATTTATTTGCCACATGCAGAAGGGTGAGGCCCAGAGAAGAGGCAACTGACTCCAGGTCTCATACCCAGACATGCCAGCCAGGGGCAGACCCTGCTGGACCACACTCCCGGTGCTCAGTCAACACTAACATTCTCTCCTTCCTCTGAGCTCTCGTCCTGAAGACCACAAAGTACAAAGTCCACAGACAGAGCGGTGGGGATGGAGTCGAGTATAGCTTATTAGAAACCACTCAGAAGAGCTCTTGCCAGCTGAGAGGGGCTCTGAGGGGGGTGCTCTGGAGGTGCCCAAATTCAGAGGTTCATATAGGATCTCGTGAACTAGTAGAGTGTTTTGGTGGGTGTGCAAAGCTGAGGCAATGAAACGATGTGGCCGCTGGGCCTCTGGTACGAGGAGACAGACTTCCCCTGCACCCTGGCCCCCTGCTGCCCAGGGCACATTTCAAGGTCCCTCTTCCCCGTGTGTTCTGATGCTCCCAGGCTTGTCTCATTTAGTCGGGTCCCTATCCTTGCTGCACGCTGCTTCTCTGTCTCCTGATTTCTGCGGGGCCCAGGCACTCTGCTCCACACCCACACTTCCCGCCCTGCGTATGACCCCAAATTCCAAGGAGAAGCGTAGATGTCCCTAAGCCAAGGGACAGTATCACACAATGGAGTCGCCAGGTGCATGGGTGGGGATTTACCCAGTGACAAAGGCCAAGGAGAAGCCCCTGTGCTTTGGTTCCCACCAGGCAGCCACCCCATCTGATTCTCTCCTGTGTCATTTTGAGTCAAATGGCAGCAACAGTTTCTGCAAATGAAATTATAACACCGAGCTAGTGACCATTGCAAAGCGCAGGTTTTACTAGCAATGGAAGTTTATGCTAATGAGTCAAGTCGGAAAACGGGGCCTGGGTTGGGAGGGGGCCTGGCATGGGAGGAGGTCTGAAGGAAGGCAGGAGGAAAAAAGGTCAGGATGTGGTATGCATGTACCAATTACTCAAGGTGAACACATTCATTATGTATCACAAACATACTAATTTTTAAAAAAGAGAAAAAAGATGCTGGGATGTAAGTTGGGAAAGAGTAAGTCTAAGGTTTTCAAGAAATGAGGAAGCTAGTAGAAGATACGTTAGTTTGGTTTGTTTTAATGAATCACAAAATAAAAGACAACACAGCTAGGTGTGTTAACAACATCTCTTGCGTTTCCATTGCCACAACTCGCACAGCTCTCGATGGTCCCAGGGAAAACCGGCAAGGGGATGAAGAGAAGAAGACAAAAGACAAAGCCGAGGTCAGGTGGAGCCCTCCCTCCAGATGAGAGAAGAGGAACTGGAACTCCCACCACAGGGGTGCTTTTTTATACATTTGACAAAGTTAGTATCATGAGACACGGGATTGCCTAGAAACTAGTGACTGGAACTGTCTCAGACAAGATGCTTTTCTCAGGACTGAGATAGCTTGATTGTTTTAAGCACTTTGGGGTTGTCTTGCCCCCACACCTGTGACAAACTTCTAGCTTCAGCCACTCCCTGCATTCCATGAGGTGCCTGAACTGATGAGACTATGCATTGTGACCAGTGTTCCCAAGAAGGCAAGACGGGAATTATGTCTCCTACAGCAGTGTTAGCCAAACATTTGAATTTCACAGACAATTAAAGCTTTGAAACTCTTTCTACCAAGGGCTGCTTACTTCTTAATCTGCCCAAGTAAAGGTATAAAGACAGGTAGGAAAGGGGGGGCCAATAAATTTAAGGCTTAGTAAGGGTTAAGTGAAAACAAATCATACAACTTTTAGAGAAGAAAAATTTTTTGTTAAAATTTAGAGTGCAGTTAGATTTGTTTTTACTGCTTCTATTATCTAAATTGTGAAAAGAACCGAGGGTAATGCAAAAGATGAAAAGTACACATCAAAAAGTATGCATGATTACGGGCTGTGTGATATTTTTGCAAATATTTTCTTAGGGGTTAATGTTTTTCAAGTATAAAATATCTTGCAAGTCAATATGAAAAGCATTAACATCCAATGGAAATATGAACAGACTTCTTGGGCTAAAAAAAAAAAATCACAGAAATTAATTTTAAAATATCAATAAAAATTAAATGCTTCTATTTGTAATAGAAACCACCGACATCTTGAAAGGGCATTTTAATATCAAAACGTAACCTCTGAATCTCAAAAGGTAGAGAACATCCCCATACACTGAATGTGCTTAGCTTGATGAAAACTCATCGCCCTGTTCATATTTGTCTCATTTCACCATGAACAAGCTGCGGAAAGCAGGCTGTGTTCACTATTTGGATCGCTGATCCAAGGCACTCCGAGCACACAGATCAGTCTGTGCACACTGGTGGCAGGGACCTAATCTGCGCAGACAGCCTGAAACTGCTGGGCCAGCAGAGGAGGCCACCAAGGGCTCACTTCTCTGATGGCCCCAGGCCTCCTGGGAGAAAAAGAGAGACTGTGGGAAAACCCATGGCTCCCCCAGGCCCTGGGGTACCAGATCACCATGGTGATGCCTTGGCACTGGGGAAAATGGCCCACACAAGCAGGAGGGGTAAAAATGCCCTGCTTTGTGGGTAAGCAAGCTGGCAGGGGGCCAACAGTCAGAGTCTGTGCTCTAAATTACTTGACACTGAGCTCCGGCAGAGCAAGGGCACATCTAGGGTGCTTGAGTTACAATCACTGAGACTCAAGGCCACCTAGGGAGATGACAACAGCTCTTAGGGGAACTGCCAGAGACTCTGTCACTCACACCAAGGGTGGTGATGAATGCAGCCCACCGGCCTTTATGCCAGTGCCCGAAACCATGCCTAAGCCGGGTGCTTCTTGCATGAGAACCTCACATATGACCCCTCCACCAAAGCAGCCTTGCTCCATTTCTCTCAACACAATTGTTATGGTTTGTGTCTGGATGTCCCCGCAAAGCCTCATGCACTCACAGGGGGTTGGGCTTTATGGAGGCAGCTGAATCTAGAGTTTGTGGCTGATTCGTGGTTTAATGATGGGATTCAGGGTGTGAGTGCTGCAGCTGGCCAAGTGAGTACCCTGCATACAATAAAGGGGACAAAAAGAGGCTTGCTCTCTCTCTCTCCCTTGTTGATTTTGCTGTCTTCTATCTATGAACTGTTGCCCCTCTGCCATGTGCCACCCTGCCTTAGAGCCAGCCAACTATGGCCTGAAACCTGTAAAGATTGTAGCTAAACAAACGTTTCCCCCCTTAACTTTGGGTGGTGGGTATTTTGTCTCAGCAACAAAGAAAGTAACTTAAGATAACAATGCTCCCCCCTGGGATAAGCAGGACCCCTCAAAGTGGGCTCCTCACAGACCAAAGAGAGGCTGACCACCCACCTCTGTCTGAAGACTGCCCAGGACTCCCCCAGGCTCCGCCCCTTGAAAGGAAGCTGTGTCTGCCTGCAGATACTGTAGACTCAGGTCAAGTAAGGTCTGCATTTCTCAGATGACTTCCTCCTGAGAGCACCAGGCCATGGAGAACCCTGTCCCTGCAGTGTGGCAGTGAGGATTCTGGCAAGCTGGAAGAGGACTTGCAAAGCCCAAGTTACTTCTGTCTTAGAGACACCTGGTCTACACCATCTCCTTTGGTCCTTACTGTGTCACTGTGAGCCTATGGCTTTCCTTGTGTTACAGCTAAAGACACTGAGAGTAAAGGAGCTTAGAGAACATCTGTAAGGTGAGATCCAAATCCGTGTGCTTCCAAAGCCCATATCATAAGCCTGCTACCCTCCCAGAACGCATAGCTGAGGAGGAAAAGAAAATCACCTAAAATAACTTCAATATACATCAGAAATGTACTATGTATTATACTGACAATATGTAATCAAATGCAGGCATTAGAAAGGAAATGAGCCTGATTTATATGTTATGAAAAATTTTTTTTTTTTTTTAGTTTGTTGAGACAGGGTCGCACTATGCAGTTCAGGCTGGCCTTGCACTCACTGTGTGGCCCCAAACTTGCAGCAGTCCTCTTGCTTCAGCCTCCCAAGTGCTGGGATGACAGGCGTGCAGCACCACACCAGGGCAATGAACCTAGAAAATTGTATGTTATACGATTGGGGGTGGTGGTGGCAGAAATTTCAGCGAGTAGATGTTATACTATCTCATTTTTCTTCGATTAAAGTCCTGCATCATTGGGTACCCACTGCAAGCTTCCATACGCAGTGGGGGTGAGCGCTGAAGGGAAGAGAAGGTGACTGTTCTGCTTACTGTCTCCACAGCAAGCATATTTCTTATTCCTAATTTAAAAGACAAGAGAAGCCCCATGTTCTGTGTGCTTTGTACAGACAGGAGAAGGAGAGCATGCATTTGCTGAAGTGAATCAAACAGAAGCAACTGAACCCTCTTCATCTGCTGAGAAGGCCCCACCAGCCAGGCTGCCCAGAAGCAGGAATGCAAGGCCTCCAAAGACAGCAGGTCCCGCTGCCGCCATGAGGAGGGCACCAGAAGAGAGGACGAGAAGCTGGCCCGTGCTGCTCAGCTCTCCCCTCACCCAGGCCCAGTGAGGTCAGAAGAAGCTGCCGTCGATTGGTCAGAAATAACTTTGCCGCTCATGGCTTTTGCATTTCCAGGCAGCTCAAAAATATTAGCAGCCTCCTAGCAGCCGTGCACCCCCAGCTGAAACTGCCAAGGCGAAAAGGGACAGCTGAGCCCAGTCAACTGCGTGACTGGGAAAAATCACTGGTGACATGACATCTTTAGTCTATTAATAGAGAGCTCCCACACCCCGACAATAGCAGCTCAAGAGGCGGGGGGCAGGGAGAGAGAGAGAGAGAGCAGCTACCAAGGTTCTGACGGATGAAGCCCAAACTGTATCCCAGCTTACGTGGGGCTGCCAGCGTTGAAAAGATGGAAAGCTTTTGGCTTTCAAAGGTATGAACTTGAAAGTTACTCGTGTTCACAGCAATTGCAGGAAGGTGTTTAAAAATTCAGGGAGCATCAAAGACAAAGTGGACCAATACATGCAGCAAGGAAAGCCAGGTGTCTCTCCAGGTGTCTCCCAAACATCACCACAGAATAACTGGGGAGGGGGTGGAGACAGGCAAGTGGATTTTCAGAGGAGGCCCAATCACCCTCGCTCGGCGTCACAACACCACAGAGGCCAAGCCTCAGGGCAGCCACACCACCGCTGTGGGCTCTCCACCAAACCCCAAACGTCGCCTCCTGCACCCTAAAATCACTCCCGTAAGGAGCCGTTAATTAGATGTCAGTTCCTTGGTGACACGGGAATTATCTAGGACCAATCGCCTGGTTTTCCATAGCTGGAAAGAGCATAACTTCCCACCCAGGAGGAGGACGGGACCCAGGAGCCTGTGCAGTTCAGAGAAAGTACAGCTGGGAAGGCAGGAGGGCGCCCTCCCCCCCAGCCACAGGGCACTTCACAGGCTGGAGGGCGTTTCTCCGGTGTGGACTTCCTGAATCTCACAGAGCCTCACCACCCTCCCGCAGTGGGGCACAGGCATAGCCGGGTCTAGGCAGGCTTCTGTTACCCAGCCCAGCTCTCCTCCTGTAGAAGGGAAAGAGCAGAGCAACACACGCTTGTCTGGAGCTGCCAGCACCGGCTCCTCTTCCCGCTCAAGGGCGAGGAGCTCCAGAGCCACAGCAGGGAAGCCTGTGCTGCAGATCTACCTCCCGAGGGCCCGCACCCAGGCCCACATTCCAGGCTGGCTGTGTGTAAACTCTTGCACCCCTTAGGAGTCTCAGCTGATGGGGGAGCCGCCCACGCTCAGCACCCTTCCAGGTCTCTCTCTCTCTCTCTCTCTCTCTCTCTCTCTCTCTCTCTCTCTCTCTCTCACACACACACACACACACACACACACACACTCACTCACACTCCCTGGACACCTACTTCCATGAAGTCTGCAAAAATCCCCTGCTATCAGCTGCATCTTTCAAAAATGCACGCAATTTACTACATCCACCACACTGAGTGTTGATGGGGGAAAACACCCAGAAGCTGCGGAACATCTGCAAGCGGAGCTGCTTTATGTGTGTGTGTGTCTAAGTAGCTTTTGCTCCCCCTCATTTCGTGCTGCTTAGGGTTATGTTAAACTTAGTAGGGACAGGAAATAGCAGTGAAGAAAGGCGGCCCAGAAACCTTTCTTAGAACAGCAAGAAGAACGTCGGCCTGTTTTAATTTTGCACGTGGAACAGCCTTCAAAGTGAACGGGAGTTGACAAGATGCACACTCACCCTCACCCTTGTCTTGCTCACACCCCGGGAATGGGTCCGTGGAGGGGACCTCGGAGTCAGGCTTCTCCTCTCTGAGCCACCTCCCCTGGAGTCCTCAGTATCTCAAGTGGGTTTGAATGGAAATGGCCCCCTTGTGAAGGCCTGGGCTGGGAGTTAATCCTGCTCTCTAAGTCCTGATGGTCACCTGATGTTGTAGCTGCGCTGCAGCCGTTTTCCTTTCATCCGCCTCCTGCACTCCACCTACATGGACCCATTCAAGTGTCCTTGGAATCCCATCCTGTGGCCGACAGCCACTTCACGTGTTTGGTGAGTACCTGTGCTTTTGTCACGAAGAGTGACATGAAACCCCCTCCCGTGAGTGTAATCATACACAGCAAATGTGCTAATAAACATCAATTCTGAAAAGAAAGCAGAAGAGGGTGGTATTGTACCATGCATCTCACTTTTTCATTCAACACTGCGTTTTTAAGATTTATTTTTTTTTATTTTAAAGAGAGTAGTAAATGAGAAACAAACAAAGAAATAGAACAGTAGCAGCATACCAGTATCACACACATAAACAAATCAAAGCAAGAACATTCAAAGTGGTACAGAATCTCAAGACAAAATAATACGAATCAATAGTGGTTGTTACATTACATACAGCTGTCCTCAACTACATTGCTCAGATCACCAGATGTAAGAATGAAAGATTGCTCAAACCATTATAGGGAATAAGAAAATAATTCTTCGATACAACAATTTTGGGAGTATGGCCATTTTCACAACGTTGGTTCTTCCTGTCCATGAGCAAGGAATATCATTCCATTTTCTGATACCCTCTTCGATCTCTTTTTCCAGAGTACTATAATTTTCAATGTATAGATCTTTTACTTCTTTTGCTAGATTGATTCCTAAGTATTTCATCTTTTTAGATGCTATTGTGAAAGGTGTGATTTCCCTAATTTCTCTCTCAGTCTGTTTATTACTTGTGTACAGGAATGCTATTGATTTTTGAGTGTTTACTTTGTATCCAGCTATGCTACTGAATTTGGTTATTAAATCCATGAGCCTTTTGGTGGAGTTTTTGGGGTCTTCTTTATAGAGTATCATCTCATCTGCGAATAATGATAATTTCACTTCTTCCTTTCCTATCCTTATTCCTTTTATTTCTCTCTCTTGTCCAATTGCTCTAGCCAATATTTCCAGAACTATATTAAATAGGAGTGGTGACAGTGGACATCCTTGTCTTGTTCCTGATTTTAAAGTGAAAGCTTTCGGGGCTGGGGATTTAGCTCAGCGGCAAAAGCGCCTGCCTGGCAAGCGCAAGGTCGTGAGTTTGGTTCCCGGTACCGGAGAAAAACCAAAAAAAAAAAAAAGTGAAAGCTTTCAATTTTTGACCATTTAGTATGATGTTAGCTGTTCGTTTATCATAGATGGCTTGATCAGCTTGAGGTAAACTCCATCTATTCCTATTTTCTGTAGGGTTTTCATCATGAATGTGTGTTGGACTTTGTTGAAGGCTTTTTCTGCATCAGCAGAGATGATCATGTGATTTTTGTCCCTGGCTCTATTGACATGGTGTATTACATTAATTGATTTGCGTGTATTGAACCATCCTGCATGCCTGGTATGAATCCCACTTGGTCGTGGTATATAATCTTCTTGATGACCTGTATTCTGTTTGTTAGTATCTTATTGAGAATTTTTGCATCTATATTCGTTAGGGAGATTGGCCTGTAATTCTCTTTTTTGGTTGGATCTTTCTCTGGTTTGGGTATCAGGATAATACCTTGCTCCAGGAATGAGTTGGGGAGAATTCCTTCCCTTTCAATTTCATTAAAGAGTTTGAGAAGAATTGGTGTTAAATCTTCCCTAAATTGCTTGTAAAATTCAGTTGTGAATCCATCCGGACCCGGGCTTTTCTTCTCTCTGTGAACTGTTGCCCCTCTGCCGTCTGCACCCTGCCTTAGAGCCAGCCAACTACGGCCTGAAACCTCTACAGATTGTAGCTAAATAAACCTTTCCCCCTTAACTTTGGGCGTTGGATACTTTGTCTCAGCAATGAGGAAAGTAATTTAAGACAATAATGTTCCCCCCTGGGATAAGCAGGACCCCTCAAAGTGGACTCCTCACAGACCAAAGAGAGGCTGGACACCTACCTCTGTCCTAAGACTGCCCAGGCTCCGCCCCTGGGCGGGATCTAAAGTATTTCTGCCTAGTACACTCTCAGCTGGGGCCACACAGGGAGAGACTGTGTCCTACCTGGAAGTTCCCTCCTTCCCTCAGCCTGTGCCCAACTGGTCTGCACCTACCTCTTTCCTACCTGCCGTTTCCCACTTCTCCTCCAGCTGAGAGCCAATGTCCTAGTCTCCTGGAGCCCAAACCTTCCTCCTGAACCCTCATCCTGGTTTGGAGATGATAGTATTTCCGCCGGCTGACCATTTCATCTGGGAGTTGGATGGTGCCTTCCACCTGTTGATTCCGGGTTCTTGCTCTATTTTTTATTTGCTTATTTTTAGCATGTAAATATATTGGTTTTTTTTTTTCTTTTTTATTTGTAGCTATTTGCAATACACAGTGGTTACACTCATCTTGGGAGCTAGTACTTGTACACAACGCGTCTTAATTCTTCCCCTCTCCTCCTCCCCTCCCTGCACCTCTAGATCCCAGTCCATCTGCAAAGATTATCTTCCTGGTTCCTATTACCCGTCTTCTATTTTGATCTTTAAATTACTTATACTTTGAGTCTCTCATATAAAAGGAAGAATGAATACTTAAGCTTGTGTGTCTGGCTTCCATAACTTGATATTATGGTTTTTAGGTGCATCTACTTTTGTACAAAAGACTCATACTTTACCTTTATGGCAGAGCAGTACCCCATCAAGTATAAATAACACATTTTCTTCATCCTACCATCTTCGGATGGATACATAGGCTTCTTCCAAGACTTAACCTTTATGAGTTGTACAGTTATAAACATGGGCATGCATGTATCACTGTGATATTATACCTTTAACTTTGGGGGGAAGATATTTAGAAGGGGAATAGCTGGGTTAAATGGAATTTCTAGTTTTAGTGGTTTTTTTAAGGACTCTCCATATTGATTACCACAGTGGTTGCACTAGTTTACATTCTCACCAAAAGCGGAGAGGGGTTCCTTTTTCCCTGTAGCCTCCAGCGTTTCTTATTATTTGATTTCTTGATGATGGCCTTTCTGTGTGAAGAAGGATGAAGTCTCAGTGTTGTTTTAATTTGCATTTCTCTAGTGGTCAGGAATGGTGAGCATCATTTCATGTATTTATTGGCTACTTGTCCTTCTTCTGAGAAGTGTCTATTCATTTCACTTGCCCATTTTTTGATTGGGTTTACTTTGGAGTTGTAATTTTTTTGAGTTTTTTATAAATTTTAGATATTAGTCTTCTGTCTGAGAAGTAGCTGGAAAAAATATTCCATTCTGTGGCTTTTCTCTTCACTTTGTTGTCTATTTCCTTTGCGTGGAGAAGCTTTTGATTTTGACATAAACCAGTTTGTTGATTCTTGGCATTATTTCTTGTGTAACTGGGGTTCTATTCAAAAAGTCCTACGCCTATGTGTTCCAGAGCTTTACCTGTTTTGCCTTCCAGCAGGGTAAGTGTTTCTGTTTTAATATGCAGGTCTTTCATTCATTTTTATTTTATTTTAGCACACGGTAATAATATGGATCTAGATTTAATCTTCTGCATGTGTATAACTAGTTTTCCCAACAACATTTTTTAACAGTCTATCTTTCCTCTAGGGTATATTTTGACCCCTTTGTCAAAGATCAGATGATATGTGTCTGGGGTTGTTTCTACACCCTTTGTTCTGTTCCTCTGATCTTCATGTCTGTTTTTCTGTCTTTTTTATGACTGCAGTTTTGTAATATGACTTGAAATCTGAGACTGTGATGGCTCTTACTTTGCTCTTATTGCCCAGGATTGCTCTGGCTACTCTAGGTCTCTTCTAGTTGCATATAAATTTGGGGATTTTTTTCTAGATCTGCGAGATAGATAGATAGATAGATTGATTGATAGATGATAGATAGATAGATAGATCAGTTTTGAAAACATGGTCATTTTGACAATATTGGTTCTGCCCATCCCATCCAAGAAGAGGAGATATTTTCCATTTTCTGATATCCTCTTCAATCTCCTTTTTTAGAGTACTGTAGTTTTCATTATGAAAATCTCTCAGTTCTTTGGTTAAGTTAATTCCTAGGTATTTAATTTGTCTTCACACTATTGCGAATGGTATTGATTTCCTGATTTCTTTCTTGACGGGTTCATTATTGGTGCACAAAGGGGCTGGGGATTTAGCTCAGCGGCGAAAGCTCCTGCCTGGCAAGAGCAAGGTCGTGAGTTCGGTTCCCGGTACCGGAGAAAAACCAAAAAAAAAAAAAAAAAAAAAAAACATTATTGATGCACAAGAATGCTGTTGGTGCACAAGAATTTCTGTGTGTTGATGTTGTGTCCTGCTATGTTATTTAGCTTGGTGATTAGTTCTAGGAATCTTTTGGTTGAATTTGTAAGGTTTTCTATGTAAAGGATCATGTCACCTACAAATAAGGATAAAATGACTTCTATTTTTTTTCTATATGTATCCCTTTTCTTTCTTTTTCTTTCTTGATTGTTCTAGCTAATGTCTCAAGTGCTATATTGAACAGGAGTGGTGATAGTGGACAACCTTGTCTTGTTCCTAATTTAGAAGGAATCCTTTCAGCCTTTCCCCATTTAACATGACGTTGGCAGGAGGTTTGTCCTAAGTGACTTCTATTACATTGAGATAGCACCTTCTACACCCGTTTTCCCCGGGGTTTTTATCAGGCTGTCTCTTTAACCCCCACCCCGCCCCATACCTGCTTCCCTTGGCGCACGGTTTGAAGAGTCCCTCCCATGCTGTTGTCCCTAGTTGGCCATCATTGGTTTCCTCCTGCTCTGATTTAATCCTTCTGAATGATTCTGTCTTCTTGCTTCGTGTGTCAAGTCCCAAGGAGCTGCACTGCTTTAAAAAAAAAAAAAAAAAAAAAATGAATAAGCTTCCTTTCCTGGAGCTGGGGGCCAGTGACAAGCACCTGGAATGGGATGTCTGCTATGTACCACAGCCTGTGGATCTTCTCAGAAGCCCTTTCTCTCCTTTTCTGTCGCTGCCTCTGATGCCCACAGTCTCCTAACTAGTACCCATCTCACAGTGTGCTAGGTGACAGAATCCCAGTCCCCACACATGGTAGCAGAAGGCATGCTGGGTCTTTTGACTTGCACTTTCTTCAAGATGTTAAAGGAAGCCAAGGGAAAGCCAGGGGCTCACTGACAGCAGGGCAGGTGGTAAGGAGTCCCGTCAGACTGCAGCTCCAGCCCTGCCTTCTCTTCATCCCACTACATCCAGCCCTTGCCCGAAGCCCCTCTGAGCTGGACCTCTGCGGACACCCTGAAGAAGTCACGTTTGCTCACAACCCTTCTAGTGGCACGATACACACGGTATAAGAGAAGCACCAGCGTCCTTCAGACTTGCAGCCCATGGCCAGTTCCTCTGCCTGTGAGTAAGAATCCCGCCCCTTTTGTGCCCTCACTTCCAGTCAAGAGTCTTCTTTCCACGTGTGATGCTGGCTACAAACCCAAGCATGCCTCTGTCTCCAGGTCCCTCTGCAAGTCAGGGTGCATCCGCAGTCCTCATCTAGATCCCCAGGCCTCCCAGGTCCACTCTCGCCTCCAAGACAAGGTACCCGGAGGAGCAGGCACTCTTGTCACTTGCTCACTGCTCCTGTCACGCGGCCCTCTTAGCTGGCCCCTCCCTCACGCGCGCACCATCACTGCTGCCAGCAAGGCTCCACCCTTTCAGATCCAAGCCCCTGCTTCGAGGCCCGGTTAGTCTAGCTGCCTCCAGCTCACTTCTCCATCCTTTCTCTGAAGAGAGCAAAAGTATTCTCCTAGAACAAAAACTGATGTCACTCTCTGTTTAAGGCTCCCTACTGACCTCAAACTCAGTTCTAAATTCCTTAGCAAGGGACACGGGTCCCTCTAGGATCTGGATACCCTCCATCTCCACAGCCCCATGTCTCATTCCAGCTGCATCCAGGGCGACTTCCCAGCATGATCCCTGTGCTCCAAGAGGCCCGAGCTCACTGCGCTTCAGTACTTTACATGCTGCATTGGCTTGCTGCCCCCACTAGGACAGAAACTCCTGCTCACCTTCTTTGCTTTTCTGTTTTCAGCAGCTATCTTAATCCCTGGGGCGTGGCAGGGGCTCCATGATATTGGACAGATGAACGAACGGATGAAGGAATGGATGGATGGATGGATGAATGAATGAATGGATGGATGAATGTTCTACTTTGTGAGTCAAACTCTGATCAAATGTACGTTATTATGTTTAGGTCTTGGTGCCATAGTGGAAAAGTGTAGATAACGAAACAGTGCAACTAAATGACTTTAAATTACATCACCTGACAAATTTGGAAGAGACAGGAGAACAGGGTAAGGGAAAGGGACCCACTATGTATGGGTGGTTACTTATGGCTTCTTAGTACACATTTTTTAAAATGTTATCTGTGACATTTAATCTTGATGATCAACTTCACTGCATTGAAAGATGCTGTGTTCATCACTTTCCAGTCCCCGGACACAATCCCAAACACCTACAACTTTAAGGAGGAGAAGTTTATTTTTATAGTCCGTGGTTGGCTGGCTCCCAGGAAGAAACGGCATCGTGTAGGGGTCATGGAAAGATGCTCAGCCTGTGACAGCCAGGAAGAAGAGAAAGAAGTGTGGAGCCAGAGACAGGAATGCACCCTCCCACGTCAGGCCCCCAGTGACACACTTCCCGCCAGGCCCCACCTCCTAGCAGCACATTCAGCTATGAACTTGTCACTGGCTGGGTCCACCGCTGAGTACAGCACAGCACCCCCATAACCCGATCACCTCCCAAGCACATGAGCCTTGGGGGAACGCTTAGATCTAAGCCATAACAGAAGCCCGGGACGTTGATAAAGCACACGTCTGCAAGTGTCTGCAGGGCTATCTCCAGAGACGACTGGCGTGGTGCCCAGTGAGCTGAGAAGGGAAGACCAGCCCTGACTGTGAGCAGCACCATCCAATACACTTGCTGAGGTGGAACAAAAAAGTGAAAGGAAGAGGGAAGCTGCCTGTGCTAGCAAAGTTGATTCCGACTGAGCAGGTACATCTGTCATACCTGAGGGCCTCAGACTGCAGCTTCCTCTGTCTTTCAGCACGGAGTCACGCCAGCGACTGTCCAGGAAGCTTGCAGGCCTTCGCCTCAGCCTGCAGCTGCTCTTGGGCTCTCTTGTTCGGAAGCTTCCAGCCCCCTGGGCTGAGCAGCTACTGGAGACTCTGGCTCTCCAGTGTGCAGATGGCCATGGTGGACTCTCTCACCTTTGACACTAGAGAACCCTATCCCATACTTTATCCATTAAACCACCACAAGTACTCTCTGGAATCACTATTCTCTGCCTTCTATAGACCTGGAATTAAGGTGAAGAAAACTTAGCTTGGCTGTCAGTACTTGACTGAGTGGCAAAGCACAGACGGAAGCACCAGTCTCTGCCGGATCTCAAGGCTCTTTCTAGGCCAAAGGACTGTCCCGGCAACTGTGCAGGATGAAAGCTGGAGAAGGAGGCAGAGGGCCGGTGGCAAAACTACTGAGCTGGTCCTGGTGAGTCCGGAGATGTCAGCATGATAATGGCTGTGGGAATATGGAGACCGACACAGCAACACTACTTGGACAAGCAGGTGAGGAAGGAAGGGTAAAGGTGACTTCCGGGGCAAATGGATGTTCAGAGGTGTCATTTCAGAGAGATTTGTCTTCCAAATCTAGAGGGATAGGACAGAGCCAGTGCCCTGGGGTCTGTGAGGAAGAACTCTGCATCCAGGATGAAAGGGGGTGCCTCGGAGGGGAGTTAGACAGCCCAGAGCAGACGGCAGTGCACAAGGATTGGTGATGTGGGTGAATGAACCAACAACCCTCGACAGGTGTGTTCCCCCGCAAGCCTGTGGTCTGCTTCACTAAAATGGTCATCAAATGGGCACTGAAAATAATGCCTGCTCTTTGGCTTCCCCACCAGGTGCACACAGGTGACAAGGATGAGTCCAAGTGCCGTTTAACAGGATAAGTTCCAAGCTGAACTGCCCGCTGGCAAGAAAATCTGGCCGTGGCTTCCTCTCTACAGCCTCAGTGTGTCTGCACTAACTCCCACCACCAGGCTCTGCATTGTTTAGCTGTCCGCTTGGAAGAAAACACACAAGCTTTTATACTAACTTCCTCATCAGCTATTTCAATAGCAAATGCTCCATTCTCCCTACTGGTGCAAACCTCAGAAGCCCAGAACCACAGTCTGATACCTCAGAGGCCCTTGTGGGAGACAGACACCACCCAAAGGAAAGCCAGGATTAGGGGCGAGCTCGGGGATTGTCAGGTCTCAGCTCTTCCTTTTACAGATGAGGCAACTGATGCCCAAACAGCTGAAGGGAGTGCAGGCTGCTCCGTAACTCCAGTGGGTGGGCCTATGCCACCTCCAGCGCCCCAGCTCAGGCCCCAACTCCTCCCTGCAGACCCACTGCCCCCAGGAGCAGAGGCCTCCCTGCAGGCCGCCCTGTGATTCAGAGACCACACTCTGTGATTCAGAGACCACTCCCTGCAGAGGCAGAGGACCTGGCATCTCCTGGAAGGCAGCCTCTGCCTGGGTCCCTGGTTACTTGCCTTAGTTTATGAGGCTAATGGCTCTGCTTTGATATCAATCAGCAACGTGTTCTTCCAAAACAATATTTGTTAATGCTGGAATTCATATTGTGTTTTCAAAGTGCCCCTTTCCCAGAGAGGCAGTTCAAGGGGAGTAGGAGCCAGGGAAGAGGGCTGGGGAGCAAAGCTTTTGGTCCCCAGGGGCCCATTTCAGGCTCTTGGGCCAGGAGGTCTTTGGCAGTGCCAAAAAGCACAGGGCTATGGCAGTGGGGGGGAGGGCAACACCACCACCCAGACAGGCAGCCCAGACCGGGGGTGCGAGCAGCTGGCAGGGCTGGTCTCACACTGGCTCTGCAATTCGCCTCCATTATGAGGACCAAGGAGCCAAACAAGCAGATGTGAGCTGTGGCTCCCTTCCTGGGCTGGGTGTTGAGGTGCAGAGCTGGAGAGCAAGTGAGTCTCTGCCCCTCAGGAAGCCCGAGCCCCAACCAAGAGAGTCTCTCTGTCCCTCCAGGCCCCCAGGTAGAGATGACACAGGAGGCTTGTGCCCTGTCACCAAGAGGATGGTGCTGAAAATAATTGCCTGCTCCTACGTGCTGATGGGCTACTGTAATGGACACGTGCCTGACCCCAGTTCTGTTGAGACAATTATGCTTCTAAGCTAAACGTAAAACATGGAGGATAAAGTGTGGGAGGGCTCCCTATTGGTAAGATAGAGGATGCCTTACATTTTCCTTGTCCTTTACAAAGCACATTCACAATAGCTCAAGCTCACAATGCAATAGCTGATATTTGCTAATATCACTGACTTGGTCATTTTAATTAGTATCATTTACCTTTTTGTTTAAACCTGTGTGCGGTAGGTGCTATGATCCCTGTCCCAGGGCTTCAGCCCCTAACATGCCTAGGTTTATTCCAACCTCACCGTAGTCCTAAACATCCTGCTGTCCCCACTGCCCTCTGAACCAGGAGAATATTTGGGCCAAGGCTTGGTTCCATCTCCTAGAACTAACTCTGGGCAATTTAAGAACACACATGGAGCCTAACCCGGAGGGAAGCAGTGACTTCCTGAACTGACCAGGCACATAGCAGGAAGAGACCAAGTTCGTGCTGCAGGGAGTCTGACCTGGATACCTGGTGACCACTCCGCTTCCCACGGTCACTGCTGTCCCCACCCCCTCTCCTGAGCCCAGCTACGCCTGCACCTCCGCACAACCCCCAGATGTGAAGGGCCTGACCTGAGCAGCTCACTCCTCACTGTGGGGAGAGCCACAGCTTGCTGGTGGAACCCAGGGCCCCCCTCCCCAGAGGCTCACACAGCAGAGGCCCCCAGCTTTGGAAGGGGGCTCCTCCACCGTGCCACCAAAACAAGCAGAAAGTCACCCACGCCGCAGCTCAGCTGTTACCCCTTTTCACAGATGAGGAAATGGAAAAGCCTCACAACCCCATGACATTAAGTGACCCACCCCGAGTCCTAAGAGCCATAAGAAGTGCCACACACCTGGAGAGCCTCTGTGTTCTGCTCCCCAAATCAGGACGTGCTCTCTGGAGAAAGTGAGCTTTGAGTCTGCAGGCTTGCTTTGACGGAAACCACCTGCCTCCGAGCTCATTGCAGCGTGTGCCAGGCTGAGAATACCGCCAAAACCCTCAAGTAGGGCAGCTCCCATGCAGACACGCGGCCAGCAGAGCCCGGCTCTCGGCCTCTGCCTCTGGGCTCCCCGTCACCAAAGCACCCAGAGCACGGTGTGGTCAGGGCACGAACTTCCTTCAGGCTGCGGCTGCCGTGTGAGGCAGAGTGATGGGAGAGGGAGGTAAGAGCCTCATGAAAAACTGCCGGGGCTTTTTCTAACCAGAGGCCATAGGGAGCCTCGGAAGGGCTGGAGCAGGAGACTGACCTGGACAGGTGTTGAGAAGGAGGAGAACAGGCAGATGCCTCCAGCATCTTAAACAAGGGTTCGGGATGGGCCACAAGGGCTGCTTGAGAAAGAGCTGAAGAGCCTTTCCCAGAGTTTGCGGTGGGGAAGTGGACAGCCCACAGGTGTTTGGCTCTTCAGGCTTCCTGAGCCCCAAGCTCCTGCGCTCTCAGCGGGCTCCTCTGGGAAGTTCTCCCACAGCTGCGGGCGTGCCCACCCCGGACGCTCCGAGGAGTGACAAGAAGCGTGTACTGAACACTTTCTCTGTGCCAGGAACTGTTCCAAGTAGTTTCACATGAACTAGCTTGCTCAGTCCACACAACCACCCACCGAAGTTGAAAGGGTTCTTTTCCTTCATTTTTCAAGAGGAGAAATCCAAGTACACAGGGGGTAATAACGGCTCCCAAGTCCCCAAGGTAGCAGCAGCGGCACAGCAGGGATTTGAAAGCGGAGGTGACAGTGGCCAGGGCCACTCTGAAGGTAAAGGGCACCGAGGTTACTCTCAGGGCACAGCAGGTCAGGTCGGTGGGATATTTGTCCTTGTGCCCACGTCTCCTCCACCTGGGTGCTGGGCCACGCTTCAGTGACAGGCAGAGCGATTCTCTGAGCCCGGCTCAAGCAAAGCAGAATTGACAAAGTGGGGTGACTGCCTGATGGTGGCTCCTGAACACGGGGCATATTTTAAGTTGGGATCAAATTTCTAACCCTTCAAATGACCTTGCACTCTTCCAATGATAAGTGACGTTCAGCCCGCCCTGGCCCTCCTCCCCTCCCCTACCCCAAGCATTTATATCACCCAAATGAAACGCCTCCCGTGTCCTTTCAAAGCCACTTCCAAAGCCCCCAGGGTCCTTCTTTTAAAAATAGCAGGAGCTCCGACCTCCTATTCAAGCCCAGTAAGCCCTTGAATTCACACATGCTGTGTGACTAGGTCATCTGGAAGTTAGCTGTTTAGAGCCTGGCCTCAGAGAAACTGCCCAAGCTCCCAAGTAAGGATAAGATAAGATTTTTTCTCTCCCCCAGGCCTTGCCTTGTTTTTTGCCTTTTGTTTTTTTTTTTCGGCCCTTTTTGTTCTTTTTTTTTTCTTTTTTTTAATTTTAAAGAGAAGAAAAACAATAAAAACAATGGTACAAAATTTCAAAACAAGACTGTAGGAGAGTAACAATGTTCAGTACATTGCTCATTGTTATCTTCAAAGCAGTTGCTCATAATGCAAGATACAAGCATGAAAATCAGATCAAGCAATGTAGACATATACCAGTCCTTTCAATGAGCTAATAGCAATTAGTGGTATACCTATCTTCACTATCTTGTGTGTATATATATTTTTTTCCTTTCCCTTTCCTTCTTTCCTCCTTTCCCCATTCCAGTTTCTCTTTCCTTTTCAGCATTTTCTTCCCATCTCACAATACCTATTGTACATTTTGGGTCTTATTTACTCTTTCAGCTTCTTACAGTAGGGAGACAATATGATGAAAAACTAGGATTAGAGGTCCCGTTTAACCCAGCTATTCCCCTTTTGGGTATTTCCCCAGAGGAATTAAAAACATCGTACCACAGCGATATATGTGCACCTGTGTGTATAGCAGCACAGTTTGTCATAGCAAAATCTTGGAAACAACCCAAATGCCCATCAACTGAGGCATGGATAAAAAAGATGTGGTATTTTTACACAATAGAGTACTACTTGGTTATGAAGGAGGATAAAGTTGAGACATTTATAGGGAGATGGATGTGGCTTGAGTCCATAATTATAAGTGAAACAAGCCAGTCTTGCGTGTGCAAATATCATATAGCAATACATATTTCAAATCCATTTCCACAAATAAACCTCAGTTCTGCTGGAAAGAGATCACCACAGCACAGAATATGTGGACTCCAAACCTCTCCTTCAGACATCCTTGCTTTATAAATCCCCTCGACTCCCCCATCCAATTGCACACCTCTGCTCAAGTACCTAACGGAAGCCATCAAAAACCCCAAGGCTTCGGCTTCAGATCAGTACAACAGTTCCCTCAATAAGGTTCCTCTGCTGCAAAGCTGAAAGCACCTTCCCAAAGCCCTAAGCACATCGGCTTAGCATCGCTATTCACCAGCATGGTCTCACACACTGCACTCTGCCCAAGCCACGTTCCATGTGTTCATTCACAAGGCTGGGGCAAGAAAATGCAAAGAAATCTGTAGGGGCCCACTCTCTCTCCAGGCAGTCCCAGTCTCTCCAGACCTGGATTCCCGTACAAGTTCTTCCCTGTGTTATCTTCATCCCCAATGGCCCGCCTCACCCTTCCCCCTCAGTATCTGTTTCCTCATCCTGTGGGCCAGGGAGTGTGGCTCAGTGAGAAGAATCAATCCCTGCCTTCCCAGCCACGGAGTCTCCACCAGGAGGCTTGGCGCTGTAGCCAGAGAAAACACCAAGCCTGGAGGATCCTTTCTGAAAGAGACGCAGACTCTACAGCTGAAGGAGTTAAGACTAGGAGTTGGACCTGAGGGTGGGGTCGATTTCTGCTAGGAGAAGAGAAATAGTAAGGATGTTCTTGAGAGGAGGTTATGGGAGTAATGACAAACTTATCTGGAGAGAGTAAGTCCCTGGCTTGGCAGGGTATGAGCAGAATGGGGAGTTTAGGGGACCAGAGCAGGAGCCATACATGTCTGGGAAGTGGGGTTACCTGGGCAAGTTGAGGAACCTCCGATGCTGAGCTAGCAAGGTGTCCTGTAGATGGTGCCATCCCTTCTGGAAGCCAGTGTCTCACCAACGAGATGGCAATAGAGCAAGTGGATAGTGGCAGGGCCTCCCACCAACAGCTGCTGCTGGTGACACTCCCCCAAACCAGGCTGATACTTCTTTCTGTCCTACCCCCACCCCACCCTTGTCCTGCAGGAGACTCCATAAGGCCACACTGACTCAGCGAGTTCTTCTGGATCCAGGGATAGAGCTCAGTGGCCTAGCACCTGCCTGACAAAACAAAACAAAACAGAAGTTCTAGAGAGAGTTCAAGCCTGGGAATTGGAAGGCCTGGCCCCAGCTCCAGAGCTGCCTCCACTAAAGAACAAGGCAGGCCACGCTGCCTCATGAGCCTGCGCACCCTCGGTGCTCAGTGACACCGAGGGTTTTGAATGAATGTGCTGGGCCCTTCCTGGCTCTGAGACGATGTTGACAATCTCTCTGCAGCTCCACCTTCCTCCGTCCACCCTTTCTTTGGGTCTCATCCGAGAGCCTAGTTTTCAGTTTCTGAGATAACATCATTTTCTTTGGCTCCTTCTGTCTGCTGTTTTCTGACAACTGTCTTTTTCAAAAATAGTAATGTTTTAAATTATGAGCCCTCCCAGAGCCTGAGGCAAGCATTAACTGGTATCACCTGCTGGCTGACTTAAGGTGCCCCCCTACCAGACTAACTGATGGCCAGAAGCAAGCCTAAAACCTACAAAGGAAGAGTAGTCTTTTCTTTCTTTCTTTCTTTCTTTCTTTTTTTTTTTTTTTTTTTTGAGACTGGGTCTTGCAAAATCACGAAATTGCCCAGGTTAGGCTTAAACTTGTAATCCTCCTGCCTCAGCCTTCCAGAATGCTGGGATTACAGGCAAACACCTCTACCCCCTGCATCAGAGCTCTTCTTTGGGGGCCTCTGACAATTCCATTAACAGGAAAAAGCTGAGGAAGCTTTGCCTGAGCCATGGGGCTCCGCCAGAGGCCTGAGAAACCATCAAGACTTCAGAAGTCTCACGAGGCTTACCTAATAAAACTAGCAGCCTCAGGAGTCTTTGTAACAGGGTTGGCGCCTGCCCCAATGCATCTGCCCAATTCTACAACTTGTAGGGCGGGGGTATAAATATCAAGCAGAAGGTGTAGGGGGGTTTTATGGTGCTGAGGAGATAAGATTACAATTTAGGACCTTCCAGGGAGAGGGGCCCCAGCTGGAGGTTCAGTTGGAATTGTCCGGGTCAGTGACCCAGCATGAAGAGCAGGTGACCCTTGCCAATTGCAGCAGGGCCACGACTCGGCCCAGCCCTGCACAGGGGACCCAGGACACAGATCCTGCTCCATGGCCTCACAGCAGGAAGGGCGAGCCCTCTCCTCACAGTGACCACAGCTTCTGAAGTCTGCAAAACTTACTATTATATCCAGAATTCAGTCTGAAGTTGTAAAGCTTGCCAAGAAAATGGGCACCAGAAGACCGAGAACTACAGTTAACAGCAAATTAAAGAAACAAACCTTCAGTTATCCAGACACTGTGGTTAACTCATTAGGGCCATACTGTAAGTGTATTATTTATGCGCTTCAGGAAAGAGAAGGAAAATGGTGAAAGTAATTGAAAAGATTAAGAATTTTAACTGAGAACTATAATCTATTTTTAAAAGACTCATACAGAAATGCTAGATGTGAAAAAATATATATTATGAATTCAGTATCTGATATCAAATATTCAACTGGAAGCAAATGCAAAAAACAACAATGAAAAACAAACAAAAGGATTCAAAACAATAACACTAAGCCTACATCTGACTTGTACAGAGGTGATGGAAGCCATGCACAGTGTTAAAATAAAATCATCTCCAACCTAGAAATACATATACACCAGAATTAGTCCTTAGAAATGAAGGTAATATAAAGACATTTTCAGACAAATAAAAACAGAACGTTTATTACCACCAGGCCTCCCTTAATGGCAAAAGAAAAAATGATCCCATTATAAATACAGAAAAGTAAGAAGGAAAGAAAATTAACAAAAAAAATGGTAAGAAATATGGGAAAATATAAATGAAGATGCATTCTACAAAACAAAATAACATTAATGGGAGGATTAAGATGTATATAAAATTAAAGTGCATATCATACCACAGAAATGTGCACCCATGTTTATAACAGCATAGTTTGTAGTAGCTAAATCTTGGAAACAACCCAAATTCCTATCAACTGATAAATGAGTAAAAAAGATGTAAGTTTTTTATACAATGGAGTACTACTCAGCCATAAAGAAAGATAAACTCAAGACATTTATAGATATATGGATGAACCTTGAGACCGTGCTCTTAAGAGAAATGAATCGACCTTGAGACCATGCTCTTAAGTGAAATGAATCAGATAAATGCATAAATTTTGCATTATGTCTCTCATATGAGAAATTGGAAGTATAAAAACCAAAATGTATAATAGATATTGTAAAAAAGGAAGAAATTTTTCAAAAGGAAAGAGGAACTACAGAGGGGGGAGAGGGGAAAGGAAGGGACAAGAAAAAAATGAGAAACGAAGGGCAATATGAAAAGAAAGCTTTGTAAATAGGGAGGAGAAGAGGGGTTGAAGAGAGAGGAGGGGAACAGGAAAAAAAGGAATCAAGGTGTATCATATACAGGTACAAATTTTCTATAAGGAATGTGATTATTATGTATGTCTAAATGGTACCAATAAATTTAATAATAATAAAAAATTTTAAAATGAAAGTGCATAGAGACAACAAATAAGTTTGAGAGACAGAAAATAAAGCTTAAAGTCTAACATTATCAGGAAGGTGGTAAAAGCAAAAGTTTGTACTAGACTGTAGTTGGCCAAGGATGCACATTTTTCTAGAGTAATCACTAAAACACGGTGAAAGAATACATAACACAAAAGTTAATATAGGCAGAAATAAAGAATCAAAACATTTGCTTATTCAAATTGGTGATATGAAAGGAAAGAAAAGATATATAAAATAAGCAGTTTATAAATATCACAATAATTGTAATAAATGTAAATGGGTTAAATACTAAATATACATTAAATGTAAATATAAGCTATAAAAATGGATTTTGAAGATCCAACCATGCTGCTCACAAAAGGTAGCCTTTAAATATAAGGATCCAGAAAGATGAAAATCAGAGTGGAAAAGGTATCAAAAGACTAACCAAATGAAAACTGACATGGGCATGCAAATAGCAGCGATCCTAGACTTTAAGGTGAAAATACGACTGAAGATAGGGAGCTGTTTTATAAACGTAAAAGTGATCTGTTCACCAGAAAGCTATCACAATACTAAAATCTACATGCATGCAATCACCCAGTTTCTAAATCTTTAAAGCAAAAACTGTGACAGAATTAAAAGGAGAAGAAACAAATCCATACTTACAGTGGGATAACTTAATGCACCTCTCCCGATGTCTGATAATAGGCACAATAAAATCAGTAAGGAAAGCAACCTGAGCAACACAAGAAGTAAACTAATTGATAAATATAAAGTACCAGTGATGTCCTTTATTTAATGTTCAAACCCAGGCAAAACAGTGTTCCTAGGAATCACAACAGGAGGGAAATAAAAGCACAACTGTTGAAAATGAGGGAATTGGCATGGGGGAAAGTTTTTGGGGTATAAGTAATGCTAAACAATATTCTATTTCCTGGTAATTTCTGGGTGGTAATTCAATGGGCATATACACTTAGAGATGACTCATAAAGATGTTATAACTGTTTATGTAATTCAGATGTGACATACAACAATAAAAATTTTATCTACATATATCAAAATGGGTAAATCTTGAAACGTGTTGGATGAAAACAGTACATTGCAGAAAGTTAATTTTTTGAAAAATATAAAAAAGTTATGTACTTACATGAAAATATATATATATGTAGTAAAATATAATTCTCAAACAGGGAGAATAGGTGTCAACTTCAGAAAAACAGTTATCTCTGTGGGGATAGGCAAAGGAGATGTGCAAAAGAGGCTTCAGCTGTATCTGGAATCTTTTATTTCTTAAAATGGTCTTAAGTAAATACGGTAAAATGTCACCACTTGTTAGATCTGGCTGGAGGACATATAGGCATTTATTGTATTTGCTATAGTTTTCTATATAAAACATTTCCTGATTTTTTTTAAGTTTTAAACATTGTAAATATGTTCTTACATCATCAGGTATTCTAAAATAGAAGTTTTAACATCTGTAGCCTCTTACTACTGTAAATGTTATGAAGATTTATTTTGGTTCATAGTTTCAGAGGCTTCGGTCCATGGTCACCCTGGCTCATTGCTCTAGGCCTGCAGAACAACATGGCAGAAGGACATGGGGAAGTCAGTCACCTCGTGGCAGCCGGGAATCAGAGAAAGACAGAGTTCAAAAGAGGCAGGGAAATGACAGACCCGTTGTTAAAGTTTAGCTTTAAACGTCTCTCATGTGTGGGGAGGTGATTGGATCGTGTGGGTACTCTGCCTATCTGCAGATAATCCACAGGGTTCAGGGCTGCCTGGGCTGTAGGAGGTGGGACCTGCTTGGAAGAGGAAGTTCAGGGAGGCTGCGACTGGGAAGGGTGCACCTCGCCCCAGCTCCTCCCCTCCGACTCTGCTTCCTGACCACATGAGGAGAGCATCTTTCCTCCTTGGCAGGCCCTTCCACATGCCATCTCTGCATCTGAGCCTGCCAACCAGGGACTGCACCCTCTAAAGCTCTGAGCCAAAAGAATCCTCTCCTCCTTTAAGTCGTGGGTGTCAGGTATTGCGTCTCAGTAACAAGAAAGTGACTAAACTACCCTTCAGAATTATGCCTCTAGTGACCCACTTTCCCCAAGGAGGCCCCTCTTCCTAGTAGTGCACTTATCTATGAACTCATCCGTGGGTTAATCCTTGATAAGCTCAGCACTGTCACAGTCCGATCACCTCTCCAGGCATCTCTAAGTCCAAACAAATTGGCAATCAAGATAAGCCATCATGTGTCACCCATGAACCATCCCATCCTGGAGCCCTCCTAGTTAACTTGCATAGTGTGAATGCGTAATGCAGCTTCTACCAGTGGGCCTGGAAGGAACAAATGAGGAGGGCCAGGTAAGCCTACTGAGGCTACATCAGTAGGGAACCTCCCAAGGGAAGGAAGTAGGAGGGACTGCTGTTTTCACCTCTCATTTTAACGTGAGAGAGCATGATTCCTGGCCTTGATGTATCCGAGGACATCATTTCAGATGCAGCTTTACTCCTCCCAGAACTTTTTGTATGTGAGAGGGTTACAAAGTCCCACTCCCGTCCACCATGTTATTTTAGTAAAGATTAGCAAAGGAACACTGATTTTTCCTTCCCTGCATTCAAATAAAAGGAAACTGGGCGTTACAGTTACAACTTTCTCTTTCCACTCCCTTAGTTGCTGGTTTCTTATTTAACCCCTGAAAGTTTGATAATGGGAGTTCTCTGAGCCATTCTTTCTTGTTCAGCTTCCCCGCTTCTCATGCACTAGTTTAAGGGCTGCTCATTTTCATTTGTGAACTGTGGGTCCAGAAAATCCATGCACACTATCCAGGAACAGTCACCCTAGGCCAGAATCACACTGCTGAGCTATGCACAGGCCTGCTGCATCTGACACAGAAGTATGTGAGAAGCCCAACTTAGACTACACTGGAGTGAGAAGGCAACAGCAGGTGTCTTAGTTACTTTTTTCTTATTGCTGAGACAAAATACCCAAAATCCAGACTTAAAAAAAAAGGGTTTATTTAGCTCACAGTGGGGATTTCTGTCCACAAGCAGCTGGCTCCAAGGCAGTGTGGCATATGGCAGAGGGGAAAATGGTTCATGGCGGCAGAGGACAGCAAAAGCAACCAAGGAAAGAGAGGAACCGAAGACTTTTTCTGCCCCTTCTATTGTATGCAGGCTACCTGCCCTAGAGCAGATGCAGCACTCACACCCATAATCCCAGCACTGGACCATGAATCAATCACAAACTCTGGATTCAGCCACTTCCAACAAGCCGACCCCCCATGACTGCATGAGGGTTGGGGGACATCCAGACACAAACAGTAACAGTGGGAACAGCTGCAGAGGTGCAGGGTCAGGGCTCCAGCACAGGGACAAGCACACTCCCTCCAAGGATTGGCTGACAGCTCCCAAACTGACAAGTACTCTCATCCCCATATACAAAGGGCCTCCCACAGGCCATCCCCCACCCCGGCACCCTGGATAGCCACACCTCTAGAACAGAATGGACCAGCGGCAGGTCTCTCAGTTGGCCCCCTTTGCATTCTCCCTGCCTGTGAGAAGTGTAAGCCTCCTAAAGTCCTGTGACCCATCCCTGCTTCCAGACTGGGCAGTAGTAGAGCTCTAGGCCACGTAGGGCGGAGCAGGGCACGTCCTCACTCTCCACCAGCCTCTTCCAGCACAGAAGAGAAGAGATGATGACAATAAATCTCACTGCTGCTGGAGGTTACATAAGGGCGGGTGGTTTGGATGAGCCACATAATGAAGTCACAGTGGAGCTGGACGTGGGCGCAGGCCTGCTGGGATGCACCTGAGTAAACTGCTGAGCCTTGCACTGTGCTGTGTCAGAGGGGAACGCCGACAGGCTGCTGTGAGCAGATGGTAGGCGGCGTCCTCTGTCCACGGTAATGCTTCTGGGCTTAGAGTCGACACCGTAGGAGGCACTGCCTGCCCATAGTAAGCACTGCTCTTCACATTCCCTATGGCCTCACTGGCCACAAACAGAACTGATTTAACAGCCAACTCCAAGAAGCCAAATCCCGTCCCCAGAAATCCATCTGCACCCTTAAAATACTGTGCTGGCTCCCCATTGCCTATGCCGCAAAACACAAACTCCAGCCATGACGTGCATGTCCCTGCCGGAGCTGCCCAGTCTAGCCCTGGCTCCTCTCACCCGGGGCACCAGGGACACGTGTGTGCTCGGTCCTCTTCGCTTGTTCTGCATCTCCCTGGCTCCACCTCTGCACCTACTCTGCATCCCGGTGAGTGCACTTGCTCCCCTCTCAGCTGCGGAAAACTCATTCTTTCAGGCCTACATTGAAAGGCTCCTGCCCCGTAGTACACCTCACTCTTCAATTCAGGATGCCTCAGTCTTTCTCAGAGGCCACATGTGCACCCTGAGTCAGCTGTTCCACTCTGGCTTTGTGTTATTCACGTGTTTATTCATCCAGCAGGCCTGTACGGCATCTTCTATGTGCCAGCCCCTAGCCACAGCTGTGGTCCAGGCCTGGAGAGCGTCAGGGTGGAGCTAGAGACTGGCATGCCCGCAGCTGCACTGCAGGACAACACGGAAATCAGAATGCGCCCGTCACCTACCAACACTCTTCAGTGGCTTCCTGCCTTGTTTGGTGCAAAAGCCTACAAGACCTCACCCAGGTCTCACTGGAGTCCTTCCCCACCCTGCTGCCCTCACACTCCAGTCCCCTCCAACCTCCAGTCCTTCTTCACTTCCTTCACCATCCAGTGTACTTTTGCCCCGGGCATTTGCCCTGGCTGCTGCATTGCCTGGAAAACTATCCCCGAAGTGTGTGGCTGTGTGATTTCCCTCTCATGTCTTTCTGGTCCTTTGTCAGTGTTGTGCTACAGCTGGACAAGTGTGTCCCTCCAGGTTTCATGTGTTGGAAGCTTGGTCCCAGTGTGGTGATGTTAAGAGGTGCTGAGGCCTTTAAGAGGTGGGGCCCAGTGAGAGGTCATTAGGTCACTGGGGCATGGCCTCAGGAGGCCACTGTGTAGTTCTCCTCAGACCCCAATCTCTCTGGCTTCCGGTCTTGTAATGGTCTCACCAGTACCACACTGCTTAGAATTTCAGCCTCCAAAACTATGCCCTGAGAGACTGAGTTGTGTCTTATACATGCACCAGCTCCCCACTATGAATGTAACCTCTGTGTGTTGCAAACATATACTCATAACAATCTTAAAACCTGAAGAAAAAAAAAAACACCTATAAGCTAAATAAACCTCTTTTCTTTATAAATTACCCAGCCTCAGGCATTTCACTGTGGTAACAGAAAACAGACTAACACTTTACCAGCCATCTATGTCCCCACCCTTGTATCCTCCTTCCTAAGCACGTATTCCATCCCATACATTGTACATTTTACTTATTTATCATTAATTATTCACCCCTCCAGTGGACTGCAAACTCTATATGTCAGAAGACATTTTTATCTGCCTTGTACTGTTCTGCGTAGAGCAGCATCTGCCATGTCGTAGGTGCTCAGTAAATAAATTACAGAATGAGAGCGTTCCACAGGAGATGTGAGCAAGGGCAAAGGCGGGAACTCAGCCAATCTAAAGCGCACTCCCACAGCACAGAGAGCTCACATGCCAGAGAACATGGATCCAAAATATGGCTTATATTCATTGGCTTCTCCCGCTGGTATGATCAGAAAAACACTGAACAGGTGACATAGCCTGATACATAGCTGCTCCTTCAACCCCAAACGTGTATGAACCATCCACTACACACCAAGGATGCAGGGGGCCCCTGGGGTTCAGGAAGAGTAAGACTGGCCTGTTCACCACTGTTATGGAGTTTACAATCTAATGAACACAAAGTGAACACACGGCAGGATTATAAATTATAGCACGTGCTAGAACTCCTGTCCAAATCACATCCTTCTGCAACTAGAAGATAATTTTGTTTAGTGGGTAGCAATGTACTTTAAGAAATCACACTGTTCAGTTACTGAATGTGTGACCTTGAGCAAATAACCTATTTCCTCTGAGCTTTTGTTTCTTGCTGTACAAAACAGGAATCTTGTTTTGGTTTTGTCTTAGTCTCACTATAGTGACCTTTGGTTTAGTCTTTTGGTTGAGTCTTGCTCTGTTTCCCAGGCTAGACCCAAACTTGGGATCTTTTTGCCTCAGCCTCCTGAACAGGTGACAGTACAGGTGAGTGCTACAAAGCCCAGCTAAGCTAGGAATATCAATAGTGCATATGCAATCATTTGGTTTAGTATGAGGATTAAGTAGGTAATCCATAAACAGACTGGCCACTGCTGTCAGAAGGGCTCACCTGGGAGACCCAGCACAGCCCGGAGCCACGCTGTGCAGAGCCATTCTGTGGGCTCTCTGATAAGATAAGCAGATGTTTCCTAATTGGTCTGAACTGTGTGATCAATCAGCAGCAGGAACAGCAGAAAGCAGCCAAAACTCTTCACTGCCTAAGCCTTGCTCTAATCAGTACGGTGCACTCCTTCCTACCAGCTTGTGATGTGGTTATTCCCTTGTGCGGAGTAAATGTGGGCTTGGTAAGGTCCTGTAACGAAGGTCCATCATGCAGTGTGCTCAGCAGCAGACAGGAAGATCACAGGGCCTCCTGCAGCTGGAGCTGCAGTTAGTGCCCCCAAGCAATTGTGTCCTGCTTCTCAGCATCTTCCCTGTTCCCCCAGCTTCCACCCCTGTCCACAAGCAGGAGACGCTCTGGACACTGGATGGCCCTGGATGAGGCCCCAGCTCCTGTCTAAACCTATAACTGAGCTGAGCTCTCAGTTTTTTCCAGCCAGCCACACCAACTCCCCAGTCTGTGGCAGGGTAGGTTCCCTGGCCCTCCCAGGATTCCCTCAAGTATTTCCACAAGCCCTGACTTCCCTTTGCTCCCTTACTTCCCCTTCTTTTCTTTCAGAGGTCCTACCACTGCAGCAAACTCCCAGTGACCACATAACTTCAAGGCACCCTTGCTTTGCACCTCGGAAGCACTAGATGAGCAATGTCTCTCTAGTACTTAGCAGAGTATGTCGTGCTGTTGGTTATACACTTGGTCCCTGCATCCATGGGTTCAGCATCTGTGGACTCAACCAATCATGAATTGAAAATATTGAGGAAAAAAGTTACATTTGTACTTAACACATTTGGGCTTTTTTTTTTCTTGTCATTATTCCCTAAACTGCATAGTATAGCACTGCACTGTATTATGTATTATAAATTTCATCATTAATTGTATCTGGGAGTGTGAGAAGTACTAAAAACAGTGAGGACAAAACAAATTGTTTTGGTTGGAAAGGGTAGCTTGTGCCTTGATTTGTTTGGGTTTTTTTGTTTGTTTGTTTTTTTCTGGTACCGGCAATCAAACTCACAACCTTGCGCTTGCCAGGCAGGCGCTGTGCCACTGAGCTAAATCCCCAGCCCCTAACTTGTGCCTTGAGCACCAAACAATGGGTGAGTACCAGGCAGAATTTTGAAGTCAAAATGCACTGAGTAGCAAATTTGATAAGTGAGAAAGCAGTCGAGTATAAGGCTGTGACTGCAGTCTATACATGGTTTAAAGTGTATGGGACGATGTGTGCATAGGTTAAATGCAAATACATTTTTATATAAGGTACTTGAGGATCCAAGAGGGACCTGTGTTAGGGTTTAGATAAAAAGATCCCCCAGAAGCCTTACATGTTGAGGCTTCTGGGGGGTAATTAGGTCAGGGGGCTGGATGGGCTGTTAGGAGGTGGGGCTTGGTTAAAGGAAGGGGGTCCCTGGGGCGTGCCTTTGAGGGGTATATCTTTTCTCGGGCTCTTTTCCTTTCTTTCTGCTTCCTGGTCTCCATGAGGTAAGCAGCTTTCCTCCACTAAGCCCTTCGCAACAATGTTCCTGCCTCAGAGCCAGTCAGCCATGGACTGAACCCTCTGAAACTGTCAGCGAAAACCTTTCCTCCCTTAAGTTGTGAGCGTCAGGTATGTTGTTCCAGTAATGGAACAGCGGCTAATAGAGCCTAGAAGGAATTCCTCATGGATGCCAAGGAAGGACTATTACTATGGTGTGTATCTAGATGTCCACCCAAAGCCTCATGCACTCATAGGTAGGGCTTTTGGGAGCTGGCTGGATCTAGGGTGTGTGATACTGGGATTAAGGGTGTGTGGTACTAAATTAGTCCAGTGTTTTGTTTAGTACAGTTCTGGCTGTGGATACTAGGAAGGCCCATCTGGGGTGTGGGTCATACCACCCAAAGGGCTGGTAGCCTGGATAGGAGAAAATGGGTAAGGAGGCTCACCATGCTCCTCCTTGTCTCCTCCCTGCTCTGCCATGGACTGTTTCTCCTCTGCCATTCCACCCTGCATTGGAGCAAATCAACTATGAACTGAAACCTCTATAAACTGTGAGCTGAAATAAATCTTTCCTCCTTTAACTCTGGGTGTCAGGTATGTTATCCCAACAGTGAGAAAAGTAGCAATTCTTTCCCACCTAAATAGCACCTCCTTAAAGGCTGACACTATTTCCTCTTGTTTTGTTCCCTCTATATCTAGCACACAATAGGAGGATAATAAATTTTGGTTATAGTGGACAAACCAATGACAGAAAGAAGGAAGAAAGGGAAGGAAGGTGATGGGGAGGGAGCAGCCAATGCCTTTAAAGGACAAATTCAAGAAAAGAAGGGATGGGACAGGGTGGTAGAAGGGCCAAGTGTTGGACAAGCGGGTTGGTATGCTTGGCTCTGGGTGAGGGTTAAACAAGAGAATAACCTGAGTGGTTCCACTGTAGCATAAAAGCATGGAATCCAGTCTCCAAATCTGTGTGTCACCCGGTACGACCCAAAACAGTTCACTTATCATAGTATGATTCACCTACAAAGAACAGGAGTTGGGCTAGGTAAGCCTTTCCAGTATTAATGTCACAGTTTTTTAATCCAATTATTGAGTGGTGTCTTGGTTATTTTTGTTGTTGTTGTTGAGACAAAATATCCACTGCTCAAAATTAGGGAAGGAAAGGTTTATTTAGCTTACAGTTTGTGGAGGTTTTAGTCTATACTTGGCTGGCTCCGAGGCAGAAGACAGCAAAGCAAGAAGAGCAAAGAGGGGAACAGCAGCCGAACAGCAAAGCAGCCAGAGCAAAAGGGAGGAATTGCCGCAAGCAGTCTCTTTTTCTCCCTTACATTGTAAACAGGCTACCCCCACCTAAGGGGCATGTGGCTCTCACATAATCTCCATGCCCTCTTCTTGCACAGGCTCAGGATGTATACAAAGTAAGCACCCTGGCTTTTTGCTGAGTCACTTAGCCAAACCTCGAGACTCCCCAAGTTGACACAATGTATCAACCATAACACTCCACCCCTTGTCAACTTGGCAACCAGACACATTTTTTTAAAAACAGTTTTTAGATATAAAGACATTATATTACATTAGAGCCATAATATTTTAAATCATCCTGCTGGGCTCTTTGCTCTTGATTTTTAATATAAATCTGGCTAAAAGCCCCCAACAATAGCCATGCCACTTCCCCAACATTCAACTGCCTTGAAATTTCTTTTGCCAGATTAATCAGTCCACTGTCGCCCTTAATCTCAGTCTTAGGCAAAGTCTCTGGACAGGAGCAAAATGCTGACAAGCTTTCTGCCAAGGCATAACATACATCGTCTGGAATCCAACAACCAATAAAGTCCTTCTTCCCAACAGAAACCTCCCGAACCCAGTCTTTACCGGCAGGATTTTTATCAGCTTTCTGATCTTTTGAGCTCTGACCAGAATCTCCCAAACAGAACAGCCGAAGGAGTTCGAGCTCTGCTCTTTCAGGTGACATCTCCAAACTTTTTCAAACTCTTTCCACAAGCCATTTCCAAAGGCTCTTGAACCACATGGTCAGGTATAGTCACAGCAACAACCCCACTCCTGGTACAAAATTTTGTCTTGGGTTTTTTGTTGTTGTTGTTGAGACAAAATATCCAATGCCCAAAATTAAGGAAAGAAAGGTTTATTTAGCTTACAGTTTGTGGAGGTTTTAGTCTATACTTGGCTGGCTCCGAAGCAGAAGATAGCAAAGCAAGAAGAGCAAAGGGGAGAACAGCAGCCGAACAGCAAAGCAGCCAGAGCAAAAGGGAGGAATCACCACAAGCAGCCTCTTTTTCTCCCTTACATTGTAAACAGGCTACCCCCACCTAAGGGGCATGTGGTTCTCACATAATTTCCATTCCCTCCTCTTCCACAGGCTCAGGATGTATATAAAATAAACACCCTGGCTTTTTGCTGAGTCACTTAGCCAAACCTCTAGTCTCCCCAAGTTAACACAATGTATCAACCATAACAAATGGTAAATTGGATACAAATAGAAAAATACACCTCCAGGTCCCTGAAGCACCCCTCTATTGGAACCCAGAAATGACTTTACTGCAGTTGCTCTATGGATTTATGTAGTGGTCTTTCTTACACTTGAAAGATCCAACACTGAATGTAATTGTGTCTTCACGCTGGTCAGCAGTATGGGGCCTGGGTTCCCTGGGTCAAGTCCAAACAGAATTGCATTGCATAGGAAAGAGGTTAGGAAGGAGGGAGGGAGGGGTAGAGGGAGGAATAGACAGAGGGAAGGAGGGGCGGCAAAAGCATAATCGATTCACCATGTTTCAGGTAATAGGGAGAAGTAAATTGAGAGGCATCAAGCTTGGGAGGGGGAATGTGCTTAGGGAATAAGAAAGAAGAAATTGAGAGATGAAATAAATTGTCCCTTATATGAGCTGAATATCACATTTTTCTCGTACTGCCTGGAGCAAAAGCAATGAGACACTCCCTCGAAATAGTATAGTAAGTATACTATAGTATAGTAAGTAAGTAGCGAGAGTATACGCTTTAGAGACAGCCAGACCTGGATGCAAAGCCCAGCTGTGTCCCTTACTAGCAGTGGGATGCTGAGATAGTGTCTTCATTTCTCTAAGACTCATTTTCCTCTCCATCAACAACAGATCACATCTACGACAAAGATCCCATAAGATTATGTTGCCTGGTGATATCACAGCCTTTCTGCCTTGTGTGCATACCCTGTGCTTTGTGCCCACGATGGTGAAATGCATTCCTCAGAATGTGCCCCTGTGACTGCAAGGGTAATTCCAGTAACTACTTGATGGGAACATTGACAGAGTTTTTAAAGTACACCATTCTCACCTGTGGCTGTTAAAGCTACTGGATGAAGACTAACGAAGGATGGCCACACAACCCCAAAATACTTCTCCACAGATTATTTATTAGTTACAAAGGAAATGGTAACTGCACTGCAGAATCCTGGCAAACACAATCTTAGCCAAGTGATAGTAACAGCATCAGTAAGGGACACCCTGGCATTCTACATCCCCTGATGTGATGAGCTGGGAACACAACATCCACCACTTTCTTGCCAACAAGATTTAACTTGAATCTCTCCACAAGGAAGCATTACACTGATCCAAGTGGAGGGCACTTTGCAAAACAACTCGCTTGGGTTCTTTGAAACAGCTAATGTCAAGAAAAGAGAAAAGGGGGTGTGCTCTGCCTAAAGGAGAGTAAAGAAACATGAAAAGTAAATCCCATGTGTGATTATTCTTGATTAGATCCTGGATTGAAAGAAAGAATGGTAAGGAAGGAAGGGAGGGAAAGGAGAGATGGAATAAGAAAGAGGAGGGTTTTTATTGAGAAAATGGGGGAAAGTTGCACATGACTTGGGGCATCCTCCAAAGCCCATGTGTGGGAAACCCCCCACATCAGCAGTGTTGACAGGTGTGACCTTTGACAGGTGACTCAGTCACATGACTGTGCACCCATGAGTGGGTTAATGCCACTGTTTGACACAGGTGCCTGATGAATGGACGAGTTTCCCCACCAGCACCATTAACGTTTCCCCATGGGAAGACATTGCAAGAAGCTGGCTACACCTTGTTCTTGGATTTCCCGGGCCCCTAGCAATATGAGGAATACATTTCTTTATAAATTACTCATTCTGTTGTATACACATACATGTGTCAATGCAGACATGTTGAGAGAGACAGCAAAATGTGAAAATAGGTGTAAAAAGCAACTAGTGAACTAAATGTTTTGTTGTATATTCCCACAACTTTCTGTACATTCTAAAATAAAGATTTGCTAGACACAGGTGCAAGTCTCTCGGTCCTTCTTTTCAATCCTGGCCTTCCTTCCAGCTGTCACACCTCAGTGACAGGAGTCACTGGTGAGGAGGTAATATGCTATTTTTGACAACCCTTAGGCTGTAACTACTTGTGAGATCCTTCTTGCGTATCG
>NW_004955429.1:18870401-18895203 GCF_000276665.1 Chinchilla lanigera | reverse complement strand
GATAATTTCCTACCACTTTGTCTGTAATTTGGTAAGCCCCCCCCATTATTATGTTATCCTTCTTTTACTCTTTAAAATAAAATTTAAAAATAAATAAAATAAAATAAAGATTTGGGGGAAGGATAGTCCAGGCAAATTCTTGGTGTTTAGGAAAGGATCAATACATGGTACATATGGTATACTGGAGATAATGATATCTTGCTGTGATGGAAATTACAAAAATCTGAAGATGCCTATCCTCTCCCACATCTGTTTCTGACATGCTCTGGGGGGTGGCTCAAGCCACCAGCCCATTCTGGTGCTCAGTTTTCCCATCTATAAAGCAAGAGACATATTAGATAGATGGATTGGAGCCATGTGTGGAATATCAAAGAGAAGAAGAGCAGCAATAGTTGATAGAGCTTACACATGGGGTGAAGAAATCAAATTCTTCACAGGCGTTGAGATAGGTCCATCCACATCACTGCAACTGTGCTGGTGAAACACTGATTATTTGTATGAGATCTACCCGATTTATTTTTCTTTTATTAATCCTCTTTCAGACTGAGGAAAATTATTGTCTCCCTGTGATTTCTAGGTGTGCTATGAAGCTTTGGAGGAAGAATACGACTAGTTTTAAAAGGACAGAAGAGAAACTAGGCCCTAAGATAACAATACAATTCTGCAAACATTGAAGAAACATCTGTGTCATGCATTTGGGATACAAAAAAAAAGTAAGATCTTTTCCAAATCGTCTGGAAGGGTTCACAACATATTAGGAAAAAATTTTTTAAAAGACACAACCAAGAAACCAGACAAGTCATGTGGTCTCTGCTGAGCGCTGTGTGTATGTAAAGTGATGTAAATCATACAGAGAAGGTTAAATCATCGTTAAGTGAAAGAATAGCTGAGGGATGGATGGATGGATGGATGGATGTGTGGATGGATGGATGGATGGATGGATGGATGGATGGATGGATGGATGGGTTACCATCCAGCTGGTGGGTTCTTCTCTCAGCCCAGAAAGAATTACAAGGTAGAGAGAGAGTAAAGGAGGACTGAACAAAACTTTATCGTAAAGCAAAAGCAGAAAGCAGCTTTTATTGTAAAGCGAAAGCAGAGAGGCCCCCAGTTATTGAAGGGGAGGGATATGAGTTGCCAAAAACACTCTTTTGTCTAGATGTTTTTATACACAAAAATTACATCTCAACCAAGTTGAGGTCAACCTATGGGATTACAAGCAGGAAAGTTTGATGTAGAAGTGGGCCTATAAGAACTCAGGGTATATAGCAGGTGGCCTTTTGTAAGCTCTATTAATTATAATTTTAAACAGAATAAAGACATTCCTTAGAGAGGTACAAATAGCTTATTTTGGGGCAAGAAAATCCCACCAATCCAATGAGCCCTTTGTTTACTGAGCCTCCGGTGCCCTGGCCTTAGTCAATGATCATGCATTCTTCGCTGAATCTTCCTGACTCCCTCTTTGGCTTGCCCTGCCCTGGCCACCCATCCTGTCTGTGGAACACCATCTGCCAGAACACTTCCCACACTCCACTTCCCTCCTGGGCCAGTGCTACCCTGAGAAATCTCACCTCCCACAGGGCTTGGCTCATCCTCAATATTTTCTAATACACACCATGTTTTACTGAAACTGATTGATCAGATTACTGTTGGGAGCCTCTTGCTAGGTTAGGAAAATGTCAGCCAACCCTTAGAAAATGGGACCTAAGCCCAACCATGCCAGCGTGGAGGGCTCGTGGTTCATTTTCCCCAGATCTCTGTCTCTCTGCTTCAGGTGGGTGATTGGATGGATGGACGGACAAAAGAATGGAGAAGTCAGTTTTCAATTACTCTAAACATAGGCAAGGTAGAAATGCCAAGAGAATCATTTCCTTAAGAATGTATCTACATCAAGCCAAGCGTGGGTATGCACGCCTGTAATCCCAGCTCTTGAGAGGCTGAAGCAGGAGGATCCCAGCAAGTTCGAGGCCAACCTGAACTACACAATGAGTTCAAGCCCAGCCTGAACTACGTAGTGAGACCCTGTCTCAAAAAAAAAAAGTGTCTGTACACCAAAGCTTTCAGGGGCTAGGTTTAGCTCCTGGAAGTCTTCATAGGCAAAAGAGCTTTACAATGCTTGGAATCACTTAGAAAATATAAAAGAGTAAAGAAAGCCAAGGTTTAAATGAGGAGTAATGGAAAACAATGCAAGAGGGAGACAATGTATGCTCATTGCCACATTTTAATTTTTTCCTAATCATCTTTTCTTAAGAATTGAAAAGCCTAGATTATAATTAAGACATAGCAGTACAATTATCATAGCTACCTTGTGTGTGTGTATGTATGTATGTATCTATCTATCTATCTATCTATCTATATATATATATAGTAATTCTACTACTAATTTCTATTGGTTATGGTAAGGATTAGTTAATGCTTATCTTTTTGGTCAATTTTATATGCTTATACCTGGTAACCTGAACAACTACTCTGAAGATAACAATGTGCAATATAACAACCATTGCTGATTTCCTATCATCTTGTTTTGAAATTCTGTATCATTTTTGATGTTTTTTCTTATTTTTTATTCTCTTTAAAATAAAAAATTATAATGCTCAGGTGGGAGGAACAGTTAAATGTATTTATTTTTACCCAATAATAAACAACTATGAATTTTTTCTGAAAAAAAAAATAATGAAGACATAACCTAGTAGTTAAGCTGTTGACCTAATAATGAGTTTTCTTTTTAGAAAAAGCAAAATAATATGGCTGAGTCACGCTTTTCATCGCTATTCCTTCAGAACTAGAGTAAATGCAGGCATTTTCCTTCCAATTCCTCCAGCTGTGTGGGAAGGCTAAACTGAAATTGTAGTTATGTTCTAGGAGGAATTCCCTGGCCTGTGGGGAAGGCCAGCTCCCACCCAGAAAAAATGACAGCAAAAAGTCCATAAAAGCTTATTTTACTGTGCTACTCTATACAGTGTAGCAGTTAACCACGCTGATTCTGATGTTAGACTTTGGGGCCTTCCTTAGTCTTTCTTTTCTTTTCTTTTTTTTTTTTTTTTACCGGAAATCGAACTCAGGACCTCGCGTTTGTCAGGCAGGCACTTGTGCCCCTGAGCTATATCCCCGGCCCTTCCTTAGTCTTTCTAACCCTCGATTTCATATTCTGTATGATGGAGGTGATAAGAGAGTCTATCTCAGAGACGTTGTATGAATTAAAGTTATAAAGAAAATTTGGGCTGGGGATTTAGCTCAGCGGCACAGCACCTGCCCGGCAAGCGCAAGGCCGTGAGTTCAATTCCTGGTACCAGAAGAAAAAACAAAACAAAACAAAAAACAACAACAGCAAAGTTATAAAGAAGATTAAGTAACACACAGTGTCTCGTGTAAGCACCCTTAAAATAGAGATAAGAAATGGAAGGGGTGGTGGAGGCTGGGAGGCAGCTGGGGTTGCCGAAGTCCACAGCAAGTTGAGAGTGCAGCATCCAGTCAGCAGGTCTCCAGGATGTCCTGGAGGATCCTCAGTTGCACTGGAGAAGCTCCAGGACACAGTTTTCGGGGTGCTCTCAGAAAGAGCCTCATGGACGTCCATCTTGGCTAAACAGAGGGAGGTCTGCGCTCAGTTCCTGGGTGAAATGATCACCCAGCCTGGCACGGCCAAGGCCAACATGGGAGCGTCCAGGCAGGGTATGGCCTTTGAGGACCGTCCCCTTGACCCCAGTCCCAACAGCCAAGGTGATGTGCACTTCAAGGACAACAAGGAGCTGCTGCAGACCAACAAAGGTGTCCAGAGGCCATGCTCAGATAAACCCCTGCCTCCAGAGGGCCCCTGGGTAGCCCTGCCTCCTCATCCTGGAAGACCCCTCGTGAGCGAGTGGAGCAGATGGCACTGAAATTGCAGACAGTGGCCTGGAACCGGAGTGGGTCACAAATATGAGGTCCCTGCACAGGAACTCCATGCCACCGTTCCCAAAGGAGCATGCGGTGCTGCCCACTTGCTGCCAGGCCCATGGGAGGTAACAGATGCCGCCACCTACACCACACTCAACCCTGGCACCGCTTCCGTGCAGGGCATGAAGGAGGTCGGGGAGGCCCCTCTCCTACACCTGACCCTAGAACGAGCAGAAAGAGCATGCTATGGGGGACACGTTTTCTGCTTCACCAACCTCGTGACCAAGATCTGAGACAACTTCGTCAAAAGCCCGGCGGGCTGGCAGAGCAGCAGCACCTGCACGATGGAAGCAATGAAGGAGGCAGAGCCCTGCCTGCAAGTGCAGGCCTGGAACGTCGCGCCCCAGTTCTTCCCCCCACTGGCTCACACTGCTGCCACCCAGGAGTCCTCGCTGCCAGGCAGCATGCCGTCCACGTCTGGGGCTCGCTCTTCACTGATGCCCACCGCTGTGACTTCTCCTGTCTGCCGTGCCCTGCTCATCCTGATCTGGAGCAGATGCTGGGAGCAGATTTCACCACCAGCCCGTGGCTCCTGCGGGATTGCCCCATGACATGCCTGCCAGACCCCACAGAAGGCCAAGAAACTCCAGGACTCAAAGCAGCCCAGCGGCAAGAGGCCCAGGTTTGGAAAGCAGCCGCCACTCCCATGCCCTGGCTCCTGGGGCGCAGAGACGCCTTTGGGGTGCTCTCCAGGCCTCTTGCCCCACTCTGCCACCCAGGCTGCGCCCACTGAGGCACAGGTACCATGCTCCTTTCAGCCCCCAAGCTCTGGTGCCCTCCCTGCCCTCTGGCCCTGGGATCCTCACCCCGGGCTGCTACTTCCTGGGACTAGAGGCCGCTCTGGGCAGAGGGCAGCTGATAAAGGTCCTACCTGCCTCTGATCTGCTGCTGTCCTCGTGCCTTCCTGCTTCCAGTCTTCGGGGTGCTGGCCAGGGCAGGGCTTGGCAAATGGTCCAGAAACCACTTCGGAAGGTGGAGCTCAGGCTCTTGCACCCAGAGCAACAGCAAAGGAGCTAAGCAACTGCAGGCCCAGGTACACCCCCATCTGTCCACTGCACGTGTGTGTCTCTTTGCCCTGAGGCATAGGGACTGTGTGTTTCAGAACCCCCAGTGTCTCTATGCACGTGTGTTGAGGGTATCTCAGGTCCCTCTAGGTCCTCATTTCCCCTGCTCTCTCTGCCTCTGCCTCTGCCTCTGCCTCTGTCTCCCCACCTCTTTGGGGAGGTGAGTATTACAGTTTATCTGGATGTCGCAGGGGCTCATAGGTAGGGCTTTTCAGAGGTGGTTGGATCTGGGGTGTGTGACTATGGATTAAGGGTATGTGATAACTAAACCAGCCCACTGGTTGGTGGAGCGTAGCTCTGGGTGTGGAAAATGGGAAGGCCCACCCTCGGGTGGCTGGGAAGGGGAAGCTGCTATTTGCTGCTTGCTGCGTCCTCCTACCCTCCCTCCCGTGCCCCTCTGCCATGCTGCCCTGCCTTGGAACCAGCTGACTATGACTGAAACCTCTACAAACTGTGAGCTAATAAACCTTTCGCCCTTTAATTTGTGTCTGGTATTTTGTCCCACCTGTGAGCAAGTAACGAGTGTGTGCGCCTCACTCTCTCCGTTGCTCTCCCTCTGCCTGTCTCTTTGGGGTGCTTTATCCTGAGCTCTTCCCTGCCTCCTCCCCTCCACTCCCATGAAGTCGGGAGGCAGAATAAGGAGCGTGGCTCTGCAAGGCCCCTGGAGGTCAGCCTTGGCTTTGGCATCTGGTTCCATCCTGCAGCCCGAGGCACCCAGACCCCCCCAGTGCCTCACCAGAGGGCCCCAGAAACCTTGGAAGCCAAAAGCTACTGGGGGACGGTGTCCCACGAAGCTGTGCACCTCTCACCTCTGTGTCCTGCCCAGAAAGGGAGGCGGAAGAAGGAGAGCAGGTCCTCCAGAGGTTCCCCCAGAGGCCTCCTGTCTCAATGGCAAAGAGCACCATGGCCAGCCCATGCCAGGAGTTGATATCGGGTGCGTCAGAAGAGTTGTCATCCCCTGGTTGTCAGGTCCCAGGCCATAGGTACAAGTTCCCTGAGGAGCAGCTGGGGACCCAGGAAGCCCCCTTGGGCCCAGGTAGAGCAGAGCTTGTGGTCTGTCCCAGCCTTGGTGTGCCCCGCGGCTCAGGAGAGCTGCCGCAGGCCCAGGCCTCCTCTGGTTGCCTGCTTGGGCTCGTCAGGATTTGGGGGAGGGCCTCCTGAGCAAGAACCACCGACTGTTCCAAGTGCTGTGAGCGGGTAGATGGCCGGGGTCTGGAGGGGTGGATACCAGAGCCTCACTCCAGAGTGGCCCACAGGAGCTGGCCACACAGTCCCCCCAGAGCCACTGGGGCCAGGAAGGCAGGGCTTCCTCAAATGCAGCTGAGACTTCCTGGCCTGGCCTTTTTGCCGCCTTCTCTCCCAACACAGGATTTGGGAAGTTTAAAAACTATTTATTAGACCCCTGGCTCTTTATTGCAGATTGACAAGTGCTTTGGGGATGGGGAGGTGGCGGGGAAGTAGAGAGGAGTTGGAGGCCTGGTCCTCTTGCTTCCCACAGTCAGTGTGGACATCTTTACCCCTGGCATCTGGAACCTCCTGGTTCTCCAGTAAGTCCTGGCTGGGACAGCTGGGAGCCCTATACTGGAACTGTGTACTGGAACTGGAAACCAGAGAGCTGGTTTCCTTGCCGGACTCAAAGATCTCTGGGACAGGGTGGAGCCACATTTCTGTCAGCTGGTCTCCCCCCGGAAGAACTTGTGAGCTAGTAGCTCATCCCCAGCTCTGACCCGCTCCAGCCAAAGGGTTGGACCACCAAGAAGACCCAGAAGACACTGCCCGGGACACCTGTTGAGTGCCTTCCTGCCTGTCCCTGGATTTCTTCCTGGGACTGTACTACTTGAATCACCACATCTGATTTGCCTCAGTGGAAGAACCAAGTCCAGGGTGCTGTCCTTGTCCTTGAGATGGTCAAGAGCACAGGGACTGAGACTCTGTTAGGTGGATCGCCCTAGTGGAACGCTGCCCGAGGCAAGCACCTGCCCTGGAAGATTTCACCCCAGATTCTCAAAGGAGTCCTCAGAGTCAGAATACCTGAGCTTCCACTTGGGAAGTCACCCCCAGGACCTGGACGTCTACAGACACAGCCCTGGAATGATCGGGTCTCAATCCAGAGGGTCAGAACGTTGGTCTACTTTTGTTTTCTCATCTGTTTCATTCTTTGAATCAGTCATGTTGATGATGAGTAATCTTTAATAAACCATGTTCTTTGCAAAAAAAAAAAAAAAAAAATAGACTTTCCTCACTTAATGACCTACCTGTTTAATGACTCTTTGGAGTTACGACTGAGTGTGCCGATCGGGCCCATGACCCTCATCTGAACCTATGATGCAGGACCGTGAGGGGCAGTGCAGCCTCATGGTGGCTTCTGCGACACAGTGCTGTCGTTTTTGCTGACTGTCATGCTGTACAGTGCTATAGTTTTAGGTCCTGTTGTACAGTGCAGGACTGCACGTAACAGTTATGCAAATAAAAGCAAAGTCATCAAGTTGAAGCTTTTTGACCATTTCTTTGTTCTGAATGTTGTAGTGTACATAGTCTACAATTCCTCATTTAGTGACCAATTCATTTAACAACCAAGTTCCAGGAACAGAACTCGGTCCTTAAACAAGGAATGACTGTGAAAGACGGCTGTCAATGGAGAGCTCCATACACAGGGTCCAACTGAACAAGCCCTGCTTCGTCTCTCCACTGGCCGACCTGGAGAAAATCACATATATTATATTTTATATAACTTATTTTATATTTTATTTTATTTCCAATTTTTATTTTATTACATTGGGTTGAACTTGCTCCAGAGCCATCTGCTGAAAAGGATATTATCTTGTCTCCCTTGAATCTCTTTGGCACCTGTTCAGGTGCTTGCCTCCACAGGTTTGGGGCTTCGGTGTCTTCATCTAGAAAATAATCCCCAGGTGTTAGCTTTTCATTCTTGGGAACAAATCCCTGAGAAAGTCAACTCAGGGGAGGAAAGACTTACTTTGGTCATGGTTTAAAGGTTTCAGTCCAAGGCCTGAAACCATCAATTTTTGGTTAAAAATAGAAAGCTGCAAGGTAATGTAGAAATATCATGGCGGAAGCTCCAGGCAGAGGAAGGCTGCTCACCTAAGGGCAGCCAGGAAATAGAGAGAAAGAGGCAGAGAGGAAGGGGCCAGGAACCTGATGTTGTCCCCAAGAATCAACCCACTAATGAAATTAGAGTCTCATGATCCAAGCACTTTCCAGAAGCCCATCAACAAGCAAGCCTTCAGCACCAGGGAACAGCCTAGCAGCATAGCGCCTGCCTGGCAAGCACCAGGTCCTCGCTTTGATTCTTGGCACAAAAAGTAATAATAATAACCTGAAAACAAACAAGCCTTCAACATATCAAGCCAAAACGGGGACACATATCCAAACCACAGCACTTCGTAGTCTCCAAGCAGCCTTCCATCTAAGGTTGTTCACTGCTAGAACAAGATGGCAGAGGTGCTCCTTCTCCCACCAGCATCTTTCTCTCAGACTGACCAGAGTGGCAGAAGTCTGGGTTCATGTGGCCTCCCGGATGATAGCAAGAGTAATTCACGCTGGATCTGGAGGCCTGGGAGAGAATTCTGGGGACATTCAAATTATGCTTCTGGTTCCATTTGAAGATGCTTCTTCACTTCCAGAGGCTAATACCATCTGCTGTCTACTCAACAGCCACTCTCTCCGTCTGCTGTGAGACTGTACAGAGGAAAGTGGGCCCCTCCCCTGTGGTGAATCTGATTGGTCTCAACCAATGTGTCTCAATGGACAGTGGCATCAGCCCACAGGGGGAGCCTGAAAGAAGTTGTCACAGTGGCTGGAAGGCTCCAGTGGCCCTTGTTAAGTGAGGACCACGAATGCCAGTGTGTGCAAGACAATGCGGCGTGGCAACAGAGCATCATCCCAGACACCAACAGCACCTGGCCCAGCAGCACTGGGTTAAATTATTCATGGAAGCTCCGTTCCCCTTTCCACTCATCTGCTTGGGCTTGGACATGAGCCTTATTAAAGCCACTTAAGTTTCTAAGAAAGATTTTCCTTGTGATAAAGAAAAGGAGCGAAATGGGGCAAACCCTTTGCTTCCTGCCCACTTTCTGTACCCATGAGGCGGAACCACGAGCATCGCAAATCTGGGACACCACTGGGTCACTGAACCTCCTCCCTCCACATATCTCCTCCAGGGAAAAAACTAGTTTATTTTTAATTCAATTAAATTCTGACCTGGTTTCATGTGTTTGGAGCCCAAAGCAAGCTTAATAATACAATATTTGGCCTAAAAAAATTAAAGTAGAAAGACCATATCACCCGATCCATTGATACAGAAACAGACCTGACAGAATTCGTGATTTTTGAAAAAAGGGACCTCTCAGGAAAAAATGGAAATAGACAGGACTTCTTAAGTCTGATAAAGAGCATCTACAAAAATATTTGTAGCTAACTTGATATTTAATAGTAAAATATTGCTTTTACCTTGCAATCAAGAATAAGGCAAGGATATTACCTCTCACCACTTATCCAACATGGGACTGAAAGTTCAACCCAATGTAATAAAATAAAAGTTGGAAATAAAATAAAATATAAAATAAATTATATAAAATATAATATATGTAATAAAATAAAAGTTGGAAATATATATATGGAAAGATGGGAATGAAACTGTCCCCATTTGCATATGATATGATTGTCTGTGTAGAAAATGCCAAAGAAACTACAAAAAACCAGAAATGGGTTCAGCAACATTGCAAGATACCAAGTAAACACAAAGCAATTCTATTTCTTTATATTAATAACAAACACATGGACATCTAAACTAAACCCACAATACCATTTACCATCCCTCAAGGCAATACAAGAAAACATTTGGGTATAAATCTAACAAAATGTGGCCAGGACTTTGTTAGTCTATTCAGACTACTATAACAAAATACACTAGACTGGAGAGCTGTAAAACAACAAAAATTTGTTCTTCTCCATCCTGGAGGCTGAGGAGCTCAAGATCGAGACACCAACAGATTCAGTGTCTGGCAAGAGACTGCATCTTCTTACTGTGTCATCACATGGTGGAAGCCTTTCTTATATGGGAACAAATCCCTTCTAGGAGGGCTCTGTTCTCGTAAGCAAATCACCTCCAAAGTCTTACTGCTTTATACTGTCACATTACAGATTAAATTTCAATGTATGAATTGGGGGGGACATAAAACTCAGATCATAGCAGACCTGTATGCTGAAAGCTACAAAACACTGTTGAAAGAAATCAAAGCACTAAATAACTGGGTAGACATTCTATGTTCATAGTTTGGGAGATTCAAAAGAGGAAAGATGTTAATTATCCCTCACATGTATTTATATTTAACATAATTCTTATCAAAATCCCAGCAACATTTTTATAAATATAGACAAGCTGATTATAAATGTTATATGAAAAGAACAGTTTTGAAACAGAAGAAAAAAGTAGGAGGAATCAGTCTAGGCAAAGTCAGGACTTATTATACTGAAATATAACACTAGCACAACAGTAATCAGCACTAGATGACGTCAGTGGAAGAACAGACATGCAGACGCTTGGAATCTAACAGAACTCCTAAGATGGGATTTTTAGAACAGGTGCCAAAATGATTCAAGGGAGACAAGATAATATCCTTTTCAGCAGATGGTTCTGGAGCAATTGGGCTTTTACAGGGACAAAACAAATGTGCCTTGCCCTAAGTCCTACATGATATACAAAAATTAACTCACAGTATGCCATGGGTTTACACAACACTATGAAACTTCTTCTTAAAAAATGCAAGAGAAAAATCTTTACAACCTAGAATTGGGCAGAGACACTTTGACTTGACACCAACAGCATGACAAAAGAAAATGTAATAAATTGGATCCCATCACAACATAAAACTTTTGCCCTCTGACAGACTCCATAAAGATGCAAATAGAGCCTAGCATGCATTAGGCTGTGGGTTTTATCCCTCAGCACAGCAGAAAGAAAAAAGGGAGGATGGGGAGGAAGGGGAGGGAAGAACTCACAAACAAGAGGAAAATATTTGTTAACACTTACCTGACACAGGACTAGTATCCAGAATATACAAATAACTCTCCAAACTCAACAGGAGGAAAACACACTCAGTTAGAAAACAGGCAAAAGATATAAACAAACACTGCAGCAGATACGCAGACGGCAAACAAGAACAAGAAAAGACATTCAACAGCACGAGTGACTAGAGAAATGCAAATTTAAGCCATCAGGGTAGCGCGCATATTTATCAGAATAACTAAAATAAAAGACAATGGATAAATGCAGGTGAGGATGTAGAGAAACTGGATTCCTCATGTGCTCCTGGGGGGATTGTAAAATGATACAGCCACTCGGAGAGCAGTTTGACAGTTTATTTATAAACTAAATGTGCAACTGCCATATGACTCTGCCATTGCACTCCTGGGCATTTACCCCAGAAAAATGAAAATGAACCTGTGCACAACTGTTCTCAGCAGCTTTATTTATAAAAGTCCAAAACGGGAGACAGCCGTGAAGTCCTTCATGAATAGTTAAACGACCACCCCAAAGCATGGAGGGCTGCTTTGGAGAAGCCCCTGGTACATGCAGCAGCTTGATGACTCCCCATAATCCTAGTGGGTGATGCACACACCACAGCCATCCCCACAAGGTCAGTGCTGAGAGAGTTCTCATTTACAGCACTCCACTGCGCCCCAGAGGCTCATGTGGCAAAGGTTCGGTCCCAAGGTGGCATGTAGGGAGGTGGCTGAGCCTTTAGAGGTGGGGCCCAGGGACAGGTTCTGAGATCATTGGGGGTGTGTCTTTGGAGGTTTTTGAGGGACCCTGGCCTCTTCCTCTCCTTCTTCCTTTCCTCCTTCTTCTTCCTCTTCTTCTTCCTCTCTTTCTTCCTTCTTCCCCGTCTCCGTCTCCTTCTCGCTTTTCTTCCTGGACATGGGGTGAGTGGTTTCCTTTCATCATGACGTGCTGCCTCACCACAGGCACAAAGCAATGGGGCTAACGGATCCACACCTGTGAGCCAAGACAAACCATTTCTCTCTATAACTAATTACCTCGAGTATGTTATCACAGTGAAGGAAAGCTAACATATACAGCTTTCTTGAAATGACAACATTAAAGAAACGGAGAACGGACAAGTGGTCACCCAGGGTAAAGAAGAAAGGTAGCAGGCCAGAGGGAAGTAAGAGTGGCCAGAAAAGGCCCACAGACAGGATCTTGAAATGGACATGTTCTAAATCTTGAATATATTGAGCTCAACCAGGTTGTGCTATTGTACTATAATTCTGCAAGGTGTTCCCTTTGAGAGAAATTGAATAAAAAGATCCATGGAGCCTCCCAGTATTATTTCTTAAACTGCATGTGAATCTACAATTATCTCCAAATTATAAGTTGAATTGGAAAAAAAAAAAAACAACTGCACCACTTTGCCGTGCACAAGTCAGTTGAGCCACAGAGCTTCAGCAGTATGGTCTGGGTCCGAGATAAGAACAAACCCTGCAGATAGACAAAAGCCAACAGCCTCATGTAAGGTCCAGATAATTGTACAGTGATATTTCCCTTACAGGGAGAAGCAAGCAAAAGAATCACCACATAAGCTGATTTGGAAAGAAACCTCTAGTGGTCTGAGTGCATCTGAAACCAGCGGTCCGTTCACCCTGGCTCACGTCCAAGTTGCCCGTCCCCACCGCTCCCTGGTGCAGAAGCCGACCTCCCCAACAAGACTGAGTGATCAGATCCATGTGCTCCGAGTCAGCGGTTTGGACATATGGTTGCAATCTGAAGTCTTCCTGTGAGGTAGACAGATTCTTAATAACATTTCTTACAGGAAATCTTGAGTGGGAAGCCAGGCCAGGCCGGAGTTGGCCTGAAGTTGAGGTTGTACATAAACAAGGGCTTTAAAGATCAGTTCTCTAGCCAGCAGCTGGACTGCAAGGCCTTGGAGTGGGAGTAGGAAGAACCGCTTTCAGTGGGTTTTCTCAGAAAAAGAGCACTTGCATGCGTTTCCTGGTATCAGAGGAGAAATAGCCCAGGGAACTTTCTCATGCTCTGCTCCTGCCTCCGATGGGACCCACAGCCTGGCTTCTCATGGGCCCAGTTCACATAAGTCACACCCACACTCCCAGTTCTCTCCCCAGTGTGCTGCGCAGGTATTTCAAGTGGCCAATAAGTCACACACTCAAAAGCATCTTCCCATGTATTGGTTCAGCCAGTATCCCATCTAACTGCCCCTGCTGCTCTTGCCTCAGTCTGTGGCCTTTGCTGGGAGTCCTCGGTCCTCCCCCTACACTGTGGTCTCTGGGAGGCTGTCCTCAGAGGCCACATTCAAGGGCCAAGAAAAGTTGACCTACTGGCCAGGGGTACCTTTTATGCAAACTTAGTCCGAAATGAGGTAGGAAACGAGCACGAGAATGCCCCTCTCCGTGGCAAAGCTCTCCTTCTCCTGCCTCTGGTTTTGCTCAACAGAGGTGCAGCAAGGCACAGAAGGCAGCAGAAGAAGATGCAGAACTAGAACACAAACAGCCAGAAGCATGGATGCTGAGGTCCTGGGCCTGGGGTGACCTGCTGAGTCACGGAGAAGTGTCCCTTGGGGCCACAGTGCGGCTGTGGAGTCCCTCACCGGTCCCCGTCACCATGCTGTGTAGGGTCATCCCCAGGCGGGAGCAGCAAAGGAGTAGATGCGGTATAGGGTCAGGAACACGAAACTGGGGGGCTCAAGTGTGCTCCGCTCTCAACTCTGACCCCCGTGAGTCTATGCTACATCCTTCTGCACCTCTGTCAACTTGTTTGCACCCATCCAGAAGTGACTGTGGTGAGCCAGTGTCGGGAAGGCGCTGTTCGGTGTTTGAAGTTCATTATTTGAACTTGGTGTTCCAGGGCTCTGACCCCGGTTCGGTTCTTGTCGATTTTAAAGCCCACTTTTTTTTCACCTTTTAACATCCTGGGAATCTGGTTGTGTGTTACAACAGGTCCGTTGTAGCTTAATTAGTCCTGTCTTATCTCAGCTAGTGGTACCTAAACAGCAATGTGTCTTAGATATTGTGTTTCCAGTGAAAATCAATATATGTCAGGAGTTAGACTCACTCGATCTTTATTTTCTCTGTCCTCATCCCAGTAGGTGTCTCGCCTCTTCTTCATGCTTTGCCACATAGTTGCAGAAGGGCTACTGCACCCTCGAGCATCACACGTGTGTGACAGGAATGAGGGAGATAGAAGTGAGTAAGAAAGGAAAGGTTTGCTCTTCTTAAACTCCTATTTCAGTTGGGAAGTGATACCCTCTCTAGTAAACTTGCACATCACTGCCCAAAACTAAGTTACATGGGCACTACAGAGTGCTGGGAAGGAGAATGGATGGATTTCCTGGCTTTACAGAAAAGTGAAGCAGGGCTGGGGGTGGTTTAGTGGTAGAGCGCTTGCCTGACACGCACAAAGCGCTAGGTTGGATCCTACACTCCACGGGAAAAAAAAAAAGAGAGGAAAGCGAGGGAGAAAGCAGGTACCCAGTGAGCCAATGTATTGCGTCTGCCACAGTATTTAAAATCACTCGCACCCTCTCTGGCACACTCTCTGGCAGGCAGCAGAGGCTCCACACAGAACAGTCTTGTGCCTCCACACAAAAACAAAGCTACAGCGGTCTGTGTTGGGGAGGAGCTGTGCCAACCCACCTAACAATCACACTTCTTGGAACCCTGCAGCCAACACGCGGCAAGGACACAAATGAGGTTTATCCAAGAGAGTGACAGACACACTGCCCTCTCCAATTCTGCAGGGCTGCTTTCCTTACGCACCGGGAGATGCTGGCATGAAAGGTAAATGAACTGTTCGGAGTTTGCATTTCTCATACAGGAGTTGCTTTGGTTTTCCTCTGCCAGGCTAAGTCCAGCTCCTACTTCACAGCCCTGCAGAGCCCGCTGGCCTCAGTGGGGACAATCCGAAGGATTGGGATTTGCGACCCGGCATTCGACGTTCCTGTGCGCACACTTGAGTTTTCCCCTTTCTAGGATAATGGGAAGGGAGTTGACATCTATTCCGGTCTACGTATTTAACTCTGCAAATCTGGAAGCAGGACATCAGCCTTCCTATTTGCCAAAACACATTGGTGAAGCTGGGAGAGTGTTCATGGTCATCACATTGGCAAGAGAAGAGCTGAGACTCAAACCCAGGCCTGTCTGGTGCCAGGACCCTTTCTAGTATACCCTCTACTGTACTCCTAGGAGCACTGCTTTCTGTTTAACTTTCAGATTTAGGCCAAAAAAAAAATCAGGCATCTCCTCCAACAGCAGGGAGCAGCAGTAAGGTAACTCAGTGTTGCAACCTCAGAACCATGGTCCTCAAGAAAGAGCGGCAGTCGATGGTGGTGCTCTGGAGTCACTCACACAGTCGCACCCTAGAGACCTCACAGTCCGACTCCCTCTCAGGACAGAGGAGGAAGCAGCCCCTGGCAACAAGAAGAAACGGAAGAGTAATGCAGACTTCCGACTTCTTGCCTTCTGGGCCATTGCTTTTCCTAGGACAATAGACTCTTCGCGATTTTCCATTTTCCGTTCTCAGGTGGCCTCTTCCAGCCAATCAGCAAGTGAGGTTAGGAGCTGTGGCCAGGCGTGTGGGTTTTCGTTCATTCATTTAACCAGTACTCATAAGGCACTTCCTGGGCCCTGTCACTATTTAAGCACAAAGTGCAGCAGAGAACTACAAAGGTAATGCCCAACCCTCGTGGAGCTGATAGCTTAGGAGAGTAGAAGGCTAACAAGCAGGTAAGTGTAGAGAAATGCTAACATATCACATGCGGTGCTTTCTGTTAATTCACATGCATTGGAAAAATATCAGTGCTTTGGTTATCTATCACAGTACCATGAAAGAAAATCACAGGTGATCAACAAAAATAGTTTTGTATAAGTTCTATATGGTTTAAACTTATACCCAGTGTTAGTCCCCATAGATAAATTGCAGCTATTCAATGGCCAATGGTGTTTGAGTTTATATAGTTGCCCACACTGAATCCTAAAGATTAAAACTAAATTTCACCATTCTTTCTTTCATCAAATGCTTGTTGAGTTGGCTCCTGTAGGACAGGCACTTCCAGGTCCTGGGGCAAATGGTCAACCAGTGTTTCTTGCCTTTGTGGACTTTCCAGTCTAGTGACCCAGGCAGACATTGAACAAGAAAACACATCCTAAGAAATAGCAGTTTAAAATGTAATAAGTGGTGTAACGGAAAGGAACAGAGGAAATACTGAAGAAGGGTCCCATTCAGATAGCCAGGGTCAGGGTTAGCCCTTCGATAAATTAACCAGAGGTCACCATGCCTACGTTTGTCCTTCCATGTTCCCTACTTCCTCCTCCTCCCCTCCCCCCCCCTCCTCCTCCTCCTCCTCCTCTCCTCCTCTCCTCCCTCTCTTCAGACAAACGCTTGTCCAGGGACTTGCTGTCTTATCAAATCATCCCTCCCCCCGCTCCTCACATCGCCCCAGCTCATTGCTACTGTCTGCGACCCATGTGCCGGCAGATGAGCCTGAGACCCGCGTCTCCGATGAAGGAAGAGACAGCAGCAGGAAGTGCTAGGCCGCAAACAGGAAGCAGTGTAGGATTCCTGGCTGTTTCACACGCAGGGCTTATGTTTTTATGACTTTGGAGAATTAATGCCTCCTTCCTGAAAGCTCAGTCTCGCCCATCTGTCAAGTGGGAAGAAGTACGTAGTTTCTGGAGAACCCAGGTGAGCCCCAGATGTCAACTCTGCTGCCCAGACACCTCGGAGCGTCCCCCAGCAGGCCCCAGATCCCCTCCCCAGGCAGCCTGGGAGCAGAGAGCATGACTGATCGCTGAGCCCTGCAAGGACCCCCCCCAGACTCTGGGGTTGGGGGAGGAGCCCATGCACACCCAGACTTTCACATGGACGGCTGTGCAAAGCCTGTCTTTGGCCCCTCCACCTGCCCCCTTAAGGGTTTTAGAAGTGAATTCTTGAAACAGATTGAGGCCTATGGCGGGAATTCTGTGGAGAACGCATATGGGTTTTGCTTCTGGTTGCCGCCCTTGACCACTGCGGACACTGAAGAACGTCTCCCTGCCTCATCTGCAGTTTTCTCACTGTGCCAATGACCCTCCCTCCCAGGCCCTCTGCCCTGCAAGTGCTCGGTGTTGGCATCAAACTCACGAGCGCTATGCCATGTCTCCAGACAGACGCTGGGCTGGCTCCTGGGCCGCCAGGATGGGAGGGAGAAGCCTCCTGGCATTTGTTATTCCCACTCAGCCAGACACGGCTCTGCCATCTCAAGGGGAATGGGGAATGGCTGGGGAGGAGGGACTACTGAGGCAGGAGAGAAAGGCAAGGCCAAAGGCACGCACGAGGCCGCAGGAGGGAGCTGCGCGAACCTGGTGCCGGCTGCCGCTCCGCCCACCGCGCGAGGCCACGTCCCTCTCTGTGTCCATCTCCTGCTTACAAGTGAGATGTGTCTAGGTGGCCCTTCTGCCACCTTCTGCCTCCAAGAGTTTCAAATTCACAGTGGGCTCTATGTTTTTTTTTTACTTTGAAGAGAAAAGAAAACAAAATAGCAACAGCAAAGATGAAAACAAAACAAGGCAAAAGCAATACAGACGATACAGAACTTCAAAACAAGATGACAGGAAATTAATGATGATTGTTATCTTACATACTGTTATCTGCAACGAAGTTGCCAGATTACCAGATGTAAGAATGCAAGATTGATCCAACAGTTAAAGAGAATTAAAACAAAATCAGAAACAATAGACAGTTTCACTACTCAAGGTGGTAGGAATTCAGCAATGGTTGTTACATTGCACATTGCTATCTTCAAATTACTTGTTCAGATTACCAAAGGTAAGCATGCAAAGTTGGTCAAAAAAAAAAAAAAGATTTAAGCATTAACTGTTCCTTTCATTTATTTATTTATTTTTGTTGTTGTTATTGTTTTCCGGTACTGGGAATCGAGCTCACGACCTTGTGCTTGCCAGGCAGGCACTTTGCTGAGCTAAATCCCCCACCCCAACTGTTCCTTTTAATAAACCAAGAGACATCAGCAGGACAGTTACCCCAGCTATCCTTGTATATACATATATATTTTCTCTTCCTTCTTTTTCTTTTTCTTTCTTTCTTTCTTTCTTTTTCTTTTTTTCTTTCTTTTCCCCTTTCCCTCATCCCATCCCTGATCCTTCCCTTTAAGCAATTTCTTTCCCTTTCACAATATCTATTGTACCTTTTGAGTTTTATTTACTCTTTCAGGTTCTTACAGTAGGGAGACAATATGATGTTTACACATGTGGGTCTGATTTATTTCACTTATGAGTATGGTTTTTAGTTGCATCCATTTACCAATAAAAGCCTCAAGTTTATCTTTTTTATATCTGAGTAATACTCCATTGTATAAAAATACCACATCTTTTTTATCCATTCCTCCACTGATGGGCATTTGGGTTGTTTCCAAGATTTAGCTATGACAGATTATGCTGCTATAAACATGGGTGCACATAGATTGCTGGGGTATGATGTTTTCAGTTCTTTTGGAAAAATACAGTGGGCTCTACTTTCCAAAACTGTCCTTAACCCTGCGGACCACTCAGGAAACGGATCTCCACGACACGAAGGAGGCGTGTTGGTGCTGCAACTCAGCCTTTCTTTCCATGCTGTGCATAGATGAGTGAGGTTGCAGAGCCGGACACACTGCCGTGGGTCTTCGTGAACCTCGGCACAGATATGAGGGGCCATGCGTGACTTGGGGGTGGGGTAGGAGATAGGCAGGACAACTACGACTTTCTCACATCTTATCTGTGTATCTAACAACACATTTAAGAACCCACAGCAAGACTGAGGATTTTATGCTAACAATATTACAGACTAGGCCCAAATCATGCTGCATCTCTTATTGGCTAGAACTGGACTAAACATGGGGAAGGAGAGGTGAGTAGTCCTTGCAGTAACCAGCTCACCTGCTGTGGCATCCCAGGGTGCCCACAGCCTGGGCACCATTAGTTCAAATGGTCGCTTTTGTACAAAGTAGGAAAATTTGCTGCATCTGGGCAGATGCAGTCCAGTGATCATTGGTTTCCCTTTGTGCCTTCCGCTGAGAACCTGGGGCAGTTAACAATCTGTGCAACCAGTCCTAGTGATCACAGTGGGACACCACATTCCAGTAGGGGTCTAAGGTCCATTTTTATCCTCCTGGAATATCCATGTTGGCAATGCCAGTCCAATAGAGCATAGACCTAAATGACAGCGGAGAGCAGGGGAAGCTGGCTGTGAGAGGATATGAGCATGTAAAATCTGGGCAAAATGCCGTTTACTGGGACACAAGAAGATAGAACACATGAGATACACAAGGACAGCGTCAAAGGGAGAGCAAAGGAGAGTATGACAACAGAGAAGGCTCAATAGTCACCCTGAGACCCACGACCCACTTAGACTGCAGCAGCAGTTACATGACTTGTTCCTTACTTGTGTAATGTGCTTCTAGTATTTCAGGCCTTTAGGTGTACCACAAAAAAACAGTAAAATACACACACACACACACACACACACACACACACACACACACTGGAAACCATCAGTTTAATGGGAAAAAAAGGGTATAAGATAATTTCCACTCCATTATTAAGTTCTTACTGGAGATATGAGATGAAAAAAAGCAAGTCACTCAGCTGGAACTGGAGAGGCCAAGAAAGGCTTCATAAAAGAGGTGATAACTAAAGGTTTTTTTTCAGTACTGGAGATCAAACCCAAGGCTTTCACACTGAGCTGCATCTTCAGGCATTTTTTATTTTTCACTTTGAGATAGGGTCTCCCTCAGTCATCAAATTGTCCAGGATGGGCTCAAACTTGCAGTCCTCCTCCCTCAGCCTCCCAGAGTGCTGGAACCATAGGCCTGTGCCACCACACCTGTCCAACTGAAGCAAATTATAGATTGACTAGGAGTTCACCAGCTAGACTGATTAGGAAGGGCATTTCATGTGTCAGGAACCAGTTGGACAAGTGCATGGGGAAAAGAACAAGCTTCACGTACTAAATGACAAGCTCTGATATGGACTAGAGAAAAAACTATGGGTACAAGAGCAACAGGAGGCAAAGGTGAGCCTGGCTCACAAAACAATAGTAATGGATGTAGTTCTGGTCATATTGTTCCCCCAAATTCACCCACTCCTACTCCTCCTGGCTCTGAAAAAATGGTAAGAATTTCCAAAGGTGCACATGGTGGAGCTATTTTGGCTCAGCAAAATGCTACATATCTTAATCTTCCAACTGGGTTGGAAAGTGCATAACATTAGCTTTGAAAGAAATACCAAGACCAGACTTTGCTGAATAGAAGTCCATATACAGGATTAGCAACTCAGTTTGTACAACCCAATGCAAAATTTTTAAATGGGGTTGGTTGTTCAAAACTTATTAGGAATTTCAAGACAGTAATAGCACAGCATTAAATGAGATGCTAGGTCCTTCTAAATGTGGGGCCACATTTTACTGAATAGATGGCATACCTGGTATAGTACAAGAATAGCAGGAATGCCTCCCAAGACTTCATGTTTTAAGAGGCAGGGCTCTTGGAATGTGACTGGATTATGGGGCACAACTGAAAGGGGAAAACGGTACAAGAGAAACTGTTCTTTTAAAAACTTTGTTCTTTTAAACTTACCCAGCTCTGTAACTGCTTCATGCCTTTGTAATTACTTTCCTGATCCCTGTAACCACGAGAGCATAACCAAACATGCAGGATGCCTGATTGTACCATTGTACCAAGCTTCATGAACGGATGAGCATTAATCTACCCTTGTAACCAATGAACTCACGCTGCTTGCTAATCAGAACTGCCAGGCTTTTCTGTCTCCCCTTTATACATATTTTGTACCACTTGCTTGTGCATCATATAAAAGTCCTAGACCACCAGAGATCAGGGCCTGAAGTTCTGGGAATGATCTCTCTCAGTTCCCACTGATGGAAAATAAATCTACTTCCAAATCCTGCGTGTCATTTCAGTGTTTCTGCTTGCTATTGCACTATAGCTGAGTGTGCTGTTAAGAGGTGGGGCCTAGGAGGTGGGCCACTGGGGCCGTGACCTGGAAGGATGCAGCTGTCTCCTGGCTTCTTCCTCCTCTCTCTGCTTCCTGGCTGCCATGATGTGAGCAGTTCTTCTCCTCTATGCGCCTATGACATGCCAGTCTGCCCTGGAGTCAACTCACCACGGACCATAAATGTGCACCCAAGTAAACCTCTGCTCTATTAAGTTGTAGATATTGGGTATATTGTCCCAATAACAAGAAGTAACTAAAACAACACCCATTCAGCCAGAATTGCTTATAGCTGAGGGAGATCAGGTGGCCTTACTGAGAGAGAGGGAGAGAGAGAGAGAAATTTAAGGCAGTCGAAAATCCCTTTTTTAGCTGAACTTCCAAAATTTTGTCCTCAAAGTATTCCTAATAATAAGAGAAATCTTTGATGCAGCAACCCTCCACAAGTATACAATATGTTTTGAATTCCTATGTCACTGAAAAATACACACACAGTTTGCATTCTTCTTATAGATCCCTGTTTGTTTTAAAGTAAAGTCTTACTAGTAAGATGACTGGTTATAAGATAGATATACAGGTGCAGGCACACACATGCCTTTGGAGGGTGGATCAGCCAGAACCCACAACACCCAGGACAGCACAGGCCTTGTGCACATGGGCACACATATGTCTTTGACAGGCAGACTGACTAGAACCCATGACACCCAGGTCAGGCTGGCCCCAGGTGTGGAGGCATGGAAAAAAAGATGTGGTATTTTTATATAATGGAGTACTACTCAGCTATAAAGCAGCGTAAATTTAAGACTTTTATACATAAATGGATGCAACTTGGGAACATACTCATAAGTGAAATAAATCAGTCTTACATCTGTAAACATCATATTGTCTCCCTAGTGTAAGAAGCTGACAGAGTAAGTAAGAGCCAAAATGTACAATAGATATTGGGAAATGGGAAGAAACTGTTCAAAAGGAAAAAGAAACTTTCCTTAAGATAGCTATACTACTAATTTCTATTAGTTCATTGAAAAGAAAGGTTTGTGTTTATATCTTTTGATCATTTTTCATGCCTATATCTTGTAATCTGAGCAACTACTTTGAAGATAACAATAATCAATGTACTAACCATTGTTACTGTCCTACAATCTTGTTTTGAAATTTTGTACTACTGTTTTTAGTGTTTTCTCTCTTTAAAATAAAAACAAAGGTAAATATACAAAAATGAACCTCTAGTGATAAAGTGTCAGACTTTCTAGCACACAACACTATTTAAGATTCCATGAAGTCACAGAAATTATATTGTGCAAAAAGAATCAATAATAAAAAAAAAAGAATCAATGTATAGTGTCACTGAAAATCAAGGAAGCATGCTAACCACAGAGTAAAAGACTGAGCATGATTTTTTAAAAGTAAGATTAAATTGATGAAGAAATAAGAGAAAGAAAGAAAAAACGCAAGCCCAAACTGAGTAGGCTAACTTACATAAGGTAAGAATAGTTCCAGAGCAGCCCTAATTCAAAGTGGTGAAATTCCTATGGGGGAGAGAGCCTGGGACCCAAAGCATTATCAACTGAGTGATTCAGAACAGCTGGGCCTGCCCCTCCCAAACTCCATAAACAAAGAGCAATCTGTAGATAGGGGATTTCCCCCCATGCTAAGCTGCTGACACTGCTCTATGAAAGTGGACTTCTGACGCAACAAATCCTGTGAGCTGGGGCCAATAGGCACAGGAGGACCTGCAGTAACTTGGGCTCCTGAGAGAGATGGAGTCACTACCACTGAGGTCACACTACCCAAAGATCTAGCCCTACACAGACATCTTCCCACAGAGCTTTAGTAGTTGGAATTTCCATCTGGGCTGTTGGAAAACATTATGGTTAGATATTAGTAGACACCTTTTGAGTTCTTTGAGATAATGGACCAGTCTATAAAGTATTACAGACTGAAAAGAATGTCTAGTCTCTACATCAGAATATTTCTTTCATGTAATTATTAGCCCATATCTGTTATTTATGTGAATTTGAAACTTCCTCAACATTGCTTCAAAAGGTGAATCACACTTTAAATTTCCTAATAGTAACCTTAGTGATGAGAATAGTTCTAGTAGATTTTATTCAACTTGTATTTAAAGTATGATCTTTTGAAATGTAATCAACACTTTAGGGTTTATTTTGTTTGGTTTGGTTTCAGTGGGGGTTTTTTGTTTGTTTTGTTTTACTTTTGTTTTTGTTTGGGTTTTTTTTTTTTTTCTTTTTTTGGTCTTTTTGAGACAGGGTCTCGCTATGGAGTTCAGACTGGCTTTGAACTCACTCTGTAGACCAGGCTGGTCTCGAGCTCACTCTGTAGACCAGGCTGGTCTCAAACTCACAACGATCCTCCTGCCTCAGCCTCCCGAGTGCTGGGATTACAGGCATGCACCAGCACTTTGAGACAGGGTCTCGTTGTGTAGTTCAGGCTGGTCTTGAACTCACTATGTAGCCCAGGCTGACCTTGAATTTGAGGCCATCCTCCTGTCTCAGCCTCCCAAGAGTTGGGATTACAGACATGTGCCACCACACCCGGCTTGTAATCAACACTTTAAAACACTAATGAGGTACTGCACTAGTCTTCTTTCCCATTGCTTGGACACAGTATCTGACACCCTCAATTTAAAGCTTAATGCGGCTCTGGGTTTCAGAAGATTCAGCCCATAGTTGGCTGGCCCCAAGTCAGAAACATCATGGAGTAAGGGCGTGACAAAGATGCTTAGTACCTGGTGGAAGACAAGCAGAGAGGAAAACAGCTCCAGGAAGGAAGGGGTGAGGGGCTAGGTATAGACCTCAAGCCCATGCCTCTATGACCCACCCAGACACACCCACAAGTACGCTTTACTAATCCAGGGACAAATCCCAAACTAGTCAAATTTCAACCTTCACAGATGCTTTACATTTTTATACCAATTCTTTGAAGTTCAGTATTTATTTTACCCTTGTAATTTTACCCGTGTAACACCTCAATTTGGACTAGCCAGCTGAAGTGGTCAACAGTGTAGCTAGAGGCCACTACGTGGGACAATATACATGTTGACCCTTGATTATTTTTGTTAACTTCTGTTGTCATTTCTGTTTTATACCTTTTGAAGCTGTGTACAGCTCCCAACAATATAGGTATTCAGTAGGTGTCACAAACATGTACCGTGTTCTAACAAAAAAAAGGTCATGAGTGAACAAGAACAAAACAAAAAAAAACTCTTGGACTATTAATTATTTTGACTTTGAACTCATTTTACTGTACATTTTTCATTTTAAAGAAAAAAAATAAAAACAATGGTACAAAATTTCAAAAAAAAGATCGTAGGAGAGTAGTAGTTATTAATATTTTGTGTACTGGTATCTTCAAAGTAGTTGGTCAGATTACAAGATCCAGGCATGAAAAATTGATCAAATAACATAGGCACAAACATCTCTTTTCAATGAGCTAATAGCAATTAGTAGTATAACTATCTTAACTACCTTGTGTATTTATTTATTTATTTATTTATCCTTTCCTCTTCCTTTTCTTTTTTCCCCACATCTCAGTTTCTCTTTCCTTTTGAACAGTTTCTTCCCATTTCACAGTATCTGTTGTACATTTTGGATTTTATTTACTCTTTCAGCTTCTCACAATAGGGAGACAATACAATGTTTACTCAGGTGAGTCTGATTTATTTCACTTATGATTGTGCTCTCAAGTTGCATCCATTTCCCTATAAATGTCTCAAGGTTATCATTCTTTATACTTGAGTAGTACTCCGTTGTATGAAAATACCACATCTT
>NW_004955429.1:18857075-18869176 GCF_000276665.1 Chinchilla lanigera | reverse complement strand
TTCCTATCCATGAGCAAGGAATATCTTTCCATTTTCTGACATCCTCTTCCATCTCCTTTTTCAGAGTACTGTAATTTTCAATATATAGATCCTTTACTTCCTTTGTTAGGTTGATTCATAAGTATTTCTTTTCTTTTTGGGGGGGGATGCTATTGTGACGGATATGGTTTCCCCAATTTCTCTTTTAGTGAGTGTATTGTTTGTATACAGGAATGCTATTGATTTTTGACTTTGTATCCAGCTACAAAACAGAATTTGGTTAGTAACTCTAGGAGTCTTTGATTGAGTTTTGGGGGTCTTCTATGTAGAGTACCATGTCATCTGTGAATAATTATAATTTCACTTCTTCCTTTCCAATCCTCATTCCTTTTATTTCTCTGTCTTGTCTAATTGCTCTGGCTAATGTTTCCAGAACAATATTGAATAGGAGTGGTGATAGTGAACATCTTTGTCATGTTCCTGATTTTAGAGTGAAAGTTTTCAATTTTTGACCATTTAGTATGATGATAGCTGTTGGTTTTGTTTTTGTTATTGTTTTTTGTTTTTGTCTTTTTGAGACAGGGTCTCGCTATGCAGTTCAGGCCAGCCTTGAGCTCACTTTGTATCCCAGGCTGGTCTTGAACTCGCAACGATCTTCCTGCCTCAGCCTCCTAAGTGCTGGGATTACAGGCGTGCACTACCATGCCCGGCAATGGCTGTTGGTTTGTCATAGATAGCTTTTATTGGGTTGAGGTAAAGATGATCTATTCTGATTTTCTGTAGGATTTTTATCATGAATGAGGGCTGGACTTTATCAAAAGCTTTTGCTGCATCTATTGAGATGATCATGTAATTTTTGTCTTTGGTTCTGTTTATATGATGTATTACATTTATTGATTTGTGTATGTTGAACCATCCTTTCATTCCTTGGATGAAGCCCACTTGGTCATGATGTAGAATCTTCTTGATGATTTGCTGCATTCTGTTTGCTAGTATCTTATTGGGGATTTTTGCATCTATGTTCATTAGGGAGATTGGCCTGTAGTTCTCTCTTTTGGTTGGATCTTTCTCTGGTTTTACTGTCAGGGTAATACTTGCCTCCAGGAATGAGTTAGGGAGTACTGCTTCCCCTTCTCAGCTTGAGGAGTATTGGCATTAAATCTTCTCTAAATTTCTTGTAGAATTCAGCAGTGAATCCATCAGGACCTGGGCTTTTCTTTGTTGATAAGTTCTTTATTGCATTTTCAATCTCATTTACTGATAATGGATTATTAAGAATTTTTATATCTTCTTGATTCTATTTTGGTAATTCATACATATCTAGGAATCTGTCCATTTCTTCTATGTTTTCCATCCTATGAGAGTAAAGATTTTCAAAGCAGGTATTGATGATCTTGTGAATTTCCACAGGATCTGTACTGATTTCACCATTTCCATTTCCCAATGCTTAAGTTTGAATCTTTTCTTTCCTTTTTTTGATAAGGTTGGCTAATGGTTTATCAGTTTGATTTATTCTTTCGAAGAACCAACTCTTCAATTCATTAATTCTTTGTATTGTTTTCTTGGCCTCCATTGTGTTAATTTCTTCTCTGATCTCTATAATTTCCTGCCTCGTATGGGCTTTGGGCTTGTCTTGCACTTCTTTTCCTAGAAGTGTGGGGTGCAACATTAGGTTGTTTATTTGTGCTCATTCTGTTTTCCTGATGTAAGAATTCACCAGTAAAAATTCCCTCATAGGACTGTTTTCATTGTGTCCCATAAGTTCCGGTATGTTGTATCTGCATTCTCATTTAGTTGTATATACTGTTTAATTTCTTCCTTTATTTCATCTGTGACCCACTGGTTGTTTGGGAGAGTGTTATTTAATTTTCTTGTGTTTATGGAATTTTTATGATTTCTTTTGCTATTAATTTCTAATTTCATTGCACTATGGTTCTGTAATATGCATGGGATAATTTTAATTCCTTTGCATTTACTTAAGTATATTCTGTGGGCTAGTATATGGTCTATTTTAGAGAATGTCTCATGTGCAGCTGAGAAAAATGTGTATTCTGATGATGTTGGGTGGAACACTCTGGAAACATCTACTAAGTCATTTGTTCACAGGTTTGGTTTAGTTCTGATATTTCTTTGATGATTCTTTGTCTAGTTGAACTATTTCTTTGTGACAATGGGGTATTGAGGTCTCCTGTTACAACTGTGTTACTGCTTATTTGAATTATCACGTCTATTAATAACTGTCTTATATAGTTGAGTGCTCCCATATTTGGTGCATACATATTTATGATTGTTATCTCTTCCTCTTGTAGTTTTTCCCTAACAAGTATGTACTGACATTCTTTATCTCTTTTGATCATTCTTGGTTTGAAGTTCATATTGGCTACAAACAGTACAGCTATCTCTGCTTTTTTTTTGGGGGGGGGGGTTCCTGTTCCATGGTAGATTGTTTTCCATCCTTTAATTTTTCAGTCTATGCATTTCTTTTTGAGTTAAATGTGTTTCTTGTATATAGCATATCATTGGATCTTGTTTCTTGATCCATTTCTGCCAGTCTGTTTCTTTTGATTGGTGAACTGAGGCCATTTACACTGATGGTTATAAGTGATATATATTGGCTTATCTTTGTCATGACATTTTCCTGCTGTTGGTTCCCTACTTTTCTCCTCTGTTTAATTGCTTTCCTTTCATGGTAGTTTTTTTCCATTGTTGTTCTTGGAATTGTAGTCATTTTTATCTCTGTCTATAACATCTTTCAGTACTCTTTGTAGGGTTGGTTTGGTGGTCATAAATTTCTTCAGTTGTTCTTTGTCATGGAAGTATCTTATTTCTCCATTAACTTTGAAAGATAGTTTTTCAGGGTACATCAATCTGGGCTGGAAGTTATTTTCTTTCAGAACTTGAAATATTTCAGTCCAAGTTCTTCTTGACTTGAGGGTTTTTGTTGAGAAACTTGCTGTGATTCTGAAGGGCTTTTCTTTATAAGTGATCTGTGTCTTTAAAAGTTTTTAATATTCTATTCTTGTGCTGAATTTCTGGAATCTTGATTACTGTATGTTTTTATGCAGTTTTATTTTGGCCATGGCTGACTGGAGTTCTATACACTTCGTTTATTGTATGTCGAATTCTTTATCCATACTTGGGAAGTTTTTTGCCATTACTTCTGTGAAGAGTTTTTTTATGGCATTTGTGCTGTCTCTGGCTTTCTCAATGACCCCAATAAATCTTATGTTACTCTTCTTTTTGTCATTTTGTAGCTGTTGGATTGATTTTTCATGATCTGTGTCTGTTTTTAAGATATCTTTCTTTTCATAATCACCAGTTGCAATTCTGTCTTCAAAATATGAAATCCTATCCTCTCCTTCATTCAGTCTGTTGTATATACTTTCAGTGGAGGTTTTAATCTCTTGGATTTCTGTTTGGATCTGTTTCATGGATTCCATTTCTTTTCCTAGGTTGAGCATCATTTGTTTCCTTCATTTTTCTAAGCTTATCTTTTATCTTATTCTTTTGTCTGTGTCTTCTCTAATATCTTTGATTTTAAGCATCATTTCTTTCTGTACCTGAGAGATTATTTTCTCTATAACCTTTTCCATTTGTTTTTTCATATCTGTTGTTACAATTTCTGAAAGTTCCAGTGTTTGACTTCCAATTTCATCTACGGCCAGACCACCCTGAACATGCTTGATCTCATCTGACTTCCAATTTCATCTCTTTCCTTGAGTTCCAAGCTTATTCTGGGTGGACTGGTGATCTGGGGTTGCATTTTGCTTTGCATCTTGTCATTTTATATTTTTTCTTTTTCTTTTATTTTGTTTTCTACGTTTATGCTTGCCAATTTCTTATGATATATAACTTTATCACTAGTATCGACGTTTCCCTAGAAGATGTCTGTTTTTCATGGATATCCTCTAGATGTAGGTGGTTTTTTATAATTATCCCAAGAACCTACTTCCCCAACTTGTAAAATGCAAAATTACTATTTGACTCGTCTCCCAATCCTTTGGTAGTGAGCTATGGTGATGATTATGACCCCATATAATCACTGTTATCATGCAGGGGAAAAAACTGTTTATAACATGTATCACATACTGATTAAGTAGTACAGTTAGTAACAACAATAGTTTCAGGTACAATTTAACTCCTGATAAACTATGATAACCATTAACTTGCTACCTCCAACCACAAGAGCAAATTCTACAATTATAACAACATCAAACATATACCATGTACTTGTATGCAGTAATTTTCCCCTTAGTGGAGTGATTTTACCCTTCTGCTGGGGGCAGAGGGCATTAAGATGGGTAGGGAACAGGATAAAGTGATAAGTGAGATCAAATATAGTAGAGTCAAGGCTGGAGGTCAAAAGATGGTCACTTCAGTTTTGAGAAACAGGAGGACATAGGAGGGAAAGAATTAAATAGAATGTGAAGGAGTAATCAGAAAGGGAAGAGACAATGTTTACTCACTTGAAAGTTTAAATTCAAGAAGCACTTGAGGAAAGAGAGGATCAACAGTAGAAAATGAAAAGGAAAGGTAAGAAACCTAAACAGTGAAAAAAGCAAGGCTAAAAGAGAATGAAAAATAAAAGAAAAAAAGGAAGAAAAGAGAAGGAAACCTGAGAAAGAAAGGAGAGAAAAAAGAGGGAAAAACAGAAGGAAAAAAACCCAATTACAAAAATAACCACAGAGTACAAAACAAAACAAGATGACATCCAACCAGACAGGAAAGGGATAGCCAATCAGACAAACGAGGGAGAATAAAAGTAGTAAAATACCTCTGGAGTTTACAGTTCTGTGACAGTGTCCATGTTTAATCCCAGAAATGTGCTAGGTGTGGAGCTGATCTTGGCCCCTGAATGTGGGAGCCGGGACTGGTCTTTTGTTGGTGGAGTCCTCCAGAGTCCAACTGCTGACTCCTCACTGCTGCTTCAGACACTTCCACGTTGCTGTTCTCACTGATTACTCTGCCCTCCAAAGCAAGTATGCACCCGTGTGCCTGGGGCCCGGCTGTTGTCCTCGGTCTCAGGATTCTGGCCTGTCCGTCTGCCAAAGGTGTGCGTCCTTACACTCCTCCTGCAGACATCGCCTTCCCAGGGCAATGGAGGAGTTGCAGAGCATGGGCTCACACTCTTCTTGCAGGCCCCACCATCTTGGGGACAATGGAGGAAGCCCATTTTATTGTATATTAATATTGACACACCTCTTTCATGGTATTAGAATTTCCTTGGTTAATATTTTTTCCACTCTTTATTTTAAAAAATCCCTGTCTTTATTTAATGTGCCCCTTTTAAATAGCACATAACTGAATTGTGTTTGTTACCTGCTAAGGTTTGGATACGGCTTGATCCTCATTGTGGTGGTATTGAAGTGGAGGAATTCTTAAGAGAAGAGGCACTGGGGGGTGCTCAGGTCATTGGGGTGCAGCCTTTGAAGGGATCCAGGTAGTCTTGCCAAGCTCTAGTTAGTTCCTGTAAGACGAGGCTGCTACAAAAGAGTGAGCCTGATCCCTGAGTCATGCTTGGGTTTCCTCTCTTGCTTACTGATCACCCTTTTAAGAGCACTCTACCCGTGAAGTCATCCGCCATGTTGGGATGCAGCCAGGAGGTCCTCCCTAGAGCTGGAACCATGCTGCCTGGACTGTCAGCCTCCAAAATGGCGAGCTAAATAAACCTCTTTTCTTCATAAGTTACCACTCTCAAGTATTTTCTTCTGGCAAAGGGAAACATCCAGTTGTAGAGTAGATTATTTTAATGGAAACGTTAACAAAATAATTTTTATTCTAACCATTGGTACATTTAAAAATAATGTTATTGATACACTTTAGATATACACAAAGATAATATTTATCATAGGGAATTTGTATGTGTACATGATATATCTTGGTTCTTTTTTCCCCTTTCCCTCCCTTCCCTTCAACCCTTCTTCCCCTCTTTATTTACAAAACCTTTGTTTCCATTTTCCCCTCTATTCTCTTTTTTCCTTTCCCCTTCCTTCCTTCCTTCTCTCCTTCCCCTCCTCCCCTTTTTTTTAATAACTTTTGAAAGTGTCTGTTCAGCTTATTTCCCCAGTTATTTATTAAATCACTTGCTCATGTGGTGTTAATATTTTAGTTCTTTATATATTTTGGATATTTATCCTCTGTTGGAAGAAGAGCTGGTGAAGATTTTCTCCCACTCTGTAAGCTGCATCTTCACTCTTAGTTGTTTCCTTCACTGTGAGCAATGTTTTTAATTTGATGCAATCCAAATTATTGATTTTTGCTATTACTTCCTGAACTATTAGAGTCCTAGTCAGGAAGTCATTGCCCCAGCCTCTATCATGAAGTTTTCCCTGTGTGCTTTCTTCTAGTAATTTCAAAGTTTAAGGTCTTACATTACAGTCTTTGATCCATTTAGAGTTGACTTTTGCACAAGATGAGAGAAAAGGATCTAGTTCCAACTTCTACATGTGACTACACAGATTTTTTAACGTTGGTTAAAAATGCACTTTTCTCCATGTTTTTGGCATTTTTGTTGAACATCAGATGGCTGCAGTTTTTGGATTTCACTTCTGGGTCCTCCATTCTATACATTGGTCTACGTGTCTTTTTTTCTTTTGTACCAGGAATCAAACTCAGGGCCTTGCGCTTGCAAGGCAGGCACTTGTGCCACTGAGCTATATCCCCAGCCTTACATGTCTGTTTTTATGACAACATCATGCTTTGTTGTTGAATAGCTCTAGAGCATATTCTGAAACCATGAAGCCTCTAGTTTTGTTTATTTTTGCTCAGAATTGCTTCAGCTATTTTGGATCATTTGCAACTCATGAATTTTAGATTTTATTTTGTAGTTCTGTGAAGAACAATACTGGTGTTATGATGGGGATCGCATTGCTACAGAGTGCATTTAGTAGTATGGCTGTTTTCACAATGTTAATTCACCCAACCCATGAACATGGGAAGTCTTTCTGTCTTCTATTGTCTTCTTCAATGTCTCTCAAAAGTAGTTTATAACTTTTATTATAGAGGTTTTTCACCTTTTTGTTTGGGTTTATTCTTATTCTCTTGCTGTCTGTCTTTCCTTCCTTCTCTCCTTCCTTCCTTGTTTCCTCCCTTCCTTCTTTCTTTCTCTCTGAGACTATTGGGAATGGAATTCTTTTCATGAATTCTTTCTCAGCAAATTTAATCATTGGTAAATATGAAAGCTACTTATTTTTGTATGTTGATTTTGTATTCTACTACTTTGCTGAATTTATCAAGGGTGTGTGTGTGTGTGTGTGTGTGTGTGTGTGTGTGGCACTGGTGTCGGAATAATTGAACCCAGCCTTTGCACTGAACTACATTCCCAGCCATGTTTAAATTTTTTTATTTTGAGACAGGGTCTTGCTAAGTGAAATAAATTGGACACACATGTTTAGATACTGCATTGTTTCTCCAGTGTGAGAAACCACAAGTGTAAATAAGCATCAAAAATATAATACATACTGGGAAATGGGAAGAAAATATTCAAATGGGAAGGGGAACAAGGGAGGGGGAAAGTAAAGATGTGAGAAGAAAAAAATAGAAGGAAAAAATGGAAACAAAGCTTTTGTAAATAAGGAGGGGAAGAGGAGTTGCAGGGAGGGGAGGGGAATGGGAATAAAAGATGAAGCAATATACATCATGTACAGGAACAAGTTCCCTATGATGAACGTTCTCATTATGGATACCTAAAATGTACTAATAAAATTAACTTTTAAAAAGTCATATAATTTACCAATAATTACATGAAAAATGTTCAATGTATAATTATAATATATATAATGTATATACGTTATACTTTTGAAAATATTTAAATATTAGCCTGAGTGAGGAGGGGCACAGGTCTCCGAATCTGTGATAAATAGTCCCCCTTAACTGTAGCTTCCTACGTGGGATTTTACTGGCTCCTCCAGGTTTTCTTTCTCCAAATAAGGAAATACTTAGCAGCCTCATCCACACGTTTATGACTCCGCATTCAGAGCTCCAAAAAAACTACTAAAAGGAGATTAAGCAAACAAGAGTGTCCTGTGCAGTACCAGGTGCACCCTGGGTCCCACCTCCCGAGCGCCCACCACATCCCTTGCACCAGCGCAGGAAGGCAGTCGGAACAGAGAGCTTCAGCTCACATCTCATTTCCTCTCCCAGTCTAGGTCAAACTCCCATTTCCTCTTTCTAGCTGTGAGACTGTCATTCTTCTCCCTCCTCTGCTTCAGATAGGCTTTGTGAAATACAGTAGGACCTCAGCTCATGAACTCAGTTCTGTCCGAGATTCTGGTCACAAAACAAATTGGGTGAGAACCAAATCAAATTTCCCCACAAGGTCAACATTGACCCTAACTGTTAAACTTGATTTGATTCAAGGTGGCTGGTGGGTATTTGGGATGTACTGACCATAACTAAAGGACTGCATTTCTTATTTCATTCAATTTAAATTAACTCAATTTTAAACTTTAAAACTGATCACTTGATTTAGTTATTGGAAAACACCCGTGTTTTTGGAGCAACTTCTTCAATTGTAAATGTGATGAAATCTAAATACGGGTCTTGCATTTCCAATGGAAATTTAGTGTCTGAACTTAGATGTAACAAGGTCTAAAATATACATCAGATTGAAAGACTAGTAGGAAAAAAGTGTAAAATAATTCATTATTATTTTTTATACTGACATTATTATTTTTTATACTGAAATATTTTAAATATATTGCATTTAAATAAAATGCATTATTAAAATCAGTTTGACCTATTTGCTTATATTTTACTTACTTATTCATTGTATTATATGTTGGCAAGTTATCATTATATATTTATGGAGTATAAAGTGGTATTATGATTTTAGCACAGTCTGAGATGATTAAGTAAAACTAACAAACATATCCATCACCTCAAACAGTTGACATTTTTGGTGATGGGAGCATCTGATATTTGCTCTCTTGGAAATTCTAAGATGCGCAGTGTTCAGTTATTAGCTGCTGTGGTTCGCTCACACTAAAACTGTTGAAATTTGGTTGCCAGTGTGCAGGTGTTGGCAGGTAGGGTTGCTAAGAGCACCTAGGTGTTCCTCAAGAGATGGGATTGGCCCCTGCAGCGGTCACAGACTTCTGCCCTCCAGAGCTGGTTCTAACAACGTGCCCGACCCCCTTGCCCACCCTCACAGTCTTACACACCTGCTTGACTTCCACTGCCCACGCTGAGTTCAAGCGGCAGCTCCCAGAAGCCCAGCAGATGCAGCCATCTGACCTCAGGCCTCCAGCGTCCAGAACTATAAGCTAAATAGACTTCTTTTCTTTATAAATTACTCAGCCTTGGGTATTCCACTATAGCCATGGAAAACAAGCTATGGTATAGTTGTATTTACCACACTGTGAAAGATTGTTTTAGGGGCTGGGGATTTAGCTCACAGCACCTGCCTGGCAAGCACAAGGTCGTGAGTTCAATTCCCAGTACCGGAGAAAAACAAAAACAAAAACAAAAAATAGATTGTTTTAAAAGCCCTTAAGTTTATTTCTCCCATTGGACTGAGGTTGTGCCCCTTGGGTTAGCGTCTCCCCATTCCCTCCACTCTCCATTTTCATATCTGTAAATGTGGCTCCTGGAAAATTCTCAGTTGCATATTATTTGTCTATTGGTTTGCTACTCTAGATGTTTAATGTCTCTAGGGATGGCCCTGGCTAGTACCTTAGTCCAGAGCTACATTTATCACTTGCGACCAAAAGATTCCTCCAGGCTGTTCTCCAACCCCAAATTATTGTTCTCATGTTAACAATCAGTGCATCCAACTCCTCCCAGCTCATCCTCACCCTTACCGCCCCTCCCAGAACTCTCTCCCTGCTCAAACCCACTCTGCCCTTGTCTTTTCCAGAGCTTCTAAACAGCCATTTGCACTATTCCCACACCCCCTTTGTAGCCATTTCTTTGTAGCCTTAGCACCACTCTCTGACCTTTGCTGCACCATTCCTGTCCCGTCACTTGTGGCCAGGGGAGAGGCCATCCCATCAACAGCCTGCCCCGCCAACACCAGGGCTTGGCCTTCACTCCAGGCCACCCCTGCTGGGGCTATTTCACCTGTTTTCCCACTATCCCGCCTTCTCTTTGTACCACTGACCCTTCTCAGTGACCTGTGTCTGAGAAAGGGACAGCGATCTGCTTGGAGGTCTACTGAGGGCTACTGATGAGAAGAACATCTTAAAAGGGAAAGAAACAGAATTAGACAGAGGACAAACTTAACTGAGATGTCATTTCCACAGAGGCCACTTCCAGGAAACTGCGGAGCTGGGTGGTCCTTCAGAATCCCCTGGGATGAAAACAAGGAGTTGTGCTTTTGTATCCGTGCATCAACAACTGGATCTGGAACCCAGATACCTCCACCCACCGGAGGTGATATGTTAATCAGCTCTCCATCACTGTAACAAAATACTTGAGGAAAAAAACTTGTCAGGAGGAAAGACGCACTCTGGCTCACGGTTTCAAAGGTTCAGTCCATGGTTGCTTGGTCCTCCCTCTCTGGGCCTGTGGTGGGCAGAATGTTGTGACACAGAGCATGGGACACAGCAAAGCTGCTGGCCTCAGGTGGCCAGGAAGCAAAGAAAGATGGGAAAGGCTAGGTGTCCCAGAGTCCCCTTCAAGGGCAGCTCCCAGTGACCTAATGTCCTCCTGGTAGGCCCCACCTCCTGCGGGCCTGCAGCACCCCAAGCTGGTGGCTAAGCCTTCAACACTTGCATCTTTGAGGCATAATCAAGATGAAAACCGTACCAAGTGGCAGTCTGGCTTCTACAGTCTACCACTACGTAACTCCAAACTTCCACACTAAACCTATCTGCTTGGGCACCCCCCTTCTTGGTGTTCCTGGTGAACTTCCGCCTTCTCCTGAGTTCCGTGACTGTCCTTCATGGTCTCTCCTGATGGTTTCCATTTTCCCCGTCACCTCTTTTTCCTCCTTAGACCCAGGTCCTGTCTTCAGCCCCTCCTCTCTACTTTGCTACCCTCCCCATCTCACTCCGGTCAGCCCAGCTTCTCCCAAGCAACTCCAAAATTCCCTTCTCCTGCTACTACCCCTCCTTTAAGACTTCTAGAATCACCCCTCCAAACACATTTCCTGGGTACTTGCAAGAAGGTGGCCTGCTTTGCAAACTCAATGCGCCTCCCACTCCCTGTTCTCCTGCAAACTCTAAGTCTACAGCCCACCACAGCCCCTCCTGAGACTCCCTTCCTTCTCCTCCCACAGCACACCCCGCCATCTCTGCAGACTCCCGTCCTCTGATTGGTGCCTTGCATCCCCAGCTCAGGTCTTCACTGCACAGGGACAAGTGTAATCACCTCTTTTGAGACTTTTGCTGTCTTAGTCCATTCTCTGTTGCTATCACAAAATACCCAAGACCAAGTAACTTATAAAGAAGAGAAGTTGATTTGGCTCAGGACTCTGGAGGCTGGGAAGTCTGAGATTGGGTACCTACCTGTGGGGAGACCTTCCACTGCATCATAAACGTGGAAGAAAAGCGGAGGGAAGGCAATTGCCTTTGAGAGACAGACACAAGGAAGCCTGCACTGTACAAGGACCTGCTCTTGGGTGTAATTCATCTAGTCTTGCCAGAGGGTGAACTCACTTCCCACAGAATTAACCCTGCTACAGGGAGCAGCAATAATCCCTCTGGAAGTTCCCTCCACCTCTCCAGGTCCACAGCCCAACTCCAGCTTTGCAGGGGACAAGCCGGGCACCAGCCCCTATGTCCCCGGTTAACCCTTTCTTAGCAGCCCCTGGGGTACCTAGGACCCCGGGCCTTCAGTAGCCAGCGACTGTGGGTTCCCTGCCTCACTGCCTCCCCTGACGGAGCACGCTGGTAAATGGGTAATCTGCTGACGGGCGCACCGCGGCAGGAGCAGAAGGCGCGAGGTCAGGAGACACATGGGGCCCTGCCCGGGAGGACGCGGGCTCTGCCGTCTGTTCTTCCTCTCTGCTCCAGTCTGGGCCGGGCGAATAGAAAGCAGGGGAGACCCGCGGAGGGCCAGCAGAGCGCCAGGCAGCTCCGGAAAGGCCCACTCGGCCCAGGCGCGGCCGGCAGGAAGCAGCGGCGCGGGGCTGCTCCCCCTCGGCAGGCCGGAAGGGGCGCGGCCCGCGGGCGGTGGGCGGC
>NW_004955429.1:18843725-18856921 GCF_000276665.1 Chinchilla lanigera | reverse complement strand
CCGGCGGTTAGTGCGCCCGAGGACGTGCGCTGCGCCTGGCCGTGGCTCCGTGGCTGCGCCCGCCGGCCTGCGGCCCGCACTGGTGTGGGGGACAGAGCAGGCGTCTTTGTGCTGTCCAGCGTGGTGTGTGACTGTCCTTGCTCAAGACGTCCCTCGCTTTGTCCACCCCGAGGCCCAGGAGCTGCCTCGCGTGCGCTGGCCCAGGCACCGGCCCGGAGCAGGCTCTGGGCTCAGTGCCCCTTGCAAAACAGTGCGAAATGCCGGCCCCTGCTCGGGGCTGTGCACCGGCGGGAACAAGCTCCGCGGGCCCCGTCCCTGCACACACAGCGAGGGAGGGAGTGCGTGGAAGGTTCTGGGTGGGTGGTTCCCCCAGCTGTGGCAGGCGCTCGCGCGTGTAAACTGGCTGGAAAGCAGGAAGCGGAGAGCCAGGCAGGAGAGCATCTGGACTTGGGTCTAGACTGCCGAGTGTGCAAGAGAGCGAGTCTGGCGTCTCCAGCAACTCCACATATGGGGCGTGGGAAGAGGAGCAGATGCTGTGGAACTCCTAAATGCACTCGGGGTGCAGGGTGGCGGTGGCGGGGAGAGAGGATGGGGGTACCGTTTGGGCGGGTGGAAAACCTGCAGCTGATTTGTGTGCGTGTGGACTGTCACAAAAAGCAGTTGTTGGCATTTGGAGACCAGAGTTCGGATCAGAACTTAGCGGTCGTTATCGGGTCCCAGTACTGTTCCTGGGTCTCAGTTGCTTTTGTGTGCATGTTGGCACCAAAACTGCAGTCCTGCCTATCTCTGGGGTGGCTGAGACACGAATTGGTAAGTGAAGGCTCCTGGGCTTGCGAGGTGCCGCTGGGCACACAGGTGCACACTAGGGTCTGAGGGGGGCTGGTGGCCTGGAGCTGTCTTGCCGGTGGGTGGTAGAGGGAGCCATTTGCACACTGCGCCCTGTGACACTCGGCGTAGCAGGAGTGTCTGCGCGGAGCCTGTTTTTGGACTGGTGGTGTGGAAACTATGCACAGGCCTGGGCGGTCTCCCAAAGTTTTGTGCAGATGTCTTCTGCAGCACAAGAGGAAATCTGTGTGTGATGTTCTTTAAATCGCCCAGAACACCTTGATTTTCCAGATGAACCAGAGGCTGGATAGCCACCACCTTGCTTTTACAGTTGGGCCAGCAAAGGAAGAGTAAGCCGCCCTCCTGATAGTTTGCAGCCCGAAAGATAGGAGGTGGAGAAGCTTGCCCAGCCAAAGCCACAGGTCTGGGGTATGCACGACAGAGTTCTGTCTTTTGAGGTTCAGAGCCTTTGGAGCCAGGGCTGGCCCTGGACCAGGCTGAGGTGGACAAAAGGGTGTCGAGACTGACGTGCAGATGGCAGCAAGGCCAGAGCACGGCTGGCAACTTTTCACTTTTGGTTGTGAGTAAGGCTTCGCTGCATGCAGTAGTTGCTTAGTAAATGTTTGTGGCAGGAAAGAGGCTGGCCAAGAGATTCTATTTTTGTTTGTTTGTTTGTTTTTCTTCCACTACCAGGAATCGAACTCACGACCTTGCACTTGCCAGGCAGGCACTTTTGCCACTGAGCTAAATCCCCAGCCTCTCTGGCTGAGAGATTCTAAAAGCCTAGCTAGGGTCGGCTACTGGCTGTGCTGTTTGCCTGCTGTGTCCTGGGGAAGTCTGCTTCCCCATTAGTTAAGCTAAGGGCATCTCCAGGTTATCATTCTGATCTCACTTGTGGACCATTCCTCAGGGCCTTTCTGACTCCCCACCTAGAGCAGCCACTTCACTGGTAGTTCCCAGCACTTGGAACATAGTAAGTGCTCAAGAAATACAGTCCTGTGACTGAGTAACTCAGTAAGAGGAGGATGCCTGCATGTTTTTCTAATTGTGCTCCTAGGAGCTTGAAGCCCCACAAGCAGGGCACCAAGAGCTCAGAGTTCATCTAAAACACCCATCAGCTTCCAGGTAGGATTTCCTCTGAGGAAAGGGTTGTACCAAAATAAAAATAGAAAACCATTATATTGGAGGACCTGCATGGTCTCAACTCCATGCTGAAATGATGGAATTGCATCTGGAAGTTATACCTCCTTGGCCCTCGGGAGAACCTGCCCGGGGTTTGTTATTGGAAGGGGATCCCAGGGACGTTGATTCCAGGCTCTTGATGTTCTGAACAAAAACTTGTACAGGACAGTCAGAAAAATTAGCAAAAATAAGATTTATTTAGAAGGAGTCACAAGAATGAGTGAAAGAAGTGAGAGTTCCCTCAAAGGGTGGGAGTCGGCCAGTGAGATGAGCTCACTCCCTCCACAGGTGCTGGGACTGAGTCTCTCAAGGTCCTGGGGTTATGAGGATCCTTAGCTGGGGCCTGACAGGAGTCGTGGCCCAGCTGGGTTCCTGACCCGGCCCACCCACCCGCTGGGAGGGGGGTGTTTGACCAAACAAATTTTTAGAGGAAGTGTCATGCTGTCCAAAGCCCACAGTGGAGGGGAGGGGAGTTTAAACCACAGTACAAGCAAGGATGGCCTCAGGCTGGAGTCCTGTACTTTTAGGTTTGCACATGCCTGAAGGTCTTGAGGGACGCAGTGTCCCTGTGTCCCTTCTGGTTTCTGGTATTTTGACATAGCCGCCTGGTCTGTCTAGTCTGTTATGCACTTTGGTTCAGAGTGAGATTCCGAAGTCATTTCTGCTCAGCCCTGGAATTCACCCTGTGGCTGTTTAATGCACCTAGTTCCATTCCGTGCACTTTGGCTCAAAGTTGATGTGAAAATGACTGCACCCAATGCAGCAGCAAGGGGCCTGGGGAACTCTAGGCCATGTGAGGCCGGCACTGGACCGAGGACGCACTGGACACCCGACAGATAAGCCGCAGTGTCTGTGTCTGCACTGTCCTCCCTTGGCTGTGTTGCCAGGAAGACTGTTTGGTTGCACCTGTCCCCAGTAGGTGCCCACCAGCGTAATTTTTCTTGACTAGTTGGCATAAGGGCAAACTCTTCCCTGAGCAGTGAGTAAGCCCAGAATCCAGGCTCATGGTGGCACCGCCCCGACCTATACTTACAGCAGCTTCCCAGGGTTCCCAGGCTGACCTCCCGGTAAAACACTCGCGTTCTGTCTCTTCCTATCAATCCATTTGCAAATGGCAGCAGGCGACTGCTGTGTCCGGCCTGTGCCCGGTTTTTTGGCAGACTACATGTTTACCACTGCTTTTCCTAAACTCCAGAAGGGAGCACTAAAGGCCATCCCCACTGTTCTGGCTTAGATCAAGAATGTCCCCAAAGCCTCATGGGCCCAGAGGACAGGCTTTTGGAAGGTGACTGAACCAGGGCAGGGGGCAGTATAGCTGACTTCCTGTAAGAGGTGGGTCCTTGGGAGCATGACCCGGAAGGGTTTATCTCTCTCCCAGGCTCCTCCCATCTCCCTCTGTTTCCTGGCCAGCCTGATGTAAGCAACCTTGCTCCGCCTTGCCCCTCTGCCATGCTGACCGGGGACTGTAACTGTGAACCCAAACGGACTCCCTTCCTTCAAGCTGCTCATGGTGGGGATGTGTCTCAGGGACGAGAAACGTAACTAAGGCATCCACAACGGAGGAGGAGGTGGCCTCACTTCGTGTGGTTGCTCTAGGTGGGATGCTGAGGCGGGAAACCATGCACAGTGGAGAGAAGAAGCAGGAGTGAAAAACGGACCCTCGTGTTGACTCCTAAAGACCGCCAAGCTTGCTTCTGAACGTGACTGTCCTTTGGCTGACTCCCGTGGGTTCCCAAGGGCAGCAGACTTCTCCCTGAGGACGTCACAGTACAGTGCAGATAGCGGTGGGGAGAGGCTGGCGGCCCATTCACAACGGGCACGTGTCCACCCGGTGCCTGTGATGAACCCTGAACTCCAGCTTCCTGAGAGAGACCCAAAGACCCAGTGCTGCCGCTGAACTCTGGCGGCTGAGATTAAGCTCAAGCCAGGAAAAGAAGAAAAACCAGCTGCACTCAGGCTGTGTGGCACGCAGCGAAGCCTCAGCCGGAACTCGGGGGAGGCAGCCTGCGTGGGCAGCCAGTCCAGCCCAGCGCTGCGTCCTGGCTCTGCCCCTTCCTCTCCGTGGATGTTGAGAGTTAGGGGACCTTGCTAACGCTTCAGCTTCCCCATCTGTAAGTCAAGGGAGTGACCTCGTAACTCCTCGTGGGGTGTGTGCATGCCTGGGTTCCCCCTCAGGGCTCAGCTTCACAGCGAGGCAGGAACCCCCAAGTGTCCCCCAGACATGTGGTGATCATGGTATGAAGGAGTCCTGATGACGGGGGTGTGAAGTGTGACTGCTGTTTCCGCTGCATCCCACACCCCTCTCCGTGCATCTGACACCCCTCTCCCGGCATCTAGCACACCTCTCCCGGTGGGCTGTCGGAAGCCTGTGGTCTCCTTCTGGCTGTGCCTGAAGCCAGCCCAACACCCTGTGTCTCCCTGGGGTGCCTTTCCTGGAGCCCTGGTGTAGGGGGAGGGCGCAGCTGTGCCCACCAGCCTCACCCTGCCTTTCCCACTGCCCCCTGAGAGAGCACATGGCCATTCTTCAAGGATTAGAGATTGTTGTAAATCCCAAGAGTTACGGGTATGACAGAGGGTCAGGAAATGCGAAAGAAAACCACGCTGGTGGTTTCCTGATCTATTTTTGAGCCAGTGATCAGGATTCCTGCTTTGATGGGTGTGGGGTCACCTCACAGTGACTCTCAGCCTCATCCCAACTTAGTGATCCTTTTTTCCTTTCTTCTTTCCTCCCTCCCTGCCTTCCTTCCTTCCTTCCTTCATTTTTTCCTTCCAACACGGACTTCATGGCTTTAAAGATTTTTGTCAGCCAAATTTCAACACACATGAAATATTTGTTTCTTTACCTTAAGAAATGAATCAAAGACTGTGTAACTGATGGTGTGATTTTACTACCCACTATCTAACTTTCTGCTTTATATCAATTGCATTTTTAAAACATCAGTGCAGGTCATTTACTAATAGAACCTCGTATGTTTAAAGGGCTCAGCAATGATCAGAAGTGGGCTGGTGGTGTCCGGCTTGTTGGAGGTCTAAAACAGATTACAAAAACAAAAAGATTACATCATTTTGTATTCCTGTAGCGTGCATGGTAACTGGACCAGGAGGAAGTCGGGCGGGTAATGGTCAGAGTAGAAGGATTCTTGAAATACTGTAGAAATTTCTCTCTCAAGCTTCCCTTTGTAGACAAGCACTGACTTTGGACACTTGGGGGTCACTGTCTGTTCCCTGGTTTTAGAATTCTGGTCCTTGCCACTGCTTAAGGTAGTGTTATCTTTGCTTACTTTTTATCTCTAGCAACCAGCACAGAGCTGGGTAGAGGAGGAATTCAGTAAGTGCTCATGAATGGCCCTTAGCGTCCTCACCGAGACTGTCTGAGGAAAAGTTCCTCCTCTAGAGCTGACCAAATGGCTCACAGGGAAATGTGGGACCCCCCTTCATAACGCAGGAGGAGCTCCCAACCCAAGCACTGAAATGTGAAGCCCTCTGCGCTCTCTCAGAACTGGTCGAGCTGCTTTTATTTGTTAATGGTCAACGATGTTCTAAGTAAAGAAAAACTAAGATTTCAAATTACTAGCGTGACTTTTACCGTTCATCTTTATGTTGTGTGGTGCTAGCTTAAAAGGAAAAGAATCAAGCATTGAACTCGCACATACACTCACCACCACCGCAAGGTTCCTCTTCCACAGGCTGTGCGTGCCGTGTGCTGATCTCAGCAGGGCAGTGGAAATGTGCTCGACTCTGAGCCCGCTGTTTTTAGGTCACTCCCTGCTGCAGAAACGCCCACCAGCTCTCTGCCTTTAGCTAGCAAGAAGGAAAGGAGCTTGGAACTGTCCATGTCCCTCTCCCTTTCCTCCTCTGTCATCTGCATTTCCTGTTTCACTTGTGGCCCAGTGACAGAAAAACGCAAGTAAGAAAGGCCAGGCTGCCTAACCTGTTTCTCAGGATGCAAACTCGCTTTTGCGCGCGGCCTCCCAGGACCCGCTGACTCTGTGGCACGTGACCCAGTGCTTGCCTGGACGCTCCGAACCCCGAGCTGCACCAGCACGGCGCACATCTCCTCTGCTCACGCTCGTGTCCCCAGTCCTGGGACTTGACTTACAAACACAAGTTCAAAGACGAAATGCTGAAGGATCTCAAGATGCCAACCACAGAGGATTAAGCCAAGCACAGGGCCCTTCTGAGAGAGAGGCCCTGTGAGCCCTCGCCGGTCGCGTGCACGTGAGGCCGCCTGACCTCAACCCTGGCCTTGCGTTGGGGCCACATTTTTGGATGGCAGCCCAGTGAGGGCAGAACAAATCCTCTTCATTCAAGTGCCCTAGGATTGGAGTCAGTCATTTGTTTCTTTGGAAAGTGGCAGAAGTTTCCATTTCTGGATTCAGGCCTCCACTCCTTCGATTTCCTCCTTTACATTGTTAAGAGGTTGCCTTAGGTCCTTTACTAGCAGATTCCAGTTTGTTTAAAAGACTCAGAAGAAGGAAAAAAAAAAAAAAAGAAAAGAATAGGAATGGAGTTAAGGATTGTCCACTTTGTCTGAGGTTTGGAACAGGTTGAAAAGCAAAACTCTGCCAGGCCTGTTGCCACATGCCGGCAATCCTAGCTTTCTAGGAGGCTGAAGCAGGGGGACACAAGGTTACCCTATTCTGGGCAACCTAGGGACATAGGGAGAACTTGTCTCCAAAAAACATGTTTTTTTAAGAGCTGGGGATGTAGCTTAGTGCAAAAGCCCTGAGTTCAATCCCCAGCCCCACCCCCGACCCCCAATGCCAAAAAAAAAAAAAAAAAAAAAAAAAAAAACGCAAAGCAAAGTTCTCCATGGAGTTCAAGGGTACTCCTGTTCAAGGATACTTGCTTGCTGTTCCAGGCCTTATTTCTATAGCAAAGCTGAGCAGATTTGCTGGGATGAGGGAGGAAACGGTTTAGTTGCCAAGGAAACGCTCTTTCAGCTGGACAGAAGACAGGCACAAGGAAGAGGACATGCGACAGTGCCGTGTGGCTCCACACTTGAGCTCCGTGAACACACAAGGGCTCAGAACAGCTGGGCCTTCCAGCAGAAAGACTCGGCCTTGTACGGGGAGAGAGGATGAGCACAGAAGTTAGGACCAGAAGTACTGGGGAGAAATACTAAGATGATGATTAACACTTTCCAACAGCACTGCGAAGGACTTTGAACTTGGCAGGAAACCTGACTTTTCTAGGCAAGAACTAGGGAGCTGGTTGGTACACACTTTAGGGTACTGGTATAGCGGGGAGGGAAGGAGACCCTTCTCTCTAAGGTAGAAAGAACTGTGTCAGAAAAAGTTCAGCTGGGAGAAGCCACCCTGACATTGCCCTTCTGGTTTTGTTATTAACTTGTTCCACGCTCTACCTTGGTTTTAATTTGTTGTGTAAAAACTGCTGGTTTTAAGTTGCTATTTTTACATTAAATTGGGTATCGGCGTGATTGGCTGATGTGAGTTCTGCTCCTGCAGTCTGCAAATTTTTCTTATGACCTGAAGGCTGAGAGTGATTTTTATGTATTTGAAGGATTGAAGCAAATGCGAAGAAACAAAGAATATGCAGTGGAGATGTGTGTGGCCCATAAACCCTAAAGTGTGTACCAACCAGTCTTTTACAAAACAGGCTTGCGGACCCCGCACCCATCTAGCTGGCTGGGATGATCAGCCGGAGGGGAAGCCGAGACTGTCTCTCTGGGTGTTGGCATCTGAGATCCCAGCTTAAGGCTAATTTAATTCCCAGGACCTGCAGCCTAGGAAATGATTCTCTTCACTCCTCAGATGGTGCGAGTGTTCGCCTAATGCTGACAGGCGCTGCTCTAAATCAGCAAGTCCCCGAGTGAGGGGGGTTTTCAGCAGCATCAACATCCCTGAGTTTGTTAGAAATGCAGAATCTCTGCTGATGCAGAAACTGTCAGGTCGGTTGGGCCGGAGATATAGCTCAGTGGCATAAGCGCTTGCCTGGCAAGCCTGAGGTCATGAGTTCAATTCCCAGTACCAAAAAAAAAAAAATTTAAATTAACTTATTTAGAAATTCTACTTTGCCGGGTGTGGTGGCACATGCCTGTAATCTCAGCACTCGGGAGGCTGAGGCAGGAGGATCATAGCAAGTTTGAGACCAGCCTGGCTACAAAGTGAGCTCAAGGGCAGCCTGAACTACATAGCGAGACCCTGTCTCAAAAAGACAAAAAAAAAGAAACTCTCAGGTTGGGCCCAGGAATCTGCATTCCAGCAGATTCTGATGCACATTTCTGATGAGTCTAAGGATGCTACTAACAGCCTCAGCCTCTCACCTGCTTGTGGCAGGCAGATGTCACAAATGGGCCCGGAAGAGAGGGAAGGAAGAAGAGCAGAGGCAGGCAGGGGATGAGCGAGGCCTAATCACGACTGTTATCTGCGCCTGCCTGAGGCCCCAGAGGGTGAAGCAACAGCAGGAGCTAGAATTTCGGACTAGAATTACACCCCCAGCACAGCAACAAACCCCTCCCCCCAAAAGATCATTTGTTATAATTTTAGATTTAGGCTCTATTTGTCATTGTTAAATATATCTTTCAGAACATTAACTTCCAGAAAGTACCCACCGGGCAAATGTGGGGATTTAAACTCAAATTTTGAGCTACATTGGAATAATTTAAATAAATGTTATACATGCCTGGGAAGGAGGAGAGTGTGACTGCAAACTTTCATCCTATCGCTGATACGTGGGTGGGGGTTGTTCTCCTCCTCACCCCCATTTAGGAAGGACAAGTTCCCACAGAATACTTAGTCTCAATCTCCTGCCCTCCAGTAAGGTAGCATGTGGGGCATTTACATGAATGTAATAGAAACCATGACCTATTAAAGTCCTATCAGGTCCCAGGTACACTTTATGAGGTTTTAACATGGATTATCCCCTATAATCATCCCAGCCCTACAACATCCATGTTGTTATGCCCATTTTATAGTTGTGACTGTTGAGGCACAGAGATGTTTAAAAATGTTTGTCAATTCCATATCTAACAAATGGAATGACCAAAATTCAGATGCAGGGAAGTCTGACCTCAGAACTGGCAAGGGGAGCCGTGGGGGAGCTTGCCCACAGCCTTACACGGCATCGCGTGGCAGTGCATCTAATCTGGTTGAACTTAGGAGCCCACACTACGCGGTTAGATTGCTAGTGCGCCCATCTGAGAAAGAATTCAAGGACCAGAGCTACACCGTGCAGCCAGAGATACAGATTCCATCCTGGCTGTCCAGAGTTGCAGTTACTACCAGCCAAGCGGACTGGCTCCTTCAATTCTTCCTTCCTCGTTTTAGAAATCCGTTTTCTCTAAAATACTACACATGACCAGCCCGTCAACAAGAAGGAAGCATCGCTTCTCAGGGCCTCAGATCTCCAGAGCACTGTATGCTCACTAGCTCTTGAGGTCCCAGGGTTAGCAACCTTGGCTACACCAGCGGCACTGGGAGCTCAGCCATCAGGACGGTCGGGGCTGCACTGTAAGTCTACGGTCCTCCCACGCCAGGAGTGCTGGGCTAAGAACCTGGATCCCAGCTCTTCCTGGACTCAATCGCTTCATAATGGGGATGTGATGCGAGCCTCTGAGTTTCTCTGCCCAAAATATGATTGGGGGCTGATATTTAAGGTCTCTTCTCCACTAGGGACATGCAAAGGGTTTCTAAACCTTGGAAAAAATAGGTAGATGATGATAGCGTGATAATGGTGTGAGTAATACATTATCAGGGAACAAATGTGGACAGCATCTAGGGTGTTCTGAAGCCAAATCATTTCTGTAGCGTTCTCTCCCTGTAGTTCGTGAAACCAGAGTTCTTCTCTTGGACAAGAATTAGGTTCACAGTATGAGGACTATTGGCTAGTTGCCATGTAAGTACATTATTTCTTTCCCCAGAAAGGTCAAGTTTCTTTTAAAAAGAGAAGTACGTGTGTGTTTGGCTCACCTGCAAGGAGAGCTCTATCCTTTCCAAATGGGCTCCGAAGTCCCTAGGAAGTTTTTCCACTGACTTCAGAGGGAGAGGGGTGTTTTATTTGTCAGGGAGCTTGGCAATTTCCAAGGTCTCTTCAACGAATCACATACTTAAGACCTAACGGGTAAAGTGAACATTGGCATTTAAATTCAGGTGCATTTCCTTTGCACACACAGGCGTACACATTCAGTCCACGTGGTTGGGCTGTCAGCAAGCTCAGCCAGGAGTCTGGACACCTAGAGTACCTGGCTGAGCTGTAGCTGGGCTGCTGGCGGATTCCTGAGCCTGCTGCGGCTCTGGGCCCATGCCTGAGGCATGGTCCCTCAAGTGGGAATTGATGGTTCAGACCTCGGATGTGCCTATCTCCAAAAGAAAGGGTTGCATATGGCTGATTCTTAACTTTTATGTGTGAGGGAATCACACGCCCCTTGGGGGATCTCCTAAGACCTATAGAACTCCGGCACTCAGTGGCAACGGTGTTTTATGCCATCTCCAGCCACCCTCCCCCTCCAGTTAGAACTCCACGAGGAATATTTTGTTAGGCTTATGACTGAGCCCTGGTATCTTGTTCCAGAGACGATACAGGCACTATTCAGAAAGCAAATGAGAAGTTGTACACATCCCCCTCTCTGGGAAAGGAGGTGAATTTTTACATTGTTTGTGCTTTTTCCCCCCGGTTGGAAGGAATGCCTGTGCTGTCTGGCCCCAGTGAGCAGGTTGTAAATGTACCTGAGCACGAAGTAACGTGGACCATAATGAAGGCGCTGTGGGGACAGCCCCTCCTCCCACTGCACTGCAGGCCCCACCAGCCTGGCTGATCCCTGCAGAGCCGCAGCACACAAACCACCTCTGTCCCCTCCTTGCTGCCGCTGAATGGGGAGCAGGTGGGTGCACGTCCACCAGCACTGAGGAGTTCAGCTGCAGGCTGAGGCAGTCACAGTCCCTATCCTGGTCATTGCCTTCCGCTCCCCACAGGGTAGAAGGACACTGGCACGGGTGGGTTCGGTGACCTACGAAAGTCTCGCTACTGGTAAGAGTGACATCGGCTTCCCTCTGTAATGTGGCCCATCCCAAAGCAAAGATCAGAGAACCAGGCGCGTGTTGATGTTTACCTTTCCAGATCCCTCCCGCTGGCAGCAGGACGGGAGGGAAGGAGAACCGGCCTCCTGCCACACTCAGAATGGGACAGAGTGCGGCCACCCACAGGGACGCTTCCTGAGACCGGTGGACAGGCTCCAGGCAGCCTCAGTTTGCAGTTCTGGTCACGCAGATGGTGGCTGCAGCTGCGGACCTGGGCAGAGGGCTGCTCAGGGGGTTCGCGTTCTGCTGGGATCCTGCCCGAGGCTCTCACATTCTGTAGCCTGCTTCCAGGAGCCACTCACATACCTCTGTGACCCCCCAAACAGATGCCCTGTGGGCCTCAGCCTGCATCCTCAGTCCAAGCTTGCACAGCCCCTGGGCCCAGGGTATTCATTTGAGCCTGGCTGCCCCAGCTCCTGGGTCATGGTCCCCCCGTCCTCCTGGCACTCTGGAATTTCTGCAGGCTGTAGTAGATGGTGGGCAGACCTGGATCTGAGGTTTCATTCCGCACCATCCTGCTCTGGAGCTGCCTGTAGCGGGAATAGCGCCCGCCTCGGTGATCGTGGGGACTCAGATCCCGAGTTCTGAAGCACCGATCCAGGCTCGGTGTCCCTGGACAGAGTATGGGGTCTGGGACACCATGGCCTAGGCTAAACATCCAAGAACTGTCTTAGAGAGAGAGAAATGGGCCACGATGAGTCCTCAGCCCCGTGTCCCAAGCTGAGGGCTCAGAGCAGGCCCGGCGGTGCTAGGTCTCCTGGGCAGAGTGATTCTCAGGATCAGATGGAAGCTGGATCCAAATCAGGCAGGCCTGGTGCAGTGACAGAAGCTGGGAAGCAGCCAGCCTCAGCAAGCAAAGCAGTACGTGTTCCCGGAGGCAGACAGCAGAAGCCCGTAGCCCGCTGTCCCCGTGCCAGCGCGAGGGAATGGCTCAGAGGGTAGAGCTATATCGGACAAGGCTGGGTACCCTTGGGTAAGTTTCCTTCTGTGTTCAGGGGTCCTGCGAGAGCTACTCACACCATCATTATTCCCATCATTTGTGAGCCAAGCCAGAAGGGATGGGGCTCTCAGCTTCCATGGCCCTGAGCAGCTGTTCCTGCCGTCGCCTGGTGGGGGAGACCACTGGCCCCAGCAGACGCCATAATCAAAAAATGGGCGAGCCTGCGGGACAGAGTTCGGCGCAGCAAGTTAAACAGAGTTACCATACGACCTCACAGTTCTGTTGCAAACAGTATTACCCGAAGGAGTCCAAACAAATTTATACGTGAATGTTGGCAGCAGCTCTCTTCCATAAGAGCCAAAAAGCAGGAACAGCCCAGATGCCCACAAAGAGGTGAAGGGAGGGCTTTAGCTCGGTTGTAGAGTGCTTACCTAGCAAGCCTGAGGCCCTGGGTTCCATGCCCAGCACCACACGCGGGAATGAGCAGAAGGTGCAAGTGCGTACAATGGAATATTATTCGGCTATAAGAAGGAAGGAAGTACAGATCCATGCTAGAACGTGAATGATCCTTGAAAACATTATGTTAAGTAAGAAAAGCCAGCCGCAAATGACCGTATACTGTATGATTCCACTGGAAATATTAAGGAAATATTAAGGCTAGACAGATCCATAGAAACAGAAAAGAGGGCTTTTTTGCTGGACACAAGAGATTAGGCCAGTGGTTCTACAGGAAATGGAGCCACAAGAAATTCAGGCCAGAATTGGGGGTTTGGAGAGTTATGACGATGCTCCAGAGGAAGATGGCATTCCTGTATTTGAATAAAGGTAGATTTGTACACATGAATAAATGTAGATTGTGGTACATGGAGAAAATAAGATATTCCATGAAAATAAGGCCTATCGCATCTTTAATGTAAGACGTGGTCTTAATTACAGGGAAATACTATGTGTATATATATATATATATATATATATATATATATATATAATTATCTTGTGTTTAGGTTACAAAGGCAGACATGGACTTGATCAGAGCTGTACAGCAAATCTTCAGGCTTATGTGATGGTTCTTTTTTTCATAATGGCTTCAATTGGGAAAAAGTCCACAAAAGATCACAGTACACCAAAAAGAAGGGAGCAAGAGATGGGTGGAGGGGGAGTGAAGGAAGGGAAAGAGGATGAAAAAAGGAACTAAGATGTGCTACGTACAT
>NW_004955429.1:18827308-18843625 GCF_000276665.1 Chinchilla lanigera | reverse complement strand
TTTGTTATATTTATATTCTCTTTAACCAAGGGAAAACACTTAAGTTACTGTACACAGAAAACAATGCATATGATATTTAAAAATCAGTTTTTAAGACGATACCTTGATTAACAACCTGGGCAAACATGTTACCACTTTTAAAGCCATTTTCATTGTTATTTTACCAACCGATTTAAATTACCTTATTGCTAAACCATGCAAACAAAAAGTATTTGTGCTAATATAGCGCATGTCCATTTATCTATAAGCCTACTTAAAAAGAACTTTTAGAGAATAATATATACTTAAAAGTTAGTCTGTAATCCTGGCACTTGGGAGACTGAGGCAGGAGGATTGCCGTGAGTTTGAGGCCAGCCTGGACTACACAGTGAATTCAAGCCCAGCCTGAGCTACATAGGGAGACCCTGTCTCAAAACAAAACAAAACAAACAAAAAAGTTAATATACAAAACATGTATATTAACCTAAATCCTATAATCTTTGTTACTAAACTTTAAGGATATTATTTGTAAGCTTTACATAAACCCTGAGCCTTGAAGTTTTTGTTTTTACTCTCTAATAGTTTATATGAGTTTGGTAAGCCCTGAATAACTGTTTAACTGTTTGGGTGGGTTTTGTTTTGTTTTTGTTTGTTTGTTCGTTCTTGTGGAAATCCCTGATGCAGCCTATAAGAGCAAAAATAAAAATAAATCAATATGAGCTTGTAATGGCTGATACACTGTGTCACGTTGAGAATTGAGAAGTTTAGAAGCGTAAGTGACTCAGCAGGAGGTCAGGGTCCTCAGTTTGCAAACGTCCTGAGTTTATGGAAGAGGAGGAAGGAGATGGCGTGGGCGGGTAGCTGGCATACAGTAGAAGGGAGAAAAAAAGGCTGGCTTGCCCCCTAGTGCTCTTGTTGCTTTTGCTGTTTTTGGCTGCTTTAAACTGCTGCCCCTGTGCCCTGCCACTCTGCCTTGGAGCCGGCTGATTATGGACTAAAACCTCCACAAAGTGTGAGCTAAATACACCTTTCCTTCCTTAATTTGGGGTGTTGGGTATTTCAACTCAGCAACGAGAGAAAAATAACCAAGACAGAGCTCAAAAAAATGTGTTTTCTTAAGCGAAGCAGCTGTAGATACTTGAACCAACTGTTTAAAACACAGATCAGCAGGCAGAAAAACAAACACGTATGATGCAAAACAATTGCATTAAATCAGAGTGCACTTTTACATGCATTGGCCATGCTGAATTACGATCTGATTTTTTTCTTGGTTTTTGGGTTACAATTATAAATAGCCTACTCAGTAGGATCTTCCCCTAGAGAATATCAGGTAGCGCTCCTTTTTATTGTGTAAGTCATAAAAGTATTTTCCTCAGTACCCAGGTACTCAGAGTAACTCATTTTTCCTGTCAGTTAACGTTGTACTGACTTACAGCCAGTAAGAGTCAGAAGAAGAGAGAGAAAAGCCATAGATTGCTAGGTGGGATCTTTGTTCATGTTTCCTCCTTATTACAAAACCAAACTTGAGGCCTTGCTGTGCTATTTTCAGCTTACCTTTGGAGAAAAATGAAACTTTTTAAATCCTTCATGTTAAATCACTCTCAGTGTTGTAAACTACAACTTGGCAGTGACATTTCTGGGGAGAGACCTGGAATCACCCATAATCACTTAAGATGCGCTGCACACCTTCAGGGTCTCTTGTGTACTTCTGGGAAGAGATAAAGAGAAAGAAAAAAGGAAAACGGAGGAAAATACAGGCTTCCATTTAGGTCCCTGCTTCAGACTGCCCAAGCAGCTCACCTCGGCTCTCCAGGGGCCAGGCTGAGGCTGCCTAACCTCTCCCAGACCACACAGCCAAGGCTGGGCGTTTCCTGTCCTGGCTAGTCCAGGCCTCCCTGCTAGTCATGCAGGGATGTCTCCCAGATCGGGCAACGTTGGCCAGTTCCATTGCTGTCACAACTAGGGTAGGCATCTTGGGGGGGCGGGGGGTTGTTTTGTTTGAGACCTGGCCTCACTATGTTCCTCAGGCTGGCCTCAAACTCTCAGTAATCCTCTGCCTCTGCCTCCAAGTGCTGGGATTATAGGCGTGTGGTACCCACTCCACGGATAAGCGTCCTTGTCCCTGGTCTAATAGCCATTGCCAGGCATTGAGCCCCATCCCCCCCATAGTATGCAAAAACTTTTTTTTTTTTTTGCATCTTTTACAGTAGATCATAAAGGCAAGAAAAAGTCACAACATCTGGGCATGACAAAATTTAAAAAAATGAAAAGAAAACCCACCCCCAAAGGTCTTCACATCTAGGGACCTATAACATACGTAAAGATCTCATAGAGGGTTTAAAAAGCCTGGAAATGCCTCTTGTCTATGGTAACTGAAAAGCACATGTACTGTTTCAGAGAGATAAACTTAAGTCTAAAATTGTCATGGGCCAGGGATATAGCTCAGCGGCACAAGCGCCTGACTAGTAAACACAAGGTCTTGAGTTTGATTCCCGGTACCAAAAAAAAAACAAACCCAGTAACTAAAATTGCCATAAGAAACAAAACCAAGGTCAAGGAAGCAAGCTGGCCTTGGAGAAGTGGCCCCAGATGAGTTCTCCCAGCAGGGCCGGACAGGTGGCTCTAGGACCTAGGAAGGTCACGGCAGATGAGCTGCACACAGCTGCAACGCGCTGAAATAGAGCCCTTCCCGGTGGGCCTGTGGGCAAGGCTTCCACGGCGTTCGTCTTTAGGGTGCGGCCCAGTGGAGGGGGATGCTTGTCTGCTTCCTTTTCCCCAGCACGGTCTGGAGCTGCTGGTGAGGAAGAGAGGGAAATGGCTGGGTTCTGGCCAGCCACCCCAAACTCCGGAGCGGCCGTGCATTCTTCTCAGAAAGACCCCAGCGGAAAACACAGAGAACACCTGCTTCCCCTCCCCCTTCGCTGGGGTTCTTGCCAGGTGGACTGGCAGAAATCTGAGCTTTTGTCAACAAAGTCGCTTGGACACAACTTCATTTTCTTGTTCCACTTCAGTCAGCACCAGCACCCGGTGGGACACGCGGAGAGGAAGCCTCCCTTCCCTCCCAGATGGAGACGGAACTCCCCGCAAGGCCGTGAGAAGCTTCCTGGGCCCCCAGTTCTGTTGCCCCCTCTCCACCCTCTGGCTCACTGTGTTTCTCTGCTAACATCAGAAGGACAGTGAAAGGATTTGGGTTCCCTGGTAGATGAAAGCCTCAGACTGGGAGAGGGGAAAGGGCGAGAAGGGGAATAAGGATTTTGCGGGAGGAAAGAGGAAAAGAAAAAACCAGTGGGCTCCTTTTTGGTTTTGCTGTAGACTCACCAGATCCCAAGGGTAACGCCAGTTCTCATTGAGGGACCCCCTGAAGCCGCATGGCTTAGGATGTGATCTCAGCCACCTGAAAAGGGGAGCTGCAGCGCCAGGTGGGCAGAGCTCATGCCCTGCTGTTTTGAGAGTGAGAGTTTGCAGGTGAGGGGAGGGTTGGGGAAGTAGGAGTGAAAAAATGAAGAGCATTTGGCTGGACTCAGCAAAGTCCCAGTCTTGACATCTTTTTCACCTCCCGCCACTGACTCACCAAGACAAATGGCCCAGGATGGGTCCAAGTGTTACAGTCGAATGGGACAAAAATAGTCCAGGTTCTTGTGCACCACAGGGAAAGAACTGCCAAGTGTACACCTCATAGTAAGTAGTAAGTAGCTGTGTTTATTGAAGATCACGGTGAAGCAGGGTTTAAAAGTTCTCCCAACCTAAGCAGTTCCCCCATAGGCTTCCCTGTGGCTGTTGCTAAGTTGGAAAATTGTCACTGCTTGGTTAACTGCGTTTGTCTTGGTTCTCTAAACTCACTTGCCCACCCACCAATTTCTTGCCATTAGATAGACCAGCCTCTTCAGCCGTATATATAAAACTAGAGCCTTTCCTTTGTTCAAGGCTCAGCCTTTGGACACAAGTCCACTGAGTCAGTGCACAGCTAAAATAAACCCTCCTTTTTCACCATTGGTCTCTCTGGTCTTTTAAAATAGGTAAGCAGCAGGGACAGGCAGAAAGAGGGAAAAAGAAGAGGAATCCTCGGTAACTCAGGATTCCAGTATTTAAAAGGTCAGCTCCAGGTGCCTGTCCTTTCATTTCCCACTGGTGTGGATGATCTGCCACCTCAGGCATCATGACCTCCTAAGCTTAACCATAGATAACCACGAGGGTAGTGTTGTGTTTATAGCTAAATGAAGAAGTGGCTCCCTCAACTTCCTTGTTTCTAACCATACTACAAAGAGGTTTCTAAAGAGGTGATGAGGGACCTAAATCCACCCTGGTGTAGAATTAATTTAGGTTCACTGACCTCCATTGTGGGAAAAGAATTTTCAGAACATGTCAGTAAGAGACTCAGGAGGATTTATTAGACAGCAACTTAAAATTACACACTCAAAGAAATAGAGTGAGGGCCCTCAGGAAAGAGAGGTGCATTATGATCTGGAGCTGGATGTATTTACGAGAGCTGGGGGTGTCTTCAGTAGGATGTGTGTTCCTGCTCCTGTCAGGTCACCCACCTGCTGGGCTGTGTCAGGAGGCAAACCATTCCCCGGTGTGTGAAGTTCAGATCTGCTGGCCACTAATATTTCTGCTTCCTTGAGGGTGAGGTCTGTGGGAGGAAGTGCAGTTTATAGGTGAAAAGCACAGGCCCAGAGCCCAGTTTGCAGGCTTACTGCGTTTTTGAGACCCTCAGGTGTTTGTTTGTTTGTTTGTTTGTTAGTGAGTTTCCTGGAAGGGAAAAAGGCTTGAATAATGTTTGTGTCCCGAAACTATAATTTTTCTTAGAAGTACAATTTTAAAGTTCCAGTTTTCCCTGTTTCCTTTTTACCTATCTTTATTTCTTCCACCTAACTCAGTATTGCCAAAAATGATAAATAGCTTTAATGAAGTACCAATCAAAATACAAGTAGCATTCTTTATGGAACTAGATAAAACCATCTAAAATGTGGAACTAGAAGTGATCCAAAGTAGCTGAAGCAATGCTGAGCAACAAGAGCAAAGCAGGAGGCATCACAGTCCTGGACCTCAGGTTATATTACAAAGCTACAGTGATAAAAACAGCATGGTACTAGCAGGGAAACAAACATGGGAGCAAAAGACACAGAAACAACCTATGCACCTTCAGCATCTGAGCTTAGATAAAGGAGCTAAAAACATGCTAGGGGAAAGACAGCCTCTTGAACAAATGGTTCTGGGGAAACTGGTTATCCACATGCAGAAGAATGATTCTAGACCCATATTTCTCCCCTTGTACTAAACCAAAGTGAATCAAAGACTTACATATAGAAACAGAAACACTTTTATCTGCTGGAAGATAAAATAGGTAAAACTCTTGAAGACATAGGCACACGTTCCTAAACAGAACTCTAATTGCCCAATGAGTATCAAAAATCAGCAGATGGAATTATATCAGATTTAAAAAGCTTCTGCACAGAAAAGAAAACAAACAGCAGAGTGAAAGGACAACCTGCAGAATGGGGGAAAAAATTTGCCAGCTACTCTTTAGAATATTTAGAATATATAAAGATTGAAGAAAATTAGATTGCTCCAAAATAAAGGACTCAATCCAAAAAATGGCAGTTGAAATGAATAGACATTTCTCAAAAGAGGAGGTACAAATGGGCAACAAGTACATGAAAAAAAAAAATGTTCAGCATCTTTGGCCATTAGGCAAATGCAAATACAACAACCCTGAAATTCCATATTACTCTAGAACAACAAATACTGATGAGGTTGTAGGGGAAAGGAATGTTTCTACATTGTCAGTGGAAATGTGAATTAGTACAACTGCTACGGAAATCAGTATGAAGGGTCCTCAAACAACTTGAAATAGAAATCCCATTTGACCCAGCTGTGCCTCTTCTGGGTATCTTCCTGAAAGTTAAAGACATCGTATGCATTGATATATGCATACTCATGTATATAACAGCATAATCCACAGCAACTAAATCATGGAAAAAGCCTAGAGGCCCATGAGCAGTGAATGAATATGCTGTAGTATACAGTATATAACAAAGGAGTGTTACTCAGCCTAAAGAAGGATAAAATGGGTGGACCTGGACACCATAATGTTACGTGAATAGGTCAGACACAGAAGGGTAAATATCCCTGTTTCTTTTATATGAGGAACCCAAAATAGAAATAAAGAGCAAAATAAAGGAGAGATGGTAGGAAACAGGAAAGAAGACTTTTTGGAGATGGGTAGAGGGACCTAGGGAAGGATGGAGGAGGAGAAGGGAGGAAGGAAAGGATAAAAGACAAGCAAGATCCAATATGTAGCACCAATTCCCCCAAACAGTGTAGTTATGTACTGCAAACATATAATAAATAAATTTAAAACAAAATCAAATGACTGTCCTGTATGTATCATCTGCTTTGGTAAATTAAGGTTAAATTACCTATTTTTTTTAAATAGTCCTCTACCTATAGAATGGGCTAGTACCCCTCGTAGGAGGGACTGCATTTTCTCAGGGCTTCCACACCCTCGAGGGAAGCATAAGTGTTCTCTGTTCCGGGAACTAAGGCGTCTCTTCTCTTGAGAGCCTGAACTGTTTAAGTGTGTACATTTGAATTTCTGCCTAATAAAACCTTCCCATGCTTCTTACTAACTAGTCCTGAAAATCCTTTTTCTGCAACAGGAGTCAGGGAAACTTCCAGCAGTAGGTGTGTTAGGTTCCCTCAGCTTTGGGAACCTCCTCAGGCCCAGGCCGGTGACAGCCAGGAAAAACCTAGCCAGTACCTCCTGAGACTGTGTATCATGTGGAGGACAGAGAGAGAGAAGCCCAGTTGTTGACTAAAGACGGAGTCCTCACTGAAACACACAGTGCAGGTTGGTGCTTGCAAAGGAAGTAAAAAATAGTCATACACTTGGGAAAACATGTCTCTCAGGACTTAAAAAACAGGGATTCTCGGTGCTGGGATTTTAATTCAGGGTCCACCCACAGCACCATCCGCATGACTCTAATTACCAAGTAAGCCCCAAATTTGGTCCAAAAGAGCAGCCTGTGTTCGTTTACCTGCACACAGCAAATAACATCGAGTTTGTCCGGAGCCCACAGCCCAGGTCTCACTGTGGACCTCATGGCCACTGGGTCCCAGGCCTTAGACGGAAGGAGACAGACAATGAGGGAGAAGGGCACAGTTCCCTTCAGAAGGCTCCCCAGGAAGCTGGTATCTTTAGTGCTGGCCACAGCGCTTCTGACCTGGATCTGCCTCTTCCCCACACCTCCACCTGGGGTCTTGACCAGAGACCACAGGAGAAAAGAGGCTGCCAGAAGCCTAAGCAAGACCTAGACAGCTGCAGGCGGCCCTGCACACGCCTCGTGCATCTGGCTGTCCGTGCACATTCAGTGCCTCAGGTCCCTCTGCTGTGAAAGGGAGGGAATGACCCTTGCAGGTGGCTTATTTTAAATATTGCACTAATTCATGTGCAGATAGCACTTAATGTAATGCTAGATAAAGTCAGCATTTAATCAATGCTTAAGTTATTATTGTATACTAGGCAATCGAGACTTGTGGACAGGCACAAGAGAACACAGATCTGACACCAGGTACCGCCTGCCACTAAGCTGCAGAGTGACAGCCGAGGTGCCACCCCAGCCCCTTGCTGCCTCTCAGGCTTGCTGTCTCAGGGATGGCAAGGAGGTCCTTAAACAAGGAGACCAGGGCCAAGCTGAGACATCTGCATAGTACCCATAGTGACTCAAAGTACCCCAATAAGATCAGACCCCACATCAAACTTTTTTTCTCATCTACCACTATTCTACCATTCAGACATCCCTCTTAATGTCTATTGTTTTGTTTTGTTTTTTGCGGTACTGGGGATCGAACTCATGACCTTGCACTTGCCAGGCAGGTGCTTATGCCACTGAGCTATATCCCCAGCCTGCCTCTTAATGTCTAACATCCCTCGTCCAACCACCTCCTACTCTCCCCGCCCCACGCTCCTACCTCATTGCAGAGCAGCCACGAGTAGTAACCTCTCACAGTGTGTGCATGGAGAACAGACAAAGAGGGGAAAGTGCATGCAAGGACTATCATATAGTTCTGTAAGGTTGAATCTGTGAATGCTGTTATAAATAGAAGCAATTCTTTCAGCAAAACATGGAGATAGAGTCAAAATTACTTAAAATAAATAACAGATAAATACTAACATTGGAGATACAAAGCTGAAAGTCATTCACAGGGAGGCAACATCCTACTAAAAAATCTCCATATAAGGCACAAACTCTCCTCACTTTGCTAGTTCTCAGCCTGTGGTTAAACCCCCGCCCCTCCACCGAAAAAGGAGAAAAAAGGAGGGACAGAGAGACACATAGGAGAATGGGGAATCTAGGGGACAGAAGATCTCCAACTCCACCAACTCCCCCAAGGCAAAGCAAGATGTCACAAAAAAACTCATCTATGAAAATAAATGAGTTCAAAGAGGAAATGAAGCAAAAGTTCACAGCAACTTCACTCAATACACCCACTGTGAATTTTAGGAAACTAGGTTTAAAAAAAAAACTTGGTTGGGTTACCCAAATTGTTTTTTTTGTTTCCTTTTTTTTTTCTTGAACCAAATTCCCCACCTTCCCCAATTTAAGGGGGGAGGTTTTTTTTCTTTTTCCGTTTTTTGGGGTTTTCGTTGCTTGTTGGGTTGGCCCCAGGGCGGGTTGGCCGGGCGGGGGCATCACAGAAGAGAAACAGTTCATAGAGTGGCAGGACGAAGGCAGCAAAGTGGAGCAGCAGCAACCAAGCCTGACTTTATATTTCATCCAGGCTACCAGCCCCTTGAGCAGAGCACTGACAATGGGGTTGGGGGGCACCCTTAGTCCCAGCATCATATCCTTAATCCCAACATTACACACTTCATCCCAGCATCACATACCCTAGAGTCAGCCACATGTGAAAAGCTCCACCTACAGCCATATGAGGCTTTTCAGGGACATCTAGATCCAAGCCATAACAACAGTTCAAAATCTGAATGACAGATTCTACATGGATATGGAATCCTCAAAAAGATGTCACACAGAAATACCAAAAACAAAAAACTGTGTAGAATTTATACAGTGCAGAAATGACCAATGTGAAGATAAAGTGTATGATATTGTTTTGTTTTGTTTTTTTGGTTTTTCTCCAGTACCGGAAACCGAACTCACGACCTTGCGCTTGCCAGGCAGGCGCTTTGCCACTGAGCTATATCCCCAGCCCCAAGTATATGATATTAAGGACAAAATAATGAACTATGATAAAGAGCCAAAAAGAAAATAAAAGAACAGAAGACTATCCACCAGCTATTAGGTGACAAGAAGACCTAAGGCTAACCAGAGTTAGAAAAAAACTAGATGATATCACAGATCGATTCACTAGAACACGTGTAGAAATCATGGAAGAAAATTGCCCAAATATAAGAATTTAAAATACAAGTAAGGAGCTAGGCATGGTGACACACACCTGTAATCCCAGCACTCAGGAGGCTGAGACAAGAGGATCTCTGGGAGTTCAAGGCCAGCCTGGGCTACAAAGTGAGCTCAAGGCCAGCCTGAACTGCATAATAGGTCCTGTGTCAAAAAGACAAAAAGTATAAGTAAGTAATGCTTAAAGAACATCAAATAATTATGGTGAAAAAAGAAGTTCACCAAGGCACATGCTTAGTAAATTACCAGCTATCCAGCAATAAATAAATAGTAAATTTTTAAAAAACAATTTTAAAAGCAGTGAGAGAAAAACCAAAAATCACACATAAAAGTAACTCATTTAGAATCATAGCAGACTTTTCAACATAAACCCTGAAGGCCAGAAGAACTTGGAGTGAAGCATTTCAAACCCCAAGAGCAAAGAACTTCCAAACCAGATTAACTTACCTAGCAAAGCTATCCTTGAAAATAGATGGATAAATAAGAGATTTCCATGAAGAAGACCACCTCAGAAGATACATGAGTGCTAAACCAGCTCTAGAGAAAATACTCAATAATATTCTCAACAGAAACAATGAGTTGGATACAGCTAAAAACACAGAGAAAAGTAGTGAGGTCAATGGATAAACAGCAACAAAAAAAATCAGGAAAATAAAAAGGATACACCAACAGACAAAGAGGGCAGTGATAGTAAATAACCAACATACCTTAGTAATATCTCAATATTAATGACCTCAATGCTCCAATTAAAACACACAGACCTGCAGATTGGATCCAAAAACAGAACCCAACAGTCTGTTGCAGTGAAGAAACTCATTAATCCAAAAAGACCCATAGCCTAAAAGTTAAAAGGTAGAAAACAACATTTTATGCATCGAGCAATTCAAATATTGTACATTGTAAACTTCAAGCTAAAACTGATTAGAAGAAACAAAGATGGTCACTACATACCAGTTAAGGGAAGATGCCAACAAGAAGAGATAACGTTATATCCACCAAATGAACATATATGTTTATATATAAACATATATAAACATATATGCACCAAATACTGAAGCACCTATCTTCATAAAACAAAAACTGCTGAAGGTAAAAGATCTCATAAACACTTGTACAATCACAGTAAGGGATTTTAACACCCCACTTTTACAAAGAGGTAGATCAACTAACCAAAAAAATCAATAAAGAAATTTCAGAGCTGTACCATACCTTTGACACATATGGACTTAATGGACATACACAGAATGTTCCACCCTTATACAACAAAATATACCTTCTTTTCAGCAGCACATGGTACTTTTTCCAAAATAGGTCACATACTAGTCCACAAAGCCTTCTTAAGTAAACATAAAAGAATAAAAATTACCCCACTGCATACTATCAGACCACTGTGAAATGGAAGTAGAAATCAATGACAGAAGAAATTTTGAAAAGTGCAAAAACTCCTGGAAAATTAACAGTATACTCCTAGACAACCAAAGAAATCAAGAAACTGAAAAATTTCTGGAAGTTACTGACAATGATGATACAACTCATCGAAACCTCTGGGACCTGTGAAATCAGTCCTAAGAAGAAAATTCACTGTAATTAATGCTCACATTAGGGAGATAGGGCAAGCTCAAATAGCTGATCTTATCTGTTGTATGCAAATACAACAACCCTGAAATTCTTAACATACTTCTTAATCTTAACGTAGATAAACAATAACAAACCAGCCCTAAACCAAAATTAAGGAGAAAAATTGTAAAGAAAAGAGCAGAAATCAATGAGATAGCAACTAAAAATGAAACAAATATAAACAATTTTCAACAAATTGAAGAACTGGGTCTTTGAAAGAATAAATAAAATAGATAAACCTTAGCCAAACTTACCAAGAGAAAAGACTCACATCAGTGTAATTAGAAATGAAATCACAATAGACAATGTGGAAATCCAGAAGGTAGTAACTATTTCAAAAAAATTATATTCCAGCAAATTAACAAATTTTGAAGAAACAGACAGATTCCTAGACATACTACCACACAAACTACCAAAACTAACACAAAAATACATAAATATGCCTAACGTCCCAATAACAAGCAATGAAATTGACATAGTAATAAAGAATCTCTCAACTAATAAAAGCCCAAGACCTGATAGACACAGTGATGAATTCTACAAAACTTTTAAGTATGTTATATACTAGTACTCAAGCTCTTCAAAGAAACTGAAGGGATGAAGTGCTCCCAAACTCATTTATGGAAGCCAGTGTCACCCTAATCCCAAAACCAGATAAAGACCCCACTAAAAAATAAGACTAACTATAGACTAATCCCCTTAATGAACATAACAGTAAAAATTCTCCACGTGATATCAGCAAATAGAATGCAGCACATTTTCAAAAAGATCGTACATCATGATCAAGTAGATTTCATCCCAGAGATGCAAGGATAGTTCAACAAGCAAGGTCAAAAACCTTATGATCATATCAAAAGATGCAGATAAGACTTTTGACAAAATCCAACATCCTTTTATGATAAAAAAAAGTTGAAGAAAACAAGTATAAAAGGACTATACCTGAATATGATTTTTTAAAATGACAAATTAATAGCTAGCATCATACTATATGGGGAAAAACTAAAAACATTCCTGCTAAAATCAGGAATAGAACCAAGAATGTCCATTATTCCCTCTTCTATTCAATGTAGTACTTTAAACATTAGACAGAGAAATTAGGCAAGTGAAAGAAATAAAATGAATACATATAGGAAAGGAGGAACTCCAATTATTTTATTTTCAGGTGATGTAATACTGTACAAGAAGACCCAAAGAATTCAACCAAAAACTCTTAGAATTAATAAAGAACTTCAGCAATGTAGCAGGGTACAAGATCAACACAAAAAAATCATTCGCATTTGTGTACATCAACAATGAATGGGGTGAGGAGGAAATTATGAAGACAGTACCATTCACAGTCACTTCAAGAAAAATAAAGTATCTAGGAATTGGCCTATCCAAGGACGTGAAAGCCCTCTCCAAAGAAAACTACAGTACTCTGAAGAAAGAGATTGAAGAGAACATCTGAAAATGGAAACGTGTCCCCTGCTACTGGATAGGCAGAACCAAGATTGTCAAAATGACCAGACTCCCAAAACTGTCATACAGATTCAATGCAGTTCCAATTAAAATACCAACAGCATACTTTACAGAACTAGAGAAAACAATCCTAAAATTCATATGGAGCCAAAAGAGATGCAGAATAGCAAAAATAGTTTGGGCAGTAAAAGCAAAGCCAGATTCACAGCAATACTTGACTTCAAACTATCTTACAAAGCAATAGTGATAAAAACAAGATGGTACTAGAACAAAAACAGACACATGGATCAATGGAATAGAACTGAGGATACAGAAACTTCCCCTGACACATTCAGCTTTTTGATCTTTGACAAAGGGGCCAACAGTATATTTTGGAGGGAAGATAAACTGTTCAACAAGTGGTGCTGGGAAAACTGGTTATCTGTGTGCAGATGATTGAAACTGGACCCTTATCTCTCACTAGGTACTAAATTAAAATTAAAATGGGTCAAAGACCTAAACATTCAAACAGAAACATTAAACCAGGGCTGGGGATATAGCTCAGCGGCACAAGCACCTGCCTGGCAAGCACAAGGTCCTGAGTTCGATTCCTGGTACCAAAAAAAAACCAAACAGAAACATTAAACCTACCAAAAGATAAAGCACGTAAAACACTTGAAGAGATAGATGTAGGAAAGGATTTTTTCCTACAGAACCTCAATTGCACAAGAAATAATAGCAAGAGTCAACAAATGGGAGTATATCAGACAAAAAAGCTTCTGTACAACAGAATCAGTAGAGTGAAGACACAACCTCCAGAAGGGAGAAAAAATTCTACCAGCTGCTTCTCAGACAGAGGACTCATATCTAGAATATACAAAGAACTCAAAAAATACTAAACTATCTAAAATTAAAGATCCAGTCAAGAAATGGGCAAGAGAAGTTAACAGACATTTCACAGAGAAAGAAATACAAATGGTCAACAAATATATGAAAAAATGTTCAACATCTCTCACCATTATGCAAACTGAAACACTAAGATTCCATCTTACTCCAGAAAGAATTGCAATATTTAAGAAATCAAACAATAACAAGTGCTGGTGAGGCTGTGGTGAAAAAGGAACCCTCTTTTATTGTCGGTGGGAATGTAAACTAGTACAACCACTATGGAAATCAGTATGGAGATTTCTCAAAGCAATTAGATTAGAAATTCCAAATGACTCAGCAATCCTCTTGCTAGTTATCTTTCCTAAAGAGTTCAAGACTTCATAATACAGTGATACCTGCATACTAATGTTTATAGCAGCACAATTCATAATAGCTAAATCCTGGGAACAACCTGTGTACCCATCAACAGATGACTGGATAAAGAAAATATGGTATCTATATATAATGGAATACTACTCTGCTATGAAGAAGGATTTGAGACATTTGTAAGAAAATGGGTGCACCTGGAAAATATAGTGTTGAGAGAAATAAACAAGACACACAAGCTTAAATATGGTATGGTATCTCTCATTTGAGTGAGGCAAAGCACAAAGAAAGAGAATAATGAAGGATGGATAGAAGGGGATCCTATTGGGTCTCTTGCTATAGGGAAGCGGTCGAAGGGGAAAAGTGGAAGGGGTGAAGAGGAGGGGAAGGGAAAATAATTAGAATGAAGATATGCCATGCACAGGAACCTAATAACCTCAATGAATGTAAACATTATGTGCTGTAACGTGAGCTAAGACCAATAGTATCAACATGAATGATGAATAGAATCGGGGGATTACAGGAGGAGGGAGGGAGGGGGACGGAAGGACAAAGGAATTTTAAAAAAAAGAAATGAGCTGTAGTGTGTACACGTAACCACTCCCCGAGGTGATTGTAAACTGCATGAACTGCAGATACGTACCAGTAAAATCCAGCATTAAAAAAAAGAATTTCAAATGCGCCCACGTAAAGGAAGTCCTGTTGGTTGTAACATTGTAGGTGATTACACTACAGGAAATGCATTCGTTTTTTTCATTTTAGAATCACCAAGTCCCCAGAAGCACTCCCTTGGGAATGGAGAGACGGTACCCCCTGCCTGAGCTTTTGCTGTGGGAACACACAGAGAATATAACTTTGATGAGAACCCAGAGAGTTAAAAATGTGGAGGAGGAAGGGTGCCCGCCGCCAACAGTTGCCACCCCGGCGTGGTTTGGATAGGGGGCGCCCCGTGTGTCTGGAAGGTGATGGATCAGGGGAGCTGTGGCTGGCTGTCAGGAACTGGGGCCCGGCTGGAGATGGGTCACCGCAGAGGGCATCTCCCTGCCTGGCTGCTCCCTCCCCCCACTTCCTGGTGCCCATGAGGTGAGCTGCTTCCTTCCGCCATGCCCTTCCTGCCTTGCACTGACCCCAGTGCCCGGAGGTGTGGCTGCCTTTTCTGTTTGTATTCCTAGATGATCAGGGACCATAACTGAGCCCAAGTAAGCCTCTCCTCCTTTGCGTTTGGGGTGTTGGGTGTTGAGGCTCAGGGATAAGAAGCTGACCAAGGTAGGTCCCTACGCTGATCCCCAGCCTTCCTGCGGCCCAGGCCCCGCTGCCTGGATGAGAGGCCACGTCACCTCCCTGTTCTGGACCTTTGTCCACACTGTACCCCGACCTGCAGCACCATGCCTTGTCACTCTGTCGCCTCTGACGGAGCAGCCTTCTCTCCTCTGCCCTGCAGAAACCCCCCTGATCCTCGAGTGCCAGATTAAATACCCCTTGATTTTGCCACCTGCTCCCCACATGGCCAAATTAATGCCACTTCCTCTCTGTGCTGTCAGGCTTTGCCCCAGCTCTTTGAGAGCCCCTCTAGAGGGCAGGGCATTATCCATACACCTGCACCGTCCTCTGCAGTCCTGAGCTCTGCTCCAGAAAGAGGAAGTCTGCTGTCCCGAGTACCAGGCCTGGGCCCAGTGCGTATTTGTTGGATGTGTGAGGATGTGACCAGCCCAAGATCTGACAAGCCTTCATGTAGCCCCAGGCACTGCCCACCCCCGCTGCCCATTACCAGGAGAGGACCCAGCTCCGCCACCACCTGGCAGCCGTATGTGGCCTTCTGCTCCTGGGCACTGGCCCTGGCCAGACTTTGTCCCTGTTTCCAGGACATCGGGCACACCTGGGCTCTTTTGCCGGCCGCTCAGCTTTGTCACTCACTCTGGTGGAGACGGCACTTCCGCTGGAAAAGACAGTTGTTGATGTTTTACGTGAGCCCTAACGAAGTCCCCCAAACACATCACGTCACCAGCCAGGCATCTGTGGTTGCTCCTCTGAGATGCCCCATCGTGTGACCGTAGGGCCCCCAGGCGTGCCAGTCAGCCCTGAATCCCGGCTTTGTTCTGTGAGCAAACTGTGGCCTTGGAGGAAGGAGCTGAGCCTCAGGCTTCCCGGCAACCCCGGGGCAGTCTTTGACTTGTGGGCGGGAACTGTGTCCCGCCTCGGGCTTCGCATGACAGGACTGCCTGGCCTGCGCCTCCCTTGTCTCTCAGGTCTGCTGTGTCCGGTGAAGCACTCTTAGGCTGCAGGGCCCTGGCTTTCAGGCAGTAGCACGTGGTACCATGATCCTCACCCTTTTTCCTGGCCTCTGAGACTCCACGCTCCCTTTGGGCCCTGGAGCAAGCAGTGGTTGGGCACAGTGGGACCTGAGGGCAGTGGGACCTGGGAGCAGGTGACGAGTGCCTCAGTTTACCTGCTGTCTTGGTAACAAAATACCCAATACAAGTTAAAGGTTCACTTCAGCTCACGTGTGGAGGGTTCAGTCCACGGTCAGCCGGCTCCAAGGCAGCGTGGCAGAGGGGCATCGCAGAGGAGAAGCAGTCCGCGGCAGCACAGGCAGGAGACCAAGCAAGCCGCC